>NC_069385.1:10292083-10910000 GCF_027475565.1 Acinonyx jubatus | reverse complement strand
TTTTTCAGCCCAAAGTTTTGGAATGAGATTTATCATGTTGTGCATTACATGCAGACTTTTTCTCTGAAGCTGCAGGTTTTTTCCCGTTACGCTTGTTTTATCAAAAAGCATACTGTAGCCTTTATAGATCTGTGATAGCGAATGCCCTCGATGGATCCTTGGGAAGAAAGTGTTTTAAAGTGCATAATTAGGGTACTTGAGCATAAAACTACAATTATACACTTGTGTGTTAATTTTGTGTACAGTAAGACTTTAGTTCAACACTGGTTGTAAATGAGAGAGGAAGCATTTTACTGCCAGTGAATGCCTGCATTTTATGAATACTTAAAATCTCCTCTAATTGGCTGACCTGGAAGAAAAGGTGAAAACATCTGTAGTTAGGAGGTAGAGGAGAGAATACAAAATATGTAAAAAAAAAAAAAAAAAAGTAACCAGAAAAGTAATCTTAACTCTTGTGTGAGCCATACTCACTGTGCCTTTGGAAGCATTCATGCTATTTTAGTTGCTATTCCACAATAAAGACTAGCTGACTTACAAGCATTTTGATGAGCCAGCGAAATTAATCAAGGGACAGAGTGGGAGAGATAGTTGACAAGGAATCTTTGATCTGATAGAATAAAGGCTTCGGCTTGCACTGGTCGACCACACGTTTGTTACTCAGATTCTGCGTGCAAGCATTAGGGGGCACTCCTTGAAGCTCGGAGTTAATTTTATGAAAAAGGATGTACCACTTTATGAAATGGATAATAATGTTCCAGAAGTAGTTACCCTCAAGAGGTAGCATGGGCTAGAAATATAAATTAATTTAAGAAGGGTATAAATAAATTCATGGATAATAGAATGATAATGATTATAAAGCGGAAATAAAGGCTGTTCAGGACATATCCCTGACTTTTGGAAATTGAGGTCATGAGAGGCACTGCCATTTAGTTCCCACAGCCATACAGAATATTCACTCTGCAGAACATTGTCTGACCTAGTATTCGCTGAAGCTGTGATTTGCTAAATATAGAGCAGTTAGACTTAGAATTAAGCAGTGAAATTTTGTAGGCAATTAATAATTGTAAAAAAGTCTAAGGGAGGTTGTATGTATATTATTTTCACTGTGCTTATGTTTATAACCTTAATATTGTATGTGCACCTGTCAAGAGGTTTTAGAAAACACATTTTTCATGTAAAAAGACTTCTACACTGGCGACCAATGAGAACTTTCCAGCTTTGTGACATGAATCAAAAAGCAATTTGTTCTCCACTGTAGAGAACAAACTAAACTGATGGTTACCTGAGGGGAGTTGGGGGTGGTGGTGAGTGAAATAGGGGAGGGGATTAAGAGGATACTTGTGATGAACACTGAGAATGTATAGAATTGTTGACTCACTGTACTGTGCATGTGAAACTAATACTGTGTGTTAACTTCACTGGAATTAAAATACAAGAAAAAAGAAAATGTGGAAAACCCAAAAAGCTCAGAATAGAAAGTGAAAAATCACCATATTCTATTCATCCAAAGAAATCCGCTGTTAGTAATTGTCACAAGTTTCGGGTCACTGTTGACAAATAATGCTACATATCGATCAGCTTGAAAGTCTCAGTAGTTTATAACAACAGATGTTTATTTTTCCCTCATGGGTCTGTGGGTTGGTTGGGCCGATTTTGAGGTGGACTCCGCTGGGTCCAGGCAAGACATCTGGGTTGGGTTCCCTGCATGCGATTTATTTTGGGTTCCCAGATGGGACCGAAGAGCTGCAGGGTGCTAAAATTTTCCAGTGAGATGATATGATGGGATAGATGCTGGGCTGGGGAACAGTGGGTGGGGCTGTAGATGAAATAGCATTGGTCTTAAGTTGGTAATTGCTTAAACTGTGGGTTTTAATACTGTTCTTTCCACTCTTGGATGTGTTTAAAATTTTATATAGTGAGTTAAATTGGTGAAAAAAAAAGTATCTTTTGATAGTTTAAAAATAAGCTAAAGGAGAGGGTTAAATCAGCCTAGATAATGTTGGTTATTTTTCAGGCCATAAAACAGCAGTGTTTGCGGCCTGGAAGTGTTAGGAACAAGGGCATAGACAAAAACGGAAGTGTGCTCCATAGCAACGTGAACTGTGTAACTGGCTTGTTTGTGTGGTTGGTCATCAAGCCTGTTCTGGTGTTTAAGACACTGCTTGACCCCTGAATGCTTTGCCAACTCCTTCTTCAAATCTGGGTACTCTTTTTTTTTTTTTCTTAAGGGAAGCTGGACAGAATTTGAAGGAACTTAGCTTGAGTGTACTATGCATACAGTAAGCACTCAGTACACATTCGTTGATTGTTTCTTGTTTTTCAAGCATGAAGGAGTAATTTCAGGAAATTGTGGAGGTATGTTGTTTCGTCTCTTTTTCTTAAGACAAGCCTAAGAACAAGATTTATTTTTCTTTTTAAAATAAAGTAAGAAAAAAAAGGGACCTAAATTGTTTAGAAGTCTCAATTGGGGACTTAGCTTAAGGGATTGTAGATTATGGGGTAGTGGTAGAATCTTGACCTTGTAAACTTTATTTATTACCTTCTAGCACATTCTTTTTGACTGGACATGTTGACATAATAAAATTTTCTCATGCAATTGGTTCAACCACACATCGGCTTAACATCTGAATTCCTTGCTGTAGGGAATTTTCAGTCTGACTCTTATGCATGAAAAACAGTGTTTGATCTTTCTGTGAAATCAGAAGCCGGCAGAATTTGCCACAGTAATGACTAAAAAATGTAACTGTCGTGCACTTATGATTTGTCCTGTGCCTTTTCCCTTCCCATTTTGTGGAATTTACCTGGAGGGTCTCAAGCCTATGATGGAAAACAAACAAAAATTAAGGAGCTTTCTGCTGTTAAAGGCAAACTGTTATAAGACACTCTTCTGATAACTCTTAAATAGACCACAATAAATAATCCCAAATCAATTAATTGCATTTTGTTCTAGATTTGTGAAAAACACGGAGTTCGTTTAAGAAATGGTAGATAACATTTTGGCATTTATTCCTTTAAGCTACAAATTCTTTACTCAGAAAACCCCCCCACACACAGATTTTTCATATTACAGGATAGCATTTTGTTACATATACTATTTTGTATCTTGCTATCCCTTAAATCCCACCTTAATAATCGTTCTTGCTATTAAATACATATTATCTCCAGTGAGGTTCATTAATAAGCTGATATGTTCTGGGTACCTGGGTGGTTCAGTTGGTTAAGCATTGACTTCATCTCAGGTCATGATCTAATGGCTCATGGGTTCCAGCCCTGTGTCGGGCTCTGTGCTGACAGCTCAGAGCCTGGAGCCTGCTTTGGATTGTGTGTCTCCCTCTCTCTCTGCCCCTTCCCTGCTCATATTCTCTCTCTCTCTCTCTCTCTCTCTCTCTCTCTCTCTTTCTCTTTCTCTTTAGCAAAAATAAACAAACATTAAAAAAAATTATGGGGCGCCTGGGTGGCTCGGTTGAGCGTCCGGCTTTGGCTCAGGTCATGGTCTCGCAGTTTGTGAGTTCGAGCCCCGCGTTGGGCTCTGGGCTGACAGCTCGGAGCCTGGAGCCTGCTTCGGATTCTGTGTCTCTCCATCTCTCAGCCCATCCCCTGCTCATGCGCTATGTCTCTCTGTCTCTCAACAATAAATAAACGTTAAAAAACATTAAAAAATATGGGGTGCCTGGGTGGCTCAGTCAGTTAAACATCTGACTTCAGCTCAAGTCACCATCTCACAGTTCATGAATTTGAGCCCCATGTCGGGCTCTGTGCTGACAGCTCAGAGCCTGGAGCCTGCTTCAGATTCTATGTCTCCCCCTCTCTGCCCCTCCCCTTCTTTCTCTCTCTCTCTCTCTCTCTCTCTCTGTCTCTCTCTCTCTGTCTCTCTCTCTCAAAAATAAAAACAAACATTTAAAAAAATTTTAAAAAATCGGATATGCTCTTGAATCCTGCCCCCACCCCAACCAATCCCTGTTGATGGACATTTAGACATTTAGGCTATTTACATATTTTCAGTGGCAATGCTATCATGGGGGTGCAGTGAGCTTGCTACACATATCTTTGCATACTTGTTTCACATTTTTTCTCAAGGTATATTCTTAAAAGTAGAATTGTTTCTGTACATATTGTAACTTGCCCTAGATGTTTGAATTTACATACGCACCATGATTATTTCAGTATACCTAATTGCTGTGTACTATTTTGGATTACATAAAGTGAAAATACGAAAACTCCTTGTTAAGTATTTAGGAACAGTCATTGTCAAGTAGGAAATTTACATGTAGGCATAAATAAGGCAGTGATGGTTTAACATAAATATGCTATAAAACATGTGAAGTCAAAACTTTAGATACATTAGTTGTTAAGTATGTATACATGTTCTGCTAGTGGTTTTTAAAGGTATAACTTAACATACACTAAAATGCTCAGATCTTAAGTGTACCATTTGATGAATTTTGACACATAGGTACATCCATTAAACTACCAACCCAGTTAAGATGCAGAATATTTTTGCCACTCCCACAAATTCCTTCATGCCTGATTTTAGCCATTCTCCATATTTCACAACCAATGTTAAGATCTATTCTATTACCATATATTAAGTTTGTGTGATTTTGAATTTCACATAAACAGGTAATACTGTGTTTTGAATGTGTCTACACTTAATATAGTTCTGGAGGGAACTGTAGATACCAAACCAGACTATACTTTTTAGAACAAAAGGATCTGAGGCTGATGTGAAAATTATATTAAGAACAGTAGGTCTTTCAAAAGAATGAAGTTAGACCCTTAACTTACACTATGTACAAAAAATTAACTCAAAATGGATTCACAGACCTAAACATAAGAGCTAAAATCTATAGAACCCTTTTTTCCCCCTTAAAGTTTATTTATTTATTTTGAGAGACAGAGAATCCCAAGCAGGCCCTGTGCTGTCAGCACAGAGCCCGACATGAGGTTCCATCTCATGAACCGTGAGATCCTGACCTGAGCCGAAATCAGGAGTTGGATGCCTGACTAAGCCACCCAGGTGCCCCAGAATCTGTAGAACTCTTAGAATAGGGGTGCCTAGGCTGGCTTAGTCGGTGGAGTGTGTGACTCTTGATCTTGGGATTTTGAGTTCAAGCCCCACGTTGGATGCATAGAGATTACTTAAGTATACACACACACACACACACACACATATACACATATATACACACACATATACATACGTACTTATATACAAACATATACACACATTTAGGTAATATACATATGTAATATACACCTATATACATATGTAAAAGTATATATATATAAAAGTATATACATATATATAAATATATACATATATATTTAAGAAATAAAATTCTTAGAAGAAAACATAGGGGAAAGCTTCATGACATTAGATATAGCAGTAATTTCTTGAATGTGAAGCCAATGCACAGGCAACAAAGGAAAAGATAGGTAAATTGGACTACATCAAAATTAAAAACTTTGTGCACCAAAGGACACTAATCAAGAGAATGGGGGCACCTGGGTGGCCCAGTCAGTAAAGGGTCTGACTTCGGCTCAGGTCATGATCTCAACAGTTTGTGAGTTTGAGCCCTGCATCTAGCTCTGCTCTGGCAGTGTGGAGCCTGGACCAGAGATTCTCTCTCTTTCTCTCCCTCTCTCTCTACCCCTCTCCCACTTGCGTGTGTGGCCTCTTTCTCCTTTTCTCTTTCAAAATAAACTTAAAAAAAGACAATGCAAAGGCAACTAATACAATGGAATATTTGCAAATCCTATCCAAAATATTTAATGCACTCCTACAATTCAACAACAGAAAACAATCCAATTAATAAATGGGCAAAGGAGATAAATACATTTTTCCAAGTAAGATAAACAAATGGCCGGTAAGCATGTAGAAGGTGCTCAACACCACTGATCATTAGGGAAATGAAAGTCAGACACACAAGGAGTATGATACCACTTCATACCCAGTAGGATGGCTATTACAAGACAAACAAACAAGCAGAAAACAGCAAGTGCTGTCAAGGATGTGGAGAAATTGGAACACTTGTGCACTGCTGGTGGGAATATAAAATGGTACAGCCACCGTGAAAACAGTATGGCGGTTCCTCACAGAATTAAGCATAGAACTACCATGTGATCCGGCAATTCCACTACTGGGTGTTTATCCGTAAATACTTGAACAGATGTTCGTGTGTCCTTTTTCATGCCAGCATTGCTTGTAATGACCCCAAAATAGAAACAACCCAAGTGTCCATGATGGATGACTAGATAAGATGATTTCCCTATATTAACGCGTCTGTGATAAATTTAGGACGATGTAAAGTATTTCTTGTGATCTTAAATTGTTTCCCTCTAAAAGGAAGGACAAAACTGATAATGTAAATAGATTCAGATAATCCAGGGTGACAGATCTGTAATAGAAACCAAAGTGTATTTTATTTATTTATTTATTTAAAAAAATTTTTTTTTCAACGTTTATTTATTTTTGGGACAGAGAGAGACAGAGCATGAATGGGGGAGGGGCAGAGAGAGAGGGAGACACAGAATCGGAAACAGGCTCCAGGCTCTGAGCCATCAGCCCAGAGCCTGACGCGGGGCTCGAACCCACGGGCCACGAGATTGTGACCTGGCTGAAGTCGGACGCTTAACCAACTGCGCCACCCAGACGCCCCACCGAAGTGTATTTTAGTAACATAACTGCCTAATCAAGGAGGATTATAATATCTGTTCCCAATGTTTTTGTAAGCTGTTGTGGAGATAGAACATTGGACGGGACGATTGTGTAGCCCAAGGCAGAAAGCTCTTACATTTATATGTCGGTGGTGTGTGATTTATAGTATGTGTTTTATATACCTATTCCAGAAGGTTCAGTCAACAAATACTCATTGAGCTCTTACTGCGGGCCAGGCCTTGTGAGTGCAGTGATGAACTAAACTGCCAAGACCCCATTTTCTATGGGATTTATATTCCAGTGGGTGTGATAATATGCTTGTAGTCAGGTACATTTGAGAAATCCCAGATTTAAAGGTGGATGTGTTTCCTAACTTCTTTTAATATACTTAACACACCTTTTAATATACTTGTACGTTATGTTTTATATTTTTATGTTTACTTCTCAAATTTTTTCGATTATAGGATTCATTTCTGTGAATTAACTTGCCAGATTAGTGCCCCTTGTAGGTGCCATTAGGTTTCGCTGGCGTAAAGTCCTTCCCGTCAGGGATTTATCAATCTTCAGGAAAGGTAGGAGACCCTCGTTAAGTCTTTGGCTTCATCTTGCCCCTTGTGAAAGGCAAGAGATTAGGGGACCTGACTTAGCAGTCAGGGATGGGTCTCTGGAGCAAAGATCTAGCTGGGCCTCTTTAAATAAAGCAGCTGACCAAGGCATTTTCCTCTCCAGCCCCTTCATGGGGCCTGGCTCCTGCTTTGTGTGCATGCTGGGGTGACGTCTATGCCTCTGCCTTTTTGGGGGAGGGGAGATGTGGGATGGGGGGAGGTGAGCTCTTTATTTCAGAATTTTAAATTATGAAACAATTTACGCATACAGAAAAGTACGGAAACAAATATAACGGACAGTTGTGTAACTACACCAAAATGGTTGGGTGTTAACATTTTGCCACATCTTCATATCTCCGTCTTTTTATAAAGGGAAAAATGCAGGACTGAGCGCCATCCCATCTCTTCCCCTCTCCCCCTCCAGAGAGTGTCATCTGTTCCCTTGTCCATGCATGGTTTTCGGTGAATACTTTAACTATATATATATATATATATATATATATATATAATAATAACTATATATATATATATATATATAACTAATATATATATATATAATAACTATATATATATAATAACTATATATATATATAATAACTATATATATATATATAAACCCCCAAACAGTATTTTTTGTGTGTATTAAAAATTCAGACAAATGCTATTATATTGCATTCTTTTGTTGCTTTTTAAAAAAATTCAGCATTATATTGTTTAGATTTGAGCCATTTTGATCTGTGGGCCTTACTACATCCTTTTTTTTTTTTTTTGTAATTGTATAGAATTCCATTGTATAGTTATAGCAAAATATGTTTTCTTTCCATTTATCTACTTGTCAGAGTTCGATTGTGTCCTCTTTCTGGCTTTGTAAATACTATTGCATTGAGTATCCTTCTTGGGACACCTGTGAGTGTTTTCGTGTGCATATATTTATAAGGGGAATTGCTGGATTATGGGGTCAGTGCACCTTTAAACTTGGTGAGGAAACTGTTTCCTAAAACTTCTTTAGGACGAAAACTGGAGAGAAGATAAACCTTGATTATTTCTTCAATTTTGAAATATGAGCAAAGGGTTCAGGATAAGGTATAGTGAAAAACGGGGCCCAGAATTTCTGTACATCTAACATGATACAGAGATGTGAAAGTTGATACTCCCATTTTTTATCAGAGTGGTTTCCTAAAATAAATACTTAAAGTAAATGGATCATTTTTAGCTATACTTTTTCCCTCTTCAGTAATATAGGAAAGTATTCATAACTCTTTGAAAATTGGAATAAATTTTTTGTTATTATGTGTGCTCATGCTCTGCATAAGATCTTCTTTATTTAGAAATGAGTGAAATAAATTCTTGTTTTTAAAAAACAGAAAAGCTCTGCTCTCAGGCATTTTCTGGAGATTTCCATTTGGTTTAGCTTAGTGATATTTTTATTCAAACTGTGATAAAGGTCCAGAGCGTTGGCTGGGTATATAATGGCCTAGAGGGTAAGCGGTTAATAGCCGAGCACTGTGCCGCTGTTAGCGTGAAGTTCACTGGTCTGCCTGTTAGATGAAGCTGAACGTAGGCGTCTCAAAGAGTTGGGTGGTACAAGTGATTTCAGTTTTATAAGATGTTCCTTCGTTAATTTAATTCTTTATATACTAACTTGATTCAGGAATCCACTGAAAAACATCCATTCATTCAGCAAACATTTATTGACTGGCAGGCCCTCTCCCCAGAGACATTCCATGAATGTGGGAGCTTAATGTCTAGTGATGAGGACAAACAGTAAACACAACACCCAATTAAGGGGTTTACTGACTCAGTCAGACCATCTCTGCCGTGTGAAATGGAGTTGGAACTGGCATGAGAAAGACGGTTGGGGCTGTGCTTGTGTAGTTAGGCTGGCCCGGGGAGGGTGGATCTGAGCTACAAGTGCTTCGTGACCCCAGCTCCCGGCACTTGGTCCCTGGTCCTCAGTGAAGTCTTGGTTGCATTTCCCTTGCACCCGACATTCTGGGGATGTCACTTCTCCTGAAGGTGTTTGAGAACCAAGACGTATGCAAGAAGACCCTCAGCAGCCAAAATGGATTTTACAGGATTCGAGGCGGTAACGGCTCCCATGCTCCCCTCATGGACGAGTCCCCTGGGCCTTCGTGTTTTTAACCAGTGTCACGGGCTCCTCAGTCCTCAGCAGATTCCGTTGAGGATGGAGGTCAGTGGTGAGCGATGGCCGGGTGCCTGGGTGGCACGTAAGGTAGGCGGCAGAGCGAGACCATAGTTACCCAGTGGGGTTTGTGCAGACGGCTTTCGGCAGGAGGCTCTGGGGCCTTTAGTGTATCCTGGCTCAACCTGCTGATTTATGTTTTATGATGGTGATTGTTTGGCTTAAGATTTTAGAAAAGTATATGACAGATCTTTGAAAGCCATGCCTCTGAATTGATTAAAGCAAGAGCAGTGTTGATGATTAAAGAACGTAGACTTTAGTTCCAGACAACTGAGGTGTTAGATTTAGAAATTGAGTTTTGAAAGAAAAACTTAGGAAATACTTAATATTTTAGAGCACTGCAACTTGTAGTTTAAGAAGTAATGGTATCTGTGTAGAATTCCAGGTAGGATTATTATATTGCTGGTTATAATAGGAACATGAGTTAATAGAGAAAGTAGGCCCTATCTTGTAGATAAGGGTGTGAGACAGATACGGTTACGTGACTGACCATGTTCACACAAGTGAGGCACAGTAGGACTCGGATTTGGACTTGACACGTTTCTAACCCAAAGACTCTTCAGCTAAACAGAGTTAGTGATCTCTGCTTCAACGTGGCTGCCATGGAAGGACAGGGGACGGGGTTCAGTTGATGGGCACCAGGACCCAGGTCTCACTGACAGGCTGATTGTCCCATGTTATCAATCACCTCACCCCCGGCTCTCAGAGGGGGAGCTGCCTGTTAGGTCAGTACCAGGTGAATTAGGCCCATGTATCTAAAAGGAGAGCCAATAGGTTTAATGGTGGAAGACCGCTGTAAAATTTCCCAAGCAGAAGTTTTTGATGGTTTCTCCTCCGAAGTTGGCCGTGTTCTGCGGACTGCGGCCGTGGCTCTGTTGAACATTTGCTTGCAGTCCCAGCAGCCTACCTGGGCTCCCCTGCACCCTGACTTGCCCCCCGCCGCCTTTGGAGAGCTCGAATAGACCGTGAGGGTCTAACACGTGCTGCATGGCTGCTCCAGTGTTAGTCGCTGCCTACGACACGCTCTGTTGTTGTCCTTCTTAGAAAGTAGAGCCCCGCTCCCCAAACGGCACATTCATACTGTGTGTAAGGGTTTCTGTAAACCAGAAAGTCAACATATTAAAGTGCAATTCCCAGGGGAGTCGCCGGCTGTGTTGATTGAGCTTTACAGTAGTTTTAACACTGGCAAAAGTGTTATCCTAACTGCTTCAAATCAAACTGCAAAGATGCTTGTGTGAAATCTAGTATTAGATATCAAATCAACATATGGGTGCTGAACGGAAGGATATGTGTTGTGGTAGTATACGATATTCTAGCATGTGGAGTTGTATTTTATGGAAATTCTTTGGCTTGGCTTATGGCAGGGACATACATTCATTATGAGATATCAAGCTGTAAAATAAATAAAAGCAAAGAATTCAACTGTGCAGTTAAATGGTTTTCAGCACAAACTTGTCTGCTCTGCTAACGTAGGGTCTGCGTGATGAGGCATTTGTGAGCCATTGTGGCCAAACGTTCGTGATTGTTGTCGACAGACCTTGACGATAATCTAGATCAGGTCAGAAAGAAAATGAACTTTAGCTTTTGGCATTTTTCTCCTTTTTCTTCATTGTATGTCTTAACAAATTACCGTGCCAATTGGTGTTAGAGGCAAAGCGTTGAATATTTTTCTCCCTTTACCATTCCTTCTTTTTCCTCATTTGGTATTTTATAGCGATTGCGTTTTTAAATGTGTGTCTGGAACAGATCACTGAATCCTTGAGTATGTGGGCTCATGGGCTTCTAGTTCTGGGGGTTTTCAGGTGGACCATGTTGTTGTTAAGAGTGCCTTGGTCATCCTCGTCTCTGGAGTGCTTTTTGCTATCCTGATCCCGTTTTCCTTTTCCTCTGTTGTTCTCTCTTCCAATTGGAGGGGAAAAATAAGGCAATAGAGGTTTCATTTGAAAAAAAATTTAAAAGTATCATCCGTGGTGTATTACATGAGCAAAGATTATAAGGATGTTTAGGTTCGTGCAAATTAGAGATGGGGGAGGGAAGACTCATCTAGAACATTTTTGCCTGTGTCTTTGGCGTTTGCAGGGTAGTGCACTCTGCTTTACACCATTACGTGTTTCATCAAGTAGGAAAATACTATCTCACTATTAGATACGAATCCTTCCATCAAGAACTCATGTTGTTGGTTATATTGTGTTACATGCATAGTACTGTCTTTTAAAAGGGTTTTATTTGATTGTAAAGTGATGTAGTTTCTTTTTAGCAAGAACAGTAAATAGAATTGCTGATGTAACTGGTGTAGTATCTGCTGCTATGTAGTTGGGGCTTTTTGACCTTCGTTGAAACAAAAATACGCCCTATACAGGTACCCAAGCCACAAGCATCCTACAAAATAGTAGTAAGTGCGCTTGGACTGTTGGAGTTCATTTTCATTTTGAGCTTGGCACGAGAATGGATTAACATAATGCTCTTTTGACTTTCTTAGAGGCTAATTGTTTTTTTTTCTTAACATAACAGCATTTGATTAGTTTCACGTGTACAGTCTACACCTTGCCAACTCAGCAGAGGCCGACGTGTTTTAATGTCAGTATTAGGAAATGCCCCCCCCCCCCCCGCTGGATTTTTATGAGGTTATCAATATTTGATATCTGTTGAAATATTATTTTTTAAAACAAATCTTCTTTTTACTTCGTTGATAATATGTGTCCAGAAGACAGTATGGCGATTTATGTAATGGAGGGAAGATTAAAAATACTGAATTCAATTGCTTAGCCGAGAGTCCCCCGCACGTTGCTGAATCGAAACCGTATTTGACCGCCATGGATTGCACATTTTGACTCTTCTCGCTTGTGTTTTGCTCGTCTTGTCGACAGATGCCGCCTCAGTATGGACAGCAAGGCGTGAGTGGTTACTGCCAGCAGGGCCAGCAGCCTTACTACAACCAGCAGCCGCAGCCCCCGCACCTCACCCCGCAGGCGCAGTATCTGCCGCCCCAGCCCCAGCAGCGGTACCAGCCCCAGCAGGTGAGCGCAGCCGCTGGGCCCCGCCCCCGGCCCGGCCCTCCAGGTCTGTGTCCCAAGGCCAGACTGGGCTCTGACGCGTCTTCCCGTCCCGCCTGAAAGAGTCTGTTTTCAGTGGTGGTGGTGGTTGGGGGAGGGGGGATGTAATATTGAGAAAATGCCGAAGTACATCAGATCTGAACTGCTCGTTTGTTTACGGATGGATGTTCGAAATTGTAGAGTGGGAAGAATACGCTTATTCGGAAAAAATGGTTTCATCGACCATTTCATCTTGCTAGTTGGCACCTACATGGTATTCCCATGTTGAGCTTTTTGGGGGTTTTTGTTTTAATGGTAAGTGCTACTCTATCAAACACCGTTGCCTGTGCAACGTTACTCTTCTCAAGCTACCTCATGAACTGATAATCGCTTCAAAATACTAGAGGGAATCATGTACTTTAAGGATATTGAGCAGTGTGTAGTTTAAATTAGCCTCATTAAATAGTCTTTTACGTTATCGGGCTGTGTATTTCAGCTCCCGTGATCGGTAGAAAAATCGTACATACGCACGTGGTGAAATGATTCAGTCTCCTCTTGTTTTTTAGAGGTTGACACGGAGTGATAGGAAAGGGCTCTGTGAGCTCGGGACTCTTACTCTGAATCCAGATACACGTTTAATAGCACTTCCAGTGATATGCATCAAAATGTAACTTTCCATTTCATATTTTCCTTCTTTCTCTTTTCATGGGGTGGAGAGGGAAGGCAGTGACATTGATGATTCAGTTTTCAAAGTGCTTGCGCATGTTGAAGAGATTGTTGATGCTAAACAGGGTGAAAAAAAATATATGAAGTTTGGGGTGCCTGGGTGGCTCAGTCGTTAAGCGGCCAACTCTTGGTTTCGGCTTTGATCTCACGCTTTGTGATGTTGGGCCCCCGAGTTTGGCTCTGCGCTGACAGTACGGAGCCTGTGTGGGATTCTCTGTCTCTCCCCCTTCCCCTCTCGTGCTCTCATGTTCTCTCTTTCTCTAAAAATAAAATAAAGTTAAAAAAATAAATATGTGAAGCTTAATTTATTTTAATTTATTTTTATTTTTTTAAGTTTATTTTGTTTATTTAGAGAGAGAGTACGTGTTGCATGTGCTCAGGGGAGGGGCAGAGAGAGGGCGAGAGTGAATCCCAAGCAGGCTCCGCGTCAGCCAGCGAGGAACTGGAACTCACGAACCTTGAGATCATAACCTAAGCCTAAGTCAAGAGTCAGATGCTTAATTGACTGAGCCACCCATGCGCCCTTGAAGCTTAATTTTAATTCAGCTGATTTCTTAAGTATTTTCTTGGGTTCTTTGGAATCTTTTCCCCTGTGACTTCTATTTAAGAGTTTTAAAGAGTTTATGACTTTAAACAAAACATGTTAAAACAGCAGAGATTGAAATCCTGTAGAATCTTGTGGGGTTTTTTTTTGTAAATGTTTTCAAAATTCTGATACTAGATGAAGGAATTTATGGAGGTAGGAATGTATATTTCAGTTATATGGTCTAGTCTTGTATTAAGATGTGGGAGAATTAAATAATCTTCCAATATCGTTTTTTTAAGTGAGAGAAACTAGTGTCTGAGTTTATGATATAGAAAGTTCTAGGCTTTTTCAAGGGCTTTCAGCACCTGATTGAACTTCTTGGTAGACACAGGACGTTTTCTCATGCCATCAAAATTTAAGAAGGACTGAATAGAGAGATTACGTTAGTATATTACTTTGGTGTGCTAAAATAAATCTCTGATTGTAAAACCAATCTGATTAAGGATTCTGAGCGCCTGGCATTTCCTTGGAGACCAGGCTCAAATTTACTTCCTTTATGAAGCATTCACTGATGTCTTCTATCACGTGGCAATTAGTTATTTAATAGCCTTCACATTTAAATATTTAAAGCATACTTCAGGTGAAATCTTATTTTAATGAATACTATTTTAATGTGCTTGGTTTAGGACTATTTTATGCTTTGCTACTACCATTATTTTATTGATTTGAGTGTGGCAGATTATATGGTAGGAAATACTATATGTAGAACCATGGCTCTCTAATGTGATTATTGTCATTCCTGTATGTTCTGAGGGAGAGAAAACATTTTTTGAACTCTAGGAGAAAGGTTTTCTTGTTTTCATACTCCCCACCTGTAGAATGTTTTTTAACTTTCGGTAAGTTCATTATGGGACAAAGAGGTGGAGATCAGAGACGTTTATGTGGCTGAATCAGAGGGTCTTGTTTGACAGGAAGAACTTCGGTATTTAGGGAGTTAGACGTTCAGATAGATTTGGGAAGTTTGCCTAGGAAATTAGAGTTAGCATTTTGGATATGGTTAGCACCTCCCAAAACAACGTAACAATGACCAACAGGATATTTTCAAAATCAAGCTGAATTTTACTAAGAATGTGTAATTCTGAATTCACATACATTTAAAAACCACAGGAAGCTCAACTGTATTTAATGTAGTGAGCCAGTATTTCCTAACAGACAAAACATTCTTTTCTGCACACTTTCTTGTTTCCAAACAGCGTAACGTGGTCTATTGATTTTTATA
Source organism: Acinonyx jubatus (assembly GCF_027475565.1). Lineage (NCBI taxonomy): Eukaryota > Metazoa > Chordata > Mammalia > Carnivora > Felidae > Acinonyx > Acinonyx jubatus. Next base: position 10,894,971 of record NC_069385.1, on the reverse strand, counting down.
TTAGGGAATCAGTCAGCAAATAATACTTTGTGTCTTTTGTTAATAGGATTGATACAAAAAGTGATTTTCGGGTTCCATGAAGACACTTCACTCTGTGTCTTTAACATTTGTCAACGTGTTATGTTTTGAATAATCAATACATTCGTATATTTCAAAAAGTATGAGGAAAGGATACAGATAAGCTTCCCAGCACAGTCCTCCTGAGGAGTTTAGCCCCACCTCACCCAGATAACCACGTGAGTAGGCTATCTTGCATCTTTCTGGAGTATGTTTATACAGAAGAGCAAGATACCGTATTTTAGTATTAAATTATTAAATGTTTGTTTAGTTTTGAGATAGAGAGAGGACATGTGTGTGTGCAAGCAGAGGAGGTACAGAAAGAGAGGGAGGGAGAGAGAGAATCCCAGGCAGGCTCCATGCTGTCAGCACAGAGCCCGACACGATCCACAAACCACAGGATCGTGACCAAAACCCAGAGTCAGATGCTTAACTGACTGAACCACCCAGGTGCCAAGATTCCATATTTAAATTTTTACTCCACTTTCCCACAAATGGTGGCATACTGTAACATGCACACTTTTCTGTTCTTTCTTGTCCTCCTCTCCCACCCACTTAAGGGTAGTTTCTGTCGAACTTGCCAAAGGAGCACGTTAAAGTAACCCTTCATTCTTTTTCATAGCTTCCTTTCATTTTATGGACACACCGCGATATATTTAACCAGTTCCCTTTTGATGGTCATTTAGATTAGTTTAAATTATTTGCACTTCAAACGAGACTGCCGAGATAAACTTTGTATATGTATCATTTTGTAAATGTGCGAGTCTATCTGTAGGATAAATTCCCGGAAGTGGGACTAGTGTGTCAATGGGTGTATGCAGTTACAGTTTTGGTAAATATTGCCAGATCATTCCTTTGAGGGGTCGTACCAATGTATACTCACACTATCAGTGTGTCAGAGTACCGGTTTCCCTACACTCGTGCCAGTAGCATGGTTTTTACTAAGCTTCTGGATTTTTGCCAGTCTGATAATGTAATTTTAATTTGCATTTATCTTGTTTTGAGTTCTGTTGAATGTTTTATATACTTAAAAGCATTTGCATTTCTTTTTTTTTTTTATTGTGAATTCACACCTTTTTATCTTGAATTTTTCTATTCAATTGTTGGTCTTTTAAAAGTTGATTTAATAAAAACCTATATATATTAGGAAGACTGGATCTTTGCCTGTGATATGAGTTACCAACCACCCTCCCTCACCTTGTCATTCATCTTTTGACGTTAATTATGGTTTATTTGTTTGTTTGATCTTGCAGAGGGGCTTTTTAAATTTTAAAAGGTATGTATGTAGTCAAAATTATCACTCTTTTAAGATCTCTGGATTTTTTTTTTTTTTAAGTGTGAGTTTGAGCCTTCCACACTCCAGAGTTTACAAAGGAACTCTCCCATGTTATTTTGGGAGTATTTTCATGGATTCGGTTTTACATTTCACTTACCCTAATCCAGCTTAACTGGGTTTTTTTTGGTTTTTTTTTTGGTTTTTTTTTTTGCCAGATCTTTAAGTGCCTTCTCTTGTGTAAGCTATTATGTTAGGGCTCTACAGAGAAACAGAATGTGTGTGTGTGTGTGTGTGTGTGTGTGTGTGTACACATATTCACATATCCTATTTGGTTAGGATAAAGAGATTTGTTGTAAGGAATTGGCTTATACAATTATGGAAGCTGGCAAGTACAGAACCTGCATTGTGAGCCAGCAGGTGGAGATTCAGGAGAGCTGACGGAGGTGATGAAGTCTGAAGGCAGTCTGCTGGACTGCAATTCCAAGTAATTCCTGGAATTACTTGAAGAGGTTGGTCTTTTTGCTCTATTCATGCTTCAACTGATGGCCTACCCACCTTACTCAAAGTCACTGATTTAAATGTTAATTTCATCCAAAAGCACTTTCCAAGTTGACCCATAGAATTAACCATTACAGTTACCTTTCCCCAATTGATTGGAGATGCCCCTTTTATTATTTGCTTGGATTCCCGAAGGTATAATGTTTGGGGTTATTCTGGGGTTTTTGTTCTTTTTCATGGGTTCCTTTTTAAAAAAGTTTATTTATTTATTTTTGGAGAAAGAGAGTGAGAGAGTGCACACATGGGGACGGACAGAGAGAAAGGGAGAGAGAGGGAGAGAGAGAGAGAGAGAGAGAGAGAGAGAGAGAGAGAGAGAGAGAGAATCCCAAGCAGGCTCTGTGCCATCAGCGCAGAGCCCGATGTGAGGCTTGAACTAACGAACCATGAGATCAATCATGACCTGAGCTGAGATTAAGAGTTGGAGACTTAATAGACTGAGCCACCTAGGTGCCCCTCTTTGGTCCTTCTATTAATGTACTCCAGTACTTCATTGTTTTTAGGTGTTTTTGATTTCCTTTAGAACATTCTTTCAAAAAGAACAGTCGTACTTTTTTGTTAGAATTAGTTGTCTATATTTTATATTTTTGTTGCCACTGTAAATTGTGTCCTTTTCAAAATTCATCTTCTCACTGTTATCAGTGTATATAAATCTAGTGCAATTTATATGTTAAATTTTTTTTTTGTTTAGCAGCTCTTTAAATTCTTGTTAATTCTAACAACATGTAGGTTCTCTCAGGTTTTCTTAATTTTTAAAACAAAGCTGCTTTTTTTTTTTAGAAGAAATCACCCCATTCTCCCTTGTCTTATCTTTTTGCAGACTAGCTTCCCCAAAGCATTGTTGGAGAGGGCTATCCATTCTTGTATTCTCTGAGACTTAAAAGAAGGCTTTCAGCATTTATCATTAAGTATAATGTTTGTTTACTTGTTTATTTAATTTAGTGACTGCCCACTACTAGGTAGCGAAGTACCTTTCTTTTTCTAGTTTGCGAAGGGATTTTATCATGAATGAATGCCAAAATTTATCTTATGTGTTATTTTAATAACTATTGAGATGAACACTTTGTTTTTCTCCTGTAATCCATCGTTGGGGGTATGTTATGTGTGTCTTTTTGTTTTAAAGTATTAAACCAAACATGCTTTCTGGAATCATCCCAGCTACATGATGTATTATTAATCTTTTTATACATCACTGAGCTCAGTTTGTGGATCTCTCTTTAGGTTTCTTGACAGTGTTCGTGAATGAGATTGACTTGTAATTATCCTTGTAAGGTTTTGGTGTCTGTATTAGGGAGTTTTATAAAATGAATTGGAGACTGGTCCCTTTGTAAATCTCCTGGAAGAGTTTATGTTAAAGTTTGGAATTATCTGTTTTTTGAATGGTAGAAGTTATCTGTAAAACCATAAAGGAATGTATACCTCTTGATTATTAGCTTTTGTCCCTTTCCTGACTTTTGACTTTTGATCTTATTTCCTTCGTGAATATAGGTGTATTCACGTAATCAATTTCTTCTTGAGTCAGCTTTCTGCCTTTATATATACATGGATTATATTTATATATGTGTATATACGTATACACAACACTTTGTATATCCCTACATATTAGGAATTTATTTCATCCAGTTTTTCAAATTTATTAAGAAGGTTGTTCATATAATAGTCATCATTAATTTCTATGACATTCAGAGTTAAAGGCATTTAATCCATAACATTTTCCTTTTTTTATATTCTTTTCTTTCAAGTTTACTTATCTTGTGTGTGTGAAGAGAGAGCATGTGCATGCATAGGAGAGGCAGAGAGAGAGGATATGAATATCCCAAGCAGGCTTCCTGTTGTCAGCGCAAAGCCTGACATGGGGTTCAATCCCACAAATAGGAGATCACGACCGGAGCCGAAATCAAGAGTCCAACGCTTCATGGACTGAGTCACCCAGGCGCCCCTGTCCTGCTTTACATGTTACTGGTGTTTATTTTGCTGTTCTTTCTTCAAGCAAGTGAATGCTTAGCTTATTCAAAACATGTTTGTCTGATGAAGCAAAATAGAAGACCAAAAAATTTCTTCTTAAGTATTGCTTTGGCTGAATGTCTCCAATTTTGATGTGCATTATTTTTGTTTTCTTTTGGTTCTAAGAATTTTCTTATTTCCCTTCATTTTTTGTTTTTTGGAAGACAGTTTTATCGAGTCCCTGGTTTTATATTCTGTTCCCTAGGAAAGAACGATGTATGTTTTTGCCAGTTGCCTGTGGACGCGAGTCATCTGGAACCACATTTTGAGTCTTACTGTACAAAAATTCTTACTGGGCTGATAAACAGAATGATACAGTGGGGGTCTATGTTCCACCGTAATTCCTCGCACTTACTGGCCTAGTCATGTTCAGATATCCCCAGCTGTTGTCAGAATGCCTTTATAGTATTTTGGGATTTTTTTTTTTCCCCAAGCAGAATTCAGAAAGACATGTAATCCATTGATTTGGTCCTTAAGTCTTTTTATCTGGAACGGTTTCTTCTTCCCCATCCCCATTAGAGCCTTTGGCACGTTGGAAAACTGAGTCAACTGCCTTGTGAAATGGCTTGGCTTGGAGTTTTCTCTTGCTGCGGCTTAATGTGTTCACCTAGCCCCTCTAATCCTGTAAGGTCAACGATTTTTTGTGTGTGTGGTTGTGGTAAATCATGTCCCCAAAATGTAGGGCATTGTTTCTGTTCAAATGAGGGGTGTACGACCCTCTCTGTGAGTAAGGAAGCCTCCAAGTGGTTCTAGCCCTGCTTGTCCAATGAGCGAGACCAGCCTTCACCTTTACACCCGGGTCAGATTCCTTACTGACAAAATTTGTGAGCATAGAACATGCCGGTGGCTTTTTAGGTCACCAAGTTTCAGGCAGTTTGTTACACATCATTACTGACTAACGTGGTTTGAGTACCTCATAGGTGATGCGGTGAGTGTATTACATCAGGATAAACATCAATGTTTTGTCGTCCCACAGTAGTGGTGTTCAGATTGATCAGTGGGTTCAGGTGGTGATGGCCTTTGGGACCACTTTACATAGAATTATCTTCTTGAGGTTTTTGCAGACCACACCATTAAGTGTTAATTTTGACCAGAAACCCTGATGAAGGTTAGCCTGTGGTTGCTAATTCTCAGTGGAGCCATTTTTAAATTCCTCCTACCTCTGAGTATCAAGTTCAAGACAGGTATTTTTCTGTTCTCTTTAGTGGGTTTTCATATTCTCCAATAATGGGCATAGCCCCTCTTAGTCCCTGATTTATTTGAGATGTATGGTCTCATATTTTACGCCCTTTTGGCAGGCCGTAGACTTTTCCTTTTCTCTGTTCCCTGTATAGTCCAGAAATGGAAAGTTAAAATCTATAGCAAGCCAGCTTCTACTGTACCGCTCTTACTTTCTGTGTTCTTGGTTTACTTTCTGTTTGTTTTTGGTTTTAATCGCATTCATGCCAAGTCTGTGATCCGTTTAAAAGGCATTTTTTTAGTATTTTAGATATTTAAATCAATAGACATTTAGAATATCTAATCTGCCATATGGCTAGAACTGGTCCTCTTCCATTTTTCTAGTTCTTTTTTGGATATCCTTAACACAGTTTGAAATGATAATAAGCATGTAATATAGTAGTTTATAACATACAGAGAGTACATTCCCATTTTGTAATGAAATTTTTCTAACGTCTCCTTTATTCTTTGGAAATTTCATAGTTAATATGTTAGCTACATAAAATTTGTAGATAATACGTTACCTACACAAAATTTGAAGCAAGGCAGAATGATGTACTATGTGAATAAACTATCATATTAATTAAATGCTTAGGCATGATTACACATAGGCACTTACATGTGTCTGTGCGGTCACTGAACTTGGCAGCTACGAGAATGTTGCATTAGCAGCTCTGATGTCTTTTTTTTTAATATATATATAATTTTTTTTTTTTTTGAGAGAGAGCAAGCATGTCAGTGAGCACAAGTGGAGGAGGGGCAGAGGGAGGGAGAGAGAACTTAAGCAGGCTCCACTCTCAGTGTGGAGCCCGACAAAGGGCTTGATCTCATGACCCTGAGATCATGACCTAAGCGGAAATCAAGAGTCCGATTCTGACCACCAGGCGTCCTGGCAGCTCCAATATCTTCAGCAGGGTTGTCAGCAGTGATTCATCTTTTAAAATGGCGAGCAACTCTTGGTCAAAATCTGAACAAAACAAAGTATAATCTTCCCTTAATATATAGAGTAGTTTTAGTCTTGGAAATTTCAGTATGTAATAAAATTATTATTTTTTAATGATTATTTATTTTAGAGAGAGAGCGTGTGTGTGTGCACGCTAAGTTGGCGGGGGGGCAGAGAGAGGGGCACAGAGAATCCCAGGTAGGCTCCGCGTTGTCAACACAGAGCCCATCGCAGGGCTCAAACCCACGAACTGTGAGATCATGACCTGAGCTGAAGTTGAAGTCAGATGTTTAACCACCGGAGCCACGCAAGTGCCCTGTAATAAAATTATTTTAAGAATAGTTTGTTTTTATATGCAAAATGGAGTTCAGTTTTAACCTCCAACAAATAATTAGCTTTTTGTGTGATTTTGTTTAAATCTAGATGAAAGGCGGACTTTTGAAAGTAGTGTGGAACATCTTGTCATGTTGTAGGATAACCTCACATTCCTGCCCTCCACCCACTACATTTCACTGGAGTTTCTTAAACTTGTGACAACTGTCTTGAAATCTTGTCAACACATATAACTCCTATGCTTCCTTATTTTTTCTGAAAGAAAATTCATATGTAATATGAGGTGCCTCTTAATAAAATCTCAGGCATCAGTCTGATGTCCCAAATGTAATGGGAAGGGTGGAGAGTAGTTCATAGTAAACTACTGTGTTTCCTAAGTAAACACACAGACATGTCCATGTGAGCAGACTTGTCAGAGACAGTCAGAGGCCAGCACCTGTGTGTGTAGTAACCGTCCGTGAACTCTGCTGAGCAAATGAGGCCTTACAGGTACATTGCATGGACAACTCGAAATCATGAGCAGGGTTCAAATCCATGAGATTTATTACCACACAACAGCAATTATATAAAATGAAAGTATAGAACATTTTAGTAACATGTTCACAGAGCTGTTTGATAAAAAGGGAAGTTACCGCCAAGTGAGGCAATGTATCCTAAACTTGAAAATGAAGTACACATACACAGTGCAAATCAGTAAGAATGCTATCTATGCCGTTGAAGCTTTTCTTTTGACCCTATGTGTATCTTTTAAATGATCTACAGTAAACCTGTAATGTGTATAATATTTTAAAATATTGCATAACAGATGCTACAATAATGACAAAATAAAAGGAATTACCAGTTTCAGCCGTGGAGCAGATTAGATATTCTGAGTGTCTCTAGGGTGGCCCAGAGCTTGGTGAGACACACAGTCAGTTGCTCTTTCGTTTTCACTGTTTCCCACAGCTCTCGTGCCATCCTCCTTGCCCAGCAAAAATTCCAAGTCTGTCACCGTCCTTACTCTTTTGTGTCTACTCTTAATTACATTATGCCGTCCCCTCCCTTCCCGGTCTTACAAACCTGCTTAAGCAACCCTGGTGAAACCCATCTCCTTGCCTCCTCCAGGGGCATGGGGTAGGGAAGGACACAGGGAAGACTCTTACTGCTTTAAGTTCATGACTGCTGATGTCAGCTAACACGTGTCCTGTATCTCCACTTGCCCCAGGGCTGTTGCACGTTCCCCTCGGTCTTCGGCTCTCCGCGTTTTGAGCTGGTGATGCTGTTTCCTTCTTCGTTGAAGAAATACAAGCAGTCAGGAGAACTTAATGTACCAACCAACCTGTGTCTGCCCATACCCTGTGCCTTCTGGTGTATTCTGGCTGAAATCTCACGTTCTGTGTGCATAGCTTTCCCACGTCCCTTCTCTAACACCACCATCACTTTCCCTTTCGGTCACTCCCATCAGAATTCAACCATGCCATGCACGCGTTCAGCCTTGCGTGGTTGAACACCTATAATAGGAGTGACCAAAAAAACCCACCTTTCTTGACCCGAACCAATAACAGTTCTCTATTCAGTCACTGTTGCCATTTACTGCTTATCCTTTGAATTGACTCCGGACAGGCTTTTATTTTAACCACTCTGCTGACACAGCTCTTTTCAAAGCTGCCCATGTTTTTACCTGTTGTGCAGTCCAGCCGGCAGTTGTCTTTCTTCCCGATGTCACCTGTCAGGAGCGTTTGATGCAGGTGATGGCATTTTCCTTCTTGGAGCACCTTTCTTGCTTGTTTCCTGGAATGCCACTCTCTCCTGCCTTTCCTTTTACCTTGCTGGCCACTCTGTGCTCTCCTTTGCTGGCTTTTCTTTGTCTCCCTGACCTTCAAATGTTGGCCTGTGGTCAGGGCTCAGTGTTGGAGCCTCTTCTGTCTTTACACACCTTACCTGTGTGATCTCATTTAGCCTTCTGGCTTTGGAGTGCCGTCTAGAGGCTATGATTTTTAAATCTATTTCTGCAACTTGGACCTCTCTCCTCCATTCTGTAACTGTGTGCCCAGCTCCTACTTGGCATCTCCAAATGGATGTCTTCTGAAACTCTGAAACAGGCTTCTGAAACTCGTATATCCAAAGCAATACTCAGGACTCTCACTTCTTCCTCCACAAACCTGCTCTTCTGTATTTTCCCTCTATCTCAGATTTTCTGTAACACTTTGGACAGAAACTTTGAACTCCTTAATCTCTTTCTTTCTTTCTTTTTAAGATTTTTTTTAATGTTTATTTATTTTGAGAGAGAGAGACAGAGCATGAGTGGAGGAGGGGGCAGAGAGAGAGGGAGACACAGACTACAAAGCAGGCTCTAGGCTCTGAGTTGTCAGCACAGAGACCCATGTGGGGCTCGAACTCACAAGACATAAGATCATGACCTGAGCCGAAGTCAGATGCATAACCAACTGAGCCCCCTGGGCGCCTCATGATCTCTTTCTTTCAAACCCATTCTACCTCCAAAATATAGTCAGTATCTAAGTAGTTCTCACTGGTTTTATTGCTACCATATTGGGCTGAGGCATCATGATGTCTTTACTTGAAGTGTTCCAGTAGCTCCTAACTGGTCCCCACCTTCTAGTGCCCTTATTCACTATAGAATACAGCAGCCAGATAGATGCTTTATGGTGCCTGGTGCCACCAGGTTGTGCACCCTCCCCATCCCCTCCTGGCCATCTTGCTGCGCTCATCTCAAGGCATTTTTACTTATTGTTCACTCTGTCTGGAAGGCTCTTCTTCCAGATGGCCACAGGGCTTTTCCTTGGAAGTCTTCCAAGGAAGACTTACTTCTTCCAGGCCTTTACTCAGATGATAGCTCATCAGGCAAGCCTCCTTCCCTGACCACTGTGTGTACAACAAAGCAACCCTCTTTCTCCTTTTCACTTGACCATGATTTCCTTTTCTCCATGGCCCCGATCACTATGTGGCATATTACATACTTCCCCTGTTTTCTTTTGTGATTCCCCTATTAGAATATAAGCTTTATGAGGGAAAGGACTTTGTTTTGTCCCCACTGTGTCCCCAGTACTGAGCACAAAGTAGAAACACAGGATTTACATGTTGACCTAATCATTCAGTTTATTTGCTTATTTTTTGAGAGAGAGAGAAAGAGATGGAGAGAGAGCGAGCATGAGCTGGGGAGGGGCAGAGAGGGGGGGGGGGGGAGGGAGGGAGAGGGAGACACAGAATCTGAAGCAGGCTCCAGGCTCTGAGCTGTCAGCACAGAGCCCGATGTGGGACTCCAACCCACGAGCTGTGAGATCACAACCTGAGCGAGCCAAAGTCAGATGTCCAACCGATTGAGCCACTCAGGCATCCTTTGACTTAATTGTTCAAAAATACATACTTTTTTAAATTTACTAGTACATAGTAAGTGGACTTTACAGTGTTGAAGAAGATAAACATTTACTGCCAAGTATTTAGACCTGGAAAATTCTTTTGATATTGCAGACAGTGCTTTATTGGACATTTTTATAGGTGATTCCATTATGCCCTGTGTGTGCATGTATGTGTGTGCCCACATGCATATATTTTTACCTCCTGTAAACTTCCCCAGTGGTATTTCTGGGTAAAAGAACATTTTAAAGACATGGTGTTTTACCAAATTCCTCTCCAGAAGTTTTTAAGAAATGATATCCCCAGCCAGCTCACTTGTATACATTTTAATATTTATTTTTCCAATAATACTTACATTATTTTTAGTAAGGATTCTACATAGTTGTTTTTTGAGCCCCAGCAGTGTTAAAGAGACTTCACAGAATTTTGAACTAGATATAGAACCTGCCTGATGTGTTATTGTGGTCATAGACTGAATAGATAATAGAAATTTGATTTCATCAACAAGAAGTACACAGCTGGACATGTATAATTTTTTGATTTACCTTCAACTCAGAGGCTCCTAAATTATCCCAGGTTCTTATTGTTTGCTTCCATTACCATTTGTTTCTTTTTCTCTGCTCATTTTAGGGGGGCAGAACTAGGACTACAATGTAAGAGTAGGCCTGCTTGATTCTTCCTGTCGTAGACTGAGGGAATAACTAGCGAACAGTGAAGTGGACTCTTCATTTGGCAAACCTTGCATTTACTCAACCCTCTGACATTCCCTTCTCGTTTTTAAACAATTTTTTAGCATTTATTATTTTGGAGAGAGAGAGACAGAATGTGAGTGGGGGAGGGGCAGAGAGCGAGGGAGACACAGAATCCGAAGCAGGCTCCAGGCTCCAAGCTGTCAGCACAGAGCCTAACGAGGGGCTCGAACCCATGAACTGTGAGATCATGACCTGAGCCGAAGTCGGAGGCTCAATCAACTGAGCCGCCCAGGGCGTCCCTCTGACATTTCCTTCTTAAAGGGTATTCATTTTTAAGGCTTTTTTTTTTTTTTTTTTTTTTTTTTTTTTTTAAGAATAGCTATTTGACGAAGTTGCTTCCATTTTAAAGTGTTTTTGCATCCTTGCTTACTTCCTCAAACTGCTTTAGCTAAGATTTGATATTGTTGTATAGGAGGGAGAACCTCCTTTAATGCCAAAAGTTCTTACTTTTTGTTTTGTTTTAAAGTTTCCACTTGCCTTCCATTTCATCAATTTCGGGTCATGAAGTATTATGTCCCTGTTTATTTCCTGGTTCGCTGTCCCCTCCTGGCAAACTCTCATCACCTTTCTCTCTCCTCCTTGTACCTGTAGACTCATAATCTTTTCCTTTTTATCTCGAATTCCTCTTCCTCTCAACTCCAGTGTCGAGCGATGCTAGAGAAGAAAGCGGTCCTGCTTTCTCTTGTGGCACCGGCTTCTCGGGGGCCTTTCACCCAGTGGCTCCTACTGGATGCACCTGTTAGGTGTCAGAGGCAGTGTTCCAAGAATCCGGTAACCTGCAGGGAGCCGCGTGGTGCAGAAACCAGCCTGACTGTCCACCCCCTTTCCTTTGACAGTGGTCTTCTGTTGATTCAGCTCCATCCCTAGGACTGTGACGTTTGGCAGCCAGAACCTTTTCTCTATTTTCGTGGCTCTGAACTACAATGTTGTTTTCATAGCCAGAACAATCTTTTCTTTCCTTAGAGAAGATTTGTAGGAAGTAACTCCATTCAGATAAGTTCCAGTTTATTTAAAGAGAATATATCAGGATGAATCTTTTTGAAAACCCAAGTATAAAGCAGTGAGAGAATTGCGCACTTTGCCTTTTTAGGTATGGTTTTTCTTCTAGCTGATAGAGCTGTCTGACTCTTGAAAAATACTGAGTATTAGGAATGCATACAAGGTACAACTTTATCTTTTTATTTTTTTTTTCCCTTTTCTTCCTCTGGTTTATTGGGAAAATTGAAGAAGACAAAAAGTAGAACATAAACCATTTACCGAAGGCCTTTGTGACTGAGAATGTTTTATATGTTGGGAATTCAGCGATTAATCACGTATCTCATCTGCGGGAGCTGCTGGTTGAAGGAAGGGTAGGCGTGGCCAGAAAATGACAGTACGGTGGGAGACGTGCGTTTTCAAGCTGTGACTGGATGTTGGTAAAGGTGTCTCAGAGGAAGTTTTGAAGGATGAGTAAGAGTTTGCTGGTGAGAGAAGAAATGATCTTGGGGCAGGACCAACTCTTTGTTAGTGAGAAGAGAGGTAACATCCAACCATGAATGGAACTGAATTAGCCTGGAAGTCTGGTTAAAATAGTCAAGGTCGTTTAGAAGGAACGTGTTAATTGTGCCTGGAACTGGTGACTTAGGCCACTTTTCCTCACTGATTAAAAATGAAATAAAAGGTGGGGGGGGGCACCTGGGTGGCTCAGTCCGTTAAGCGACCGACTTTGGCTCAGGTCATGATCTCGCAATTTGTGAGTTTGAGCCCCACGTCGGGCTCCATGCTGACAGCTCAGAGCCTGGAGCCTGCTTCCGATTCTGTGTCTCCCCCTCTCTCTACCCCTCCCCTGCTCATGCTCTTTGTCTCTCTGTCTCTCAATAATAAATAAATGTTAAAAAAATTTTTTTTAATGAAATAAAAGGTTATTCAATAATTTCTTTAAACAGAAAATAGTACAAACTGAGCAGTTAACTTTTAACACTGGATTACCAAATATCGAACCACGTGGAACTCTAAGTCTACTTTGGTACTAGCATTTCAATTGTATTTTCTAAAATACCGCTTTATTTAGACATCTTCACGGTCAGCAGTTTTCAAAAGGAGTTACGGTAAACTTGAAAGTATTTGGCAAATGGGCATCATTTTGAAAAGAAGATAGCATTTAAGCATGAGTGTAAAATACTTTAGAATTAATAACTTGCCACTCAAGTCACTTTTTAAAAGGAGTTCCGAGGTTTCATTACGAATAGTGGCAGTGATCCATTGTGGCACAAATATCTCTTTATTATTATTGTTATTTAATTATTTAACCTATGTTTCTTCCTACTTCTGTGACACAACGTTAATTTATAAGCTGCTCCTTTTTCAGCTTTTGGGGGGAAATTGCTCGTACGAGCCCTGTGTCAAGTCGCTCTAGTGCTCACCTCATTTGTGGGATTTTGTTATGAAAAAGCAAAGAGAAGGACATCTATAGTTTGTCGCCATTAATTGCCTAGCATTTAGATAGATATTGACACAGGAGTCTATTAATTAACTTGATAATAAAAACTATTGGAGTGTAGGTTGATACAAATTATTCTGTTTTAAAGGAGAATACTAGTGCAGCCTTGGGTTATGTTTGAATTTTGAATCTCCTCCTTTGGTCTTGCTTACCCTCTCTGCAGTTGTCTTAGGCTTTGAACCATTGCTAGGGGGGATTTCCTTTTAAGTTTAAAGAGCTCCTGAGCACCTAAGGAGAAAACTTTTAAGTTGCTTTGAGGTCTGAGCAAGGCCCAGTCCTAGACTGATTTCTTTTTTTTTAATTTTTTTTATTTTTTATGTTTATTTATTTCTGAGACAGAGACAGAGCATGAGTGGGGGAGGGGCAGAGAGAGAGGGAGACAGAATCAGAAGCAGGCTCCAGGCTCCGGGCTGTCAGCACAGAGCTTGATGCGGGGCTTGAACTCATGAACCGTGAGATCACGACCTGAGCCGAAGTCGGATGCTTAACCAACAGCCACCCAGGTGCCCCTAAAAATATTTTTTAAATATTTTTTTCTTTCAATTACCAGAATCAAAGGAAAATAAAACTGGGACATTAGGGATTATATAGTAGTAACAGTATTTTTTAGAAAGATGTTTATTTATTTTGAGAGAGAAAGAGAGCGGCAGAGAGAGAATCCCTTGCTGTTGGCGTGGAGCCCAAAGCGAGGCTCCATCTCATGAACCGCAAGATCGTGACCTGAGCTTGAGCCACCCAGGTGCCCCAATAATAACAATATTTTTAATACTCACCTTACCTTAGAAAGGTGATGGAAGGTTCCTCCTGAGAAGAACAACCCAGAAAGCAGTTGGCTTGGAGTGTGGGGTAGCCTGGTCCTGGTTTCAGGCTCATTCATATGCTGTCGGGCATCTCCTTACCAGAGCATGGGGCATGTTTAGAAATGTGCGGAAGATCGAATCAGATGGCCGTGACCGTCTGCAGTACTGAGAGAAGAGGAAAATACTACGTCGCTTAAGAGACATTGTATTAAAAGCTGAAGAAAAACTTCAAACACATTAAGAGCAGGATTTAGTCTAAATATCAGGTAACTCCATGCCCTTTCCTGTGTTTCTAACTCATGAGCTTTCCAAGTTCCTTTCCTCCCCTTCCTTTCTTTTCCTTCTGTCCTTATCTCCATCAGTTCCTCTAATAGAGACGGAGTTACGGGATTGAACTAGATGTCCTGGCCCTTGGCTGCACTGGGGACGTGGTCTCTGGTTCTCTGCCCCAGTCACGCGTTCTCAGCTGGTGGAGGAGGAAGCCTGTCCCTTCATAGACTGGGACATTGTGTAGACCTCTCACATGCACCTGCGTGAGGCCCTTCCCCTTCCTGTCCGATACCCCTCCTCTGTCGGGAGTCAGGGATGAGGTTGAGGATAGAAAAGGATGTGCAACTAAAGTGTTGTCAAGGCTCATTCTATTTTTTACACAGTCATCTTTCCTTGAATTTAATTCTGACATGAGGGAGACTGGGGAATTTTTCTTTCTTGGGTCTTTTCTGTTCTATTCTTTCTTTTTCTTTTCTTTTCTTCTTCTTTTTTTTTTTTTTTTTTTTTGCTACTCTCAGCTGCCTTTTTGTCTATCAGTGCTCATTTCAATTTGTTAAAGTACAGAGAATAAACTACAACATAACTTATATGTGGCATTAAAGTTCTTCCTTCATTAATTTCTTTGATTTAACAAATTTTAGAGTAATAGGTTCTCTGTATATTGTGTTCCAGAAGATGAGTATCTGCAGATGTTTGAAATGATAGGGTTACTTTTACAATTTACTACGGTGGGCAACAACCGCCTTTGTACAGCCACGGTTTTCTACAGTGAAAAACAGGGGATTATCTGCATCAGAATCACCTGGTGGGGCACCTGGGTGGCTCACTCGGTTGAGTGTCTGACTTCGGCTCAGGTCAGGATCTCACAGTTTGTGGGTTCAAGCCCCACACTGGGCTGTTGCTGTCAGCGCACAGCCCACTTTCGATCCTCTGTCCCCCCGACTCTCTCTCTGCCCCTCCCCTGCTCTCACGCTCTTGCTCGCTCGCTCTCAAAAATAAGTAAACATTAAAAAAAGTCACCTGGTGTATTTGCTCAGTTCTCTCTTTAAAACTGTTCTTGGGGTCGTGGGTGGGTCAGTTGATTAAGTGTCCGACTTCAGCTCGGGTCACGATCTCAGTTCGTGGGTTCCAGCCCCACGTCGGACTCTGTGCTGACCGCTCAGAGCCCGGAGCCTGCTTCAGATTCCGTGTCTCCCTCTCTCTCTGCCCCTCCCCTACTTGCGCTCTCTTTTGCTCAATAATGAATAAACATTTTAAAAAGCCTGTTGTCTTTGGGGAACCTAGGAATCTGCATTTAACTTTATAGCCTATTCTGATGCATCCTAATGTTTGAGCACCATTGGAGAGCAGAAATACCAGCCACTGCTTTCCAATCTTTTATTTTTGCATGGCCCATGGATATTATTTCATTTTTTATTAACAACCCTGAGAGATCATATAGCAAGCAAGTTTTCCCTGAATGTGGTAGGGCTTGGGTTTGATCTCAATTCGACTTTAATCTAAGGGCTCACTATCTCCTTTACTACTGTTGATATATAATAGAGCTACATTTTGCTCCCCAGGTAGGCTGATATTCATGCCTTAAGGCCATAGGTGTGGGGCTTTCCATTTGTTAACCCAGTGTTTTTCAAGTGCATTGTGCATTGGAATGCCCTGGAAGGCTTGTTAAAACACAGGTTGTTGAACCCTACTCCCAGAGTTTCTGCTTCTTCAGTCTGGAGTGTGGCCTGATAATTTTCATTTCTGACAAGTTCCCACATGATGCTTCTGTTGCTACTGACCCAGGGACCGTCCTCGGAGAACCACTGTGTAAACTCAGTAGTTCAGAGTTGTTCGGGAATAATCCCAGGGCCCAGCACATTCAGAGGGTCCTCCCTCTCTTTACTGGGACCCAAGGATTCTCCAGCTCTGTGGTTAATATCCTGCACAGCAGGGGACTCCCAAGACCCTGGCCCCCACCATTTTACCACTTGGCAAGTATTTGGAATATCATCTTTGCTTTAGAGCAGTGGTTCTCAACCTTCGCTTCCTCTATAGAAAGGCAGTGGGAGGATTATCCTCAGAATGTCCTTGGGAATTCGAGGTGTTTGTTTTATTTCATTTTTTTAAGATTTTATTTATTTAAGTAATCTCCACGCCCACCATGGGGCTTGAACTTAAAACTCTTGAGATCAAGAGTCGTGTGCTCTTCCAACAGAGCCAGCTGAGTGCCCCAAGGTTTGCTTTAATGTAAATGGCTTAAGAAATAAATTTTGCTTTAATAAATTTTACTATAATTTCAATGTAATTGATGGTAATCCTAAATTTCTGCTGTTTTCTTTTTCCTCTTTTTTTCAAAAGAGAAATTTAGTTGACTCTTTAAAGGTAAAATTTTTCCTATAGTCACTAACAATACTTACTTGGAATATATATTTTTAAAATTATCAGGGAACCTCTGAAAAATTCAGATGATTTTGTTATTTCTTAGAGAAGGAGCGTCTGAATTCTGTTTACTTTTCATTGAAGATTAGTAAAGGTGAGGGGCACCTGGGTGGCTCAGGCGGTTGGGCGTCCGACTTCGGCTCAGGTCATGATCTCACGGTTCGTGGGTTCGAGCCCCGCATCAGGCTCTGGGCTGATAGCTCAGAGCCTGGAGCCTGCTTCAGATTCTGTGTCTCCCTCTCTCTCTGACCCTCCCCCATTCATGCTCTGTCTCTCTCTGTCTCAAAAATAAATAAACATTAAAAAAAATTTAAAAAAAAGATTAGTAAAGGTGATAGGAAGGGGACTCTACCAATGACAACTGGAATGGGGAAAGAGAATTAAGTTCATAGACCAAATGAATGATCCATTTTACTTCTTTTTAAAGGTTATTAAAGTAATACGTGCTCATGGTAAAAAAAAAAATTCAACAGAATCCTTTTTGCTTCTTGAGTTTTCAAAGTGTTACCGGTACAATGCAAAACAACAGCAACAAAGTCCTCTAGAGCTGGCTCTTGTTGTCTTTTGTTATGTTTTTTCTGTTACTTTTTCTTTTTTTTTTTTTTTTTTAATATGTATGTATTTATTTATTTTTGAGGGAGAGAGATACGGAGGGGCAGAGAGAGAAGCCCAAGCGGGCTCTGCGTGGTCAGCACAGAGCCTGACACAGGGTTCCAGCTCAGGAACCATGAGATCATGACCTGAGCTGAAGTCAGGAGTCGGATGCTTAGTTGACTGAGCCACCCAGGCACCCCCTACTTTTTGTTTGTTTTCTAGCCTTCTTTCTTTTTTGCCCTTTGGTAGTTTTAGCTTTTAGTCCAAAGGCATTTCAGGGAGAACTTTTTAAAAGTGATTCCCTGTACAGCTTTAGGGATGAGCTGGCAAGACAGGCATGAGGCAGGATCTTTCTGGCACCTTCCTTCGCTCTTTGGCGAAAACAAACTCTACCTGTTTATACAGCATATGGGTTTCATAAATTCTGTTTCAGCAGGTTGTGATCATGCCGTTTGCGTCCCTCATGCTACTCCTTTAATTAAAGCCTGTGTCTAACAATGCAAGGTGTCCTGATCAGAGAACTTTTTAGACTAGAGGCAACCTAAGGTTTATTGCATATACAATTTGGACACAAACTGTATTTGGGAATTTTTAGTAATTATGCTTTTATTTCAGTTACTTAGATAAAGATTGTAGCTACTCTGGTTTTAAATCTTTATGAAATTATGTTCTCATTACTGGCGAGTCCCATTTTTGATATTATTATCCCTCTTAGTTTTTTAGGCTTTAGCTTTTTGGAGGGTCCTTGAGAATCTGGTGAAAGCTAGGGATCCTCTTCCCAGAAAAATACATACACCACACAAAATCCGTCTTAGGGGAGTTTTCAAATCCCTTTCCCTCCAGCTTGAGAACTCGGGCCCTAAATGTGAGTTGCAGCCCTGTATGTCCAGGTCTCTGGCTCGTGTGCCTGGAGCGGTCAGCTCTCTGGTCCAGGGAGGAAGGGGTTTGGGATTTGGCAGTAAGAGTCAGCGGTCAGAGAGGATGTGAGGCCCGTGCCAACTCTGCTTCTTTCCAAAGTGGATGGTGACCTTTTTGAGCTGCTCCTGTGGTCACAGTAATAGGACCATTCCTGATAGCAGGATAGGTAAGGGCTGGATAGACTCATGTTCTACCTATTTTCCAACCATCAAGGCATGGTAAACCAGCTCTTGTTAATGACACAGCAAAATTTTCCACCAAGGATACTGCTAGGTGATGGCATAATACTCTAAAACCCACAATGTAGCAATTTCTTAATTATCAAGCTTTAATGAAAATACCACATTGTCTTTAGTCAACAGTTCTTACTTTGCAAGCTAATTTGGGCAGTGCATTAAAAATGGAGATTCCTGAACCCCAGCCTCAGGTTGAGAACTAGCAGCTATGGGGTGGCGTCCAGAAAATAGCCCTTGAGGGAGGAGCAGAGTGGGAGCGCAGTTAAATGTGAGGACTCTGGGGAAGGAGTATGTTGGTTCCCAACCCACTAATACTGCTTGCTAACTGATTGACCGTAGGCATGTTCCTCAAGCTCTGTGCCTCAGTTTCTTCCTCTCTAAAATAGTACTTCTTTCATGAGGTTCATGTCAGACGGAAAGACCCTTTTTTCGATGAATGAAGCACTTCGTGTCTGGCAAATAGTAAATCTCGAATGATTGTTAGCTGCCGTTGTCCTCATCACCATCAGTGCGATTGTCACAAGGTAAAGCCCCAGCGGTTCCATGAAAACTTTGCTTCTCCTTCTTCAGTGTGGTTTTTTTTTCTTTTTAATTTTTTTTTTCAACGTTTATTTATTTTTGGGACAGAGAGAGACAGAGCATGAACGGGGGAGGAGCAGAGAGAGAGGGAGACACAGAATCGGAAACAGGCTCCAGGCTCTGAGCCATCAGCCCAGAGCCCGACGCGGGGCTCGAACTCACGGACCGCGAGATCGTGACCTGGCTGAAGTCGGACGCTTAACCGACTGCGCCACCCAGGCGCCCCTTCAGTGTGGTTTTAAAGAATATAAATAACGATGGCTAACGTTTATTGAGCTGTAAATGTACCAGGCACAGTGCTAATTGCTTAAAGGTAGCCTCTCCTTTAATTGTTAATACAGCTCTTGGAGGTAAGTCCTCATGTCTTGGTTTTGTGGATAAGGAAGGTAATTCTTTAGGTAATAAGTTAAAGAGCTCGAGTTCTCTTTTAATCCGTGCGTGTGTGTGTGTGTGTAACAAAAAGCATAACTGGACGTTCACTGTGTCTCCTTTGGCTTTGTGATTTTTTAAAATCTATTATTAGTCGATTAAAAATCTTAATTATTTTAGTCCTTAGCTGTTGAGTATCTTCCTATTTCTCTTTGGTATTTTAGGAAATGCCATTTTAGCCACATTCCCCTTTGCATTCTGGGTCCCCTGTTAGTTTAGAAAGAAGTTCTGGTGAAAACCGAGAGAAGGCCAGGAGCTCTCCCAAAGTCTTACATGCCAGAGGACATGGCCTCCAGGGTTCCGGCTTGAGTAGAGTAGGGGAGGCAGCTGCTCTTAGTGGCCATGTTCCCTCTGTTCTCCAGCCCATTCAGAGCTCTTCTTTCCAGCAAGCCCAGGGGCCGCCCCAGCCTCAGGTACACGGGGGTCTTGTGCCAGGGCGGCGTCCTCCTCAACAGCAGGCTACAACGGTGGTGTTGATGCTGCTGTCAGTGATGATGAGACACATCAGTAAGAAAATATAAAGTCGCTTGTATAGGCCTGTCCTTTTCCTAGAATGGTTTAAAGTTTCGGAAATAATTATGCCTTTGAATTGGTAGAAAACGCGCAGCATTCTGAATCTAGCCGGATCTGTACTCACTCAGTGTGTGTGGCACATTCCAGGTTATGTGGCTTTACTTACCTGAAGTTGAGAATCTGCCTATGGAATCAGTAGCAGTCAAAATCATGTGAGCTTTGGTCATGTGATTTTTAAATCTGCTATCAAAGATTTTTGGAGCAAGGGTTAAAGGTCGATGCAGGGGAAAGTACTGGTATGGACTTAAGAGAATTAACGTGACTTACCAGTATCCTAAACAGATACTAATTGTCACGGGTGTGAAACGTCCTCTCAGCCCTTAGTCCCAGAGCACTGCACAGCTCATGTACATGAGCCCTGGGTGTCAAGGGCACGTTGTACCCTTAGCCTTCCCAGGTTAGCTCAATCCAATATTGATGTTTCTAGAGTGGGAAACTGAACCGAAAAATTTGTTCAGGGTCTCACAGCTAGTGAATAGTCTAGAAGTTGGAATTTGATCTTGGGTTTCTGTGACTTGAAGGTTCATGATCTTTGGAGGGGTTTGTGGCTGGAAAAGTCGTGTTGGAGGCTGGACCAAAATAAGGGTCAGAGTGTCAGTTTGGGGCCAGGGGTGCAGCTGGAGCTGAGATCAGGACAGCTTGATCAAGGGATGAAACTGAGAAAGGCTCACCAAGTCAGCAATCTGGGCAGGTTTGACCTTGGAGAGCTAGGGAAGACGAAACTGGCGAGGTTAATTTGGTTAAGATTACGGAGGGATTAAAAGACAGCTAAGGGTTAGGATTAAGTGGTACAGCAAACAGGTTAAAATGGAGGGGGGTTAAGAAAGAGTAAATGATCTATGTTTGATGGGTTTTCTTGGGAGAAGTTCTTGTAGTCTTGAAGGTGGATGCCCCACAGATGGTCTTTAATGCCATTCACTCTATTTTCATTTAAATGGAAAATATAAACATAAACAGGAGTAGACAGGAGCCCTGTGCACCCGTTGCTCAGGTTTTAAGAGTTGTACGTCCAGTCTCTTTGTACCTATACTCTCTTCCCTCACCTCCCAACCCCCACCCTCAGTGTTATTTTGAAGTAAGTCCCAGATAGTGTGTTGTTTAATCTGTAAATATTTCAGTATGTATCCCTGAAAGATAAAGGCCTTTAAAAAGGAAACATCAACATAATACAGTTATCACATTTAAAATGCAAATTTTCATACCAATTATCCAGTTTTCCTGTAGCCTCACAAATGGAATAAAGGTTTAATTTATGTTGTAGGATAGTTTGAATAAAGATCTAAGGTCCAGTCTTAGAGTTGGTTGATATAGTCTCATCTCTAGGATTTTCCTCCGTCTCCATCTCTCTTCCCCTCTCTCCTTGTAACTATTGCAACTCATTTGTTGAAGAAAGTAGGTCATATGTCTAGTAGAGGTTCCTACAGTTTGAGATTTGCTGATTGATTCGCTATGGTTTAGCATGTTCTTTGGTCCTTTTTATTTCCTATAAATTGGTGGTTAGATAGGCTTTATCAAACTCATTATCATTTTTTTTTTTTTGGCAAGAATATTTCATTACTGGTTTGTTCATTAAGGAAGTATAGAATGTCTTGATTTTTCTTTCTTTTTCGATGGCACCACTGATGCTTACCATAGTCTTTTTCCTCTCTCTCAATTGTTATTATTATTATTTTTTTTTTACTGCATTCAAGACTGCCAGTGACAAACAACAAAATGTGTTTTGTAGCACATTCTACCAGGCAGTGTAGCTGTTACCATGATAAATATTCTTGGGCATGAGCCCAAGTTTTGTTCGGTTTTAGGTATTTGTCCTCCTACATTTATTTTTGTATTGCTGTGTCTAATTCTAAGTGTAAGCTTTTCAGAACCATTCAGTCAATCATTCATTCACCAGCCCCTTCCTGAGTACCTGTCTGCACTTGGCACTGGGAACCCAGGAGGAAGTAAGAGGGCAGTTCACGAGATACACAAACAAATAGTTAAAATACAGCATTGTCAATTCTTCAGGAGGAGTACATCTGAAGAGGGTCGTTGTTTGGGGGCATGCTGGAGTTCATTTTTAGCAGGCTCTTGAGGACAGCCAGATGCTTTGCAGATCCAGAAAGAAAGGCACCCCTCCGGGACCAGGACGGACTGAAGAGCTGCACGTGTAGACACGTGGCATCCTGAGAGCTCGGGAACAGTCGAGGGGGTGAGGGGGTGAGGTGCGGGCTTGCCGGGGGAAGACCCAGCTGAAGCTGGGTGCCAGCTGGAGGGTGTTTGCCGAACTCTCCTGTGCCAGACCAAAGACCGCGGGCTTCGTTCTGTAGGCACTGAGGCCTTTTCCAAGCAGTAGGGTGCCACGACCATTTGAATTTTAGCCAAGTCAGTTCTGGTGGCGTAGTCGGCCACAGGCCATAATATAAAGCGGCTCAAGTACAGGGCCTGGCAGTCGGTGGGGGAAGACGAAGACTGTGGCCTTGACAGTGACTCGATAGGTCTGAAGCTTGCGGATAGTGAAAGATATGAAAAGGTGTGTGGGATGGCTCTGAGAAGTCCCCTGTAGATGGGGCGGTGACCGGACAGAGGACCATCAGGTTGGAGGACGAAGAGGAGAGTCCTTTCCCGACGTGATGTGTGGAAGGGACTTTACCCTCAAGTAGAGATATTCATAGTGCAGTTAAAATATGTGGGACTTGAAGTAGAGGAATTGTCACCCCAAGGGATCAGCGTGGAGTAGCTGGGGTAAAGATCCGAGCGACGCCAGTTTTCGGAAGAGCCGAACTGGCCGAGGAGCTTTACGCGAACATAATGCAAGAAGGCGGCGCGGGTCTCTTTCTGTCTTTCCTGTCGACCTGTGGACTTTATTCCATGGTCATGGTAGAGAGAGTAAGTAGTCTTAGATTCAAATTTGCGGAAGTTTTAAATTTTAATATTTATTCACAGTATTGTAATTGAGTATTTTGGAAGTATCCCACATATAAAATTTGTAAGGTTCATAATTTTTGAAAGGGGAGTTTAGGAGAATATATGGAATACCTTAAAAAAGTTAAAATTATATTAAATAGTTAGTATGTAATAGCGTGTGAGGTTTCCAGTGGCCTCCGGAGGACGCTTAGGAAAGAAATGATTTGTCCATCACATGGAGACACTATCCAGTGCTTAGATGTTAGCTGTGCAAGTCACTTAAGGTTTTGTTTCCTCATGGTAAAAACAAGATGGTGGAAGGGACTATCTCGGGGGTTTATTGTAAAGGTGGGCAGCACACAGAACCTGTCACAGAGCCCTGCCTGCAAATGTCAGCTGTCTTTGTATTTCCTTCAGCGTGTTCCTGGGTTGGCGGAGGGGGTGATTGTGAACACCCAGTATGAAGTGGGTGTTTTATAGACTTATATTGCTTTCTTTTGGGAAAGGATATGTTAAATTTTTTTACCTATACGCTAAAACTTAGGGAGGTCAGTGGCATGCTAAGTTTCTTGATCCGAGTCATGATTTCGTGTGACTGGTAACCCTGTGTGGCCATCAGGCCTGCACCCTGTGGAGGAGCCCCAGTCCTTCTTCCCTCCCACGACAGTGTCTTATATGCCATTTCTTTTCCCCGTTAGCAGTTGGAATTGATGGTGGCAGTTCCAAAAGCAGGGAGAAAAAAGGAGCAGGAAACTTATTCTGACCTAGATGTTGCAGGACGTTACGATACCATTCCAATCCTGTCATCTCACTCTGGATTATTGCAGTAGTAGTAAGTGGCCATCTTTGTTCTTGGTAACACACCTGGACTTCATGCGATTATTGGAGAAACCTTTTTAAGTCACCCAAAAGTCACCATGGTTTCTAGAGCGGTTTCCACGGGCTCCTGGCCTCATCCTCCCGCACCCTGTATACCATTTGTGGGTGTGTGTAGGACCCTTCGCCCCGTCTACTTCTCCATCTTCCTTCGGTTTCTATTCTGCATGCTCTTGAGTTTTTGTTCTCCTTTGTGTTACTGTCTACCACTCCCCCTGCCCCTGCTCTCCTGCTTTTTATAATGGCTTCAGGCATGTCGAGAGTTAAGATAAACATTTTTAGTGAAGCTTCATCCTGTTCCAAAATGATGGCCTTGAATGTAGACCGAGAGTCCCTTTGTTAAGAGCACTTTGTTAGATTCTGTCAAAAATTTAAAGGTACCAACCGTCTGGCAGAAATGCTCCTCGTGGAGATTTATGCCACAGAAATACTTCACACGAAGATGAACGCACGTGGATTTTATCATTGTGTTGTATGAGGTGGGGAAAGATTGGGAGCAACCTAACCGTCCATCAGTAGGGGACTGCTTAAATAAGTCACAGTTCTGACAAATAATGCGGTACTCTGTAGCAGGACACAAAGAATAGACATTTAGGGGCAGATATGGAATGAGCTGTATGGTCTATTGTTAAGGGACCAAAAACATGCTGTGTATAGGAGAAACAAAGGAGAAAGGATTTAAATTCACATTTACACTTGGTAATGCATTGAGTGGTTGTGGAAGGATAACCTTGTGGAGGGCATCCTGTGGAGGAGACAGTCATTCTTTTCATTGTTTATCACCTTGTATCTTTTGAACTCATACCATGGGAGTATTTTCCCTTTTTTATTTTTTTAAAGAGTCCTTGACATTTTATTCTACGTTTTCTTTCAAGTCTTGTGTTGCCATTAGTACTTAATTCATTTCATCATAAAAGAAGACAGGAGCACTTGGGCTCTTGGCCTCTACGGGACACCCACGTGATAGTTGTGATCTTATCCTTCCTTACAATGTAAGTGGGACACGAGTGTTTTGTACCTGCTCGTGCTTCACACTGTAAGATGTTAAGTACCCAGCAAAAGGAGTGTTCTCTCCTGGGCATTCAGCAGACGCCTACCACGTCTGTTAAATACCTAGGTGAACACTTGTGGAACAGATGCGTGCGTGCCCCTACCCGCAAGCTCTTTTCACAAACCTTTGTTGTTTCCTGAGTCAGTCTCCTTTTTACCTTCGACTCTTTGACTCATAACATAAAGAGGGTTAAAACCAGAATCCATCAATGGGTAAAAGTTTGTGGGTGTGACGAAGAAAAATAATATTGATAAAGAACTCTGAAAGGGTAAACCACATTCCGCACGTGTGGTTCTTTTGCATTGCAGAATTATTAGAGTGAGATAACTCTTTTAAATGGCCATGGCCTTGCATATGCACGGCAGATGAATGCAGAATAATATGTGTGTAAACTAGCGTGCACACTAGTGTGCACGGCTTCAGATTTGTAAATAACCAGAGATGGCAGTGATGTGTTAAAAATGTGGGGCGCCTGGGTGGCTCAGTCGGTTAAGTGTCCGACTTCTGCCCAGGTCATGATCTCATAGTCTGTGGGTTCGAGCCCCGCATCTAGTTCTGTGCTGACAGCTCAGAGCTTGGAGCCTCCTTCGGATTCTGTGTTTCCCTCTCTCTCTGCCCCTCCCCTGCTCGTGCTCTAGTCTCTCTCTCTCAAAAAAAGTAAACATTAAAAAAAGTTTTTTTAAATGTAAGGTTGTATCTTGTCATTTGTTTATAAAATGTAATGCTGAACACATTATTTCCTGATACTGACATTGCCCTCTTATATTGTCTATTAAATTACTCATTACTACTACTCTTCTTGAGGTGAAAATAAGTGCATACTAGAAAATAAATATAGCTCTGAAGGGGAAAAAGCTCAGGTTTGTTATGGAATATAGCCTTTCTATCTTTATTAAAGCTGCCAAATGTAGACTTTATAGTCCCAGGCTGATTTATATACAGATGATGATTGTTTTAGGTTAAACCTTGGTACCTTTTCTGGATGTTTCCTCAGTTAAATTAATCCTTATGTTTCAACACAAATTGAGGCAGAACAAGTTCCCGTTTCAGCCATTCTCACTAAATTTTGTTTCAGTTTTATTTCCAACTGAATTTAATAATTGAAAGCCTCTTGTGGTTAGGAATAGTGTTTGAGACTTTGGTGGGATCTAATTATTTTGAACTTTTAAAGCCTTAAAAAGTGAAATGCAAGGCCATAGTAAAATTTTCTGATAGCTTTCCTAGTCTATTAGTTCAGTGCTCCTTATTTTAGAGGGGACAGTATCGAAATTGAAATGTGTATTCATTACCGCTGTAATGGTCTCTTTCAACTCTTTTAAAAATCAGTTCATTTAGCTACAAAGAGAAAATAAAAAAAATTTAAAAGGCTAATAAGCATAGGGCATGTGAGCCTGTTCCTGTTTCTTAACTGAAGTTTACTAAAAAAAAAGAAAAAAGAAAAAAGTGCCTGAGCACTGCCCATAAAGTGTGTGTGCGCACACGCGTGTATTTGAGGAACTGGGGGGGGGGTCTGCTCATTTGTTTGCCCATTGTGAGGCTGTCCAGCACCTTTGTGGGGTTTTTTGTAACAGGGTGAAGGCCCTGAATGGAGGCCTTGTGACCCACTTGATTTGAAATCCTTGCTGTTCATCTAAAGGCGCCTGCAGGGCACCCAGCGGGATGTCTGTGTGACAAGTGGAGGTCTGGGGTCCGGAAGAGCCGGTGCTGGGGGCAGGGGGGTGGGCAGCGAGAGCGGTAATAATCTTTCAGCCTTGGCTTTTGTCCCCCACAGCCCAATTGTTCCCCTCTGCTGGCAGCCAGATTGAAGAGACCCTTTTGGGTGTCCTGGATGGCATGTGCTCACTGAGGCCTCACCTCACTGTTACCAGATTAAAACCTGGACAACTGGGATTTAACTCTCTTACAAAAGCATAGTACTGACTGGGCATAATGCATTCCTTTTAGAGGTTAGATATTTTGATTAATTGTGTGTGTGTGCGCGCGTGCGTGTGTGTGTGCGTGTGTGCGTGTGTGTGTGTGTGTGTGTGTGTGTGTGTGTGTAGATTTATTTAAAGGACAGAAGGGTTGCTTGGGAAATGCTGTATTGTAGGCATGCTCTTACCACAGAGCCTGTTTAAAACCAGTGCTTGGCTACTTAAATCTGGTTTGTACAGTTTGTATACTTTGTAGTACTAGCTATTGGTCCAAAGTTTCTTGGCTTAAGAAACCATGTAATTTTAAGCGTATACTGTGTGAGAAAGGGGTGGGGCAGCAGAAGCTTTTTATAGGGTTTCAACTAATAAACATTAATTTTTAAAGTAGTATTTTGAGGATTTAACAGGAGAAGTAGAAGTTGTATATAATGTTTCTTTAATACGAACACTGACAGGGAAAGGGAGAGAATTTTACTTTTAAGTGGTATTTTCCATTCTTTTTTCCCTGTCCCATCAGAAACTGGTTCTTCAGCTTTCAGCGCCAATTAAGACATGCTGTAATAAGTATTTTACATTCTGTGCTGCTGTTTGACTTTGGGTGCAAATGGTGGTAGAATGTTTAGTAGCTGAGCATACATAGTTAAACAGCTCGAGATTGGGTATACAGTGAGTTTGGTGTGGTGTGGTATTTGGTTTCTATAATAGTATTTCAGTATAATACTGAAACCATGCTGAATACCTCCTGGAAAAGTGTTCAACAGGATGCCAGAAAGGCCATGTTAATGATAAGTTTCTCAGACCTCAGCAGGTTTTCTGGGTGTGTTTTGTTTCCCTACTGCTGTTTTATTCTTGATTGTGCTTCTCTGGAAACTATGCCACGTGAACATATGGAATTCTGTACATGAGCGTTTATTGGTTTTGTAGAAACCCCAGGATACCGTGAGCTTAATAATGATGTTGTTTTGTGGGTTATCGAGAGGACGTACTAAAAGTCAGTTGATAATAAAGTTTTCATTAATTATGTTAACATTTTCAAGGTAACGCTAAAGGCAGCTCAGCTCAAATCAGAATTAAACAATAACACGAACTTTTGGTTCGCTCTGGTTTAAAGAGAGTTTGGTCGTAGCTTACCTCCTTCTCCATCTTTTACTGACTGTTACCTTCCTGCAAAACTCAAATATGGCGTTTAGTTTGTATGGTCATGATAAATTTAGTTGTGTGTGCATATATACATATATGTATACACACGCGTATATGTATACATATGTGTATATAATGTTTTTTGCTCTTGACGATTCACTGCTTTGTCATTTGCTTCTACTTTTGATAAAGTTACATGATAGCTAGAACATATTTCTGTGTCTGCTTAAATGTAATGTAAATTGATAGTTTGTGATAAGCCTTTGCTTCATTTTGGTTACAACTTCATTGAGATATTTATGAAGTGCTTTATATTTGTGTTTGTTTAGGACATGTCTCAGGAAGGCTATGGAACTAGGTCTCAACCTCCTTTGGCTCCTGGAAAACCTAACCACGAAGACTTGAACTTAATACAACAAGAAAGACCATCAAGTTTACCAGTAAGACATTAATGTGCTGATTTAGAAATGTAATGAGTTAAAGATTTTTAAAAAGACCTGTTACTTTTGCTTGTTCTACTTTATATTAAGACTCAGGGGAGAACTTTCTAGATGTCAGATGTATTTGTGGTTTATTAATTTTTTAGGGCTTTATTCTGGATAGGTCTCTTTCATCTGGAAGTATCTCTGGGTCCGTTTGCAAGGTTTATTACTCAGCTGACGGGTTTTGTGGCAGAAGGGTGTTTCTCTCGTACAGTTGTGCTTTGCCTAGCCTGTTGCTTTCTGTAGTGACACAGAATAGAGGTGTCTGTACAAGAGTTAAATGTGAAGAAATTCCCACTTGGCAAATGATCACAGCTGATGAACGAGATAAAGCATCCGGTGGTAGCATCCCAGCTTCTGGGGCTAGATGTGATGAGAAATCACCCAGTCCTTTTCTACCCAAAAGAAAGCATCTTAGTTTAAATTTGGAAAAGGCGGACTTTATTTCCACCAGCAAATTCAGTATGGGGATGGAGATACATATTGATTAGGGTAGTGGCCAGATTATAGGGAATCGTGTTGTGTTGATGCCTGTAAAGAACTTGTTTTTTTGTTTTGTTTTGTTTTGTTTTTAATGGACGATAGCCTAATTCAAATGAGGTTTTCCTTATAAACTAAAAGAGTACATCTGTGCAAATCAGTTTTTATATTTCTTTTTTATTAAAATATTTTGATTTGAAGAATTATTATTATTGCTTCATTTTTGTTAAGTTTCATTTAAGATGGGAGTTCAGGCTAGCCAGGATTTTAATTTGAATTTCCAATGTTTTACATTAAGTAATATTATATTACTTGTAAGCGTTCGAGGACTAGCATTTGTAATCAGCGTTCTACATGACATTTGCCATGCATGCTCTACCCGTCTTTAAGTCATGTGCAGCCTTAGAGAAGAAGGTAAGTGCTGGCCACAGGGTGTAGAGTACCTCTGAAGCCGATGAACATGTTTTTGACGTAATGTTTTAGCTTTTACATCCGTGATGGGAGGTGGGTGAAATCGGTTGTGGTCATCTTCTAGTCGACGCCGGGGTGCTCACTGTCTAGTTATTCGGTTTTCGAAAGAAGGAGAGGTGATGGGTTCTGCGTCTTGCGTTGTAAGCTTTTCTTCTTTAGCGGACACCTGAGCTTGGTGAGCGTGTACGCGTGTGTACGCATGCAGGGGAGCAGCGCTGACAAACGTAATGTTTGCTGGATATTTGGAAATTAGCTTGCGGTTTTCGGAAATTTCAGTGGACTCATGGGAAGCAGATGGACAACGAATTCCACTTTTTTCCCTCCCCCAGCTTTTTATTGTTTTTAGAGAAGCCCAGCTTCGTAGGGGTGCCCCTGGCTGGTGATGTGATGTGTGCTGTGCTGCAGGTTGGAAAGGCTGCTATAAATCGATACAGATTTTTTTTACGTAGTTAGAAGAACAGTTGGTGGCGTGCTGCTTTCTTTGTATCCACTGGAACTTCGGAGTCGTTCTCTAGGCTCTGCTGCTTTTCGTGGCTCTGCACGGAAAGGGGGTGTCGACGCTCAGCTGGCTCTGCAGCACCGTTAGGGAGGGAATGAAATGCGGAAGTCCCAGAAAACCCGATGGAAGAGTCGGGCTCTGGGACGGTGCTTTTTAAGCTGAGTGTTGAAAAGGGGGCTGACAGCATTTTGGGAAGTGAACCGATCTGTTCATCAATAGTTCCAAGTTTTTCTGAATTGTTCTATTTGAATACTTTTAATGACTTGCTTTCTTCCTCCATCTTTTCCGTGTCTAATTTGTAAGA
Organism: Acinonyx jubatus; assembly: GCF_027475565.1. Classification (NCBI taxonomy): domain Eukaryota; kingdom Metazoa; phylum Chordata; class Mammalia; order Carnivora; family Felidae; genus Acinonyx; species Acinonyx jubatus. Next base: position 10,865,078 of record NC_069385.1, on the reverse strand, counting down.
GGATTTACAGTTAGCTGCTTAGGACACAAATTTTCTTACGTGCTAACAAAAAAAAAAAAAGAGAAAGAGAGAGAGAGAGAGAGAGAGAGAAATATGCCCCGTTTGGTATTTTCTTTCAGTTTTTGTAACTAACTCACAGGTAAATAAGATGCTGATTGATGCAATAACATTTCACTAAGCTTTTTTTTAGAGAACAAACTTTCCTGGTTTTGTGGTGAGTATATGGAAGTGTCAGTTACGGAATGAAGGACAAACCATAGATCAGCTGGTGTACCTAGCCACCACCCTCCCGCACCTGCTGCCAACCTGTCAAAACGAAAATTGGCTCTATTTAAATGGATTTTAGCATGCCACTTTTCTTTTAACAGGCATCGTTTGTGTAGAAAGTTTGCGTACAGGCTTGACTAACGCGTGTTTAGCTATGTTATACACAATTAAGGTCATCACCGTTTGGGGGCAAGATTTGTTGGTATTCTCCATGGCTCTAATATCATGTATTTTTAGTATTACCTCTTTTAAGTAGTTTAGTTCTCCCACTTGGCTAAGTTGATACTGTAGGTACCATGAAACTATATTGTGATTATATCTGAATTTGCTGTTCGGTAATTTGTAGATTTATGCTGCATTTTTGATTCATGTGTCAGTGATACAAATCTTGTCTTTTAAAGGCAACCCATCGTATGTGTAACCTGTAGCTTATGATTTGGAACTAAGTTGTGGGTCTTCCCTTTACATTTTAAAAAATGTGGTATAGGATTCTACTGTATGATTGTTCAGTCTTCGTTTATTATGTATGTGACTATTAAGAAGGAAATTCTCCAGTAGTCCTTTCTTAATCTTTCTGATTATATTGGGATAGCTTTTGTAATATTTTCTGTACGTGTGATCTTTTCTTTAGCATGTTTGTTATGCAGTTCAGTTTCCATTATGAGAAACCAAGGTATTTCCAGTATCCTTATGCTAGATCTGTAATTTGATATCTCAGTAAGTTGTCCTCCCACCGTTGTTTGAACTGGTATCTGTCTGTATTTGCATGTCATTAAATTCTTGGTGATCTTCAGGAGCTAACGCAGTTATGTTTTCCAGCTGACTTAGATCCTGAGATCATCCACGGTAAAGCAAATACCTCATAAATTAATACTTGTCCTCTTGTTGTCTTGGGGCCATGACCAGTGATATTTACTTATCACTTAATTCCCTCAGACTTAAGCTCAGAACAAATCTTTCTTAATAATGTCCACTCACTGCTCTCCCTCTTAATCAACAGCCTTTCCCCATTGAGTTGCATTAGCTTCCATACCTTGATATTACCATTATTAACAATTCTTAGCATCTAGTAGGTATTAAAAGTAGCTTGCAGAACTCTCTCTCCTTGGAATATTATCACTTAAAATTTGAGCACATTGGGTAGTTTTTCCACCTCTAATATTGATATGAAAGGAAGCCAGCATTTAAGCAGAATACACAGTGGAAGGCCAGAAAAATGCTACAACTTACTAACGCTTTATTTTATAAACATTGAGTAGATCTCAATGTCTATTTTAAGATAACCCCTCCAAATATTATTTAATACACTTTTTTTGTTGTCTTTTGTTACATTTTCATTGCTTGTGCCATTTACTGTTTATCTTTTTATTACACTTATTTTTATAGCTGTCTTGGCTCCCCTGTTAGAATAGGATCTTTTCAGAGTATTTATGATGTTTATTCAGTAGTATTTTCCTAATAAGATTTTAGGTAAAAACTTCCAACCACGTTCTTCCTCCAGTTTCAGAATTTTGTTTTCATTGCTTAAGGGATTTTTTCCAAGGTATCAAATTGGTATCAGTAGAGCCTATGTTCTCTGATGCTCCTGAGACTAAAGGATTATAATGAGGTATCTGTATTAGCAGGGTGGGTTTTTCCTTAAAACTGTTTTATTATAAAATGACATTTGACTTGAACCTGGTAGCCTTAAGCTTCTAGAGAAGAAGTGGGCACTTTTGGATAATTGAGCTAAAAATAGTGTGAAAACATTCTTTTCTTAGTAATACAGGTTTTTTAATTGTAAAAATAAATAAATTGACGGGAACGATAATAATAATTTCAGTAAGTGCGGCACAGATATGTTTTTTTTTTTTAATTTTTAAAAAAAAAATTTTTTTTTTCAACGTTTATTTATTGTTGGGACAGAGAGAGACAGAGCATGAACGGGGGAGGGCCAGAGAGAGAGAGGGAGACACAGAATCGGAAACAGGCTCCAGGCTCCGAGCCGTCAGCCCAGAGCCCGACGCGGGGCTCGAACTCCCGGACCGCGAGATCGTGACCCGGCTGAAGTCGGACGCTTAACGGACTGCGCCACCCAGGCGCCCCGATATGTTGTTAATAAAATGTGTATAAACATGGATACAGGGAAGTAAACAAACAAAAGGTTTGATTTTCTCCTTCCAAGTAAACAGCGTTTTCCCCTCCAGGGATCTGAAGAGCTGTCCTCCTCAGGTTGGCAGTCAGTGATCTGGTTTCTTCTTCGCAGAGGCCTCCCACCAGTTTGTGTTTCAGATAGTAGGCCCATTATTCGGTTTGCCTCAGATGCAGAATAAGATCAGCCCCATTCTAACAGACTTTGAGAAGGCCCATCAGGTCATTAAAAATCTCCTTCTGACCCTTTCTTCTTTAAATAGGAAATATCTAAAGAGGTCGACCTAAAAAGGGATTTTTGTATCTTTCAGAGTTTAGTAAAAAATCCTAAATGTCGCGTGGAACAGTGCTTATGGCACCTTGGTTGAAGTTTGCAATTAGAAGGGAATATCGAGGTTTAGATAAAACATATGTCTTTTGGCCCTTTGTGAAAGGAAGGAGGTAGTAAATGCCGGTTTTTCTTTGAAATAGAGGGTGTTAAACAGGATATTGGAAGCCTGAAAGGGGATGGTTGGAAAACTGTTATTACCAAGAATATTCTTTGGGGGTTAGGTATTAGCAACAGAGCCTACAATGATCTGCCTTCCCTGAAAAAGAAAACCCTGTGTGTGTTTGTTTTTTAAATCTTTAATGGCACTTACGTTGGATAGTGGTAAAAGGTCGTGTACTTTGGCAGCATATATGAATATTGATGATATGTTAATAGGGACATTTTAAGTGTTGTAGATTTGATAACACAGTTCCTGTGAACAATCGGAAACTGTTAGAAAAAGCTAGGTGAAGCGTTCTTTAACTGGGTTTTGCTTTTCACTAAGTTTTCAACCCAGTTGAAAACACAAATTGTTAAAGTGTTCTTAACCTGTTAGGTGGCAGGTTTTTGCAAAAGTTGAAATCTTCCAGGTTAGAATTAGATGTTTGGCTGCTGAATGAACTCTTCCCAAACTTTTTTTACTTGTATCTTGAACTTGATTTAAATGGGTTTCAGTAAAAGGTTAAGAGGATAGCTGTCTTCCGTTGATTGATCCTTCTCAAATCATTCTGAACATTTAAAAAATTGTAAGTTGTTGTCACTTTTTTCAGTATTGAAGCACTGATAATTCCTGTGTGTAGCTGGCGACATCAGCTGTTTGTGAGTGTTTCTAAATGTTAGTAGAGTCCGTGGAGTTGGGGAGTTAGGGAAGAGGTGACCGGTGAGCAATCATGGAAGGGAGCAGGAAGTTCTGTGATGGATGGAGCCTTGTCAGGTAGAGTATCTGAAGATACCCCTTCATCAGTGGCATAGTTTCCAACCTGAAGGTACAGACACATTTTGATGTCTTGGCAAAGTTTTAAGTGGAACACGCAATAGTTGGAATTCTTAACGTAGGATTTACCATCTTCTCAAACGTAATTTTAGTAACTGGTCTATTCCATATGGAGACCTTAATTCTTTTTGGATTAAGGTTGAGAGAAACACGTGAAGACCTTACTTGAAAGTTCGAATTTAGGAAAAGTGGTAGTGACTTTGACAAACGTTATTTTCCAACATGGCTCATTTCTTTAAGATGTGATGTTCTATAATTTTATCCCTTAGACTACATTTGTGATATTGGCAGTCATTTTGAAAATAGAGGATAATACTTGAACAAGGCAAGAAGTAGTAGGAAGCGGGAAAGTAGGTTTCTCCTTCTTTCAAAACAATCTTCCACTTAAATGTTTGTTCTGTAAATGAATACCCAATAAAACCTCACCAGTTTGGATTTCTTCCAGGTAAAAGCAGGTTAAATATATGGAAAGTTTGAATAAATTAATATTTAAAAAGAACTAGAGTTTGCTTTTAAATAACTGAAGTGTTTGTGTGCAAAGTGTTTCTAAATTGAGATCTTCAACCCTGTTGAAATAAGTGGATAATTCTAAATTTATTATAGCTGAGATATTTGCTTAGTGGCAATATGTTATTTTAAAAGATTCGTTTAATTTTTAAAAACACTGTAAGCATACCCCCTGCAAACTTGTTCACATAACATTCTAAAGGTTTCCATTTAAAGTATGGGGGAAATGAATTTCAACCCATTTTATGGGACTGTCAGTTCTAAAGAAATTAATGAAAGAGTGCTATAAAAAATAGACACTGGACAAAATTGGAGATGAAGAGAGACTGAAACATAACTGATTTGCAGGATATTGGTTTTGATAATAGAAAGATAACTATGATCTATAGTTGATAAATGAGGCTCATTAAGTAAGGGATGAAAAATGCAGATGTTCCTGGCTGATAGAAAAGTCAGCATACAGGATTTGCCCTAACAAATTGGCGACGGGAAGGTTTTGAGCCAGCTTGCTACTCTTCAGATGACCTGGGGGAGGCTGTGGAGCCTTCTCTGTGGCCCCACAGGCTGGGCGCATACAACTCCCAGGTGTGTCCACAAAGAGCCACCCAACCACACCTGGACACATGAGCCTCTCCGACAGATGAGCTGTCTCTGCACACAAGGGGGAGGGCAGTCGTGTTTGTCTTCAGTATAAAGCACAGAAAAACGGCGTGTGGGAAATTCTTGCATGGGGGCTTGGGTAGGACAGGTGGTCAAGCCAAGCCGCACAACAACTTCGGGTTTTAATTTTAGTTTTTATGCCAGGACTGACGTGCAAAGGTACCTTTTCTCATTCGAGCCTGCCGAAGGCAGGCGTGTTGAACTAGAAAGCCTCCTTCCTCCTTTCTTCAGGGTGCTGGTACCCAGAGGGGTCAGTGGGCTTCCCCCAGTTCTGCAGCCATGGCCAGGGTAAGGGGTTGAATGCGTTTTACTTTGTGCTAGCCAAGTTAGGTGGGAAATAGATTTTAATTTACAAATTTCCTCTTTGTAGGTAACTGAAGGCATACATGTAGGTTATATAATAAGAGCTCCATAACCAGCAGGAGCTCATAGTAGCGTTTGTGGACTGGTTAATTGCTTTTATTTTTCTTTTTGAATGGAAGTAACTATTTTTGATATTAACCATCAGCTTGGGAGAGGAAATAAATACATGTAGAGAGCAAAATTTTTTATTCTTCCCTTACAATGTAGGGTTTTAGAAGTGTCTCTCTCTTCCTCATCTTTTTCTTTTGCCTTCTTTCTCTAAATTGTTGTAAAATAACTGAATGGTCTTGTTTTCTTTTGTTTGGGTCAAGAAATTTTAGCTGAAAATTGTTACTGTGTGAAAGAAGATTATTGACTCAACAAGCCTTCAATTTTCCGTGAATAACACTCCCACCCCCTAGCTTCAGGAACACGCCGTGCATGCATTCTATTTTAAAATACAGACTGTAATTTAAAACAGGCAGTTTGATGCCCCACTGAACTTTGTTTAAGCCTGGAATAAAAGAGGGGGAAAAAAAGCTTTAAGCTACAAAAAAGTGACTAAGCTTTCTCAACCACTTTTCTTCATAATGCATTCTATTTAAGAAAAAAAAAAAAGCTGTCAGGTACTATTGTTGTCTCCTTCTACAGGACCTAAATTTTATCCAATGTTAAATTGTGGTGTGTGTGCCTTTTCACTTTATTTCATTATCAAGCTATCATTTGAATTTTTTAAGTGTTCAGAGCAGTGGTCCTGTGCAGTGGAATCTGCGTGCATACATTTGTGCATTTTGTCCCTGTTCAGTGCATGTGAGAACATTAATTCAAAAATTAAATATATAATTTTTAGCATTCAGTTATTGATAGCTAATTTCCTAGAGTTCTCAGATTTATATAGCACCTGATTATTAGACCAGAAAGATAGTAAATAATATTATGGCTAAATATTTAGATCAGATTATTATAAAAATGATTAGCTGGGAGTCGTTTAAATCATTTGCCCTTTTTTTTCCCTCCCAGAAACAAAATGAGCAGCTTATGATGACTCATATGGTAGGAATGATGACTTTATTGTGATAAAGTAATATATTTTGGCCTGGATACCTGTTCTAATGATGATGGTGAATGGCAAACAGGACTAAATCTTTGTCAAAGTTCTGGCTCGCGTATGCCCTTCAGTAATGACGTCTCCAGCAATGGTTTCCCTCCCATTTTTGGGTGCAATTTGCTTTTTTTTTTTTAATGTTTATTCATTTTGAGCGAGAGAGAGAGAGAGACAGACAGACAGACACACAGAACTTGAGTGGGGGAGGGGCAGAGAGAGAGAGAGAGAGGGAGACATAGACTCTGAAGCAGGCTCCAGGCTCTTGAGCTGTCAGCGCAGATCCCAACGCGGGGCTCGAACTCAGGAACCATGAGATCGTGACCCAGCCAAAGCTGGACACTTAACCAACTGAGCCACCCCGGCGCCCTGGGTGCCATTTGCTTTTGAACATACTTAGGGATTTGGAGTTGCATGATTGAGTCCATAGCTTTATTATGCAGGTTATGGGAGAGCCACAGGTCTTCTTGTGGAGTCTGTCCCTAACTTCTCTGAGATTGCAGAGGGCTCCCTCTCCCTGCTGTGGGATCAGTTTGGTACTTTGACATATTTGAGTGTAGCGAAGTTTTGGGAGAAGGAGAAAGGTTTATCTTGAAAAGTTGAGAAGTACATGTACCGGATATCTTTATGACCACCTGGTATAAAGTGGGAGGTAGGAAAAAGAAACAAAAAGGAAGCCGCAGGACAATGAAATCTTATCTTTGTAATGCAAAGTCTAATGCCTTTCCCCACTGGATCAATGGGAACCCAGTGGAGACCATTGTCTGAACCAAAACAATCAGCAGTTGGTTTTAATTTCATGCTGGTGTAAGGACGACCCTGATGGCCTGTATCTGAGGACTCCAGTCACTTCTGACACTCCAGGTTTACATCTGTGTACTAAAAAGTAACTGAGTAAGCACCCTGTGCTTTTTAAACTGAGATTTATCACTAATGGAAATATTAGCAACCCAGGGACATGAAAACCACCATTTGTTCTTGATGAACCCAAGTCAGTTTAATGAAAAATGTCCCCTGCATTTTGTGCCCCCTCCCCCCTTCCCTCCCTCTTTCCCTCCCTGTCTCCCTCCTTTCTCTCTGGAGCTCCCTGGTTTGATCTGGGTAGAGTGGTATGTCACAAGTCTTCCTTTTACTTGGTATTTTATTACTAATTATCTTTGTCAAAGCAGAGTGGTGTCCCCTGAGACAATGGTACATAAGCTGTGCCTGATCTACAGGTAAATGACTTCTCTTAAAGTCCAGAATGAGCGAGCACAGCAGTATTCTGCCCCCATCTTAGACTTGTATCCTGATACTGATAATTTTTTTTTTCAAAAATTTCTCATTTTTGAAAGGTAGGGATCTTTCATCAGTTTTTATTTTCACCATGGGTGTGGGTGGTTGAGAAGTACAGTGATTTAGTTAACACCTTCTAATGACCCCAAAAGTATGTGATTGGTCTTTTGTTATTATCTGTATCTGGAGAAAATTTGGCTTCAAAATCATAATAATTATGTGTAACAATTTATTGAGCACCATTTTTAAAAGTCTTGGTTTACATAAATAAAACTTTCAGTTAACTAACACTGGAAACTACTAGTAAAAGAATAGCTATGCCCAGAGTCAGGGGTCTTAGTGAATGTCGTAGGCGTGAGTTACATGTGAGTTACATGAACTTTAAAGACATGCCCTTCTTGACATGTATTTTGTCTTCTCAAAGCCAGATCCCACCCCATCTTCTATTTTTGAAAGTCTGGTACTTTCAGGTTACCTAGACAAGTGAATTGTTCCCTGCCTTTTATTTATGCAAAGCCTTTATTTTCAAAATGCCTTCATTACCACTGGAGGCAGGGAGACGATTTAAGAGGTTAGTGTATTATCTCGCTAATGAGGTTGAGTCAGATTATTAAAAAGTGATGGCAGTGAGAATGCAGAGGAGAAAATTGTTGAAATAAAGGGAGGGATGAATGATAGATGCTTTTAAGGGTTTTAAGCTGAGTGGCCAGGAGATGACAAACACAGGGGTGATGTGGTGGTGGGAGTTGGTTTAGGGAGAAAAGAATAACCCAGAGATTTTATGAGATTTTATGAATAAATCTGCCGGAATTCTAAAACTCCTAAAAGAAAACATTTCATCTTTGTTACCAAAAACCTTATTTTTTGTATAGGTCTTTTATATAAGCGTTAAAATGTCATAAATAGATACTGGTGTTGAAAGAATGGTAGTGGTGGCTATAACTGTACATTTCACTAAAATTCTCGGAGATGATTTGAAGAGTATTGGAGCAGAGTTTGTGTAAACAACTCAGCAGATTGTACCAGAGCGTTGCTAGCTCACAAGACAGAGTGCCATCTCAAAAATAGATGAAACTATATATAATTCAGTTAGGACTCATGGCTGGTCCCATTGCCTTTGTTTTTAGGAGAATCCAGTAAGTTTATATCCTAATATGCTCCTTGGGTGGGGCCAGGTGACTTTATTTGGCTTTGTTTGGCTTACTTTGGAATGATTTAGACTTTGTTCTGGTTGCATTTCATTCTGGAGGGGGCATCCCTTAGTTTCGTGTATCTCGTTATGATTTCTCCTCTTCTGAAACTTATTTTGAGTATGTGCATTTATGAGTCTACTATACAAATTTCACGTTTTTACTTGTTTGTTTGTTTTTCTTTTTTGAGGCTATGCGAGGGGGCGGGGGAACCTGGTTTTTCACATGCTATTTTTGAAAGCTGTTCTTTTTTATTGTGTAGTAGCGGTTACTCCTTTGAATACCTTGAGTTTCTGTGATACATTTAAATCCCAGCAGAGGAAATAGGGCCTTAGGGAGATTACCATGAACTCTGAGCAGATTTCTCTTGGTGTTTTAAAATTAAACCCCTCCCTCCCTTTTTTTCTCCCAGTGTTTAAAGCACTGTCATTTCACTTCCTGCATAAAGAGCAAAGGTTTAATATTAATAAGTTATTAAAATGTGTGTAGTTTTACGTATTTTCCTTCAGATTTTTTTACAGCTCTACTTCCCAGATGTGAAAATAAAGACTCCACAATGGCAGGAAACGGGACTCAAAGTCCTGGCAGTGGTGGAGTCCCAGTGAACCCATAGTTCATCCCTTTACAGCAGCTTTCTGCGTGCACCTGTCCTAGAACACACCTGAGTGCCCTTCAACTTTAGTTTTCAAACCTAAGACCTTCTCTCTTTTGAAACACTGTTTTGCCAATTTAGATTAAAATTATGAGTGTCCTTGAATAAATACGAATATGTTCAGATTTTCTCAAGTGGTTTTGCTTTTCTGTAGTTACTCTATTTGTCTTTCCTCAGCTAGTGTGCCTAAATGTTGACATCCTCGATTAATGCAGAAGGTTTCACTTTACCCAGAAAAACTCAATTACGTTTAACAGTCATTTATTGATTGCCTCCTGTGTTTAAGATTTTATGTTAGGTGTAGGAATAACATAAAGATAAAATTTGGATTAGCTTATTAGTGTTCTTTCCTGTAACACACTCAGCAATAAGAAATCCACAAGAAAACAGACCTATATTCAGAATGCCTGTTATTGAAAAGACTATCTTCTCTTTTTATCTTCAGAGAACCATCTATAAAATCTGCAAAATTCATACTTTTAGCAAGTGTAATATCACAGAGATGTTTTGCCATTGTGGAAGTTTGGGATATTTGAAAAGGTAAGAGCACTGACAGCTATATCAAAATGAAGTTAGCCTTTTCTGCAAGGGTGGCATTTAGTCCCATATTAGAAATGCTTGTTATTTTAGGGGAAGAACATTACTGCCACACACTTTTGTCAACATTTGGTGTGGTAAAGTAGTGATTCTGCTGGCTTTCTTGAGGGATTTCATGAGGGATCTTATTATTTCTTCTACTTTTCTCCCCTGGCTTAACATTCATTTTTCTGACTTAATTTCTACTTTTATAGAGATGAAAACAAGATATTAAAGTTCTAGCCACCTTTGATATAATTCTGGCCCTTTCTGGGGGTATCACATTTTAAAAAGTGTATCTAAATAGGCACATTATGGTTCACAAAGCACATTCACGCGTACGCTCAGTGTAGTTTTATTGCCTGGACGCTTCACCTTTACCCCTGTGGATTACATGCGATAGAACGTATATAAAACTTCTTGTGTGGTACTTGCCTTATGTGTCAGCACTCGTAAACGTCACTTTCTTACATTTGTTTGCCCCTCCTCTTTTGAAACTTACTTAGCTGTCCGTGCCTGATAGGATTGCCAGTCTACCAGACTTCCCCGAGATTCAGTATTCCCTTCCTCCGGATGAGGAAACCCGGAACAGAGACTTGGTAGAGTCCCGGTGATTGTGGCAGCTGATGGTTGACTAAAACTTTATCTCCTTGACTCCTCGCCCGTTAGACTCCGTTATTGGACCTCCCCGTATGTGGACCTCTTCGGATAGAGTGTGTTGGTGTGAATACCACTGGGATTCTTCCGCATTCGTTTGGATTCTGTGTTGTTCATTTTTATTTACCACATAACAGAAGAACGTGTATATGTGAAAACTACATTAAATACGTTGTAATTCAAAACAATGCTAAGGGGCTCTCCCAGCATTATGGTTAGAGTCATGTAGGTAACTAAATGGCTTTTCCTTGCTCTTTCCAACTTGTGATATTATCAGGGAGTGGTAGAATCACCTAAAAGAAGATAAAGAAAAGAAAAGGCATGAGAAAAGGCATGGATAGAAATCTACTCTGGTTTTAGTGAAGTTGGCCTTAGATAGACTCCTTAGATTTTGCGAAAGGTTTTCTGGTTTCTGAGGCAGATAACCATAGGAACCTTAGTGGTTGTCCAGGAACCACCAGCTGTGACTGATAAACACACCTTTAGTGGGAGACTGAAGGTGGGGAATTAGGTAAAACAACTTAAGATATCCTCCTAAGTCAAATATGTTTCCCTCCCTCTCTATCCCTAAGGAGGAAAGGAGGGGGATCAAGGGGGCATAAATAATTTTATTAATATAGAAAACACACCTTTTGGAATTCTCTGCCTTTTTTCATCCCAGTTGATTAGATGGCATTCAGTAAGTATGTCGTTTTGAGTCAGGTGGTGTTTTGCAAGGGGAACATCCTGGAAGTATCTTACTTTGGATTTTTAGTCCTGCTCTTTGAGACCATGGTATTTATTGATGTTAAAATTTTTTTTTCAATGTTTTTATTTACTTTTGAAGGAGAGAGAGACAGAGCATGAGCGGGGGAGGAGCAGAGAGAGAGGGAGACATAGAATTTGAAGCAGGCTCCAGGCTCTAAGCCGTCAGCACAGAGCCTGATGTGGGGCCCGAACCCACGAACTGTGAGATCATGCCCTGAGCCGAAGTCGGACGCTCAACCGACCTGGCCACCCAGGCGCCCCTATTGATGTTTAAACTGTGCATCCCTTGGGATGCCTCAGGCGGCTCAGTCAGTGAAGCCTCCAACTTTAGCTCAGGTCATGATCTCCCCAGTCAGAGTTCAAGCCCCGCGTCAGGCTCTGTGCTGACAGCTCAGAGCCTGGAGCCTGTTTCGGCTTCTGTGTCTCCCTGTCTGTCTCTGTCCCTCCCCTGCTCGTGCTGCTCTCCTCTCTCTCTCTCTCTCTCTCAAAAATAAGTCAACATTAACAAAAATTAAAAAAATAAATTGTACATCCCAAATAGGGAACGTTTGCCGATGCTTATTTAATAAATCCAATATATTTAGCCAGCAGTAGTAGCTAGTGAAAAGGTACCTGGACAAATTGTAGAGGAAAGGAATATTACTTTATAGTGATAAATAGGTCAATATATTTTACTTTTCCCAACATATTTTATGAACTATCTTACCATATCCCTTGTGTGTGATACTCACCATCACCAATTTTACTTTTGAATATATTCATAAACCCAGTTTCTCATCAATACAACAAAATTATATGAAGTTTAATATAATTCATTTTTTAGCCTCTCTGAAGTTTTTATACTGTGGTATTCTAATATAAAAAGTATGACCCAGGGGCGCCTGGGTGGCTCAGTCGGCTAAGCGGCTGACTTCGGCTCGGGTCATGATCTCGCGGTCCATGAGTTCGAGCCCCGCGTCGGGCTCTGTGCCGACAGCTCAGAGCCTGGAGCCTGTTTTGGATTCTGTGTCTCCCTGTCTCTGACCCTCCCTGTTCATGCTCTGTCTCTCCCTGTCTCAAAAATAAATAAAACGTTAAAAAAAAAAAAAAAAAAAAAGAAAAAAAGGATGACCCAGACACTATATAACTTAACGATTGAAATTTAAGACTATAGATTTCTTCATCTACAAAAGTGTTTAAAAACACCTTGGAGGACTCTCTGTCAAAAATAAGTAAACTTAAAAAAAATTTCTCTCTCTCTCAAAAATAAATAAACATTTAAAAAAAAAGAAAAAAGGAGGGGTGCCTGGGTGGCTCAGTTGGTTAAGCGTCCGGCTTTGGCTCAGGTCGTGATCTCGCCCTTTGTGAGTTTGAGCCCCGCGTTCGGACTGTGTCCTGACATGACAGCTCAGAGCCTGGCGCCCGCTTTGGACTCTGTGTCTCCCTCTCTCTCTCTCTGCCCTTCCCCTCCTCACATACTTGTCTCTCTCAAAAATAAATGAACAGTAAAAAAAATGAAAAAAAAGCAGCTTGGAAGAGGTATTCTTCTAACATGTGTCCCTATGAATGTGTAAATAAATTTGTTTATTTTTAAATAAACCAATGGCTACTTTTAACTGAAAGAGTCCTGTTGTGACAGAACATTTTCATTTCCTATGATGTTTTTACATAGAATTTATAACCCATGTGTTTCTAAATAGGAATTGAGCTGACCTGCACTAAAGCATTTCTATAAACTGAGGCTACTCAAAGTGGAATACAAATTTAAAAAAATGGTTAAAAATGGAGAAGTAAACAAACCATGATAATACAGTTACCACGAATCACTATTAAATTTAAGGCTGTGGGGTGCCTGGCTGGCTCAGTCCATGGAGCCTGTGACTCTTGATCTCGGGGTTGTGAGTTCGAGCCCCATGTTGAGTGTAGAAATCACTTAAAAATAAAATCTTAAAAAAAACAAATTTAAGGCTGCATTCCTGACTAGGTAGAAGGGGGAAAAAGTAAGGTTGCGTGATTATTAACATAAACCGAAGGCATCATTTCTTGAAGTGGAATATCACCTTTATACTTTTGTAAGATAGTAAAATCTTTTATTTTGTGAAAGGAAATAGTCTGTAAAGGAACACATAAATATTCCTGTGAAAATAGTGAATAACGATGCCAAAATACGGGTTTTCTATTTTTTTTATAGCGTTAAGTTTTTTCATTTTATTTGGGATAATTGTCTAGAACTTAAGTTTGGCATCTTGTTACATAAATAAGTGAACGAATGATTGGCTGTTTCTTCTATAACTTGCTTAACTGTCAGAATTACAAATCCAGCAATTCTGTCCAAAGGAGGAGCTTACTGAACCCATTTTCATTTCAGAGTTTTTTTGAAGACAATAATTTTGTAAGCATAAAATATGTAGCAGGATGAAAAGTCATTCAATAAATAAGTACTTCAGTTGTGAAGTAAACTTTTCTTTGTTTTGACGCATAGGTGACAATTTGTAAGTTGGCATTTTTCTGTTGTATGTCTTTATGGGAGAAGATTGTTCATCTCTGAGTTGCAAGATTTGGGCTCATGATTAATTGGTTATTCTGGCGAGGGTCTAAATTTTACCATGCAAACATTCCACTAGTGACTTAATAGTTATAACCGTTACAATATTTATCTTCTGGCAAAGCTTAGGGATTTTTTTTTTTTTTTGTACCTGTTGACCTGAGTACATCATAAAATTGGAGATGTGTTCCTCAGGACAAAAAGGTAAATCCACAAACTGTCTAGCTCCTTCAGAGTTTTAGTGGAAGGAGTGTGATGCTCGTGTGATTCCTCCACTTCTCCCCCCTAGGACTGGGCCTGGAAGAATCTTTGGTCCAACCATGTGTCGGTTGCTATGCTTTATACTTCAGGAGGAATGGACGTGGACAGCAAGCAAACCGGTGACCCACCCAGTAGGGGACAAGGATCTTGACTCCAGTCTTGATTTGAATCCACAACTATCTTTGGCTCTTGGCCATTCGTCAATCTTTAGGGGGAAGGAGAACAGGGGTCTGTTGGTTGTTAGAAAGGGGCAGCTGTATCGTGCTCCTGTTATTGTGAAGGAATTAGATTTTTTTTTGAGACCCCAACCATGTGACAGAACTCAACAAGAAGATAATTTAACATCCTTTTATTCTTAAAAAATAGTAACAGTATATATAGGAAAACTACCTCTGTTCATTTGTAGGTCAGTCTTGTTGTTTCTAACTCCCTTTAAGTGAAAAAGCTCAAGTATGGTCAATTCCTCCTTATGGAGACTTCAGGAACGTTAATTCTCTCGTATTTCATTACCTCTAGGAAAATTACCTGCTCAAGATTTTGGGCTTCCACTTTTAAAAATTGTACAGCTACAAAATCATGAAATAGCACTGTCAATGTCAGCTTTATTTATTTATGTGGTTATTTTTTTTAAAGACACAAAAAACCCCTGTAAATTGGAAAATTGTTTCCCTTCAGAGGGCTTAAAAAATATCTTGAGTTTGTTGGGATTAGATTGGGTGGCAGTCAAGGTAGCTGCTCTTGTGTAGCTGAAGTGCACAAATCGATTTTGCTCCCTTAGCTGCCTGCTTGTGCCTAAAACAATTTTTGACAAATGCCAGAGTTTCACAAATGTAGGAGTAGCAGTTATAGAGGTGGTTTTGCGAGTCCCTTGGAACAGCCATGCACATCTTCAGTCACTCTTAATTTGAATGAGAAAGGGGATGGGAGAAGCTATTTTTATTTTCTCCTGGGAGCAAGAGAAAAGGAGGCGGAACTCTGTACCATGTAATTTTAAAAAAGAAAAAAAATCAGAGTCCATTGAGATCCTTTCTTGTTTACTTTTTGTTTTACTCTTGCTGTCTCCCAGTGTGTTTGACTAATATAAGTCTTCCCCCAGGAATATGAGAATATGTGGTACAGTCCGCCTCATAACCTTCCTGGATATTTTTATAATTTATCATCAGCTGACACCGCCTGGGTAGAATATTCTTACCACTCCCTCTGGCTGCTGGAAGTCTGAAATTACATCTTTGTCTTTGAAGTCAGGCATACTGTTAGCGTTGCTATGGTGACAGGGTGGGTAATGGCGTCCGCAGACTGGAGATTGGTATTTAGCGTTTAGACACTGCTGTACACAAGGCCCTGATTTTTAAAGTGGTTACTGGACTATTCCCTTTGAGTAAATGTTTAAAAACTACACTTTTACATGGTCTTACTAGATTAATAGTCATGGTTTATTTCATTTTAACTGCAAGGATAAAAGCATTATTCCATTAAATGGGTAGCTTTTTTTCTCTCTTGGTTTATGCATTATTAACACAGGCTTTCCTGTTTTGCTTGTAACATTTTATAGGCTTTTTCAAACATGCAGTCAGATTTGCTCCGTCTCTCTTTTAGTTTTTGGTCTTAACCCATTATCTGCTTGGTCTTGCGTGATTTCAGAGGAGACAAAGTTCTAAGGAATTAAGCTTTTAAAATATTAAAAATGAAGAGAGAGAGAGAGAACACGCACGTGTGTGTGTGTGTGTGTGTGTGTGTGTGTGTGTGTGTATGTGAGTTACTCTGTATATGGCATTGTTGATTGACCAGTCTTTGCCCATGAATTGCAGCAGTAACTTTCTTTTTAAATGGATTTGTTTCAGGTTTCTCTCTAGCCTCTCTCCTGTGCTATACCCTCACATAGGAGGTCAAAGAAAAGATTGTGTATGGTTTGGGGAACTGCAGGACATTTTGAAAAGGTTTTAGTTAATGTAACTTTTAAAGTAATAGTCTCCCAAGTCTGTTTGGTCTGAGACCAGTTACTTATATTACATATGATTTGTTGATTCTTAATTATTTTGTCGTTAGAATAATGGTGGCTCTTAAAAGTTGGCATAGTATATGCTTCTAAAATATCATTTTGAATGCCTCAGCATTTGGAGTTTACCGTGTCATAATTTATTACTGGTAATTTAAATTGTTAGGAAATTCTTGAATTTGGGTTTGCTTCTGTCCTCTTGAACCACATGAGAGAAATCTAAATCCCTTGTCTCAGTCATGGCTGTTCACATATTTGAAGGTAGTTTTCGTTTCACCTGGGTTTTCACTAGGCTAATTAGTTCCTTTATTTTCCGCCTTGTGTGGCTTCAAGTCTGTCACCCTACTCTGAATTCTTTGGTAAACTTCATTTTGTGTAAGTGCCTCCAAATAGGAACCCACAGCCAGGCTGAATACTCCAAAAGTATGGCTGGTGTGGAGCCAGCCTGCCACCAGCTTTGTCCTGGACTGTCATGAGGCTGGGGGCTGGCTTTCTTAGCGGCCACATCCCACTCTGGCCCTGGGATGGGAAGTGCTTGTACTTGAACCTAAGTACAGCCTTTGCGTTTACCTTACTGAGTGCTGTCTTAGCTGCTTGGGGCCATTGGTCAAGCCTGCTAAGATGTATTTAGATCCTGAATCTAGTATCTGTTGTATTTAATATAATTTCTGCGTTTGTGTCATGTGTAAATTTATCTCTCACTACAACACAATATAAAAAAAAAATTGACTGCAGAACTTTTTGACATTTTGGTTGTTGCCATTCACCCAGGAATAATAAATCTAGAACATCTGTGTGTTCTAGGCCATACCTTACATATCCGTAACACTGGCCTAAGAAGACTTAGAAGCTGGGTGGGAATCCAGAACATTTGGGACTATAGTCCTGTTATACATATAAAGGCTCTGTAATATTGAAAGTTACATATAATTTGTTAATGAGATAATTTTGTCTTCATCAAATCTGTCTTCTGCATGATAGAAGAAAGTTGACTTTGTAAGCCAGGTCTATTGCCACATCAAGTGACACATGCTGGCTTCTTCCCTGTAACCGGGAGGAATAGGCAAGATAGACATCAAGAGAAGGTAGAAGAGCCTGTGTCCGTCCCCAGAGGGGCCCTAGAAACAGAGCCTGAATGTCATGGGGCCACGGCAGATCATACTTCCCCCTGGTCTTGGGATCTTTGAAATGAAGGCGTCCCATTTGAGGGGCCTAAAATTTCAGTGAATGAGACTGTTGGTCACATGAGCCCATGGCTTATCCCTTCAGGATGGTTAGTGCAGACAGAAGGTAGTGTGTGTCTGGGGGCGGGGAGTGGGGTCTCCTTTATTTCTGCCTTATTTCTCTGTATTCATCCACGTATCTGACACATGCCCCCGCTTTCCTTTGCATTACAAACCATCCAGGACTGAGGGGGCACTGGATACTAGGGAAGCTAAATGGGTGTAGTCTTTTCTAGGGACAGGCTAGTTCCCCCGGGGGGAAGACGTGCACTGAGTGCCTGGTATCAGGGAAGAGAGCAGGCCACCTGCTTCTGCAGAACGTGGTGGCTTTGCCTCCTTGCCCACCACTGCCTGCCGGGGAGGAGGGAAGGGTGAGCCTAGTGAGTCATTCAGACAAAAAGACATCCTTTTTTGACTGGGTCCCAGGTCTTTTCATGTAGGCACACAGGTTTTGCTACAGTAAGCTCCTCCTTCCCCCCTCCCCCAACCTTGCTCCCACCCCTAGTTCTCTGTCTGCAGAATCCAGGGCTCCGTTTCTGGGCATAGGTACTTGGGAGATGGGGCACTTACAGATTAAGAATTTGACAATGAGTTTTAGAGATTGGAAAAAGAATGCTTTAGAGCAGTGTGGTTCGTGGAGTGACAGGTGGGAAAGACTCCTCTAGAGACTCTCTCTAGGGACAGTATTCCTTTCCTTCCTCATTTGTAGGCCCTGTATGACTGATGGCCATGTAAGCTTCTGCAGTTGGCAGCAGTTTTGGCTTGAATTGGGGTGAGGGATGGGCATGCTTTCACTCGACTGAAACTCTTAATGAGTTTCAGTGACTTCTGCATCTCCCCACAAAAGGACAAATACATGAGTGAATTTGGCTGCTGAATCTTGCCCTGTTGATTCTATATCTGTGTCATTTAATATGTTAGCCACTTGCCATATGTTGCTATATAGCACTTGAAATATGACTAGTGTAAGGAACTGAATATTGAATTTGAATTAAGTTTAAAATAGCCACATGAGGCTAATGGCTTCCATTTTGGACAGTGCATTTCTAGCTTATGGATCCCATGTAGGCTTGTTTTTACTACAGAGTGAATTTTGGTAGAATAACAGTGTGCTCGCTCACATTCAGGCTTTCAGTGCATTCTGAACTAGCATTTAAACTTAATCCATTCATACGGGTGTACAGGAGATGGCAGGCACAAAAATAATTTAGGTGTAGAGTTTATCTTTTACGGGCTTTTGGTGCATAGATTGAAAAGCAAGATTTCAGGAGTGAGGGTAATTGCACCTTCAGTGGATGATTGCTGTGTGCTCGAGTGCTGTTTCAAAAGTTAGAAAGCTGAAGTACTTCCCTGTCTCTCTACTTGCCTGTTTATCTGTGCTTTCAATTATCTCTATTTACTGGAAATAGTGATTACAGGGGTGGTTACCTTAAGGATGTCTTCTGGATACACCCATCTCCCTTCCACGTGCATGCCAATATCAAGGTCAGGTTCTGCTGCGAGGTCCAAGCCCCTGAGCCCAGACTGTAGGTCAATCAGCAGTGTGACCCATGGGGAGCAGAGCGTATTCTCATGGAGCTCCGGATTCTGCTCCCCTGTGCCGCTGCGCAGGGTTAAGCTGCCGCCTTTGGATGTGAAGCGTAAAGTGTCGTAAGGTCTGTGGTTTGGCATCTTTCTCAGAACTCAGGTGTCACATCTGAGAAGCAGCCTGGGGTTCAGCCGATGGTGTTGAAAATAGTTTCCCGTGAATGTGTCCAGATGATGTCTGCTGATATTTAGGATGTTTTTCCTTCTGTCTAATTGTAAAGGGCATCAGGACGTGTGTTCTCTTACAAGCCTCAGATAGTTTCATGTTTACAGCCTGAGCATAGGTGGCAATTTCAGGGCAGCATAGGAACTTTACAACTCTGACTCTTTTTAGGGCGGAGGTCCTCATTTGCCAGGTGAGGAGGGGTCTCGGTGATGGAGCATGAGGATGGAGGGGTCCCCTGGTATGGAGTCCGTCCTGCTGCCCACCATGTCCCCATGTCTCCCGGACAACTAGATTTCTGTGTTGCGTCAGGGGATCTGTATGTGGCCCTGCCTTCCCCTTAGATTTAAGAGTGGTGGCCACTTCTCTATTTTAGTGCTCTGCGTGTTTAGAATTTTTATAAGAACTATATTTTACACTTAAAATAATGTAGTTGGTAGTTTGAATAATGTGTTTCAGGATTTTTTTTAAGTGAAAGTCACTTTTTAAAAATAAATGTATTTTAGAGAAAACATGAGCGGGGGAGAGGGGGCAGAGGAAGAGAGAGAGAGAGTCTTAAGCAGCCTCCACGTTCGGCGTGGAGCCTGACACGGGGCTTGATCCCACGACCCTGGGATCATGACCTGAGCTGAAATCAAGAGTCGGATGTTCTACTGACTGGGCCACCCGGGCACCCCAACGTCCCAGGATTTCTGATTCCTTTGTCACCCCCTTCAAAACTCAGCTTTTGCTTGTTGTCTGCATTCACGTCCCTGAACACTACACTTAACAGCCTAGGTAAGAGGTACAGCTCGTGTGTGAAATCTGTTTCCTGATAGCAAACGGTTAAAGACCGACTCTTTTTTCAGGGTCATTATCCCACACCTAGGAACATCTTTGAGATTTTAAACCCCACCCCACGGCACTTAAAGAGGAGGAAAAACACCAGGAATGAGTAATAATGATTTTCTCGATATTTGTTTGATCTGATGGCAGTAACGTACACTTCAGCATCAAAAGTAGACGGATGGGCTGTTGTCGCCTGCTGCTCCTGCTTATTCAGTCTATAAACCTAATTTGTCTTATTTATGATGGGAGAAGGGGAATATATGAATTCATCTTACTAAGCAGTTCTTGAGTTCGTGTAGGGTGCTGTTATGACGGATACGTTCTTGGTTTGAGGAAAGAGGAAGAAATACAGAATCCCTGAGATTATGAAGCGCTTTTCAGCAAATGTATTTTGTCGCGGTATGTATTTACCCATCTTGTTGGGGGATATTTAAATACTCTCCAAAGGTCTAAAGTATTTCTTTTGAATAATAATTGTTTTTAATTCAAGTCTGGATTTCTCTTTCTTCTTTTGGGAAACAATATTCCTCCCTCCCTGTCCCTCTTTTGGGAAAAGTCAGTAATCTGGGTAATTTCTATTAAAAAAGCTCTATTAAAACCGAGGAGTGATTGTAGTCCACTTAATGAAGCAAAGCACAAAAGATGATGAGGACAGGAGTGAGAGAGAGGTAGTTCACTAATGAAGCCACTTACTTTTAAAAGGTAAGGAAAAATAAAGCAGCCCTCTTCCCTTGCTTCCAACCTGGTTGTTATCTGGAATTTTCAGTTAAGTAGAATTGTTAACTCCTTATATGTGCTTCAGACTAAACACAAAACCCCAAAGACTATTTAATTATCACACTTTTGTTAATAAGATTATGGGACTTGCATAGAAAAGATACTGTGCAAAATGGAATTCTCTCTTGCGTTGGTGAAAATACTTGGTTTGTGTTCTGTTTAACGGTTGGCTCTAATATTCTGCTTTTTAGTCAATGAAGGGTGAAAGCAAGAAAACGAGTATCATTTCGTGCTCTTGGAAAGGTCTTGCCTAATTTGAATTGTTTGTTGTTACAGCGTGTAGGGTTTTGTTCTTAAAACCTCTTAAAAAGATGGATGTAATGTCTTATTTTTCAGGATATTTTCAATAAAATTTTAGCAGTTTACTAAAGTTTTACGAGAAGTCTTTAGAAAAAAAGTGTAACAGTTGCCGAGTTGAGTCGACTCCATTCCTTCTTTTGAAATATATCCTCTGTTTAAAAAATACAAATTCACCGCCCTCACCCCCACCCCCTGGTAAATAAATAAATAATATTTAAAGCTTTAGATTTCTCCCGCTAGAGTTTTCTTTGTGTATGGTTTAGTGGGTGATGTCTGCAGGAGCAGTGTTAAAAGTGGGAAGTGATTTAACACACCTTTGAGGCATTTGGCCATAAAGATTTTGTTTCTGCTGAGAAAGCACCTACCTATGAACTTGCTGTTGGGGAGGCGGGGGGGGGGGGGGGGGTGGGCTGGGGGCGGCGTGAGCACCAGTCTCCACTCTGCTCCCAGTAGCTCTTTGTTCGGTCACTTTGGGTTGTTCTCAGATCAGGACGGGAAGAGTCTACTTTCCGAATGAGTGAAGTCGAAGTGACTTTCCTGCCCCCCTCCCCCCATGCCCTTCATCAGTCCATTTCTGGCAGTTGTCAGGTTTGCACATCATGTGTCTTTCTCTGGTTTGCTCTGTGGCCGCCCAAGTTCACTGCTTACATTTTCATTCAGGATTGTCTTTGAAGATCGTCCACGTCTTGATTTAAGTGAGAACATTATGTTCATCCCAAACTGCTTTTGTGATTTTTTTTTAAAGCAGTATTTCATTTTCCTTTACAATCCCTAAATCTCTTTGCTTAAAAAATAAAAAAAAAGGACATTTCTGTTTTCTGAGGGGGAATTGGGCTTTGTACATGTGTGATGTGGCATCTGTTTGCATGACAGATGTCCTTTATTGACTCATAGTAAGTTCCCCTGTGTATTAATATAATGGAATTATTGTTCTTAAAATAATTTATCCTAATTTATAGTAAACTAAAATTATATTTTCATTTTGTAATTATATTAGTGCAACCAGTAAGAAATAATGTGCATAAACTTTGTTTTATTGACAAAGTATTGCCCTTAAAAGTACTATTTTTGTTTATGAGCAAATGTATTTCGTTTATATGGGTTTGGGTGTGCTTTCCTTCAAGCTTGTTTCCATAGTGCAGCTATTTACTATGGCCTGAAAAATTAAAGCAACAATTTCACTTCTCGTCTCTGCATTTATTACAGGGCAGTTGTCAAATGGGGGTGAAACTAAATTATGCTCTCAGAAGGGGAAAAAAAAATTAGCCTGGTAAACTAGAATAGGATTTGGATTTCCCAAAGTTACAGGGTTTTAGACTCATAGGCTCACAACAGTTTCCTGTATTTTTTAAGGCTTGAATTTATAGAGGGGATTTTGTCCAGTGAAGAAGCAGAATTATTCCCTAAACACTGTATGAAACCAAGCGCCAGGGTAGAGAGCAGAGCTCACGGGATTTACCTGGGTAGTTCAGGGGGCCACTTTGAAAAACACCATTGCACAATGGGCAGCCTTTTGTTGTTGTTGAAAAGGAACAAATAATTGTAAAATGGAACGTTGGTTTCTGAATTTGAAGTTTTATATGTTCTTGAGGAAAAGGAAAGAAATCATTCCTAGAAAACAGAGACAGAAAGAAACTCCAAACTTCTCAGCTCTTGCCAAGACCTCTCTTGCTCATTACTAAGAGGTCGGAACCCCTTGTGCTTGAAACGGGCAGAATGTGCGTGCTCTGTGGCCCAGTGCCTGCCGTGTGGGGCTCCTGAGTAGAAAGCAAGTACTAAGGTAGTTTTTACATTCAAGCAACTGTCTGTCACTGTCACATTCCAAGCCAAAAACTACATTGAAAAATGTGGTGCTGCTCATACAACCTAAGGGGCGTATATTGGAGAGTGGAATGGAAGAAATCACTGGTGAGGACCTTGGGGGGCGTGGGGGGGGCAAAATGCTGACTTAAACAGAATTGTGACCTTGGCCCTTCCGTGCGATCTCAGAGCTGAGGTGACTTCCTGTGCACGGCATTGGGCCCTGCCTTCCGCTGCTTGCTGGCTGATGCCCATGGGCAATTACTGCCCCTCAGAGCCTCTGCCCACGTGTGGCTTGCCCTGCGTGACGGGGCATGGAGCTGTCCCATCGGCACACTCGCCTTGCCATGCACCTGCTCTTGGTCCATATCTCAGGGTGACCACTTAAGTGACCTTGATAGAAGCCTGGTGGTGATCAGCAGCGTTACTGGGAATACCTGAAATTCGGGACGAAGGGCAAGATCACGCATAACTTTTGTCTCCTGTTGAACGTGAAGTTGATACACAGGTAGTATTTGCTGGGGTTTCTTGAAATGGAAATACATGGGCCCACGAGGCTAAGGAACAACTCTGTCTGATCTTATAGGAGTGAGATTGTGTTTTCTGAGGAATGTATTTCTGAAAAGAAAAATATTCCTTACTAAAGTAAGAAATACCATGTGGTGGGAGCAGCCTGCCAGTTCTTCCTTCTTATAAAAATAAGTCAACTCCACTATGCCGCTCACCCTGTTTTTACTAGAAAGGATGGATATACTGATTTATTTCATAGATAATTTTGTATGTAATGTATATAGTTTCACATACACCTACATTCTTTAAAAATACTCTAAAAGGGTAAATGATATTCAGTAAATTCAGATTTCCTTTTTTGCCTTGTCTTTAAGCAGTTATTTTAAAATTTCAAAATAAAATGAGAGTGAAATGCATCTCAGCGCTTCTCAGTTTTGTTTTTTAGTTTTTAGTTTTAGAAAGTTTTACAGAAATGCGTACCTATGTCCATTGCTTTAGAAGCATTATGTAGTGGGGCACCTGGGTGGCTCAGTCGGTGAAGTGTCTGACTTATCCTGACGGCTCAGGTCATGATCTCACAGTACGTGAGTTCAAGCCCTGCATCAGGTTCTGTGCCGACAGCTTGGAGCCTGGAGCCTGTTTCAGATTCTGTGTCTCCCTCTCTCTACCTCCCCCCTACTTGCACTCTGCCTCTCTCTCTCTCTCTCAAAAATGAAATAAAAACATAAAAAAAATTAAAAAAAAAAAAGAAGCATTATGTAGTTACCGTAACTTATTTGGCCAGGTTCTGGTTTTTTAGTGGCTTTACTTTATTGAACTGTGTTGTATTCTTGCATCAGGTAAGGAATGTAGAGTTAGATTGGAAAGAAAAGAAAGAGACTTAGTGCTTCTTGTTCTCTGTTTAGAGAGAGCTTCACTGGTTATTATAACCACACAGGTAATATGTTTTCATTATGAAGTTGAGTTATTATTTTTTGTATCTTAGATTTTCCTTCTCCATATATTCATAGATAATTCATTTCTTTTAGAAAATCAGAGTCCTATCTCTGTACTGTTTTATAATCTGCTTAGAAAACTTAATGTAATTTCTTGTCGGAGATCGTTGTATACCATCATTTTAAGTGATTGCATGGATCCATATGGAATGAGCCTGTTTATTTATTTATTTTTTTATTAAAAAAATTTTTTTTTTCAACGTTTATTTATTTTTGGGACAGAGAGAGACAGAGCATGAACGGGCGAGGGGCAGAGAGAGAGGGAGACACAGAATTGGAAACAGGCTCCAGGCTCTGAGCCATCAGCCCAGAGCCCGACGCGGGGCTCGAACTCACAGACTGCAAGATCGTGACCTGGCTGAAGTCGGGCGCTTAACCGACTGCGCCACCCAGGCGCCCCTGGAATGAGCCTGTTTAAGAAAGTATTAAACCTCAATATACCGTGCAATTAAGTATTGTGGTTTTGAGTTGTCTTCTCTGTTATAATGAGCTTTGGGGTTCAAAATGATACTGAGACCAAAAACAAAACAAAACAAAACACCTCTTCGTATTTACTAAGAACGATCAAATGCTACTTTAAGTCAGAACCATAGAAGAGTTTGTTTTATAAACAAACAAAACTCCTCAACACAAACTTTTCCTCTTGGTGTATTTATGTAAGATTCTCCCTGTTTACAGAAATTGCATCATGTTTATTTTGAAAATTGAAATTTTTAATGTGCTTATGAGGTAGCGGTCTGAGAGGGGTGACAGATTATCTATAGAGTGAACTAGGCATGACATACATCTGGGTTCTGAAACAGGTTTCCTTGTGTATCTTTGGAATAAATCCATGCTTGCCAAGTATGGAGAGAAGCTCCTTCAGAACGTTTGAATGAGAGACCCTTGCACACCACTCTTTTGTTTCAGTGTCTGAATCTCTGTCACTCTTGGAAGCAGTCGCTGAGATTCTGCATTTTGACTCTCATGGTGATGGGGAGTGTTGTCCTCAGCAGCTCTTCTTCTCCAAACCAAAAAACAACAAAAAAAACCCAAAAAACAAAACCAAAAAGCCTGGCCTTGTCATAGACTCAGATGTATGCCTTATTAACTCATCTTGTGACCTTTGGCTCTTGAGGACTGTGAGCTGTCACAGCTCTCTGTGACATCAGTAGTATGTGACTTGAATGGATATACTGCATGTGCTGAATCAGCTTTTTTCATTCCCTTCCACATGAAAAAAGCAGGTGCTACGTCTCATTTTGAAAATTTATTGCTATCTGTTGGTGACACTTTAGAGACCACTCTGCTTATGTGACTAATAGCCAAATGGAAGCTAATAGTCTGTTTTGGCCATTGAAGCCTAAAAATCCCCCTAGTTTCTTCCCTGGCCAAAAAAAAAAAAAAAAAAAAAATCTCTTCGTGTTGCTGTGTTGGGACTACACACAGGCAAATAGGGAAGGGAAAATTAGGATAGGATTATTTGAGAGAGTTGTGGTTTTAAATTCTTTTATGGTAGCATAGTGTTATGTGTATATCCAGGTCATAGGAAGTTGTGTATATGTGTTTGTGTGTGTGTGTGTAAAATTGTAAATTTGGAGTTACTGATTTTGGGGGGAAAAAGCTCCTTTTTAAACAGCTTAACCTCAATTGAAGTATGGATTCTGTTACCTGAAAAGGTTTCTTTTTCATGAATATTTTAGGAAAATTTACTGAAGTTGTATTCATATCTTTTGTATGTGGTCTGTGAAGGTTTTGGTTTAGATATTTGGGGAGAATGATTCTTTGGTTATTTTTATTTTAGTTTGTAGGAAATGAAAAATATCTGAACAGTCCAAATAACGTAGATGAGGTGTTAAATAAATTGTAATAAGCACCAGAGGACATAGAATGTGTTAATCTTAAAGCTGCATGATGATTTTTGTGTTGTGAAAGGTTAGCTTTTCAAGTGCAAGACTTAATTACTTTTCAAATGAATATTTCATAAGTTGTTTTTTCATTGAATATACATCTGCGTACGTACTAGAGTCCCCGTGCGGGAGACATCGGTTGGCAGCGGTTTTGAAACTCAGCTGTCTCCCTCCTGCCCTACCTTTGCATCAAGTAGTGTCATCGAGAGTTTCTCATTTTTAAAATGTTGTTTAAAGGTCCAAAGTAATAACACAATCCAGCAGTGCTTTCCCTGCCATTACTTTGTTGAGTCTTTTCTTGCACGTGATGGCACAGTTTATTTCTCAATTTTATCCAGGCTTGCCCCTGTTAAGAGTGTGAGGCTGGTGTTTTCCACCTTCACGGAGATACTCTGTTCCTCTAGGTGAGGCTTGTTTTTCTGCAGTAGCTACCTTTCTTGCTCAGTCTTCCTTCTTTATATCTTAACAGTTTGGAAAGGGTGTGTCGTTTAAGAAAAATTACTGTTGATTATTCTCTGGCTGTTTTGCCCAGCATAGCAGGGGTTAATGGAATAAATGAAATTTGCTCTTCAATTCATGAATATGTATTAATCATGGTTGAATGCTTAGAATAAACTTTTATTAAGTTTAAAATAAAAACTTAGTTTCAATTTAGGGGAAAAGTTATTGTGATACAAATATATAGATAACTTCTAATAGCCTCTTTTTCCAACTGTTTTATATCAGGTAAAGTTAAAAAATTTTGGAGCCTAAGTTACAAGTATAGTTTGCTAATTCTCTTTGGAGGGAGTTTGTAAACAGTAAAATTATTTTTTGTTAGCTTGGTTATCCAAACGTCATAATTAAATATACATTTCGAGTATTGCGTATCATGCAAAAATGCAGTAATCTTGACTAAGTTCTGAAACTTTCCAGATTATGTACTTTTTTGTGTCTTTAAGATACAGGTGAGATATGCTTTTTTTGTTTTAATTACTGGGATGTATCCTTTGTATATTAACATGCTTTGCCTTTTTTTTTTTCCTGCTTTGTTTTTATTTTGTTTACTGTTGTGGTACAAGCAGAACTGGATGATACCTAGCCTCAACACAGGTGCCACGACTTAAAGTATCTCTAAGATATTTACGATATGCTGCCCATTTTCTTTCCGGTAAATGGGATGAATCTCCGTGTGTTTGTACTGTTAATTTACCATTCAACAAGACAGACCTTCAGCCAAACAAATGGTAATTAACCATTTCTTGCTTAACTTGAAAGTCACATTTAGACTTTAGAGTGGGCAAACACTGCTTTACTGGTATATTGCTGTTCATAGCATACCAAGATTTTAAAAGAGAGGCAACCCGCAAAATGGACTCTTAACTGTAGAGAACATGCTGAGGGTTGCTGGTGGGAGAGGTGGGCAGGGGTGGGTGGATGGGGTGAATGGGTGATGGGGATTAAGGAGGGCACTTGCGATGAGCACCTGGTGTCGAGTGATATTAAATGCTACACCTACTATTACACTGTTGGTTAACTGGAATTTAAGTAAGACCTTGAAACCTAAAGCAAAGCAAAACAAAACAAACCAAAAGAGGCATATTGAAAATCTTGTTCATCTTCTTATTTTGATGGTGAAAATGCTTAGAAAGAGTGGTTTCCATTTGGGGAAAAAGTTATCACAATATAACACTGATAACTTTTAATAGCCTCTTTTTCTAGCTCTTTTAATATCTTAGTCTGTTTCCTTTTCTCTGTCTTTACTATTTGCTAGTGTTGATAATATTGTCTTTTTAATTGCCTTGATTAGAGGCCTCATCTCAACCATCATCAGAGAGATACAAACCTAGTCTTTTGAGGGACTTTGAAAGGGTCGCAGCATTCTGTTTTTCAAAATATACCTTTATTTGAACATGTGAAGATATGTTACTGAATACAAATTAGTTTTATACATGCATATGTACACACACATATATGCTCTTCAGATAAGAATATTCACAGTACTAAGAATCACTATAGGAAATGTCATTAAACAGGTATGAAAAAGTCATGAAGATAAATCAGCCATCAGCCATCAGGTTAATGATTAATTAGGAAATGAGATTTTTTTTCCTCCTGGTGCTTCCCTCTTTTGACTGATGTGCACTGCTCGGAATGATGAGTAAGAAAGAGAAATAGAGGGAGAAGAGAGAAAATGTGTGTATATCTGTCCATAAAATTTGTTTCAGTGCTTTAAAAATATGGTAATATGAATTTACTTTACTATGTCATTTGAAATAGAAATTTCCAATCCGCTCTTATGAGTTAAAGCATATGTCCTATTCATTATTGTTAGTGTAGTAAAAATGTAAGCTTTAGACTTTTTAGTGTATTTAGTATTGTTTGAATTGATCAGTGAGCTGAAATGATCCTGTCTCACAACATCAACTTACAACTATATTTGAAATATAAATACTGTATGAATGTGATTGGGGGGAGGGTCTTGTGGCTATTTCGGCAGTGGGGGAAATAAGAGTCATGGAGAACTGTGATTTATCCCATAGAAAGCTCAGTTTCATAATTTATTTTTCTTTTCAGTTAAGTCAATCTTTGTAGTAGATGTATGCAAAGTTCAGAATCATGTGGAGTTTCGGGCACTGAACTTGTTTCCTGTTCTTTATGTCCTGGGAAAGGACCGTCCCTGTTTTCACCTTTGGTCACAAAGACCTTTCCCAGTCCCTGTCTGTTCCCAGTCGCTGGGACAGACAGAGTGCAGGAGACTGGTATGCCACAAGGCCGTGCTTTCGCATGTCGTTAGCCAGACAGCGTCTTGTCTGGATGTTACTCATTACCTGGAAACGAGTTAGTTAGTTAGTTAGTTAGTTAGTTAGTTAGTTAGTTAGTTATTTTTTACAAGATTTTATTTTCAGGTAATCTCTACATCCAACAGGGGCACAAACCCATGACCACGACCAAGAGTCATATGCTCTATGGACTGAGCCAGTCGGGCACCCCTGGAAATGATTATTTTAAGCCACTGTTCCTGGTAATGCTACTTGGTAGCCAGTATTTTAGTTTTAGTACTAAGTGTAAGTTGGCGTGAGCAGTTGAATATTTTGCTCATTTTGCCCTCATTTACAAAAATGAGGGCAAAACTGAGAATTTTTTTTTTTTTTTTTTAAGTAAACTCTCCACCCAATGTGGGGCTTGAACTCAAGACTCTGAGATCAGGACTCGCATGCTCTACCCACTGAGCCAGCCAGGTGCTCCAAAGTGGGAAATTGTGAGTGAGCACATTAGTGCTGAGAAATAATGTCTGAAAAATATAATACAAAGATGTGAAACATTTGGAGAAGATGAATGTAGAAACTCTTTGTCTTAACTGATTATTCACTGTCCCTTACTAAGAAAATAAATCCTCATTGGAGGTTATGTTTTAGGAGGCAGAGTGCAAATTAAGCCTTTCTCCTCCTCCTCCATTATTCTCATCCACATCCTCATGTCTCGTGCGGAACCCGTTTTGTGATTAGCTTTTGCTCTTTGGTTTTCTGCGTGTTTTTAGAAATACCCTCTGTGAATGGAGGGCTACCTATGATCTCAACATTCTTAACACTTCCCGTGTTGTCAGGTAGAGTTGTAAGAATGGGGTTGGTTGGATCTGAGTTTGGATCTCTGCACCAGCACTTCTGGCTTGTGACCTGAGCGGTTCGGTCGATGCATCTTTTCACCTGCTTGTTTTGCTGAAAACGGGAGTAAAAGTTCCTACTTTATGGGTTATTGCCGGGATTGCTTGAGATCATGCACTCTGCGCAGCATCCTAGTGAGGGGTAGCTCGTTTTTGTTGTGCCTGGTTGTTCTGGCTTGCGGCTCTGTGCCGGCCGCTTGGAGTGAGGGGACGGGAGCATCTTGGGACCACATCTCTCACCACGTGTGAGGAGAGTCCGCACACCTGCAGAGCGGGCCCTCAGCGTGAAGCTGGTGACCTTCGCTCTAGGGGAAGCACTGCTGTAAAGAGTAGTCAGCTTCCGGCATCACTGAATCTGTTTATAGGCTGGGAAATGTAATTTCAGTTTAGTATCTTTCTGGAAAATGGACGTCAGGTTCCAAACAACTTGACTTTAGAGATGAACTTGATTAATACAAGTTAGTTGTAAATTATTTAAAGAATGGATGGTGAGTGAAATCATACCCCACTATTAATATCTCAGTTGGTTTTATTTGTGTGTTTGTGTGTTAACCGAATTATCCAGAAGATATTTAATATGAATGCAACTCTCTGTTTAGAATAAGTTTGTCGGTCTTGGCTAAAATCACATCCCTTTCCAGCCCAAGAGTGGGTGGTGTTGGAACTATAGTGTAGACTGTCCCCGTGAGTGCTGGTACATGTTTTAAGACAACCACCTGGAGAAAGGAATGTAGTCTGAATGAGCTTGGTTTAAGCTGCTGAATTCGCATGGTGGGCATGGTGACTTTGCTGCATTTATTGAAAAGAGGTGTCAGGAAGAAAAATGTAAGGCCTCATAAATAATACAATTGCTTTATATACAGTAGTTACCCAAAAGCCACGTTGATGAACCCTGTTCAGCTTTATTCCACTGACACTAGTTTTATAACTATTAGTCTGTCTTTAGATGCGTGACTTAACGTATGTGAGCTTTATGTGGCCGGGGGAACTTACTCTCTGGAACATTTATTGGAATAGGAGTTTGAAAGCATACTTCAGAGTTATATCCTTGTTTTCTAAAGAAAAGACAATATCCGATAAGTTAGAAGGCTCAGTAATTTCAATTTCGTTTTCTTCTGTCTTGCTCATTTTTTTCCCGTAATTCCTTTCTTTGTAGACTGGTATCAGACAAACCAATTCTATGTTAAAGCAATTCGAAGTTTGTGAAGAAAATTAATGTTTGCCTTCTCGTTGTCGATTAGCAAACTACACAGAATGTAGACATTCTATAGAATTTTGTATTTAATTACTAGGAATAAAAGCTTTAAGTTTTTAGAACATTACTTTTGGTTTAAAAAATGTCTTACATTTTATTCTATAACACATGAAATACACTTTACTATTTCAATCAAGATTGCTTGGTAAGTCTGCTAAGATATTTTAAGTTTTGGAATATTAACAATATGTTCTAAACTATTTTAATCGTATTCCATTAATAGTGCCAAATTTTGGGGATTAGTCACCAACATTAGCTTCCTTGATGGATTTTGCTTTTGTCCCCGTGTCGTGTGACATACTTATGTCTTGCTTAAGCTGATTGGTTCTCTCTCAGCCTTGTTTTGACCACCGTCTTGCCTACTTCAGAAACTCTAGTGGAATAAAATAGTTTTGCCCCCATTTGTATTTTGTGTGAAGGTGTAGATCTCTAATTTTCTCTGGGTCTTGAGTTTTCACTCTGCTGCTGGTTTCCTTAGACAGTGGAGCTCTGATGCTTGTCATACATATAAATGACAGAGTTTACTGATGTATTAGCATCTGTCTTCACACATGCTTAAATTCACTGTTGATGAACTTTAGAAATTTATTTCTTTTTTTTTAATTTAAACAATTTTTGATGGGGTCAGGGAGGGGCAGGGGGAGAGAGGGAGGGAGGGAGGGGGAGGGAGGGAGGGAGAGAGAGAGAGAGAGAAAGAGAGAAAGAGAGAAAGAATCTTAAGTGCCCCACACCCAGTGTGGAGCCCCACGAGGAGCTCAGTCTCACTACCATGAGATCATGACCTGAGTCAAAATCAAAAGATGCTTAACCAACTGAGCCACCCAGTACCCCTAGATATTTATTTCTAATTAAGAGTAATCATCAGAGAATAAGAACTGAAAGTTGTTGGAATTTTTGAGCTTCAGAATTAAATAGACCCAAATTCAAACATTTCTGTTTCTGCTTTTTTACTTTGTCATCTTGGAAAAATTACGACTTCTTAGGATTTGCTATGTCATCAAATATATATACACACACACACACACACACACACACACACATATATATGTATATATATATGCACACACACATATATTATAGTATATATCTGTAGTACTATATATAGTGTATATGTATATCTGTATCTATATCTATTTATAGTACTATAGATGATTACATGGGCTAATTAATGCAGAGAGCTAATTCATGCCTTACCATGACCTTACCATAGTCATTTTTTTCCCATGTCATTTAGCTTCAAGTTCCTTATCTTTAAAATGGAGAAATGGAGATAATAAAAAAATAATAAAATAAAATGGGGATAATAATGTATCAGCACGACGTAACAGAGATGTTGAGAGAGCTGTGTCAGTGTCTATGTGTGTTTGTATGTGTGTATCCAGAGGAAATTTCTGAATGAGATACATCAAATAGGAGACCGTGGATGAGCTTGGGAATATGTTAGTTTTCTGTTGCTATGTAATAAATTATAACTAACATAGAGGCTTAAAACAGTCCTCATTTATTATTTCATGGAGCCCGTGGGTCAGAATCTAAGCACAGCATAGCTGAGTCTTCTGCTCTGCGTCTCCTAAGATTGATGACAGGTGGCAGTTGAGGCTGGGACCTCATATGAGGCCTGGGACTCATCCGGTTGTTGGCAGAGTTTATTTCCTTGCAGCCCTAGAACTCCTGTCAGCTTCTTCTTCAAGGCCAGCTGGAGAGAGTCTCTCTGACCCTTTATTTATTTATTTGTTTATTTAATGTTTGTTTATTTTTGAGAGAGAGAGAGAGAGAGTGTGAGTGGGGAAGGAGCAGAGAGAGTGAGAGAGAGAGAGAGAGAGAGAGAGAGACAGGATCTGACGTAGACTCTGTGCTGACAGCAGAGAGCCCGATGCAGGGCTGGAAGCCACAAATGAGGAGATTATCACCTGAGTTGAAGTTGGATGCTCAACGGACCAAGCCACCCAGGCGCTTCTCTCTGGCAGGCACTCTCTAAGTAAGTAGGCCTCCACTGATTAGATCAGGCCCACCCAGGATAATCATACTTTCGATTAACTCAAAGTAAGCCAGTTAGGGACCTTTGTTTTATCTGCAAAGTCCCTGACCTTAGCCACATAATTTAACTTAATCGTGAATGTGATATCCCAACATATTCAAAGGCCCTCTCTGTATCATGGGGAGAGGATTACACAGGATATGCACACCACAAGCTGGGAATCTTGGGTGTCATCTTAGAATTCTACCCAGAGTGGGCTTGGGTTAGGAAAGATTTCATTCCTTGGTTCATATAGTTCTGAAGTTTAAAATTGTTTTAATAGTACCTAAAACGCCTAAAACAATCCTCTTTATTTACTTGATGGGAAAGTTTCTCTCAAATTCCTAAATGAAAATTGTAAGATTGAAATTCTAGAAGGAATGTTAGCTTAGTATCTGTGTAGTTGACAACAGCGTTTCTCAAATGTTTGTTAAAACACTTATGGTGTCTCAGGGACTGACAATCAGAAATAAGAAGTAAATGGGCTAGGCTGGTAGCTTTATTTTGTAGATGGTGGGACAAAGGGTGGGGGCGGCCAGAGGGCCAGGGGAGCCCAGGGTCTGCTCAGTGTTACAGCACCGTGAATGAGGGAGGGCTACCCACTTCACGTGGTGCCCTCATGTTTGCCTCTGAGTATAAAATTGTGCAAGTCTACTTTATTAAGAATATTTATTTTGATGATATCGTGTAACCTTGATGAAGAATTTTTCCTTAGCTGCCAGTGGAAGATTAACATTATTAATGTTATTAACATTAACATAAACTTGGGCAGCACATTTTGAAATCAGAACTCTAAGTGGACATGCTTCTCTTACCCGTTAGTGTTTATTAAAATAGGAGGCTGTCTTTGTTCTGCCTTTCCTGTTGGACACTCGCTCTCTCCTTGGATTCAGGTGAGTTCTTGAATTACAGAGTCAAGTCACATTCAGTTGGCTCTCAGCCCAAGGAACCTATAGAAATTAGGAATGGAATTGGTTACAATTCAGAGATGCTTCTCTTAAAGACAGATGCGCTTCCAACAAAGTAGTCACCAAAAAGGTTAGCCTAGGAGTTCTGGTGAAAAATTCCATTAAAAGGGGCGCCTGGGTGGCTCAGGTGGTTGAGCATCTGACTTCGGCTCAGGTCACGATTTCGTGATTGACGAGTTCGAGCCCCGCATCGGGCTCTGTGTGGACAGCTCAGAGCTTGGAGCCTGCTTCAGTTTCTGTGTCCCCCTCTCTCTGCTCCTCCCCTGCTCATGCTCTGTTTCTCTCTCAAAAATAAATAAATATAAAAAAAAATTCCATTGAAAAAAAGGCACTTGAAACTTTCAGGATTTTTAAAAATATTTTGGTTCTTTTAAAGAGACTAAATGGAAAACCATAGAAATAAGTGATACTTTATTTCACTGGCATCCATTACAATTGCATGTTGTAACAGTCTCCCATTCTCTTTTGCAAATAGAAAAATTCAGTCTCCCTTGATGCTGTGCAGGGTAGTAGCCAGCTGGTCCCTGTGGCTCTGAGCTCTGGAAGTGGGGTAGTGTGACTGAGGAGCTGAAGTTTACATTTTACCTAATTTTGATGGATTTAAATTTAAGTAGCTACATGTGGTTGGTGGCAGTCTTACTGGACAGCACAGAATATAGACCCTTCTCTTGACCCATCAGGGGCTTTTGAACAGTGCTGGGAAAAGTAAATGTAGTTTGTAAGTTAATGTAATAAAGAGCCAACTAAATGTGCTTTAATATCCTTTCTGGTTCTCAAATTCTGTGCTTTATTGTTTCCTATAAATTATTTTAAAATGAATTTTAATAGGATATGTAAGTTTATTAGTGAATATCTAAGTTGCTCATCTAACTGCATATGTATTTTTATTTTTATGCAGGGAAACCAATTTTTTTATGGTTGATTTAAAAGGAACTCCGTTTTTTAAGCATTGCAAAATTCCCATATTAAATAGAAGCTAGAGGCACATGAAATTAATAAAGAATGTTCCATTTAGTTTACATTTTTTTAATGTTTATTTTTTTGTGAGAGAGAGAGAGAAAGAGTGAGTTGGGGAAGGCAGAGAGAGAGGGGGCCACAGAATCTGAAGCAGGCTCCAGGCTCTGAGCTGTCACTACAGAGCCCAATGCGGGGCTTGAACCCACGAACAGTGAGGTCATGACCTGAGCCGAAGTCGGATGCTTAACTGACTGAGCCACCCAGGTGCCCCATTTAGTTCACATTTTTAACTTCAGAATCCTTCTACTTGTTTGCCTTGAATGAATGCCCCCCCCCCAGTCCATTTATTTTTGGTTCAGTTTGATTTACTAGTTTATATCAGTCGTTAAAACATGATATTTTATTTGTTT
Source organism: Acinonyx jubatus (assembly GCF_027475565.1). NCBI lineage: Eukaryota > Metazoa > Chordata > Mammalia > Carnivora > Felidae > Acinonyx > Acinonyx jubatus. The sequence goes on along the minus strand of NC_069385.1, from coordinate 10,829,566 downwards.
TTAAGGTTTTTTTATTTATTTATTTTGAGAGAGAGAGAGAGAGCGAGCGAGCGAGCACGCAGGAGTGGGAGAGGGGCAGAGAGAGAGGGAGAGAGGGAATCAATCCCATGTGTAGAGTGCAGAGCCCCACATGGGGGCTCAGTCTCACGAAGCATGAGATCTTGACCTGAGCTGAAAATCAAGAGTGGAACGCAGAACGGATTGAGCCACTCAGGTGCCCCCATCGTATCTATTTTCAGATTCCCGTAGCCACTTAGTGACGTATTTTACCCTTATTACATATAGAAAAGCAGAGGGAATATGTATTTGTGGTTATGATGAAAAGCGTGATATAGTCTCTGTCTTTTTGTTGTTTTTCCAACCCCCGGATTTCTTCACTGTCCTGGTTAGTTCTTTTTTGACCAGAACAGAGATTCTGTCTGTATCTCAAAAGTTTTTCCTCATGGAACATTTTTCTACAACATTTTGCTGGGCTAATTTAGATGTGATTTCCCAAAGGGTGCCTGACTTGAGAAAATTATTTTATCCATTCAGGGTTTGACAATGCCCAGGGTTTTAGAAGAACAAAAAGCCCAGAACATGGGGAGGAGTGAAGTAAAAAGTGCAGCGGAGTTCTGAGTTTTGAGCTTTTACTGTGGATATATTCTAGTAACATCTGTGTACGTTTTATTTTCTAATCTGAATAAAGATGTGCAGTCTAAATCAGTTCAGATTGACGACAGTTCGGGATTTTAAATCCTGTCAACTCTTCTGGGAGTTTTAGCCTTATAAACCTTGTAATAACAAAGCCATATGAGTTCTAGAATCATTACTCATACTTCTCAGTTTCTCACAAGGGAAGCATTATTGACTCTTTTTTTGCAGCATACCACATTTTAAAGCACACTGAGTTACGGTTATCAAAGAGTTTTCTAGTAAATAATCTTGTTTGGTTACTGTACATGAAAAGCTAATTGTGTGGAGGTGGAGAGGAAAGTGTTGTAATTGTGCTGAAGATCAGAAAGGATAAAGGTTAAATCGTTCTTCGGAAACCTCACAAGCTGAACAAAAAACAACCCCAAATACTTTTTTCTGCCATCTTCTTCACACAAGACATAATGTTACTATGTCAGTGAAATTCACGTGGTTAAAAAGCCAAGTGAAAGCACATAGAAAAATCTCTTTGAGCTTACCCTCTGTTAGATACTGGCCAGTATATTTATTTTATTTTATTTTTATTTTTATTAAAAAAAAATTTTTTTTAACGTTTATTTATTTTTGAGACAGAGAGAGACAGAGCATGAACAGGGGAGGGGCAGAGAGAGAGGGAGACACAGAATCTGAAGCAGGCTCCAGGCTCTGAGCGGTCAGCACAGAGCCCTACGCGGGGCTCGAACTCACGGACCGCGAGATCATGAACTGAGCCGAAGTCGGACACTTAACCGACTGAGCCACCCAGGCGCCCCAGGGTCTTGGCCAGTATGTTTTAACTGAGAGAGTGACGTCCCTTGGAACAGTGGCATTTTTTAGTGGCATTTATTAGTATTGGTTGTTGTGTTGTTTTAGGGTTTCAGATCCACATTTCTCCCTTATCACAGCCTGCCTTCAGCTTCCTCTTCTCCCCTCTGGGCCTCTTTGCTATTGTCATAGGTTTAATTACCCGCTATACATTTGATTTATCTACCACTTGATGGACATTTGGGTTGTTTCACCTTTTGGTTATTATGACTAGTTCTGCCAGGAATTGTCATTTGTTAGTCTTTCTGTAGACCTATGTTTCCATTTCTTGGTGTTTTTTGTTTTGTTTTTTAAGGTTTTATTTTTAAGTAATCTCCACACCCAGCATGGGGATCAAACTCAAAACTCTGAGATCAAGGATTGCACACTCCACCCACCGAGCCCAGCCAGGCACCCAATTCATTTCTTTTGAGTAGTCACCTACTAGTGGAATTTTGCTAGGACATGTGGTACATTTCTTGCTAACAATTTAAGAACCTGCCGGTTGATTTCCAAAGTGTCTGCACCATTTTACTTTCCTGCCAGAGGTGTTCCTTTCTGCTTCCTCACATCTTCCCGTGTCTTCCGTCCCTTCGTTGTCGCCACCCTTATGGATGTGACTGGGGTTTCAGTTTGCATTTCCCTAAAAGCGGATGACAGGGAGCTTGCTTTCATGTGTACATCGCCCGTTTGTATACCTTCTTGGGTGAGAAGTCCATTCAGATCTTCCGCTCAGTTTAAAATTGGGCGGTTCTGTCTTCTAACTGAATTTTAAGAGTTGTTTTTATATCCTGGATACACGTCTTTGGCAGATATTTTCTCACAGTTTGTGGCTTATCTTTTCCCTTTCTTTACGGTGTCTTCCGAAAGAAACAAAAAATTCTTTAATTTTGAAGTTCGGTTTACCATTTTTTAAATCACTTGGGCTCTTTCATGTGAAATGTATGATAACTTCATTTTTTAAAGATGTTTTCGGTGAATGTACAACTTTAGTTTGACAGTATTTTTCTTTCAGTGCTTTTTAAAGATACTGCTCCACTGTCTTCTGGTTTTCAGTGTTCCTGACAAGAAGTCATTCTTATCTCATTGTTCTTTCTGTAATAGTGGTTTTTTTCTGGTTCCTCTTAAGATTTTCTCTATCATTGGTTTTAGGCAATTTAATTACAGTATGACTGTAGTCATCTGTATGGCTGTAGTTTTCTCTGTGTGGCTTTTGCTTGGAGTTTGTTGGCCACTTTGGATCTGTGGATTTATAGTTCATCGGATTTGGAAAATTTTCAGCCTTTGCTTCTTCACATATTTTTTCTGCCCCTCCACCCTCTCCCCTTTTGCAGCATTTGAGTCCGTATATATTCGATCTCCTGATGGCTTGTTTCTCTGTGTTTTTTTTTCTTTTCCTTTTTTTTTTTTTATGTTTATTTTATTTTTGAGAGAGAGAGGGCACCAGCAGGGGTGGGGCAGAGAGAGAGGGAGACAGGCTCTGAAGTGGGCCCTGCACTGACAGCAGAGCCCAACACGGGGCTCGAACTCACGAAGCTTGAGATCATGACCTGAGCCGAAGTCGGAAGCTTAACCAGCTGAGCCACCCAGATGCCCGTCTTTGTTTGTTCTCTCTGTGTCATGTCTTCAATTTTAGATTTCTAGTCTTCTGTATTGTTTTAATCTACCATTAAATACATCCAATGTATTTTTGGCATCAGACATTGTAATTTTCATCTCTAGAAGTTCAGTTTGATTTTTCACATAGTTTTCATGTCCATATCTCTACCTAAGATGTACATTTTTCTCGACCTTTTTAAACAGTTGGAATACATTTATAACTGCCCAAATATTCTACCAATTCTATCATCTTTGTCATTTTTATGTGTATTTCAGTTGTTTTTGTTTTTTTTCCTTTTATTTTGGGTCACTTTTCCTGCTTCTTTTCATTTCTGCTAATTTTCAGTTAGGTGCCAGACATCATAAGCTTTCCCTTGTTGAGTGTTGGGTGTGCGTATATTTGTATAAACATCCATGAGCTCTGATGCTGGACCAAGTTATGTTACTTGGAAACAGCCTCATCCTTTTGGGCCTTACTTTTAAGCTTTGGTTGTGGGACCCAAGCATTGGTTAGCACTAGTTTTTGTCCCACTTTTGAGGCACATTCCTTCCAAGTGTTACATGCAGTTCCCCCCCCCCCCCCCCGACTGGTTTGAATAGCAGATCTTCTGTGTGAGCTCTGAGAATTATTCCTTCCAGTTCTTTTGTTCTTTCTCCATCTTTAGATTGTTCTTTCACTCACTTGGGGTGAACATTACTCTGCCCAGTGCCCGAGGGGAGACCGCTAGTATCCTGAGCCCTTACTGTGAAGCTTTCTTCTTATCCTTCCCTAAGAACAACACCCTCTTAGCCTCTGTGGACCCCCAGCTCCATTTCCTCAACTTAGGGACAGATGTCCAGACTTGCCTGCTTTTCTTCACCTGGCACAGTGGCCTGGAAACTCACTCTAGGTAGTAGACTCTGCAGGCACAGGGTTCCCCTTGTTTTTGTCTCTCAGGGACCACTGTCCTTTTTGCCTGGTGTTCAGTGTCTTGAAATTGTGGCATTACGTGCTTTGTCCACGTTTTCTTGTTTTTTGTTTTTTGTTTGTTTTGTTTTGTTTTAAGCGGAAAGTAAATGCAGTACCTGTGAAAGAAATGAACTTGTAACAATAGGCTCGATAGGGATCTAGGGATCAAGATAGGGAAAATACAGATTTCTTCACATCTGGTGTTTCTTCCATAAATTTTACTGCCTTTGAGTTTTACTGTGTAAACATTTCCTAGACATCATTTGAGGGTAGTCTTTAAATAAAGTAACATGGAAGTCCCAGTATACGGTATAGAATCCATCTCAACACCAGGAAAACACCTTGTTTTCCTGCGATAAAAATTGTTAGGAACTGTTGCGTGTTGTCATGAAAAAGGGATTTTCGCTGTGCTGTTTTGTTACATGGACCTTTACTTAAAATCCTACTTAATGCCATGATAGGGGCATCTTCATTAGTAGAATTCAAAACAGAACGTAATTTTTGGGCTTTGTTAGTCTAAAAGAGAACCATTTCCTTTCCCGAATCACAAGTTCAACCTTGCAGTAGGATATATTTAAATGTGATACATTACTTTCTCTAGCTACATATTTTCTTGGGCTTCCTTGTAATAGAATCAAACTGTTATTCTGTTTGTTCCACATTTCTCCCCATTTTCCCTCCAGATGGCGGCTGACTCAAGTGGACGTGGTAGTACATTTACATTTTGTAGGTTACGAGCAAGATACTCTTTTTTAATGCTGTTGAATTGCTTAATGCATGAGAGAAGATTTAAATGTCTTCAGTGCTTAAATCTCAGTTTGTAAAGCAAGTGATCCTGAAGGTACTGGTGGTGTTGATGTTACCTGATTATTACTTAAGAGTTTTGCTTTTCTGTTTTGTAGTTCTGTTTCCATATTTGTCTACTTTACAGAGTCACGTGAAAATTCTCAGCTGACGGGAACCCCAACTTTGCAAAGACAATTCTATCTTGTTATCACATTGTAATAAAAGACCTATCTACAGTAACTGCTGAAATGCCGATTTGGAAACTTTTATGCTTTCTGGGTCAGGTTCCCTCGAATCCTGTTCCCGTTATCCAGAATGTGCTGGGAGGCACACTGACCCCGCTGTAAACTCTCCGTATCCTGCCACGGGTAGAAACGACGTACCCCGGTGACAGGTGTGGGAGGTGGGGAGGACAGGGTGGCGCTGCTCACTTTCTTTGCTGCTGAGGGTATTGGAAATTGCTACTTGCTCCACCTGAATTTCAGCTTGGCAACGGTCCAGGAGCAGTAGCGATTTGCATGAAGTACAAACATGGATTATTTTTAGTCGGTTGGTTCTTCCTTTTAAACGTTGATTGCAGTGTGGCCTTTGTTTTCTACCACCTCGGTTACAAAAGAGTCTAAAGAAAATGCCTGTAAAAGTTGAGTATTTCTCATCAAACCCTCATCAGAATTTCTTACCACGCTTAGATCCATAATTATGGCATTGCTGTAATTGGATCAGTATATCTGGAAGAGAATTACTGAGATTCTTTGCCAGGCGGGGTGCTGGTTATTATCGGAGATGCGGCGAAGAAATTCACGGTGCTTTCCCCTGAGGAGGAGGAGTCTGGTTGAGGGGTAAAGGTCCTCCACGAAACGGTGCCATGTGACAGATTCTGTGCTGTTAGCCGAGGCCCCGTAGGCAACCCAGTGAGCATTGGAGGCAAGGGAAGGCCTTCCGGACGCTAGAGAAGCCAACGCCAGACGCGGGGCCAGCAGGTGGAGAAGGGGAGGTGGCTTTCAGTGTACCAGGAGCTGAGGTTTTCGCTTGAGACAACAGTGAGCGCTCATGATAGAGAGGAATGGTTGGTTGATGCTTTTAGAGAAAACCTCTTTCATTGGTTTAGGGAGGATCTCAAAATTTAAATCGTTTTCATTCCCTGGAAGGAACAACTTCATGGTAAATCTATTCAGTATTTATTTCGATACTTCTATTTCAGTGTAGATCTCTGTCATCCTGGCAGTTGAGTGAAACCACTGTTGTGTTTGCTCAGTTAATGACCTAGCAGAAACCTGAAAGGTTCTAACGGGCGTCGTCCCTTGTTAATCCTGTGTGTGACGCCAGTGCTGTCCTGTTGGAGAGCGCCATTAGTCTCTAAGATTGCCCACAGATTCACATTAGCGGGGCCTGGACAGGGCAGGTGGTTTGTTTTCTGAGGGGTGGTGTAAAGTGAGGAATGGAGGTAATTAATGGCCAGTTAACTGAAATCAAGCAATGAAGAGTCCCTGCCCTTCTTCATGCCAAGTATAGAGAATCAAGCATTAGGAAACAAAAATGAGGTATAGGCACCATATATGTCCCTTTCTCCTAGGATAAATTGTAACCCAGGTAGTCTAAGGTTTCAAAAACAGACCAAATCTAGAAATGTGTAACTGTAGGTGATGTCGCAAAATCAAATGAAAAGTTCTTGTAATATCTGTATTTCTTTTAAGAATATATAGGTACGTTTATATAATCACCAATATATACTATCTTCTAAATTCTTCAGTTTGGAATTATTTAATGACTTGAGTAGATGAGGACAATAGCTGTCGTAAACCATCTCATTCCTGCTCTTCCCCATTCTCCATGGGTAAACATATTTAACTTTCTGTTAAGACCAGATTACTGTTTTCACTATTACTTCTTTTTAAGTATTGTTCACTACTAAGATAAGTATTGTACTATACAATAATTATATTTCCTTTCTTAGATAACTTTTAGTTTTGCCTGGAGTTCAAGTTTGCCTCATTTTTTTCTCGTGGTTTTGTTTTATTGTTTTTACTATCTATCTATCTTAGGTCTTTCTAGGGTTGTACCCTCCAGCAGCAAAGCTATAACATAGTTTTTCATACTTTCACACCTGCCAGATAATTTTCTTCAATTGGACTTTTTTTCCTAAGAGACATATTTTCTGGATTTGCAGAGCCTCTTACCCCCATTTGGAGTGATTGTTACCTTAGATGTATATAGCTATCTCCTGGAATGCTCATTCATTATTTTTCTGGCTCTTTGCATTATACATATGGATATTCTGTTTTCTTTTTTAAATTAAAAAAAAATTTTTAACGTTTTACTTATTTTTGAGACAGAGAGACAGAGCATGAGCAGGGGAGGGTCAGAGAGAGAGGGAGACACAGAATCCGAAACAGGCTCCAGGCTCTGAGCTGTCAGCCCAGAGCCCGACGCGGGGCTCGAACTCACGGACCACGAGATCATGACCTGAGCCAAAGTTGGATGCCCAACCAACTGAGCCACCTAGGCACCCCAGATGTTTTTTTCATTTTTGAGAGACAGAGATAGAGTGGGAGTGGGGGAGAGGCGGTGAGGGGGGTGTGGGTGGGACACAGAATCTGAAGCAGGCTCCCAGCTCTGGGCTGTCAGCACAGAGCCCAACACAGGGCTCAAACCCATGAACCGTGAGATCATGACGTGAGCTGAAGTCGGATGGATGCTCAACCGACAGCACCGACGCACCCCTGTTTTTTAATCACTCGTCATTTGATTGTGCACATCCTTCAGTAGCATCATGAGAAAGTGTGCGTGGGATGTAAATTTTTTCGACCTTACAGTTTTAAAAATAGCTTTACTATAGCCTCACATTTAAATAGTTTGATGAGACTAGACAGAGTTATCTAGGATGGAAATCATTTTCTCTAAGAGTTAAAAAATAAATGAAACCTAACTTCTAATATTCCTGCATTTAAATGCTTCACGTAGCTGTTGAGAAATAAGATACCATTTTGTTGAGTGGCCCTTCTTTTCTATGTGACCTGCTCCCCCTCATTCCCTGGGAGCTATAAGGATTTTCACCCACGTTCTAAAATAATACCATGTGTTTCTGTGGGTCTTCTTCTGTTCATCATTCTGGGCACTAAGTTTGTACTGTTATTAATTTCTGGGCAATTATCTTGTAATATTTATTTGATAATTCCTTTCTTTCCATTTATTTTTTTTTCTTAATATTTATTTTATTTTTCAGAGAGAGAGAGAGCAAGCAGGGGTGGGGCAGAGAGAGAAGGGGCCAGAGGATCTGAAGTAGACTCCGTGCTGACAGCAGCAAGCCGGTCATGGGGCTTGAACTCAGGAACCATGAGATCATGACCTGAGCCAAAGTTGGACGCTTAACAAGCTGAGCCTCCTAGTTAGTTGCCCATCCCTTTATCCTAATCTCAAAACTCCTGTCAGTTGGATTTGGATACGGGATTGATTCTTTTCTGTCCTCCACTAATTTTTCCATTCCTTTATTGTTTTCCAAGAGGTAACTTGGATTTTACCTTCCAACCTCTTATTATTTTATTTTTCTCTTCATTTTTTATTTCAAAGTGGGCCTTTTTGGTACCTTGTTCCTTTTTATAACATTCTTTATTTCATGGATGTAACGCCTTTTTTTCCTGCTCTGAAAGTGTTAGTTAACATTTTTTTTCCTATTTCTTGCATTATCTCAGTTTCTTGCATTATCTGTTTCTTCTAAATTACTCTTTTTACCTTTTGTAATCTCTCTTTATGCCAGAAGCACTTCTTGTTCCTCAGAAGTGTTCAAAGGGTAAAGCACTGCAGTGCTGATTGGAAGCTCTCCTTATGAGCTGGGCTTGTGGACTGGTAGGCACCACCTTAGGGTCATCATATTTCCAGCCAGTTTTCTCACTGGGGACTTCCTGGGGTCCCTATCTGAAAGTCTTTTCTCTAGGGATGCCTGAGTGGCTCAGTCAGTTGAGCATCCGTCCGGCCCTTGACTTGGGATCAGGTCATGATCTCACAGTTCGTGAGTTTGAGCCCCAGGTCAGGCTCTGTGCTGACAGTGAGGAGACTGCTTGGGATTCTCTGTCTCTCTCTGTCTCTGTCTCAAAACAAACAAACAAACAAACAAACAAACAAACTAAAAAAAAAGAACAGAAAAGAAAAGCGAATCTTTTCTCTAGAGTAGTTTATTTTTTCCAGAGAAAGTGCCTGTAGTCTTCTGCTTGCAGAATTGGCGGGTGGTGTTTAATTCTGGCTACTGAGGTAGTGGAACTGAATTAAAGAAGGAGGCTTAAGGAGTCCGTGTTCAGTACTTACTCTCATGGCGTGTTGCCATCACACGCCCTCCCCACCCTGTGAGCCCTGAGCACTTGAGTTAATTCTGTCGATTTGTCTAGTGATCCCAATTCTTGAGCTTTCCAGGCTATCTTGGTTTGTTCCTTACTGATACCCTATTTCCTATGCCCCTCAGACATTTAGCATAAGCTTTTCTTGTCTCGCTAAGTGTTTTTCATCCGCCATGGGCTTTGCCATCTGCATACATTGTTAGTAATAGTGTTTCTATAACAAACCGCTTAAAACTTAATTTAATTAAAACACTTATTTTATGAGCTCTGCCATTTCTTGTAGGTCAGGAATTTGGGAGGGGTGAGGTTTTGCTAGGCATTTCTCACATGGTTGCAGACAAGACACAGGCTGGAGTTGGGAGGAGGGCTCAGGGCAGCTGGGGATTAGCCGGTCATCTCTTCATGTATCAGGGCAGAAGCTTAGAGACAGGAAAAGGGATAGCATGGTTGTACCTCAAAGGTAGTATGACCAACCCTCAGAAGTAGGAGTAAGTCATGATAGGCACTATCAGCTTGAGAGTCATTGAAACAAATTCTCTTTCCAACTTCCCCAGGTCTTTTCAAATTTCTCCTTAATTCTCTTTTCAAAATAGAATTCTCAGATCCTTTCTTTTGTTCCACAGTGCTCTTTTAAGGTACTTGAACATCACTCTGTAAGAAAAAACATGCTGAGTGAATGGGAAATGCTCCAAAGTGGTTATTTTCCAAATTGGGGTTTGGATCTCCTTGGACCTGTTAGGTGTGTACTTGCTTTTTAGGAAATTTTTTTGGGGTGGGGCGTGTACTGGAATGACTCCATGTTACTGGGAAACAAGAGTGGAGTGAGGAGAAGCACCTCCCTTGTGAGTGCTTGGGGGGAAGTGGCGGGGCGTGAATGGGTGGGTGGTGCAGGTAGAGGCAGTTATGGTGAGGCTTCATTGTAGAACGAGAAGGAAATCAGAAAATTTAGCTCAGGCTAAACTGAGCGTATTTCAGGAAGAGACTGGTTTTTTTGTGACTGAAGACTTTTCATTTTCAATAATGGGAGGTTATTATTAAACATTGCTCTGTATTTAAAGTTCTTCTGGAAAGAAATATTCTGTATATTTTAAACATTTTGAAAAATTTTCAGACTGTGGCTCATAAGAGCAGCCCATAGCATATGTTTTATTGATAGTCCTTGAAGAAAAGAGAAGCAAAGAGCAGTGAGAATACGGTGTTGTGGTTTTGTAAAAATTACCCAGATGATTTGAAATGGATAATACTTGTTGGATTGTCTTATTTCTAAATTGAGTGGAATACCATACCTGCTCGGATAAACTTAATTGGCAAAGTCTTATTTATAGTGTTTGTTTATAGAGTGTAAAGGAAGGGTTTTAAGTTCAGAGAAAATGCTCATGTTTGAAAAGACTGTGTATGAATCTGCAAGAAGTGAAAGAAACCTTTAAACTCGAATTGCAAGGCTGTCTGCTTGTATTTAATTGACACATGTTTAAACATTGGTTTAATGGATCATTTGCCATTTAACCAACACTCACGGCCTCAGTTAACTCATGTGTTTATATTAACATTGGCTCTTTACTTTTTGTTAATTTACTTCAGTATTCAGCTTCCTATACCTTAAAAGTTTTCCTTTTTATAGCTGTACAAAACTACCATGTCTTGAGTTGCTCTTCGTCTATTATTAAAACTTTTACACACATATTGTGTTTAATTGCATTTACTTTTTGTAGCTTGAACACATGAACCATATTGATAATAAAACTTAAACGTCTGCACATTGTTGCAAAACTTCATTCTGCAAGAGAACTCATACTTAAACGTCATGATAGTGTCCAAATCATCGCAGAAATGTGATGGTGTCCTCCCCTTTCGCTTTGGATCAACCAGTGGGAACTGATAACACTAAAGCAAAGCCAAAACAGAACGTTTCTGACTTTGATTTTGAGATGAGCTGTCCCATTGCACTGAGTAATTTTCTGATATTAGTATTCTTACCTCCTATGATTTTTTTCTGTCAGTTTTTATCATTTTCTGCCAAATTTCCTTTACCAGGAAGGCTTTGTCTTTGATCTAGTCAAGACTCACACTGGTAGGGAAGAGACCAAGGGGGGCTTTCTTGCCCTTACTTTCACAGTTACACAATTTTCATTTGAATGACGCATCTACCCTAGGAGGTCATGGATTTAGGGTGGGTGTTATCAGTCACCCTGACCCTCCTCTCACCCCCTTACCTAGTTGTGTTTGTAACACCTCTATGGGGTGGTACTGCAGTGTTTTAAATATTTATTTATTTTTGAGAGACAGAGACAGAGCACAAGTGGGGGAGGGGCAGAGACAGAATGAGACACAGAATCCAAGCAGGTTCCAGGCTCTGAGCTGTCAGCACAGAGCCCGACGCAGGGCTCGAACTCACAAACCCTGAGATCATGACTTGAGCCAAAGTTGGACTCTTAACCGACTGAGCCACCCAGGTGCCCCTGCAATCAACTTTTTTCTAAAGGCCAGAGCTACCATTTTCGAAGGGAACAACTCGGCATAACAGTAGAAAAAATGATGATACATGATTAAAACACTGGCTTCCATTCCACAGAGAAAATTACAGCTAATATTTTTATCTATTTCCTCCTTGCCCACTCTAGAAAAGTCTGATCTGTGGAAAATTCAGATTTGTAGAACATGTACTGGGCTGAAGGTAGAGGGATTACTGCCCCAAGCTTTAGCTGTATATCCACTCGTTACAGACTGGGGACCTGGGAGTGAGAAGGGAGCTTGAGGGAATAGAGTAAAAAACTAACCAGTAACGTCTCAACTACTGTGAACTGTCAGGCCAGTGACTTAATTTGCATGTGCCCAGATTGTGGGGTACCTCACAGGTACCTCTGTTGCACTGAGGACCTCACATCTTGTACTACCTTCGTCCATTCCCGTAGGGTGCTTGTGATGTGCACGCTGTTTGCTCTGCACTCCACTTATCTTGGGGTTCTCTGGCAATAGCTGTGATGGGGAGGGGAGGAATGGCCAGAGCACCCGTGGCGTTTCCCTGGGTGTCTCCCGGCCACTCGTTCCCTAGTTTAAATGGGGGCAGCACATTGTCTTATCTCCACCAAAAGTGAATGGTTGCATCAGTGAGTAGCCAGGGACTACTAGAGAAGCTTTCTCATTCTCCACTGGGGTGGTTTCATCTCGGGTGTGTCCCCGTGCATTTGCAAGCTTAGTGCCTTGTTAATTGCTGCATCCCCGTCACTGGGTTGTCTTTGTTTCTATAGAACGCTGCCGAAGAGTGCTGTACTCATTTTTAACACACTTCATCTGAACCATCTAATAGTGAGATGGAGTTTCACTGCTTTATTTCTATGCATTTGGAGCTGGCGTTATCCTTGAGTGACCAGTTCCAGAGCTATAACCCGTGACACCGCCCCCACTAGAGGATGGTGGCCATTTTTAACGACAGGTAGACGTGTACATTATTATACATTCTTACAGTCAGAGAAGTGTATCACAGAGGTGGGGAGAATGTCTCTTTTGCTTATGTATATTCTGTTCCAGTAGCTTGGCCCCATGGTCACATAAGGACTGTGTTGTCACAGTAATCTGACATACCTCCGTTGGCTTTTATTGTCCCCTCTCCCTGCCTCCTTTCTCCTATTAGGACATGGAGACCTCTGATTGTGACAGTGTTGCCCAATTCTTTTAGCTCCCTTTTGGATTTCGCTTCTTGGCCATTGGCTATCATACTTGATCGTCATTACTCTTGTTTCTCTCAGCCCTTACCTGTCTATCCCATTCATTCTGCAAAACCCGTCCCAACTAGGTCAGCCCTGCTGTTCCTTTGCCCCTATGGGTTTTCTTAGCACTGCTGTGGGCACAATTGTACAATTATGGCCATTGGTGTTTCTGCTACAGAGACTCATCCTGCATTCAAGGTGAAGTAAAGATTATGTCTTTTTATGGTTATAAAGATCCCAAGCAAGAGAAAAGATAATGATGTATTTTGACAGTCACAAGATCTAATGCATGTTAATCTTTGGTGGTTGGAAGTTGGGAAGCTATCCTGCTGTACTACACAAAGCCAGGGCATAAATTGAAGAGATTTTTTTATTTTTAATGTTTATTTCTTTTTGAGAGAGAGAGAGAGAGACAGAGACAGAGTGTGAGCAGGGGAGGGGCAGAGAGAGAGGGACACACAGAACCGGAAGCAGGCTCCAGGCTCTGAGCCGTCTGTACACAGCCCAACGTGGGGCTTGAACTCACGAACCGTGAGATCGTGACCTGAACCAAAGTCGGACGCTTAACTCACTGAGCCACCCAGGCACCCCAAATTGAAGAGATTTTCGAGTTTTACTCATAACATACTGCCATTTAGTAAGGACTCTCTGAGGTCACATATTTGGGTTTTAAACACAGTTGGCCCTCTTGATAGCTGTGTGAGACTACGGCCAATTTATTTAACATCTCCTAACCTCCGTTTCCCCATCTGTAAAATGGAGGTGTTAATTAACCACATCACGGGGCTGCTCTGAGGAGTCAGGGAGGTGGTGTTTGCCATTCACTTATCACGGCACACACAGAAAAACGCTCAAGTTGAGAAGGGTGGTGGTCGTAGCTGTAAAGTAGGAGTGTTGGTGTTTTTATTTCCCATGTGATGGAGACTTGCTGCCTTGTGGGGGAGTGATAAGAAATAGTGATCTAATATTTCATCAGAGACACCTGAGCATGTAGTTCGTTCCTTTGGTAGAATTCTTGTCCGTTAATTTGATCTTTGACTTTATAGCGAGTAGTTTAAAATTTCTCGTACAGAAACTATTGAACTCTGAATCAGTCACCGCTCGAGCAACTGCTGTCTTACGAGGCGCTGGGCTTACTGTCTTGGGAGCAGAGACATGAGCAGGATGCGGCCTTGGTGCTTTGAGAACTTCGAGGCCACCAGATCGTAGAGTCAGTGGGCTGGATAGAGAGCAGATTTCCTTAACTTCCTGTTTTATTTTATGCTTTTGCTCTCACTAACCATAATTGCATATCATAAATGGCTTTTCATGGCTAATCATATTTCAAAGCCATGATGATTAATAATTATAACTATAATGGTAACAACAACTAACACTGATTGAGGGTTTACTTATGAGCCAGGCACTTTTGTGTGAGCGTTTTACATGTATTAACTCATTGCATTTTCGCAGCGTTCCTGTGAGGACTGTCATTAGCCCTATTCTGTCTGTAGGCTCTGAGGAGCAGTAGCTTGGTCACACTCGCACAGATGGCACTGATGGCAGGGACGGACTCCAAGCCCTGGCGGCGTGGCCCCCAGAACCTACGACGCTGACCTGTCATGATACTCGTTAGAAAATGGGGAGCCATAGGGGCGCCTGGGTGGCTCAGTCGGTTAAGCGTCCGATTTCCGCTCGGGTCATGATCTCGCGGTTCGTGGGTTCGAGCCTTGCGTCCAGCTCAGAGCCTGGAGCCTGTTTCAGATTCTGTGTCTCCCTGTCTTTCTGTTCCTCCCCTGCTCACGCTCTGTCTCTCTCTCTCTCTCTCTCTTTCAAAAATAAAGACTAAAAAAAATTTTTTTTAAGAAAATGGGGAGCCGTCTGTACATTCGTCTGGCATTGCCCGTGATAGCACACCCACCAGTTTAGAAGTAAGAAATGTTTCAGGGGCAAGGTTCATGTGTGTGTGTGTGTGTGTATATTTTATTATACCCACCTTGAATTTCCAGAATTTCAAGAGCATTTTCATGAATATGTTGTCAGGATACTGACTTTTAATTTATTTTGATGAAGAATAATTGGAACTTACCTTTTCATACACATAAACAGTAATTGTTCTAAATGTCCAGATTTCCGCCCCCCCCCCCCCCTTAACGTTTTTGGTACCTCAAAGGTTCTGTTGGAACTAAATATCCGGTATTTGTAAACTGCTCTTATTTTCTACCTCAATTTGCTTCTCAAACACGTTTGTTCAAGTATAGATTTTTAAATTCTTAATATTGAAAACTGTCCAAAGGTGCATAACAAAGTTGTAATCCTAATTTAATAACAAATCAGTAGTTTAAAACAACAAAGTTACAAAGTTCTCTCTCCCGTTGTGAATAGTAACCTTGAGCATAGATGCTTAATTTTAACTTTCATTCCACAATAGAAATATTTCCTGTATATATAGTATATATACTATATGTAATAATGTGTATAACATATGATAATAACAACCTTGCAAGATACCACATAAATGGAAATTTCACTAAGCTTACATTTTAGTTTTTGGGTTTCTGATTTCTGCTGTGAAAAGTTTGAATAGTTTCAGATGTGTGGGCACACCCGTGCAAGTGTGTTTGTGTAGTCGTGTGTGTGTGTGTGTGTGTGCGTGCCCACATGCGTGTGCGAGCACGCCTTCATTCGGGAAAGCTCTTTGGTAGGATGGCACTTGCTGTTGCTTCTTTCCAAGTTCATAGGCTCAAGGGGAAAAAACAGACAAAAGGAAAGTGTTATATATGTTATATATTAACATCTCACCATGATTTCAATGTCCCTTCCAACTTGTTCATAACCATAATAACAAATGAAAAGCCAATTACTTTTGTGTTATTTTCATAAACTTTGATTAGAGAAGATCATTAGTTTGTTTTCAGTGATTCTCCAGCTTTGTTCCAAATACGTGTTTTTGATTCTGGCGTCTGTGTCTGTGAGTCCCCTGTGTGTTTTCCTTATTGGAAAAGGAGTCCAGTGAGCAGAAGGACAGAAGACGGGCACCAGGGTCTTGCCTTCTGGAGTGCGAGAGGTCTTCAGAATGGGATCCCGTCTGTGGGACCTGTTCAGTGATAAGACCTGCAGCGGCGGCCGTGGCCTCCAGACCACGCGTGGCCTGGTACTCCTCAGAGGCCACGGGACCTCGGACAGTCGGCCCCGCTGTGGAGGAGCCTGTGCCCGCGGGCCCACAGGCACCAGGGGGGATGCAGTGCCACAGACGTTAGCAGTCAGGTGGGGGACCTTAGCCACCAGCCATAAGGATGGTGGAGGGCAGGGACAAAGTGGCAGCCTTAAGGTGGCTAAATTTATGTTTGGGATTAAAAAAAATTAAGCAGGATTCAGAAAAGAGTATTCATTGAATTCAAAGACCTTATTCATAGGTCTGAAATCAAATGCCTTGTACAGAGGGTCGAATCTTTACCCTTTAAGGTTAGCCATTTGAGGTCACAGGTGGTGTTATAAGATCTACTCAGTGGTAGGTATTCGAATTGTAACAAAAGATAGGGGCAGGTTTCTTTTTTATCCACAGGTTTTTAGCAGAATTACTTTTAGATACAGTGTGGTGATTCTGGCACGGAAACATTCCCTATTTTGGGAGATGTTTGTCTTCATTTATATAAATTTGCCGATAGACATGTTGCTTGGATATAACATATTTTAGACATATATTCTTCAGAGTGGCCACGATAACGTCCTATATCGAAAGACAGTGCCAAACTTAGTACACCCATCTCAACTTTAAAAATTTTCTGAATGCAGTAGAAATAATATTTATTCCATCGACAAGCATAGGTGGGAGCCATTGCTTTCTTATAAAGGCTGGAAACAATTGTCTTTTTTCCCCCTTAAATAATTACTGACTTTCAAATTTCTGTTGATAAACACATGAACAATATATTCTAAAATTTTTAAAATCAAATGCAAATTCCTAAAGAGCTCTCTTTATAAAATATGTCCTGTATCAAATATTTACTGAATAGCTAATATAATTGTTGATATTTATTCAAATTATAAAATCAATATTTATCGAATGTCCTAGGCTGACAAAAGGCCACTGTACCATGACAACAGGGATTATGTAGGAACATGAAGTTTACCTGGTGTATAGAAATTAAGATGCACATTCTCACTTTGGGTCTGTTTTTTTTTTTTTTTCCCATGGATTTCTGTGTTTGCTTTTTCCAAAGTATTATTTGAGAATATTTGACACAGTGACAGTGGAAGTAGTGAGTTATTCAAATTATTTTTTTTCCTTCATGAGTCAATTGACTTAAAGGGATTCATCTGCCCTTTTGTTTATAGAAATGTCAATATGGAACTCTGTTCATCATGTATGTTCGTCCACATTCCCTTTTACGAACAGATCTGACTGTATACGGAGGGGTCAGGTTGTCTTCACGCAGAATGCTCCAGTGGGTTTTAAACCTATGATGTCAGCAAAACATATGATATTAGAGGTTTAGACTCCAAAGAATGCCATTTGCTTGTTTGCAGATCTGCACAGAAGAGTTGCTGAGGTACCTTGGTTGCTTTACTCCCTGCAAAGGAGGAAATCATATTTAATGAACAATGCATTTCCCAAGTAAAAACCCCGTCCCCATACTTGGATAATCAAAAGCAGCTTTTTGTTTATGTGTTTTGTTGTATTTGAAAAAAGTGATGAAGGCCACATGCCCAGGATTTGTAACAGCTCTTAATCATTGTTACCTGCCTTGCACCACCTGTGCTCTATCTGGGATCCTCAGACCAGGATGTCAGACTTCAGTGCAGTTTGGTAACCTGCCCAAGACCACACAGCTAGTGGGAGGCAGAAGGCTGCTTCAGGCCAGGGCTGCCTGGATTTGCTCACCGTTTCCTCTTGTAACAACAAGATATTGTCCTCTCCCCTCTGTGTCCCGGAGTTTCCTCTCTTTCTCTGTAATGCTTGCAGACGTTCTTTCCCCCTAAGCCCCAAACCCCCTCCTTGCCCGGCTGTGCCTGGGTGAACCGGGGGCGGAGAAGTCCGGGCAGAAGGGCTTTGCACGGAGCCCTCCCTGCGACACCCCTCTGCTGGGTAGGATCGTGAGCAGGCGAGGCTGCTGAACTTCTCAGTGGACTCCCTCGCCCCAGAGAACCCCAGGACCGGAGGAGGTGGGCTGTGCCCTGTTCGAGCAGGCTTAGTGGCCCCAGGGGTGCCTTTGACTAATGGGGTGGTAGGAAGCCCCCGTGTCTCCCTACCCACCGTGTCACCCTCCCTGAGGGTGAGCTCAGGTGGTTTACAGACAAGTCCCTGCAGAACTCCTTTTATTTGCCTTTCTCCCTTACTTCCCCAAAAGAACGCTGATTGCCCCTAAGGTACATAAAGGGCCAAGAAAAAAGAAGTTGTAAATAGCTAACCTGTCCCCTATGTTACAAATTGACCTGTACTGTGTGCTGACTTGGGAACCAGTTGACGAGATGCGTTATGGCCAGAGATTGTCAGAAACGAGTAGCAGACTGCTAGTAACTCTTCCCAATGGGCTACCCTACGAGGATTAAGCACATGTTGGTGAGTAATGCATGGTGGTATAGTGTGCCGTGTCTGCTTTGTGGTAAGCCCAGGGCGCTGTGCTAGGGACCGAACAACTTGGGACTTGGTCCTCCAACCTGCCAATTAACTAATCGTTCTGAGCGTCAGTTTTCACTTCTGCGGCTATTACAAAGTTCTTGTGAAGATGTGCTCAGTGACAGGGCAGCGGAGGATTAAATTATTGTAAATGCTCTACTAGCTACTATTAAGCTGTCACCAGATTCATTGGAGAATCTGCCTGCAACCTGGGAATGTGTTACTGTGTCACTGATGTAGAAGTAAGGTTGCCAGACAAAATATAGGGCACCCAGTGAAATTTGAATTTCAGATAAGCAGTGAATAATTTTGGGGGGTAAGTATGTCCTATATATTGTATGGGATACATTACACAGAATATATTACTAAATCTGGCAACCCTGTTTGGAAGGATCCGCTTTGGCAATGAGAAGAGGCCTCTCCCCCCGTAAGTTGTTGAAAACCTCAGGACCCCACATCAGTTGGAACTCTTCATTCTTAGCTCTTCAAAAGCCAGGACTATGGGGCGCCTGGGTGGCTCAGTCGGTTGAGCGTCTGACTTCGGCTCAGGTCACGATCTCGCGGTCTGTGAGTTCGAGCCCCGCGTCGAGCTCTGTGCTGACAGCTCAGAGCCTGGAGCCTGCTTCGGATTCTGTGTCTCCCTCTCTCTCTGACCCTCCTCCGTTCATGCTCTGTCTCTCTCTGTCTCAAAAAAATAAAATAAACGTTAAAAAATAAATACATAAATAAACAAAAGTTGGGACTAAATCCTTTATCCCTGCATCAAATTCAAGGACTGTGTGAATATCTTCTACCCAGACGTCCTAATTGTTTTTGATTTTGTTCAGAAGCTTGGATGACAATGAGGAGGAGTGTGAGCCACAGTCTGGATGCCATCAAGTGTTCCCTGCGAGTGCAACAGAACACCCATCAGGATAATCTCTGCGGGGCCGAGCTCTGTCCTGGGTGTGAATTTCTGCCCCTGCATTGACAGGGTCTAGATGAGACTCTCGGGTGAGAGTCCCCAGAATGGGCTGGCATTCTAAGATTTCCTGAGAGCCTCAGAAAGGGAACCTTACAAGCCCCTCACCCATAGCCCCCCACCACCACGGTAAAATGAACGAGGGCCGAACTTAAGGAGCCAAAGTCTGAAGCCTCGCTGTGAGAGCTGACCTAATGAATGGTTCACTGCTGGGTCTCAGTTTGTTCTCTGTAAAATGGGGATAATATCTGCCCTCAAAGGACTGATTGAGGAATCAGAAGTAAATAATAAATCAAAATATAATATTAAAACTGTTTTGTAAATTGTGGTGTGTTTAGAGATAGAAGGTATTAAGGCTGAGTGTTAGGCTGCATGTTGGGTTCTTGGGAAGTTTTATCAAAGAGATTTATTTTTTTCTAGCAGTTGTGAATTTTAAGCCTTATCTGTGCTGCACATTGAACTAGATTTTCGCTGCGTGAATGTTAATAAATTTTGTGAATTGGAATTGTAATTTCACAGTGGCATTAGTGTCCAAATCAAATCAGCCTCCTCATTGATTGTTTCTATTTTTAATCTACACTTGTGCCTAAAGTGACCATATTATAGATAACCCTGATAATTTATTACAATAACTTAAAAACCACAGTGAAAATAGGACATATGATGTTGGGAGGGGGAAAAACATGTAATTAATAGACATTAACTTAATTGCAGACGGTTAAGTCAACCCAGTAGACATGATTATTAGTGTTACTTAACACAGATAAATTTTCAATAATCTCACTGTCCAGGGAATTACTTTTGACCGTTGTTTTCACAAACACATGTGAATCGTTGTAGTCCCTGGGAAACAGCAAGATAGGTGTAAAATTGATGTTCTCAAAAGTTGTCATTGACCATGCACATTACACTAGTCATTTGTATAAACATGATTTTTCCCCTCTTTGACAAAATTTAGGGGTTGAATACAAGGAGCACCTCAAAACCCTGGAAATTTATCTTTGTACTACAGATGCCTCTCATGTTCTAAGAAGCTTACAGTCCGTTACAACGCTTTATTTCCTATTCTGTATTGCAGTTAGACATTTGACGTGCCTTCCACTTGAAGACCAAGATACAATTCTCTATCGTCGTCACCAGTTTTTACCCTTGCGTAGCGTTTTCTAGTTTTCAGGATGTTTTTCCTTACTTTCTTATGAAATATTTACAATTACCAAGAGGTAAACACGGCAGGCTTTTTCTATATAAGACATAACAGATGTAGGAAATTCTTACTTATAAAGTTCAGATGGCAGTTGTACAGCTGAGATTTAAACACATGTATTTTCACTTCTTTTTTACAGTTATTTCTGGTGTACCACGCTGCTCTCTGCAAGAATCTCCCTTCCCCGCTCCATGATTCCTAGAACTTAACATTTAGGTTTACATAAAGTGATGCATTTTAATATCTAAGCATTTTTGATTGAAAATTAATATGAAGGGAGGCTGGGTGGCTGAGTCGGTTAAGCGTCCAACTCTTGATCTCAGCTCAGGTCTTGATCTCAGGGTTGAGTTCAAGCCCCATGTTGAGCTAAAAACAGAAAATTGATAGGAAGTTATTTGACTCCAAGTATAGTACTATTCCTAAATGTATTAGAAGCCTCAAAGTATGCAACATAAATGCTAAGCATAAAGATATCATTATGCCAGGAAATCATTTATCTGAAAATGTGAACACTGGCAATGTTTTCATAAATTTTAGTATAATGGGTGTGAATAAATTGATACGAGAAAATATTTGGGGGTATGTTCCTACTTTTTTCCCTTTAATGCTTAAAGCAACCCTGTCACTTTGTAGAGTGTCACTTGGGTAATCCTGTTGGTCACAGAACACTAGAGAGTGGATTATAGGTCCATGCAGTGTGGTAATTCTTCAGACTTTGCTTGTGGGTGGGTGTAGACAGAAAACAGCTTTGAGTATGCTTGTGATGTGACGGGGTTTACCTGGATCCAACCTGCTCTCTGTTCACTCCCTCTCCTGATGGCTTTTTCTTTTGCAAGACGTTGAGAAAAGTTCAAGGAAGTGGAGGGAGGATGGGAATGACGGGGTGCCAAGCCGGCCAGACCCCAGAGTCCGTGCTTCACCCCGGATGCCACCTCACCCTGACAATAGTCGTGAGGAAAGCAACATTGCACTTGGGAGTTTGGTGCATTTAACAGTGGCCAGGTGAAAAATCAACCAGTGTGTTTCCTCTCTCTGGTCCTCTGTGATAAAATAGTACCTCCAGGTTGTAGTTACTCTGCCTGAAAAGGAGGAAACATTCCAACTGTCGTGGAAATACAGCTCTTCAGGAAAGACTGCCGTGCAATCTTAGCTAGCTCGAGTGGTAGGAGAGTATGTCCCAAGTTATTCGGCAGAGCTGTGGGAAGAAATCGGGGGTGGGAGAAGGACAAATTTTGCTGTGTCCTCTCTTCAGCAGTCCTATGAGCCTCGTGTGGCAGGGCCGCGGAGTTTCTGGGCCGGTAACTTCACAGACAGCAGGCCATGAAGGCAGTGCAAGGGCCCAAAAGCATGCACTTGTGTGCAAACCAAAGGCATGGTGAACCCTGGGCTCACACGTACTGTGTGCTGTTCACATGTAGGAAGCCACCGTAATGATTAGGACTTTAGGACTGCGTTTAAAAGCTTCATCTTCTCCATCTATCCTTGGGATATGGTAGTTAAGAGCAGGAAATTTGGGGGCGCCTGGGTGACTCAGTCAGTTGAGCGTCCGACCTCCGCTCAGGTCATGATCTCACACTCCGTGAGTTCGAGCCCTGCGTCAGGCTCTGTGCTGACAACTTGGAGCCTGCTTCTGATTCTGTGTCTCCCTCTCTCTCTGCCCCTCCTCTGTTCATGCTCTGTCTCTCTCTGTCTCAAAGATAAATAAAAACATTTAAAAAAAAATAAAAAAAAGAACAGGAAATTTGGAGTCAGGTAAAGCCCAGCCATGCAACCAACTAGTTATATGACATTGGAGAGGATTCTTGATTTTTCTAAGTGATAATTTACTCCTCTCTGAAACACAGGTGACCAGGTGTGTGTTTAACAGTGCCTCCGTAAAAGTCCGAGGAGCCCATGTCAGAGCCTGGCATACGGGAGCCCAGTAGTTTTGTTACCTGTTGTTCTCCACGTTACTGTTGCCTCGGTCAGCAAATACTAGAGTTGTTCTCCTGTGGGGGGCGGGGGGCGGGGGGAAGGTTCAGGACACTGTCATTCTGTCTTTCATTCCTGCCATTGGCTTCATGCTGATTCTGGAATTGAAGAGCCAAAGGAGCCCGCATACACTGGGATATTTGGTTGTGATGTTGGGGTGCTGGCGTGCTTGTGTTTTCCGGGTTTGTGAGCAGATGAGGAACCCCGGGGCGCATTAGAGGCCTGTCTCTTCAGCAGATGTTGAGGACCTGCTTTCAAGCATGGCTCCAGGAACACGGTCATGAAAAGACAGGCACAGCGGCTGCTCTCAGAGGACTTGTGCTCTGGGGGAAGAAGACGGTTCGCTCAACAAACGAGAAAATGTCAGAAAGTGATGATTGCCATGGATGGGATTAGATACAGCTGTATGAGAGTGAGCGAGCAGGTGGCCAGTTGATGCTGTATGTTCAGGAAGGAACTCTCTGAGGAAATAAGCCTTGAAACTGAGCATCCAAAGATCCAAGGGGCCACATTCCAGGAGAGGAAGTGGCTAAGGAAGATGCCCCAACACTGGAGTAGGTGGGGCATCAAGAGCCAGGTCTTGG
This sequence comes from Acinonyx jubatus, assembly GCF_027475565.1. Classification (NCBI taxonomy): domain Eukaryota; kingdom Metazoa; phylum Chordata; class Mammalia; order Carnivora; family Felidae; genus Acinonyx; species Acinonyx jubatus. Next base: position 10,806,402 of record NC_069385.1, on the reverse strand, counting down.
GGGGCCTGGGGGGGGGGAGAGAGAGAGAGAGAGAGAGAGAGAGAGAGAGAGAGAGAGAAGGGGGGGAGGGGGAGAGGGAAGAGAAGAGGACAGAAGAGGAGAGAAGAGGAGAGAGAAGGAAGAGAAGAGGTGGGGTGGGGGAGGGGGAGAGGGAGAGATAGAGAGAAGGGGGGAGGGGAGAGGGAAGAGAAGAGAAGAGGAGAGAAGAGAAGAGGAGAGGAGAGAGAGAAGGAAGAGAAGAGGTGGGGTGGGGGAGGGGGAGAGGGAGAGAGAGAGAGCGAGCGAGCGAGCGAGCGCCGGAATCTTGTTCTTCAGCTAGTTTTTCTAGAGTGAGTCGCAGTGTGGGGAGTTTCCGTGTTATGTTTCTGAATAGGACTCCAGAAAAATCATTGTGAACCAGATGGAAATGTTGGGCTGCTTTGCCTCTGGGAACTTTTCATAATTATCAAACGGAGATCTGTTTTGTATCTGTCTGTAATGGGGTTATGAGGATCCTTAAAGTATATGAAAAAGACTCTGCATACTGTGAACCAGAGAGACACTGAAAATGCTATTCAGTGTTATGTTTTTGAGTAATAACATAATGCTCGACTTTTTTTTGCTGCTAGTTTTGCTTTTGTATATTATTATTTGCTTGCTATTTATGCATTCTGTGTAGACGAGGAGTGATGTTCTTATGTTTTCCCACCATTGTAAGGCCTATTTTGGAGGGGTGGTTTCTCCAGCAATTATGATGGATTTACACTCTCTCCAAGCACCTATTTCTAATAAGGCATGCCCAGGTCAGGAACGACTGCTGTGGGACCATTTCATAGCATTTTAAGTAATGAAGAACACATTTTTATAGCTCTCTTTATGGTTCTTCAGAACTTGATACACATTTAATCTCTAAGGCTATTTTCTTAATGCCATACAATAAGGAAATGGAGGGTGGGGGTTAAAAAACTTGGCTGAGCACTTACTAACTCCAGGTTCTTTTTTAAAGGTCTCATTGGAAAACCCAGCAAAACAGGTGGTTTTCTCTTTTTTACAGGTGAAGAAACTGCTGGTCAGAGGCTAAGGGCCCCTTACATAGTCCAGGGTAGCAGAGGCAGAATTTGGATCAGAGCTCAGGGTCCCTCCCGGTCTACACGGATAAATGATAGATGCTCTGGGTTTCATCTGAACCATTTTAAACCAACTGCAGATGAAGAAGGTTCTGGATTGTTTTGCACGTGTTATCCAAGGTTTCCTATTCTTCCCTGGAAACAAGAAGTCATCTGTAGTGGCGAGAGCAGCCTAAGAACTCACTGTGAGAACCAGCCACTGCATGATCCCTGTTTTAAGGTTTTGAAGGCTCAGGAAGAAGGTTACTGAAATTTGTATTCTTGAGTATTTAACAATTTAATAATCTTGAATGTTAAACGAAGCCAGGAAGCCTTATCTGATATTTTATGCAGTACTGCATCTAAACTATTTGAGTTTTGGGGGCACTTGGGTGGCTCAGTTGGTTGAGTGTCTGACTCTTGATTTTGGTTCAGGTCATGATCCCAGGGTCGTGGGATCAAGCTCTGCATCAGGCTCCTCACTGAGCAGTGGAGCCTACTTAAGATTGACTGTCTGTCTGTCTGTCTCTCTCTCTCTCTCTCTCTCTCTCTCTCTGTCTTTCTCCTGCCTCTCCCCTGCTCAGTCGTGCTCTCTCTCTCTCTCTCTCAAAACAAAACAAACCCCAGAAGTATATTTGAGTTCTTATTTAGGTACACACACACACACACACACACGGAGAGCAGAGGTATTTGTGTCCTGGGTTTATGAGCCCATGCAGTGCCAGCTGTGAGCAGGGCACTCTCTCTGTCTGTCCTTGTCCAGTTGACCCATTACATTAGCTCTTCTGTTCTCACGGGGTGGAGCCTGAGAAAGGTGGTAATGACCAGGGGAGAGGAGTCCTGGCTCCCCAGGTCCCTCAGGAATTCTCCTGGGGGAGGGGGGTGGATTTTTTTGACAGTCTGTCAAGCAGGCTTTACCAGCCGAAGGCAAAAGGGTCTATCTCCTTGACTATGAGGATGGGGAAGGCGTCTCCACATCTCTACGTATTTGTGGGGCATTCGCTTGAATGAAAACATGTGCACAGAGTCCCCACGCCACCAGGCCAGGCTGTTGGCTTGCCTGTCTGTTTCAGAGCGCTTTGTAAATTATGAAGCACTCTGAAATGCTAGCTTTCATTTAGTAACTACAACTCAGAAAAGTTCCGCTTTAGTTTCTTGATGGCCGAGGCAGAATGAGAAATAGATTTTATAACTGTGACATGCTTAATACCTTGAGGTAAATGTTTAACTTGGAAGGGCTAAACATGTGACTTTTTGAAATTTTAGCATTTTATGTTCATTTTGCATATTTTTATACCTTCAGTTTTGAAAAGAACTTCAGCCAAAGGCATCTCTGTTTTTTTGTTCCTTCTACTTACTTTTTTATGTTTAGAGGCCCTTCCTTTAGGCTTAGATTCTAAAAACCCCCTACTAATCTCTAGGAAAGCTAAAAAATCCCATGTGTAATATTTATAGTACAAAGTTGGCTCTTCAAATACACAAACGTGCTCTGCATTTGTAGGAAGGACACAGATGTGACTCAATCCACCACATTGCCATCGAACCAGAAGCATTTGCTAGTTCTTGAGATCTTCTCATTCTGGATACTTTTCATGATTGGCTTACATTTGCCTTTTGGAAGTGCCTTGAGAAACATGAAACGAATGGTTAGGATTGTGAAATAGTGCTGGAGGTTTTAATGTGGCCTGAATGAGCTCTTTCCCTGGACGTTTCATCCAGCCCACTTTAGTTGCTCGTTTGCCGCACGTTGAGAAGCCCCACTGATGAACAGGAAACAGACCTGCCCTCAAGTTACTGTGTAATTTAGTGGGTGAGAACATTTTGCAGGGAAAATACAAATTGGTCAAACGTTGCATTGGGAACAAATATGGGATTACATGAAAGAGAGTATAAATCTTGAGTCCGAGAAGGCATCTAAGGAAGGTGAGACCTGAGGATAAGCAGCCAGCTGGCAGGATGAGAAGAGGACTCGAGGCAGAGGGAAGAGCAGACACCAGAGACAGGAACTTGGGATAATCCAGGAAGTGCAGGTCAGACAGCGTCCTCTGGGGAAGGAAGTGGGTGTGGAACCCTAGAATAGGTATAAAGGCTGGGGAGATAAGCTAGGGCAACCTCAACAAGGGGCTTTTAAATTTTTTTTTTTAATTTAATTTTTTAAAATGTACATCCAAATTAGCCTATAGTGCAACAGTGGTTTCAGGAGTAGCTTCCTTATTGCCCCTTACCCATTTAGCCCATCCCCCCTCCCACACCCCCTCCAGGAACCCTCTGTTTGTTCTCCATATTTATGAGTCTCTTCTGTTTTGTCCCCCTCCCTGTTTTTATACTATTTTTGTTTCCCTTCCCTTATGTTCATCGGTTTTGTCTCTTAAAGTCCTCATATGAGTGAAGTCATCCGATTTTTGTCTTTCTCTGACTAATTTCACTTAGCATAATACCCTCCAGTTCCATCCAGGTCGTGGCAAATGGCAAGATTTCATTCTTTTTGATTGCCGAGTAATACTCCATTGTATATATATCCCACATCTTCTTTATCCATTCATCCATCGATGGACATTTGGGCTCTTTCCATACTTTGGCTGTTGTTGATAGTGCTGCTATAAACATGGGGATGCCTGTGTCCCCTCAAAACAGCACACCTGTATCCCGTGGATAAATGCCTAGTAGTGAAATTGCTGGGTCGTAGGGTAGTTCTATGTTTAGTTTTTTTTGAGGAACCTCCATACTGTTTTCCAGAGTGGCTGCACCAGCTTGCATTCCCAGCTTTTAAATTTTTGTGAAGAGTTTAGCCTTGATCTTTAGATCAATGGTAAACCACTGATGAGAGATTTTATTTTACTCTGCTATATGACCTGCATACACTTGAATTTCAGAAAGATCTTCCCGACTGCAATGTGCAGAATGGATTGTAGGAGACAGTCTTGGCGGGACTTCGGGGTATGGCCATCATGTCCATGCAGGTTTTGTAGTGTTGCAGTTTATTTTATTTATTTTTAAAATTTATTTTTATTTTTATTTTTATTATTTATTTATTTATTTATTTAATGGTATGTATTTATTTATTTTTGGCGGTGTTGCAGTTTAGTGAGCATTGCATTAACGTTCCTCCAGTTCATAGTGCACAACCTGGACAACGTTACATGACGGCTCTGCCAGAGGAGAAGTTGGAGGAAGTCAAAATTGAGACTCTAGCGGTCTAGACTCTAGCAGCTGTGGGGTTGGAGAAAAACAAAGTCCAAATGGTTGAGGAAGAAGAGCCACAGGCGTTAGGATGGGCTGGCTGTAAAGGTGAAGGAGGGGGAGGAGTTCAGAAGGTAACTAGCCTTCAGACTTGGCCAATTGAGAGGATAAGGGGACATGGGGAAAGGCGCAAGTCCATTTATTGTCCCTCCCCCTTTTGACAAAGGAATGGAGTATCCTGTGGTAAAGTGAAAGTGGCAGCTACATGAAGTCGCCTTATGGCTTCTCCTTCGACTCGACTCTGCCTGTCACCAGGACCACATCTAGCGAAGGGATATTGATTAACATCAGGGCACGTCATATGATGTTTTCCATGGAAATGTCTTAAATTTTGGAAATTGAGTGTATACCAAAAAACAGCTTGAACTCTAAATTGCCTCAAAAGTTATATGTTTGCTAAAAAAAAAAAAAAAAAAAAAAAGAAGAAGTATGTTTGCTAAGTGTTCAGCAGATGTAATCATTTTACAGCTCCTCACGTGTCAGGTGAAGCCATTGTGTGTCTCCTGTGAACAAGTATTAGACACAGAGATCTAAGTCCCAAAATACCATAATTTTGCTTGATTTTATGAAGTGTAATTTCTTGACAATAAAGGGTCAAAGGAACACTGATGACAAGTAAGATTATATGTTTATGTCATCTCAGACTTTGAAACTTGAAAATATAAGTTGTAATTTAAAAGATAAAATGGTCTCTTTTATAAGCCCACAGAAAAATGATACTTACCTTAAATTTAGAAATGTATTCAGCTGTGGAATACACGGAGCCTTGTTAGAGGGGTTCTGTATGGTTGAGTACGGAGTGGTCTTTGAGAAAGCACACCCTTTGTACTACGTTGTTTTACTAATTTTGTTAATCTTCAGCGGCCACTAGAAAGAATCTAATTGTTTCTCAGAGTAGGAGAGAAGTATCTGTAGTACAGTAAAATCTATCCTTACCTGTGTTTTCTGTATGTTTAAAGAATTCATTGGCATTTCTGACACAAAAGATCCATTTTCACAAAAACAGCAATTGAGAAACATTTGATTCACAAGGAGGTCCATTTATGAGTTTCCAGGAACAATCAATAATTAGTTAACTTAAGCTTTCACTGAAGATGAAATCCCAACACCCTATATTTTATGAGCAGATGAAATTTTTTTAAAGTTTATTTATCTTGAGAGAGAGAGAGAGAGCGAGCATACACACACAAGCAGGGAAGGGGTAGAGAGACAGAGGGAGAAAATCCCATGCTGTCACCACGGGAGCCCAACATGGGGCACAGTCTCACAAACCTGTGAGATCAGGACCTAAGCCAAAATCAAGAGTCTGATGCTTAAAGGGCTGAGCTACCCAGGCGCCCCACAGATGAATTTAACATAATGTATGTTAAGTTAATAAACTAACAAAATAACTTAAGATCTTTTAAAAACGCCTTTTTAAAATATGGCCTGCCTTTCAACTTTCTTTCCAAATTCTCTCTCCTCTGCTACCTCCTAATCTCAGAACTGAGCTCTGGGCTTATTGTACATTACCAGTTTTAACTTTGCTTTTTATGCCTTGGAAGTGTGCGCAAAAGCCATGCTGTTATTTTAAGAGGCTTGCTTATTAAAGTGCTTCCCCCCTAGTCTTCTCCATCCTGTCTTTCCTCCCTCTTGCTTCTGTTCTCCCTGCCCCTTCTGCCTCACCCCTTTCCTCCCCACTCCCGCCTTGCCCTCTCTTTTCCCCTTTAAGAGATCCAAGCTGGGGCACCCGAGTGGCTCAATCAGTTAAGTGTCTGACTCTTGATTTTGGCTCATTCTTGAGTTCGAGTCCCGAGTTGGGCTCCGCTCTGACAACCTAGAGCCTGCTTGGGATTCTCTCTTCCTCTCCCTCTGCCCCTCCCCTGCTTGCTCTGGGAAGTGCTTCTGTGCTCTCAGAAAACAAAAAACAAAAAACAAAAAACAAACAAACAAACAAAAACCTTAAAAAAATAAAAGATCAAATAAAACTAAATCCTTTGCCTTTGGTATTTTATAGCACTTACTAGTTCAAAAAAGATTCTTACTGCAGAGACCTCATTTACAGGCCATTGGGAACCATCTCTGGGTCCTATCACTGATACCAGTTTTACACTATCAGTTTGCTAATGATGCTGTTCTGGCAGAACCTCCGTGTACGGCACATCATTTTATTAAGATAAATGCTGGTGGAGACAGTCACTTGATGTGATGCGGCTGATGTGGAGTATTGTCTAATATTCCCTCCTCTGCCCACCCCCAGAATTAAAATTGCCATTCTGAAGAGAAAAAAATGTAAAGAATTGTAGCAGAAGGTCACATTATTTTATTAAAATATTATTGTAGTTAGAGATACTATGTAATTGGAAAGTCGTGCAAATTTCAGTTCTGATCAAGCAGCCGTCCTTTGGATGTGCTTAGGAGAATAACTAAGCTAAGTTACCAATAAATACACTCTTAAAAATTTCGGTTATTGTTAGGAAACATCTTCAATTTTTTTAACATTGGAAAGATATCAACAAAAAATGTGTAATGAGAATGAAAAATACCTTACCACATTCAGAATACTCAGGGTAACAGGTAATATTTTTAAGACACAAACGAGTGGCCTGTGCTTTTACCTCTTCCGTGGAGAGGCTTTTAACACAGAGCTGCCATTTCTAGACTGAATGTTTTTATTTCAGAATGGAACACAGACTTGATCCATAAGACAGTCTGCTTACCAGAAGTGAGTGGGTTTTTTTTAAGTCTTTTTTTATATTTAAATCCTAAATTATTATTGCATTAAAAGAAACATTATCACTTATCTAAAGAACGATGCTGTGAATTCAGGGGCATGTGTATATACAACTTACACAGATGCACCAGAGAAATGGTCCTGTCCTTTAGCCTTGTGGTCCCTCTTGTGAGAATCTGTCCTGAAGAAATAATGCAGGATGTTGGGCGCAGGGAGTGCCCTGTGCATAAAGACACATTTCCTGCTATCCTATTTAGACTAGTGAAAAATTGGAAACAATCTAAAGAGCTCATAGAAGGGGACTTAATTTCATGAATTGCACACACTCCCTCAAATGGAAATCTTATGTGATTAAAGATAATGGTTATTAAAACTTTGAAGAAGTTGGAAAATGTACTTTGGTTTCAAGTTTGAGGCTATAGTAATTTTCCCCAGTTTTCTAAATCTCTGTAGTTGCCCTTATATTACCACTTTCATAATGAAGAAAAAATAATTTCAAAGTATGTTGTTTCTGTTCTTAGATTTTTTTTTAAATATAAATATTGGAGTTTGCTGCCAGACTGCAGCCAGCAATTTTAGGGACCCCAAAGCTTGACTTTCCTTTAAACACATTAATGGTTTCGGTATATTCTGAAAGTGTGCTTAATTTAAAATGTACCATTTAGTTTCTGTTTAGATTGGTTTTAGAATTAAATGTATATATTTAATTCTAGAGAGGAGCCCTGGAGTTTGGAGTATAAAATAAGAAAGAGAATTTTAAGAAATGAGTAAAAGGGTTATTTTAGAAAGAGAATTACAAAGAAGAATTTCTGGAACATCAATATATTAGAAGTTCCAAGGGACCTTTTGCAGCAATAGTGAAAGGAGGACCCAAGGTGAGAAGTTTTTAAACGTTTAAACTTCACAAAGAACTCATCTAAACATTCCAATTTGGGAAATAAGTGTTATTAACAAGAGACGCGTTAGTTTCATTTCTTTTCTTCCTCCCTCCCTTCCCTATTTCCTTTCCCACTCACTTTCCTACTCTTTCTTTTTTTATTGCGGTAAAATACACATAACAGAAAATTGACCAGTTTCACCATTTAAAAGTGTTCTGTGGCGCTCTGTGTGTTCCATTGTCCGGCAGCCGTCACCACCACCCATCTCCGTAGCTGTTTTCATTTGTCTGGACTGAGTAGGGTACGATTCAAGCCAGTCGCCCCCGTCCCCCTGCCCCTGCCCCTGCCCCTGGCAGCCACGTTGTATCTTGTAGCCGCAGGTACCTTTATCCATACTATCTCTCCTTTCTTTTTAACCGAGGTGCTAGAAGGGATACCCAGATTCGTTCACTCATCCCACAGTTACTGCCTCTCTGCTGTGCTTGGAGGCTGCAGTGTGGCATACCAATATGAAAAGCAAGGAACCTGTTTAATTTGCAAACTACTTAGTATAAACAAGTCCAGCCCTACACCGGTAGCCCCAGTAAGGGATGATAAGCGTTGTTTACAAGGGCAAAATAAAGAATTGTGGTACTTGAGGTACAGGAGCCACCGTCTGGACTAGTGTAGGCGACAGGGAGAAAGTAGCATCCCCTCACCCTGGTGAGATTTGTAGGCCTCAGGAAGAGGCCACAGCCCCTGTGTCTCAGTGGGTGGGGGTGGGTGTCACATTTTATTAAGTTTTTGTGGTGGTTATGTGCTTGCTTGCTGTCGTTTGATTTTGTCTTCTGGGTTTTTGGTTTTGGTTTTTTGGTAGCAGTTGATAGGTTGGGCTTAGTCCTCCCTTTCCCGATCTGGTAATAAATGCCTTGCTGGCCCTGGGCTGTGGTACAGTTGAGTGGTTGAGGAATACAGCAAATACCCGTGAATCTAGGAGAGTAATCTGGCCTGTTGACTGCTTCAGAGGTTAAAAAGCCTTTGGGCAAACCTGGATTTATAACTTGATCTATTCAACTTAACTGAGAGAAACTTTCCCGATACAGACACCTAGTGCCCGGGATAGTGGTTTTGATGACTACATTTCCTGTCCTCGGCTGTAAGGATTTTAGGCAACCATGTTCCTTTTGAGCTGGGTGGGAGATTGAGAGGCCTTTCCCAGCATGGCTCACTTAGCAGTGTTGATGCCCGTTGCTCTGTGTCCTGCCAGCCTCTCCAAGATAGCAACTCCAAGATGTCAATCACTGTTCGTTCTTCCAGTGGCTTGCCTAAGGTCTCCCAGTTTGTAAATGGGTGAGGGGCAGGGCGGGGTGGGGAGGGGAGGGGTACTGGGAGCTGACAGGGTTCAGTTTGACTTAGGTACCTCTGTTCCTCCTGAATACTCTTCACACTGCCTCCCATATTAAGATGTTTGGGCTTCCTTTGTTGGGTTTAAGAATAGTTGAGTTGTAGTCTGTCTTGAAGGTCAGTAATTCACTGACTAGTAGTATCCCAATGAGATAAAGTTTATTTAGCTTTTAGCCTGATAGGTGAATGCCAGCCACGCTTTTGTACTTTGCCTTGGAGTTAATCTTTGTGCAGGGTTGGTGGGCAGAAAGACCTGCCTGCCATTGAACTCAAGGGGCCATTACGTGCAGAAGCAGTGGTGTTCACAAGCGTTGGATGTTTACAGGAAACCGTGCAAGATTTTGTTGGAAAACCTCGTGGTTCTGTGAAGACTAGAGGGTACAGCAGGGGGCGTAAGATGCAGGTAAAGGAATAGGTCAAACAGGCGGTGGGGTGCCACTGGGCGTTAGAACAGGTAACACGCGCTGTTACCGAGGCCTGTTAGGTATTAGGACTTTTTGTAATGGAAGCAGAATGGGTGATGAGGGGCAAGGAGGCCAGTCCGGAAAAAGATGGAATAGCTAAAAAAATTGGCCCTAAACTAGGCGTGGAATATGGAAAGTGGGTCTCTCTTGGTGAAAGGACTAATTAGAGACCATCATTTCTGGCGTGTTCTATCTGTATAGCTTCATTCAGCAAGTTTTTATTGTGTGTCACTACCTTAGATACAGAAGCTTTATCTGATCAGTACCAAAAATCTCACAGACGTCATTGTTGTTTGCAATGAGGTCCAGTGCTCATCACTTCAGACATGTCATTGTTGACTTGCTACCGGTATTAATATTAGTTAACATACTTTTCTAAGTGCCTCACGTGTAGTAATTTGTTAGTCCCTCACAACAGCCCTATGATATAGTTCTTTCTATTGCACCAGTTTGCAGAGGGGTAACCCCTCACTCAGTCCCTATGGTGCCAGAATTTGAACACAGGCCATCAGCCTACATGGCCTGTGTTTTGGTCCACATCTTGAGCAGAGAATATGATGTAATATGGCCAACCTGTTGATCATAGTTCTACAAAAGATTGTGAGAGGCTATTCTCTGATCATTTATGAGGCAGTCTTTTAGGAATTCTAATCCCTTCTCATATCAAGGATGTTCCCGAATGCCAAAATCCCAGAATAAGAATTTTTTTTTAATCTTTTTTAAAGTTTATTTATTTTGAGAGAGTGTGAGCGAGCAGGGAAGGGGCCGAGAGAGAGAGGGAGAGAGAGAGAGAGAGGGAGAGACAGAGAGAGAGAGAGAGAGAGAGAGAGAGAGAGAGAATCCCAAGCAGACTCCTCACTGCCAGCACAGAGCCCAGTGTGAGGCTCAAACTCACAAACTGTGAGATCATGACCTGAGCTGAAACCAAGAGTTGGGTGCTTAACCGACTGAGCTACCCAGGTGCCGCTCAGAATAAGCATTTCTAAAATGAAGTATAGTGAAATGTTTGGACCTACAGTTATTACATGCACACTGCTAATTCACTGGTTTTAACTCAGAGATTTTCAGTCTCTCTCCCTCCCTCTCTGTCCCCCACCCTCCATCTTCAGGTAACTTTTAATAGACACAGCCATTCTTGGGGCGCCTGGGTGGCTCAGTCGGTTAAGCGTTCTACTTCAGCTCAGGTCATGATCTCGAGGTCTGTGAGTTTGAGCCCCGCGTCCAGCTCAGAGCCTGGAGCCTGTTTCCGATTCTGTGTCTCCCTCTCTCTCTGCCCCTCCCCCATTCATGCTCTGTCTCTCTCTGTCTCAAAAATAAATAAACGTTTAAAAAAAATGAAGAAATAGACTCAGCCATTCCTTACTATCGATCAGTGTAGATTCTAGACTGCTGTCTAGTTCTGTAAACATTCACGAGCTCATTCCCTGTAAAAATAACCGTATTCTAATGCAGCAAGGCTTCCTATCAGTTTAGGCGAAACATCTTGTGTAAATTTATCTAAATGGAGGTTGTGCGTGTTTGGAAGTGAAAAATCTTTTCCCAAGAGTGGTTACCTTTTCACTATAAGGAAGTAGATGTGACCTCTTTTGTTTGTCACTGTGAAATTGCTACTTCATTCTTTTTGCTTGTGTGGGAAATTGGTAGATTATGATAAGTGAAACCACCCACCTAGAGAATGTAATGGTTTAACGTTTTAACAAAGAAAAAGAAAGAGCATGTGCATGTTTAATTACACCTATTTAGCAACAGCCTGAAGATCCAAAGGCCAGAATATCTCTCAGAGTGTCCTTCTTACCCCTCCCCACCATGATGTGTGTTGTTGGTTTTTAAAACTATTGCTTTATGGGAGAGGTAGGGAATGGACAAAAGTGAACAGGGAAACCATTCTCAATTTCATTTTTTTTAACTTTTTCATTTCCTTTTGTTTTTAGTGCAGGTACAATAAACTGTCGGTGCCTTAACAAGAATTTTTGTATTCTTCTCATTGAGTACGTGGAGTATTGATATTTAAAGAATTGTAAAAATGAACATAATTGTAAGATCGTTAGGTTGATAATTTGAGCATTTTGCAATTCCTTTGAGCTCTCATGGTGGAAAAAGTATTGTAGTTCTATCATAAACTCCCTTCCATGCAAATTCTCTACCTCTAGTCAGTAGAGACAAGAAGTTATGTAGTAGTTGTGATTTGATTAGTTAAAATGAACTAAGTGGAAAACTGGAAAAGGAAGCTTAATAGGTGTGAAGTGTTATATTAGTTTATGCTGTGTATGAGGTAGTATAAAATGAAAAGAATATAAATATGCTTTGAAATCTTTGAGGAAAGAACTCTCTGTCGTCACAGAGTTGTTTTTTATGAACTATGGTCCGTCCATGAAAAACCGTATCTCAATAGACATAGTCGTCCATAGTTAAATTGTAGATGTGTTGCTATTTATTTTTGTGAGATGTTAATATGGATGTTATCGGAGGATTCGTCTTCTATTTTAAGTGAACTTAAATGCCTAAGTACCATAACATTTATTATCATTATCTTTCTAGGAGTCCACAGATCTAGGAATCATAGTGCATTCCAAGTTTAAATCAGAAATTTATGTCTACACTTTATCTTAACTGTAAACTATAAAAGACAAATCTTGAAAGCAGCCAGAGAAAAGGAGCATGTCACCTGTTAAAAAATGGTGAGAATCTTAACAAATTTCTGTAGTACTGTAGAATCCAGAAGAAGTAGGAAAAATATCGACAGGGTGCAAATGTAGCACAATTATTTTAAGTACTATTCAAGCATTATGATAAAATGGAAACAGCTGAGAGAGTTGATCCCTGCAAGATCTCTGCTTTTCCTCTAGAGGAACTTCTGTAGGATGTAATTCAAGGGAAAGAAAAATTATCCTGGAAGGAATGCCTGAGATGGAGGACAGGGTAGTAAGCAGGTGGAAGGCACAAACATAGGTAAAGCCCAGCAAACACGGTATAAAAATTGTGTCTATGGGGCGCCTGGATGACTCAGTCAGTTGAGCATCCAACTTTGGCTCAGGTCAGGATCTCGCAGTTCAGGAGTTCGAGCCCCATATGGGGCTCTGTGCTGACAGCTCAGAGCCTGGAGCCTGCTTCAGATTCTGTGTCTGTCTCCCTCTTTCCCTCCCTCCCTTTCTCAATCTCTCTCTCTCTCTCTCTCTCTCTCTGCCCCTCCCCCACTCATGCTCTGTCTCTCTCAAAAATAAATAAAACCATTAAAAAAATTTTTTTAATTGTGTCTAAGCAGTGGAATTAAAAAAGTAAAAGAACCACAATGTTGTTCAGTAAGAGAATGTGAGCCTGAAAGAGGGGGTGGCAGCTAAAGTCCTTTCACTGTCCCAAAAGGGAAATTTTTGTTGAGTTAAATATGTATGGTAAAATTTAAGGGAAATCACTGAAAGAATAAAAGAGCAAAAATAAATTATAAACCAGAAAACAAGAGGCGGAAAGACAATAGGGTCCAACTGGTCCGACAGTGACCTTAAAACAAAACAAAACAAAAATAAATTGTTCTCAATGAGAGCATCTCAGGGTTTTTTAAAAACTCATCAGACCTATTCCTGATTATGAAAGTCTATGAACGATGCAGTCAAGTTTCTAACCTTAAGTAGCTCACATTCTCTTCATTTGTTTACAGTATTGATCAGCTTAGGAAACCTTTATATCAGAGCTCACTCCAAATTCACAGAGGCTGAAGTTACTGAGGCTTTCCTGCTCTCTGTGAGATTTATGACTCCTGAAAGGATTACTGACATTGACGGGATTTGTAGGTGCCTGTATTATGAAATGGGATGGGTATTTAGATGAAAACAGGAACACAAGCAGCTTACATAGCATGGTAGTGTTTAGTAACAGGTGTCACTGTAGATGCGGCTTATGTTTTTTTGTTTGCTTAATCTCTCTGTTCTTGACTTTGAATATTTAATAATCATTCTCATTTATGGGGCACTAGGCTGGGCATTTTGCTGGTTGTTTTACTTATTTATTATTCAGAGCCCTCACAGCAACTCTGCAGACAAAGGTATTATTTTGCGCATTTCACCCTGGAAATTTCACACCCTGGAAACCACGCGTCGCGGGAGGCTATGGTGTCCGGGGCTCCGCAGCTGGCCGGTGGCAGAGGGGGGTCCACACCAGCGCTCGCTTCGCTTCTACACTTAGGTTTCCCCTCAGCTCTTCAAGTATTCTTTATGAAAAGACCAGTAATACTTTTCTTTTTGGTGCTTTTTGTTCATCAGAGAGGCGGTTCCTTTGTCAAACAGTGCAGTAGGGGAGGACTGCCTGGAGAGATGGTTAGAGCACACGCATGGGTGCTTCTGGTGAAGTCGGATGCCCAGAGCCTGTATTTCATGGCACAAACTCTTCTGGCAGCCAAAGAGTCTGAGAGCTCTGCCCCAGAGCTGGGGAGGCCCTGGCTGGCGGAACCGATGGCAGTTAGGTAGAGAAACGTGACCCAGGTATCTTTCAGTTACCGGCACTTGTATTCAGATTCGAAGCATCTGTGAGATGCACTCTCACCTCTGTGTATAGAAAGAAAAGAACCTTGAAGCTGTAGCATCAGTGCCCGCGTGGGCTGCTGCTGACTGGTCCCCCATCCGAGGCACGAAAACATTGGGGATTTATTTGAAGGAGGATGCTGTTCGGGAGGAAACGTCCTCAGAGAGGTGGAATTCAGGGTTGGGGGGAGGCAGTGGCATCTAGAAATTCCTATTATCCAAATCTGCTAACTCTGAGGATAGTGCGGTGTAAGATCCCCAGAGCCTCAAGAGGCTCTTGGTTGACCTCAGAGCTGGTCCCACACTCAGAATGAACTACTTTCTGTACCCAGAGGTTTCTCTTCATTGCTTTGCATAACAAGTACAAAGGTTTGATTTTGTAAAAGCTCCCAGTCATCATAGGTCTGGTGATACCACATGGGTATGAAAAAATGAATGTAAAATATCTCATTAATATATTGTTTATATTGATTACATGTTGAAAAGATGTTATGTATCTATTGATTCAAACAAAATTTATTATTAAAGTTAATTAAAAGATTCTTCTTAATATGGCTACTAGAAAATTTTAAATTATTTACGTGGAACATGTTTGTGGCTTATATTTCTGTTGAATTGTGCAGATCGAGAACATTCCCCAGCCACGTTTCTTTACCCTTGGCAGTGATTTTCAACCTTAGTTGAGAAATTGGCAGGACCTGGGAGCTTTTAAACTCCTCATACCCAGCTCACATTCCAGATCAGTTATAGCAGAATATCTGGAAATGAGATCCAGACATCCGTAAAGTACATCGTATGACTTTTTAAGGCTTCTGTAAATCTAGGACCACCCCCCTTTAGCTCTTTTAGTTAAATTCATTAATTGAACAACCCTTGCTATTCTTCTCATATTTAACCTATTTTTCTTGTGTTACAGTTTAACCTCACTTCTTCTTGTTGGAGTATTCTATAGAGTTGATGTGTTTGGAAGAGATAAAGAATTTAATTCTAAGACATGAAAGCTGAGAGAGATGAGGGTTTCAAATTATTCTGCATAAAGTAGGTTACAGGGGAAAAGGTCACAAGAGCTGACTGGGCTGGGCTGGAAAGTGGCTAGTTAATTTAGTTTAGAGCTGGCCTCCAAGAACTGTGTCCAGAGGTAAAAGCTTTCAAGAAAGTGGGGGATTCTGTGTTGAGAGGAGGTGTGTACCATCTAGGTAGAGCTTGTCCTGGTCATCGGCTGGGGGGGACATCTTGATTCCCGGAGAGAGCTGGGACAGGCATTTGTGGGAATACTGGAGTAGCAGGGGAAAGCAGATGATGTGGGCTCCAGTCTTAGCAGACAAGTGGAGTAGAAAGTGGGAACAAAGTCTCTTCGCTTGAGACTACACCTAGGGATGTGGGCTCTGCTGTGGTCGATGGAAAGATACATTGAAGGCTAGTGAAGGGCACCCTGTATGGACAGGCTGCTGATGCACGACTGGCCATGGTGGTCATTGGTTGGCTCTACTCTAAAGATTCCTCAGGTTGTAGCTAGTTCTCGACAGATGTAGAGACAGGACATCATTGGAATGGGTACCGTATAGTACAGAGAGCACTGACCTAGGGTCAGGGGATGTGAGTTTTAGTCGGATTTTCTCAAATAACTATGTTTGTGGCCTTAGACAACTCGTCTAACCTACTGAGCTTCCATTTTTCCTCATCTACGAAATAAGAAGTGTTGTCTTAATGTCCAGTACCATTCCTTCCATGTCTATGAATATCGCTGTAGAATACCAACAAGAACAACAAGTGTGCCCAAGTAATATGTACAGTAGAAAACCTTAAAAGTCTGTGTTTTTAAATGGGGTGTGAAGTTGTTGAGCTGCTCTTCTCACTGCTCTAACATTGCCTGAGGTACACTGTAATCTCCAAGAGGCGCCCCCAAAGCTCGATCTTAGTTTAAGCCCTTTGTCTTCTGAGATGATCCCAGGAGCTAGCACAGGGTGCCCTAATGTTTAGAGCCCGTAACGTTCTGAAGGATACTGACTCAGCATTTCTCATTTTATACAGAGTGTGATGGCAAGAAGAGAGTTCAGTATCAGAACTGCTGTCCCCTGAATGTTTGGGGGTCTCAGTCGAGCCCCATGATACAAATAAATGTCAGGAGCACTGTACTGCTTTACAGCTACTCCATCTGGTTGGTCAGAAGGCATTTATTTGCCAGATTATGTAACTATTGCTGAAGATAGGATCTGTCATGAGCTGAGAATTTCAGTGTGTTTTTTGCTCTGAGTCTGGTGTCCAACGCTCATATTAAACACGTACCAAGGTTTGGTTGAGAGTGTACTGAAGGTTGATGGGTGCTTGCACACAATCCCATGAACTTTTTTTTTCTGTACTGACTAGAAACTGATCACACTGTAGTCAAAGGAGATGTCAGCACAAAGGGAATTCCGCGACGTCCCTGGACAGAATAGAAGTGACAAGCGAAAATCAATGAAAGGAGCCAGCCACATGGGTATATGCATTACACAGGCCAGCACTGTAGGAATCTTATACTCACTGCCTGGCTTGAGATCAGTGCTTTGACTTTGTGTATTGCTAACGCACACACAAAACCTTTGTTCATCATATTTTTGGTGATGGTATTGAATATTTTTTGGATATTTCTGTTTGTTTTGGATGGCTCAGCATGTAACCTGTTTTCTTTTGGGGGAGGGAGCAGTCCACCCCCTTGCCCCCCAAAGATGAGACTTGGGGAAAAACAACTTTCTAGAATCCAAAGTCGTGGAGATTGGTTGATGAATAGGCACATGACTGAGATGCCAGCAGATATTTGATGGAGGCTTCTGGGAAAGTATCTTCATTATACTCTTGTTTTCATGGAAATTAGATAGGCCTATAAACTCCACAGCTACTGCTGCCATTTTGTAACTACAAGGAATGCAAATTTAGGCTTAAGCAGACACCACACTAGAAGGCAAGAGAAGTTTGGAAGAAAGTAGGTCTTGGGTGACATTGCTGAGCCACTAGCTTCAGACACTATGCCTCTAGGCACAGAGAACTTGAGCAGAGAGGGCAAAGGGTTATCTGTAGGTAGCAAGCCACTCCAAAACTTAGTGGCTTGAAAGAATGGTCATTTATTTTGGTGAGATTCAGCAGGGGTAATATAACCCTTCTTTGCGTGGTATCGACTGGGCTGGAGGCGTCACCTCCAAGATGCACTTAGATGACTAGTAAGCTGGTGCTGGCTGTCAGCTGGGGGCTTTGATTTCTCGCCATGGTGCTGCCTTAATGTTCATGTTAGCTCATACTCGGGCTTCTTTATGTTATGAAGGCTTCCATCCGAAAGGAATTATTACAAAAGACAGGAAGTGGAAGCTGCTAATTTCTTAAGACCTAGACTTGGATCCTGAAACAATGTTACCTCTACGCTAATCTATTGGTCAAATTGGTTACAGCACCTGCCCAAATCAGAAGGGAGGGGAAATAAATCCCACCCATCAGCAGAAATGACAAAGTGTTTGTGGCCATCTGTATGACAAGGATATATAGGATATAGTCTTTTTATCATAAGGAAATCAGGCTTAAAGGGTAAACAGACATGAAGTAGTTAAGGGCTCCGTTAAAGATAGATAGTGTTATGGAATCAATGGCTTTCCCCAAACCTCATGTGTTTGAGCCTGACCCCTGACGTGACTATATTTGGAGATAGGCTCTTTAGGGAGGTAACTGAAATTAAGTGAGGCCATAAAGATGGGGTTCTAATTGGATAGGGCATGCATCTTTATAAGAGAAGGGAACACCAGAGATCTGTTTCTTAGCACGAGCACAGAGAAGAGGACGTGTGAGGACAGAGGGAGAAGGCAGCCATCTACAAGCTAGGAAGAGAGAATTTAAAGATCTAGAAGCTCTTGAGGGAGCACGTGGCTAAGGATTGGCCAGCCCTAAGTTCTTGCTTGAGAAAACCATATGGAAGTCGGGAGTCTGGCACATACGGGAAAGCGTTGTGTGCCGATTATTAGAAGGGCTGAGGGTGACATTCCGAGCAAATTATTTCTTTTTACTCATCTTACTTGTTTCTTCTTTTGCAATCCTGGGTCCTCCACAACCAACTCTGAGCTAATCTAATATTCTTTCATGAAATTCCCTCCCAGGCAGGATAAGTTAGCTAAATTCAGTTTCTAGTCTTTCTAAGAACTCTGATGCTATAGTTCATAAATTAGCTACCCTGTGATTTGTAAACTAAGGGGAGGTATGCTTTGAGTCACTGGTAACTTGGATCCTATGAGATTAAGTGACGTAACAGATGGTCTCTCTAAATTTACCAAGGATTAAGACTTATTTGTAATTACGTCGCCAGGGGAGTAAACTTTTTTTTTTTTCATTACACCTGTATAGCTACTAGGCTTTATCAATGTAAAAACTTCACATGAAAATTTCTGGATTTCTGAAGGTTACTTTGTGCAATACGGTGTGGGGACAATGTTATCAACTCCATTGAATTAAATAGCGCTTTGATAGAAGGATGATCATCTGAACTCTAAATTTGAAAAGAGTAGTTTTTACTTAAATATAAACCTTAGATAGCATCACAAGTGGGATAGGTAAGTTTCCTTTGTAAACTGAAGCCTGATGCATATTTTATTTATTCAACGGTTTATCGATTACCTCCTGTACACTAAATACTGTGCTATTACACCAGGATAAGAAGATGAATAGCCAAGCATGTCCTTCTCTGCCTTCTAGGAACTTGCAGGCTACCGTAGAAAACAAAGAGTCAGAACATTAAAATTCAGTATTTTGAGGAGTTGGCTAACCTGAGATATCAGATTGGGAAAGAGGAGGTAACATTAATTACCACATGCATCTTTAATATCCAGCATATTTCACACAGTGCTTGACACACAGTAGGTACTTAGAAAACATTTGTGGAATGAAGTTTGAACTGTACGATGAAGAACAAAGGGTTGACAAGAACCTAAATTAAAAAATAATTTTTTTTAATGTTTTACTTACTTTTGAGAGACAGAGAGAGACTGAGCCCAAGCAGGAGAGGGGCAGAGAGAGGGAGACACAGAAATTGAAGCAGGCTCCAGGCTCCGAGCTGTCAGCACAGAGCCCGTCGCGGGGCTGGAACTCGTAACCGTGAGATCATGACCTGAGCCGAAGTCGGACACTTAACCGACCAAGCCACCCAGGCGCCCCACAAGAGCCTAAGTTAAAGTAGAAATGCTGGAGATACAGAGAAAGACGGCGGTATGGTTTCTGATTGGAACAGTATCAGGAGGGGTGGATGCATTCCAAAGTTTCGAGCTCAGGCAGACGGATGGTTTGTCATTAACTGACACAGAAGTTGGTTTGAGATCAGGGGAATGAAAGTTATTTTAGGTTTTGACTTGTTGAGTTCAAGGTTTTTGAGGGAATGTCGTTATGAGATTGTTCAGTATGCATTCAGAGAAATCTGGTCAGTCCTGGAGCTCAAGTAGAGGAAATGAAGGTACAAATTTAGAATTCATGGAAATATTGGACATCCGGAGCCATGGGAGTGAGTGGGATTGCTCAAGAAAAGTGTTAAGAACGTCCATGATAGCTCCACGAAGAAAGTCATGTTAAACTGATGTTTCTGGAGCTGAGGAGATTTCTTTCAGAGGCAACCCACTCGGTAGGACCAAGCCCCTCAACAGCCTGTTTGTCTGGAAGCAGGGAGGTGTCCTGTTTACAGTTTCGCTAGTAGCGACTCTCACCCGGCATCTGCTGTCATTCTGTCTTCCCTTCGCTGCTTTCGTCGCTGCCATAAGAGCACAGTTGTAGGAAGGGGCTCTGTTGTCGTTGTGCCTGTCACCGCATTCGTCCTGCCCAATCACTACATACCGCCCGCCCTCCTCAGAAAGAAAGGCAAAGTTCCAGTGGGACTGCTGCTTCTTCCCTGCCTCTGAGATAGCAAAAATTATCTCCGAATAATCAGGGCCTCTTGCTATAGCTGTAAGGGACTGTCACCAGAGACTTCTCACAAATGCTAACAATCGCCCGTGTGGCCCAGGGAAGGGCCTGTGGAAATGGTTCTTTCACTTCTGTCTCTCAGAAGACGTTTGACTAATTTGTGTGCTTCAGCAGTTGGCTGCAACCTTTTGCATTATGAGAACCATTACAGTGTTAGTCTTCGTAGATCTTTAAATGCTTTGTACTTTACTTTCGTATCAATAATCACTGATACCCTTTATGCAGTGATATCTTTATTTTTTTTAACTTTATTTATTTTTGAGAGAGAGACAGAGTGAGCATGGAGGGGGAGAGAGAGAGGGAGAGAAAGAAGGTGAAGCAGGCTCCGTGCTGTCAGCACAGGGCCCGATGCGGGGCTTGAACTCACAAACCAGGATGAAATCGTGACCTGAGCCGAAACCAAGAGTCGGACATTTAACCGACCGAGCCACTCAGGCGCCCCTATGCAATGATATCTTTAATTTAAAAGTCCTCCTCAGTATAAATGTGAACTACATCACCCAGTCTCCACCTAGGGTATCTTGAGCTGTCTGACAAGGCTGTCGAGCACCTGAACTGTGCTTAGTCCGAATTTGAGATGTTTTGCAACTATAAAACACACGCTGGATTTTGAAGACACAGCATGAAAAGAGTAAAATATCGCATTGATTTTTATATTAAGTACATGTTGAAATGATAATATTTTGGGTATATCAGGTCTGAGAAAATATATTGTTAAATTCACGATCTCTCTTTTGCTTTTCTTAATGTAGCTCCTAGAAAATTTTAAATTACATATGTGGTTGCATTATGTTTCCGACAGCATTGCTGTAGGCTAAGCTACAGCAAATACAACCCCGTCCTCCCCACATAGCCCAGATGAGTTGCCCCTGCTTGTGGATTTGTTCCTGATTGATTGCTCTTGTTTCTAATGTCACTGCCCAGTGCTGAAGCTTAGGGGCTGGCAACAGTTCTGGTGAGTTTTAAAGCCATCTTTGTTGGTTACAGAGAATTTTGCAAAGGGCAGATTGGAGAAATAATTCACATTTGTTGAGCTACTCAAAAGTAAATTTTTTTTTAATGTTTATTTGAGAGAGGAAAAAAACCCCACACGAGCGGGGGAGGGGCAGAGAGAGAAAAGGGGACAGAGAATCTGAAGCAGGCTCAGCGCTGACAGCAGAGAGCCCGATGCGGGGCTCAAACCTACAAAACCTGAGATCATGACCTGAGCCGAAGTCGGATGCTTAACCAACAGAGCCACCCAGGCACCCCCCAAAAGCAATTCTTGAAACCAGTAAAATATCTATGGGGGACCATGGCAAGATGTTCTTTGTTTGGTTTGGCTATAATTTCCCAAAAAATGACTATTGGATTTTATAAAATACATTTTTACTTCTACCTTGTTCCAAAATGGATTTCAAGCAGCCAATTTAATAAAGTAATTAATTGGTCAGCACCTTTTTAGGAATCCACCAATAGAAAGATGGTATCTGTTATTTTAGGAAATGAGCTTGTCAAAATTCCAGTAAAATAAAAATTCACGTTCCTCTAGATGATTGCTTTTTCTCCTTTCTTTGGTCTCTCTCCTGAGACCAGACCTCATTCATCTGAAAGCAAAGCTGTATCAGTCTGACCAGGACAATCTGTGAGTAAAGAGGCTCTCACATTTAGAATGCTGCACCTTCTCAGATTGTGCTTTGAAGTTAAAAGTGAACAGAGCCCGGCTTTGTGCGGTACAAATGTCTAGAGCCTAAACGTCTTCTAACATGGAAACCTACCATTTTAGGAAAAAAATATTCAAAAATAAGTTGTAAATTTAAATAATAACTGCTCACCTCCTTGTGGTGATGATAAAGAAAATTCTCCACTTCCTGGAGATATTTATTCAAATGATTCCCTGTATACATATTTAATGGTTCCCTATATACATATGAGAAAATGATTCCCTATGTACATATGAGAAAGAGATTCAGGTCTCTGCTTTATTCCTACTTATTAATCTGAAGATTTGTATTGCTGGAGTGTGAAGAGTGTTGGATTTCCAGCGTTTCTCTTTTTAAATTTCTACAATTTAATACTTATTATGTGAAGCACACTTTCTAGGGGTTTGTGTGTGGGATAATACACATGAATACACAATGGATGGACCTTGCCTTCACTGATCTAAGAAGAAAATAGATGTGTATATGGTTACCTATAAAATGATTATATCAATACAGTACTGTACAAAGTGCAGTAAATTCTACTGAAGGGAGGTGATCAAGAAAGTCTTGTTGGAAGAAGCATGGCGATTTCAGAAGGGCAAAATTATAGGGAAAGTGAAGGGCTCAATGTGAATAAGACCTGGGGAAAAAAAAAAAAAGTAGGTTCAGCACAAGTCGCCAAAGAGGGTGATTGAAGTGATGAGTGCAGGGAGGTGAAACCCCAAGGCAGATTAGAAACCTAGTCCCCAGGGCCCTTTACTCCTGGGGCCCTTTACCCCAAGGTAGGGAGTGTGCACCCCGTTCTCTTGATATTCTGAAGGAGTTTGAGCAGAGTACTCAAATCTGTGCTGAAGACAGAGACAAGCACTTTGAAAGATAACGGGTGGGAGAGAGCCAGGTGTCAGGGAAACCAGTTTCACAGAATTCTAGGTTTTAAAAGAAGAGCTAAGGCAGTGGTAACAGGAATAAAGGCTAGAATGGATCTGAAAAACCGGATTTGGTGAGTGATTGGATGATGACGAAAGCAAACCTCGAAAAAAATTTTTTAAGTTTATTTATTTATTTTGAGAGGGTGGGGGGAGGGAGAAGCAGAGAGAATGCCAAGCAGGGTCTGTACCATCAGCACAGAGCCCTACGTGGGGCTCAATCCCATGCACCCTGGGATCATGACCTGAGCCAAAATCAAGAGTCGGATGCTCAACTGACTGAGCCACCCAGGCGCTCGGAAAGCGAACTTTTAGTCATTGCTATTTAACTCTCTTAACAACCACCTGCTGTCATTACCATCCTCACTTCATCCCTGAGGAACCTGAGGCACGGGGATGTAAGAAACTTGTCCGAGAATACAGAGCCGTTGCTTGGAGGAGCTAAATTCAGTGCCAGGTAGTCTTGCCTGGTACAAGCTCTTAATTTCTGTTTTCTCCCTGGATATGGAGGAAAAGCAGTTCCGAAGTCCTGACATTTCTAGCCTAGTTGGCTATTGCTTCCATCAAAGGAAAGAGGAACTTTGTCCTTTACATCTCAGTGTGCTCACTGAAGGTTCTGTGTGCGGGTTTATGCTCATCTCATTCTATATGCTTCTCTATAAAAAGTTCAGGCATCCACTCCAAGGAACTCAACTGTCGTCCTCTCCTTGCCTGGGACTCCACGTTCTGTAGTCTTCAGTACAGGTTCCCCAACCTGGACTTCCTCCTGCCAGCATGGGTATGCCACGAGCATGTCAAAGTAAACAGCCCCAGATGGAACTTACTGCTTGCTAGTTGATGACATAACCGTGCCGTTCTGCAGCCCGAGTTGAAAAGTGGCATCTCCTCTTGACTTCTCTCACATACAGCCATTATCTTACTTGAACTAGAACCATCTCAAAATCTCATTAGGTCCCGTAAGTGATTTCCCCCCCCCCTGCCTTTTTCTCCTGATGTGAATGCACACATGCATACACACCTACCAACCAAGCAACTGGCATAATTTGGAGGACTACAGAGCAGCAAAAGACCAGAAAATAGCTGCAAGAGGGACGGGAGGGGGAAGAAAGTACATAATTTCAGGAAAGAGGGGACAGTGCATATACAACACATTTGCTCTTAAATAACTATTTGAGGTTTTAAAAAGCTTTGGAATAAAATTGGAAACTGTTCAGCAAACTATATTGTTAACCAAGTTAGTAATATTCAGGAAATAAATTGGATGAATCTAAACAAATTTTGAACTTTTCGTCACTGACGAATTGACCTAACACGGACGTGAGTAGTTCTCTCTAATCTGGCTTTTTAACCTTCTAAGTAGTATCGTTTTATATACATTTACTCTTTCATAGCCTCGTACTAGTGCAGCAGTTCATAAGAGAGACAATTTAAAAAATAAAGGGTACAGGGGCAAACCTTTTTATTGAGAAATTGTTGTAGGAGCATGCAGTTGTAAATTGGCACCTAAAAAATAAGATGTTTAAGATAAAGGTGATAGGCATCTTTTTGTATCAACCCAGACTTTAAAATTTGAATAAGGGTTTGTAAATGCTTGGATTCTTAGTGTATGTGCCACCGTGTTTTTCTGTTACTGATATCGTTGGTACTATAAATAGTAGGTGGGGTTGAATGAGAAATGGTATCATACAGACAACAGTGAAGCCTAATTTTAGCCACTTCTTACTCAACTTGAGATTCAAAATATGACCCAGTAGTGATTTAAAACTTTTAACAATTTCACAATTTCCCTAAAATTGTTTTCGTCTAAATTTTTTTTTTTTTAAGTTTTCCTCAAACTGTTAGCTTCTTCCACATAACTTTTGTTGATAACTCAAGAAATTATTTTCTGGGCGCCTGGGTGGTGCAGTCCGTTAAGCAGGGGACTCTCCGGTCATGATCTCGCTCGCTGAGTCGGAGCCCCAGGTGGGGCTCCTCAGTGACAGCACTGAGCCTGTTTCGGATTCTTTCTCTTCCCCTCTCTCTCTGCCCCTCCCCCTGCTAGCTCTGCCTCTGTCTCTCTCTCTCTCTCTCTCTCTCTCTCTCTCTCAAAAGAAATAAACATTAAAAAATTTATTTTCTCAAATTAGTGTATGTGCATTTACACCGTATGTGCCTTCTTTTAGGGAATGACTTGATTCCTTTATTTTCTCCAAAAAGAAATACTCCATTTCTCCAAAATAGCATGTGTGGCTATAAATTATATATAACCTTAATGGGTGACAGAATGTTGCTTGTTTGTTGACTTTGGTCATTAAATTAGGTACTTGTTGGAAAACCAAAACTTTAGATGTCTGCCCCCCAAGACATGCGAACCAGGATCTTTCAGGAGCAGCCAACCTCTGGCTAGTGCTGGGCTTAGTCCCTTCCCTGCATGGCGGCCCCTGGCCTGAGCCCGGTTCTTCTCCCATGACTGTCCTGGGCTCAGGCTCTAGCTTGCTCTCCTACTTCTCTTGCCTTCCCGGTCCGCCTGTTCAGCTTCTCATAGTTTATTAATTACCATCCTCATAGTTTATCTATTTTTATTTGTTGCCACAGACTGGCTTTGTAGAGTAGCGAATGTCTGAAGGACAGAGGACCCCTTTGTAGCCACCAGCCCTAAAATTACTTTTTCTTTTTCTATCCTAATACCACCTTTCCCCCCCATACGTTAAAAAGTGTGCCGCATCTGCTTCTTTCCAAGCTATGTCCAACAGACTGCACATCCAGGGATTTGATTAGGCACTCAATCAGGAAGAGACAGATGGTTAGGAAGAGAGTATAAAGAAACCTGAAAGGTGAGGGGGAGGGAGGCGGACGCATCAAGCGAGTTCGGAAATTCCCGGTGCCTTGAACCCCGGGAATCAGGAAGGAGCTGCTGCCCCGCGCCTCCTCGGTGGAAAAGCAGCCCCGGCGGCGCGGGGCGAGGTTGTGCAACAAAGCTCTGGCGAGGCGAGCTCCCAGCAGGCACCGCTCCGCGCCGCCCTCCGCCCGCGCTCCAGGTTTCCCGGCAGGCAGCCCTCGCCCCGCCCCCGGCCCGGTTCCTCCCCTTCTCCCTCCCCCGCACGTAGGCTGGCGGCAGGGGGCGGGGTGCCGTGGGGGGGGGGGGGGGTCTTCCAGCTCGTCGGGCCAGCCGGCCCTTGCGTCCGGAGCCACTGCCGCGCGCCTGGGCTCCCGTGGCCATTTTCCCGCAACTGCAAGGCTCCTGGGCCCTTTCTCTCCGGCCCTTGGTGGGGGTCGGGGAGGAGCGCGGGCAGCCGCCTGGGCTGCCTTCTGCAAGCCAGAAAACGGGCACCTAGGCAGGCGGTGCCAAATGTACTGTCAAACGTGGTTTTGTAAAGTTTCTGCTGACACAGCCTAACGTTTAAATGAAACGCCCCGGCTGGATTGACGAAGGCAAAGAACGTCTTTCCTGTGCCCTTTCTGGCCACGGTTCTATCCCACATTGCTTCCTTTGCCCCCTAACCTCCCGTTTGGCTTGCCAAAATCTGCGTGTTTTTATTTCCCTACTTCCTTTAGCGCATCGCTCTTTTCAGTCCTCTTCCCCTGCCCCCAAAAAAATACCACCACCCAACTTCCAAGGCCGGATGAAGCTGCAACTCTTTTTGCGCAATTACAACAAGTGGTGGTGGAAAAGCACAGAAAGAGCTGGGCAGGAAGGACGCTGGGTCGGAGCAGAGCCCAGGCCTCTAAGCCTTGGGTGGGGCCCTTGCTTGTGGGCGAGGGGCGGGGCCGTAGAGCCCGGGCGAGGCCAGGCAAGCAGGGGAGGGGGTGGGAGCTCAGAGGCCAGGCCACCAAACGGAGTGTGTCACGTGCCAGCTGGTGGGGGGCGGGCCCTGCGGGTGGGGGCGGTGTCGGAGCGGAGCCCAGGCCGAAAACACAGGGTGGGACCCGCGCCTCTAGGCGGGGGGCGGGGCTCGCTGGTCCGGGCGAGGCCCGAGTTCAGAACCCAGTTGACAAAAACAGGGCGGGGCCAGCGAGTGAGAGGCGGAGTTGGAGGGCAGGGGTGGGGTCAGCTCAAAGCCCAGGCTTCAAATTCGGAGCCGGGCGCCACTGGAGAGCGAAGGGTGGGGCCGGCGGGCAGGTGGAGCCTGAGGCCGAGGCCTGCTAGAACTACGCTGGGCCAGAGGGTCGGGATCACAGGCTGCGTGGAGCCAGGCCGACCAAGGCTGGGGCTGCTTAGACAGCGTGTGTGTAATAATCTGGAGCCAAGTACATGCTCATCAGCCTTCTTTGGCGGGAAAACCTGCTCACAGCACTGCCTCTCTGCTCTTCAGCCTTTCTGTGTCCTGAACACTCAGGGATCATTCATTGGTTATTCTCATTGAAATTTCAAGTCGAATGTTACAATCTAGATACCTTTGACGACATTCTCAGCTATGCTAGATGATACATAAAACTGTAGTAGATTAATTAAGACGTGTGTAATCTGACTAGTAGTAATCCATTATGACCACTTAGTTTGTAAATTTCTTTTATTCCACTCAGTGGAGTATATAATTCCTAAGGTCTGTTTACTCTGTTGATAGCACTTAACAAAAGTAGCGTACTACTTGGTAGTGGGGTTCTGCTTATTCTAGATCACACTCAAAATAACTGAAAATTAATGAAAGGGAGCTTCCTTTAACATGGGATCCAGAGGCTAGTGAGGGAGCTCTCATGCCGCACTACTCCTGATCAACTGCAGACCCGATGAGAAGAAACGTACCTGGCGAAGCCATCCTGCTTTGGCTACTACTTCACTATCCCAGTTTGAGGAAGAAGGATTTTCTCCTCCCACAGCAACAGCTCAGCCAATGAGAGACTGTTCCTAGCTCAGTGAAAAGCCCTATATACTTCCAACAGTTTCCTGCATGAGTTTTGTTTATAACAGCCCTCCCAGCTTCCTGCTTTCCTTTGTAAAAGAATGTTCCTGTCCTTTGTTCTTGGGACTTGGCTGTGGTTTTGCCATAGCTTGCTTGTCCTGAGTTGCAATTCTCTGCTATTCCAGTTAATTTTTGCTGTAAAATAACTGGCAAGTTTTATTTATTTATTTTGTAATTTTTCTGAATGTTTATTTTTGAGGGAGAGAGAGAGACAGAGTATGAGCAGGGATGGGGCAGAGAGAGAGAGAGGGAGACAGAGAACTGGATGCAGGCTCCAGGCTCTGAGCTGTCAGCACAGAGCCCGACGCGGGGCTCGAACTTACGACCTGTGAGATCATGACCTGAGCCGAAGTCGGACGCTCAACCGACTGAGCCACCCAGGCGCCCCGGGCAAGTTTTATTTTTAAGGCTAACACAACTTAATTTTGGAACTCTTGAATTTTAGGTTGATGATTTATTATAAGAATATAATTCTGAGTTATATTCTTCCTCTACATCAATGTTGATAAACTAAGAAATAAGTCAGAAGAGTATAAGAGAAATGGCTTTGAATAGTTCTGAATATTAATGTTCTATTTGCCTTTGTGTCTTATAAAGTTATAATGTTTATAGTACAGATGGGTAAGCATAGTATTTTCACCTGTGGATGCAAACAAGATTTAATTCAAAAATAGATTGTATCAGGGACATTTCTAACTTTGATCAAGTTGGCGCTCACTTATGACACATGCCAGTTCTGTTTTAAGTTACATTAAATCCAAAATTCTTTGAGTGGTTTGTTAAAAAGAGGTGAGTCACATACAAGGATATACTATTGTAATCCCCAGTCACCCTCACATTATAGGAAGTGGGAAGAGCAAATGTAATGTTATGGGACACCCTGATGGGTATCCACCAATAAATAGGCTAAGAATAACAGCTCTTTTTGGGTTTTGAGCTACAATCTTGTGTAATAGTGGTTAAATTGATTTAGGTCTGTGAGTTTGGAGTTGACAACTTTTACCTTCTTAGTTTTGTGAGTATTGAATTAATGGAAAGGCTTAAGTTTTTGTATATCTCAGAGATGCTATGTGTAATTGGGAAAAGAAAACAGGGCAAACTCTTTCACATAATAAGCTGGTGGAATTTGAAAACAGTAGTAGTTACTTGAATCAAAAACAATTTCACCTGTCATCCTCCCATGTATTAATTGATTCTACAGTTAATCAGCACCCTCTTACACACACATTTCATTGGTGACAATGCATCTGAAATTATAGGTACATCAAGCTTTGCTTAGGAGTTATGTTTCTAATGTTACCTGGAATGTCTTGGATTTAAAAAATCCTAACCCAAATAAATGTTAGCACAAAAGACATACTTAATTTGGATAGTCATTTATGCCCATTCTCCCCAAGAGCAGTTTCTGTTTGCTCTAGGCATCCTGTTTACAGCAAAATTCTAAAGCTTTTCCTACCTACTATCCTGGTGAGTATGAGATTCCTGTACCCACACTCCCCAGGGTTCTCAAAGAGACTCTTGAAAGTAAATAATTTAAGTGAGATTTCAAGCAAATGTCTGATTGGACTGATTTTGCATTCAGATTGTAGATGGAGCTAAAATACACACATGCAAACATGCCCATGCATGCTTATACACACGTGTTAACAGGAGTTATCTCAGAGGTTATTACTTTTGACTTTCACCCATTTCCTCTTTTTTTAAATAGTGAATGTGTATTAACCATAATTGGTAACAACTCTCTCATTTAAAAAACAGTAAAATATGGCATTGAACTCACATTTTATTTGAGTAGTTTTATTTGCCTGAACTTGAGGGTTCAGTTGTCACGGAAGTTGAGAGCTTCTTCCTGGAGGAAACATTTGTTTTACAGCATTTTATTTAAGCAGTACTTTGCTGTGTGGACCCTTGTTTCTGTAGCCCTTCTACGGTGGACACAGTGATGAGGCAGTTTAACTAACTGTTTCAACACTTGACATAACTTTCAGCCCAGCACTGTTAGTATTCCTGTTAATGAAAAGATTTGAGTAAGGATCTTTCTGTTCTTAGGCTTTTGAATTATCGGTAGCTGGGATTTTCCATGTCTAGACCAGGGTTTCTCAACCTTGGTACTATTGACACATGGTTGTAAAGAGGCTATTCTGTGCATTGTAGTATCTTTTTTTAAGTTTATTTATTTATTTGGAGAGAGACAGTGTGAGTGGGGGAGGGGCAGAAAGGGAGAGAGAGAATTCCAAGCAGGCTTTGTGCTATCAGCGCAGAGCCCCAAGCGGAGTTTGAATTCTGGAACTGTGACATCACCACTTGAGCCGGAATCAAGAGTCAGACACTCAACCAACTAAGCCACTGGGTGCATTGTACCCTGTGCATTGTAGAATTTTTACCCACTAGACAGCTGGAGTAACCCCTCTGCTCCCCCGACCCCAGTTGTGATGGCCAAAAACGTCTCTGGATATTGTGAAATGTCCCCTAGATTGGGGCAGGAGGGAGCACACAAAATTGTTTCTGGTTGAGAACCTTTGGTCTGGACAAAACTTGATTGGAAATCTTTGGCCAAAATTGTTCATAAACTTTTGATAAAACAAGACACAGATGAATGAAATGTGACAAATGAAACAAGTAGCTAGTTTCTTTTCAAGTTTGGTGTACATTGTTTATTTCGAAAGCCTCATTAAAAAAAAAAAAGCAGTAAAGAATTTGTATGAACAAAACTCAGTCTCTTTAATAAAAAATAGTAAAAGGACCTACGGAGAATAGACATTTCAAACATTAAAAATCAAGCTTTTCTACCTTGAGGACATATTTGAAGCTTTTGGTACTTTTTTAAGTAGAAAGAAATTTCACGGTAGAAGTTCAGTAACTGAATTTTCTCTTACGTCTTCTAGACTTATTGGGGCTGACTTACCAACTATAAATATGTGGTCCCTTAAGAGCTTTCCAAGATCTGAATTTTAAAAATTGAACTTCAAGATCTCTGAGCTAAGACTGAAAGGATTGTTATGAAGAGGGAAGTATCGTGCTTCACATCTGAAGGTCGTGCAATGTTTTCTTGTCTGAACTTGGACATACGTTACCTGTAGTGTTGGCTGTGGCTTTGACTCAAAGCTTACATAATATTTTCATGTCTGAACCTGTACATACTACTTTAGCTTTCGTGTTGACTGTAGTTTTGATTTTAAGTTAATTAGCTAGTTTTCATGTGGGAGTTCAAATTATAAGCAATTGTAGTAAATAACCAAATACTTTTATTAGGCACATGATTCCTTTCTAGCTTCAAAAAACAACCTGTAGTTGTTTCTACCTGATTAAAAAATTTCAAATACCTCAAACTCCTCCCCTGCCCCCCGCACGCACACACCCTGAAGAAGAATCTGGCAATTCTGAAATTAGGCAGGAATCTGTAGACATTATCAACTCAAAATTTCAATTCTGTGACCTAAAACACTTTATCAAAACAGAGCAAAACAAACAAAGTATACTGTGCAATGAAAATCAAAGGCATTTTGAGGATGAGAAACTATGGAATATTACTTTAGTTCTTGCCTGTTTGGAAAAGTAACGTCTTCTGAGTACCATGAATACCTACAATGTGAAATGCAAAACAAGATAATACGTAAGAATAGGATTCTCATAGGATCTGTGAGCAGCTGAATAGGACATTTTGTTACCCTAAAAAGTTTCCTTTTTCCCTTTTTACTCGGGCCCTTTCTCCTTCTTACCCAACAACTCCAGGCAATCATTGGTCAGTTTTCTTTCCCTTTAGATTTGCCCTTCCTAAGATGTTCCAGAAATGGAAGTATACAGTAGGTAACCTTTTGAATCTAACGTCTTTTACTTAGCATAGCATATTTGAGATTCATTCATGTTCGGTTAATTTCTTTTTTGTTGGTGAGTAGTTTTCCATTATGTGGATATGTTCCGTAGTTTTGTTTATCCATTCACTGATTGATAGACATCTGGATTGCTTGCACTTTTTGACAATTATGAATAAATCCTCAACAGATATTCTCATACAGGCTTTCCTGTGAACATGTTTCCATTTCTCTTGGGTAAAGACCTAGAAGTGGGATCACGTGGCAACATTACTTTTACCTTATCAGAAATTGCCAAACTCTTTTCCAAAGTGGCCCTATTATTTTGCCGCAATTAGATGATTTTTGGGAGTCAGTTCTCATAGCTGAATCCCATGTTTCTACGCAAATTACTTTTTTTTTTTTTTTTTTTTTTGCCATAAAACACTGCTATCTACGGTACAATCAAAGGATTCTTCCTCAGTAATTTATTCTTCAGGGGAGCATTGCAGTCATATCACTAGTATTTTAGAAGGTGACTTTACTGTGTCATGTCAAGACATGCATCTTGATGGGAGGTCGTTACAGATGAGCGTCACAAGTGTGCCACACTTCCTCTTCAGGCCAGTCTTGCCTCCACAGCTGTGCCCATTCAGGTTTCTGTGGCCGCTTCCAGTCCGACCTTAGTCCCTTGTGTCCTCAGACACCAGGTCTCAAGTGAGCAGATGAGTGTTTGTAATTATCTCCCTGACTTTTCTTCTCTTCTAAAGTGTCCATCTCCTGAATTATCAATATTTTCTGACTGTCGAAGACTCTAGATTCTTTAGAGAGGAGTCCTTTAGGTTTTTTC
Source organism: Acinonyx jubatus (assembly GCF_027475565.1). Lineage (NCBI taxonomy): Eukaryota > Metazoa > Chordata > Mammalia > Carnivora > Felidae > Acinonyx > Acinonyx jubatus. The sequence continues at coordinate 10,774,035 of NC_069385.1, read as the reverse complement.
TCGAAGATTAATATCGAACCAGTTTGAACTCAAAAAAAGCACTCCCGTGAACTCCGTGGCAAAACTTTTTCACACAACCAGTACCAATTTTTTGAAGGCTTCCTCTTTTTCTCGTGCAATTTTTTTTTTTTTTAAGAAGATGTATTTGTTATGGAGAGAGGAAGAGGGGGCTGAGTCCAATAGCGGTATGCTGACAGTTATTTGCCTTGAAAACTTCAGCTCTTTTTTTCTTCATTTGCCTCTTCCAGAACTTCCAGCACTAGCCTCAGTTTTCTTCACAGACTTAGGCTCTTGGCTTGAAAGTTTTATTAATGTTGCCCTTGGCAGATAAGACTGTCTTAAACTGCTCCTGCTCAGGAACAAAGGAGGTGACATGATTGGGGGGGTGGGGGGTGCCAGTTTAGGTTAGCTTTTTTCGTGGAATACCACTTAACGGGAACTGTGAAAAGAATTGAAAAGTGGCTGGCTTCCCTAGAGACTTCTTTCTTAGTTTTGCAGTGGCTAATTTACCTAATTACATCTGTAGATTCTTCAAAATATGTCCCATCTAAAACAAGAATAAGTTGTAAGGTAAAAGGTGTAAAAAAAAAAAAAATTAAGTTAAATTAAAGGTAAAAGGTAAAAAAAAAAAAATTGAGTTAAATTTAAGTATAACTAACCTTATGTTCTTTTTTGTCTCTTTTACTGAGTTGTCTTTCTGTTCCAGCTTGATAATCAAGAGGGCCCTAACGATTTAATTTAAATTTTGAAAGGCCTTAAAGATTCATGGCAATAAAAGTGTGAGTTTAAGCCCTATTCCAGTATTTTAAAAACCAACGTGTATTTTGGTAGAAGTATTTTAGGATAAAAAAGAAGTTTCTTACACCTGTCATTTTTCTTACACGCAGACCTTGGTGACCGAGTTCGGTGGGGGAGGGGGGGGGGTGGCAGGGACATGTGGACAGGGCGAGAGGGCAGCAGAAAAAAGAAACCGGTGACCCGTAATCAAATTAATAATGTACAAACAGCTATTTGGGGGCAGTCATAGAAATTTAATTTGTTAATCTAAAAATATTTTTGTTTTTAAAACACCTTTTCATTCTGATCTGATCCCTTTAAGTCCTCTTTGTTGCACCCCTTCCCCTTAGACACGCTGACACTTGCACATGGCCTTTCCTGTGGGTCCCCACAGCCTGTCCTCAGGACCTCTTCCACGTACTGATTTTATAACAACTTTCAACTTGCTTTTCTGAGATGATCTTAACAGTGGGTAGGACTGAGATAGGGGGTTACCTATGGCCAAATACTACGTTCGCCAAATTCCCAATTTTATTACCTTAGTAGGTTTATCTGGTTGTTTTCAAAATATAAAATTTTCCTCTTTATGAAAGGTAAATAAAATTAGAAAAAAAGAATTTGTGTTTTTGGCTTGTGGTTTTAGAGCACTTGAATACATCAAATTGTATTGTAGTATAAGTACAGTATAGTAAATTTGATAAATTTTTTGTATCAATTTATATATGAATGAGTATATACTTGGGTAAACAGGGAAGTGTTGCTTAAAATGGCATTGAATATGACAGTTCACAATGAATGTGATACAATGGGAGATGAGATAATAGTACTATCTCAGTTTTTATAAAGTTTAGATAAACTACCACTTGTTCAAAAGTTTTTAACATCTGAACTGCCTGGACACCTGTAGCTTTTGTATTTTCCTTCATCAAACCTCCTAGAAGTTATGAACAAATATAGGAAATCTTACTAAGAAGTAGATGTTAACTTGAAGTATACAGATAAGGCAAGCACATAGAAATGATAACTTAATGAGTAGTTAACATTTTACTGTACATGTATTTTCTACTTTAATAAAATATGATTTACAGAGAGATCTAAAGGTGAATATGAAAGCACTGCTTTTATTAAAAGTATGATCATTTTCAAAAGTTTTGTGTACAAATGTGCATTATTTGTATACATGCGTGTTGTATTAGGAAAGCCAGATGTAGTCTTGAATACATACCTATGCATTGATTAAGATGTCCATGACTCCATAGCCCGCATTTCTTGATAAACACTGGCAGTATAGAATTGATTAGCTTTATACACGTGATGTTTTTAGGTATAGTTTTCCGAGTGCCCCCAAATCTACAAATATGTTGGTCATATGACTGATGTTACACTTGCGCTTTGTGTGAAAGAGTCCTCTCTGGAGTAGGGGTAGTGCTGTGACCAGTGAAACCTGCAAAGTGCCAGTATCCGTCAGTAGAATTGACACCTGGCAGTCTTCTTCATAGTATGACCTGCACTGTGGGTACAACATTCTTAACTGTCTGCTGTGATTGTGGTCAACCAGCCTAAATGCAAAGCCAAAATTTACTTTTAAAAATTAAACTTGGAAAGTTTGTGAACTGTATGCATTCCTTGTAAAATATTTACTATCGTCATTTCTTAGCCCAGTACAATTCTGAGAGAATCATTATGTTTTAAGTCACGAATAGGGAGAAAAGAGGCTTATCTTTGAGTGACGGCCTTCATTGCCATCAATTTTAAAAAACGGATTTTTAAAAGGAATTTAAAATTTTCTATCGGCTGGAGAGACAAATGCATCAAAGAAATGCATATGTATCATCATCAAATATAGTAAAACTGGGTATTTAAAATTTTTTAAAAAATTTATTTGTAAGAGAGAGAGCACAAGCAGGGGAGGAGCAGAGAAAGAGGGAGACACAGAATCCGAAGCGGGCTCCAGGCTCTGAGCCGTCAGCACAGACCCTAAGGCGGGGTTCAAACCCACGGACTGCGAGATCATGACCTGAGTCGAAGTCAGGCACTCAACTTACTGAGCCACCCAGGTGCCCCAGTGTTGTTAGTTTTTTTTAAAAAAATAAATGCTTAAATATTTTTTTAAGTTTATTTATATATTTTGGGAGACAGAAAGCAGGAGCAGGGGAGGGGCAGAGAGAGAGGGAGAGAGAGAATCCTAAGCAGGCTCCATACTATCGGTGCAGAGCCAGACATGGGGGCTCGAACTCGTGAAGCTGTGAGATCATGACCTGAGCTGAAATCAAGAGTCAGACACTGAACAGATAGAGCCACCCAGGCGCCCCCTTGTGGCGTTCTAGTTTTCAAACCATTCATGTTTATTTACTGGGGAAAAGAAACCTCAGTACTTCTTGAGCTTCTACTCTGTGCCAGGCACTCTCTAGGTAGGAAACATACAGCAGTGAATGAGACAGGACGTCCCTGCTTTTGCGACATTTACATTTAGTAGAGAGATGGGCAATCAAATTTCAGGTGTTAACGCAGGAGAGGAAGAGAGGCTATCTAAGGATGTGACCTTTGAACCAAAGTGGAAGTGTTATGCTGGGGACCAGAGATGGGAAGATCTGATACGGAGTGTTCCAGGAGGAGGGAGCAGCAAGTACAGAGGCCCTGATGTAAGAAACGGTCATTCTTAGGAACAGAAAGGCAGCTGGTGTCGCTGAAACATTGTGCCTGGAGGGACAGAGGTGGGATTGGAGATCAGTGAGACAAAGCCGGAGCCCTACTGCTCAGCTGCTCGTGGACCACAGGAAAGAATTCAGAGCAAATTTTATGGTCTTGGACAGTTTCAAATTGGGAGTGGAGACGGAGGCGGACATAGCTACATAGATACGTAACAGCTCTCAGAATTGCCTTTACTGTCGTAGCGTTCTTGCTGGGAACTCTGCCAGCAGATGTAGGACACCTAGAGCTCCGTGGTGTAGAGTCGTACAGTGCGCTAGGTAGCTTTTCCTATGCAACAGACCAACCCCTAACTCAGTGCTTGGAAAGGCCCCCATTTATTTAGCTCACTATCCTACAGTTTGACAAATTGGTCTGAGCCTGAATTGTCCTGGTTTCTGCTGAGCTCGCTCTCCCTTCTTAAGTCAGCTCCTGATCAGCTAAGTGGCTCTGCTCCTTGGAGATGACTGGCTCTTGGCTAGGGTGATGTGGTAACAGAACCATTGTGTCCTCCAACAAACTAGTCTGAGCTTGTTCTCATGGTAGCTGGTTGACTTTTCAAGAGAGTGATTATAAGTATGCTTTGCCTTTTGAGTCTTAGACTTGGAAGTGGTACAGTATGATTCTGTAGCCACGTTCTGTCGATCCAAGCAAATCACATGCCCAGCCCCGCTTAAAGGAGTGGAGAAATCGATCCCACCTTTCGGTGGAAGGGCCTGTAAAGTCACATTGCATAGTGGTGGCTATTTGTACACACTCTGTTCCACACTCAAGGTCTTTTTCTCTCTGAGCCATTAATGAGTTTGTGATTGCTTTGCAAATCTTAAGTGAAGGTATCCTCACTCAGAGAACCTAATTAGAAAGAGGAGTGTGACCATAATGGTGACAACTTTGGTTTAAATTTAATAGCCTAGGATACGAAGACACAGCTAACACCCCAGTAGTGAAGATAATGTGAGCATAGCACTTGTAGTCAAAAGCGTAATTATATCCAATCCACTGTTTGTCTTGAGATCGTATTACGCTATATTGGGTATAACAGAAATGCTCTTTGGCTGCCCAGATGAAATTTAGCATCGCTATTAATATTTACTGGTTCCCTAACCAGAGATAGGTTTTTAGTTAATTTTGAATACATTCGGAGAATGGTGCTTCTACTCAGCAGCACTGAGCAGTAGAAGGTGTCATTGTGCGTTCTCTTACCAGCTAACCAAACACTGAGCGGTTTCAGCAAGCCGTGTCCTTGAGCTGTCATGTGGCCTGCACATGCTAATAAGGAGAATGAGGAGAATTAATAGGAGGAGAAGGCTGGCAAGGTTTTGCGTGGTTTTTTTTTAAGTGTTCTTTTTTTTCAATGGATTACAAAAAGGTAAGATAATAGTGAAAGTAAAAGAAGGAATAACAAGCAATAATAATAAAGAAAGAAAAAGACAAAAACACCTTCTTTGCTTGCCAAAATAAAAACTTTGCAACCCAGTGTTAGCTGCTATGTATTTGTGAATGTGACGGACAGAGGCGGGGCGGAGGGAGGGGCTTGTCCCGTACTTGCAATGGTCATCAGTCTGGGGACATGGTTTTGGAGGGCAGTTTATTTATTAATGTCTGCTTCTCCTTAATGGTATATTGCTCTTTCTGGCCCAACCGAAGCAGGCACACCATTCTAGGCAAACATTATTTTTTTCAAGAGCATCTGAATTCTTAATGAATTACTTGTGGACAGATACTGTGACTGCAAATTCGATCACGTTCTTGTTGATTATTACCATTCTCCTCCCCTCAACTCCCATCTCCCTTTAGGTTGAATACCTCACAGGTAATCTTGCTCTTCCCATCCCTACCTGGAACCAGAGGCAAAATTTATATCATTTTAGTGTTTAATTATGGTAAAGATATGGTATCTCTGATCACTAGAGAACATAATGGATTATTCTGCACCATAGTTATTCAAATGGAAAATTAAAACTGAGTCACCTCTTCCCCTTGTTATTTCAAAATAAATTATAGATGGATCAAATATTTAAATGTAAAAAATGAAAGTCAAACATATTAAAAGAAAACATGAATGAATATGTAAAAAATCCTGGGGTGGGGAAGACCTTTTCCAGCATGGGCACACATTCTAGAAGGCATGAAGAAAACAAATGGATAGACTTGGATATTTATAATGTCAAATTTCTGTTTTTAATCCTACTTTTAAAATTTAACGTGTTGTAAGTGTTCTCTTATGTTATAAAATACTTCATGAAAAGTGAGTTTTTTATGAGTATGTAACGGTGTGTCATATGAAATACCACACTTCTTTAACCGCCATCCCATATTTTTGTACATTTTCCCCTAATTTCTCATTTTTTTCAAATAATGGCATAGTACACATACTTTATAAACATTTGATCACACATGAGACCATAAAGATAGGTTCTCTAGCAAATAGATTATGACGTTTACTTACATTTCTGTGATTATTATGGACATGGACAGTTTTTATGTTATGGGCTTATTCTGTTAACTACTTTTAACTAAACAAGGAACACATGCACGTGGCAAAAAGAATTCTTAACATTGTAAGACAAACTACAGCGAAAAATGAGTTCTCTCCCTTGAGGTAATCACTGATGTGTTTCTTACATATCCAGAAGGGGTCTAAGTGAATCAAGTGTATAACCCACCCCACTTTAAAAAAAAAAAATACAGATGTTAGCATACTGTGCACACGGTTCTGGTTCTTTTCACTTAATGTGTAATATCATAGAGATCTTACCTGCACACATAGATGTACCTCCTTTTTAACAGCAGTATAGCATTCCATTGCTTGGCAGTGTGATAATTTCAGCTTTTTACTGTTGCAAACAACTCAGATAAACCATTTGGGTAAATATTTTTGCACTTGAGTATCAGAATTATTGGTTTAACACTTAATCACACGCATACACATTTTGATGGATACTGTTAAATTGTACTTTATTCCAACATATGTTCTCATAATCAGTGCAAGGCTATGATGTGATTTCCCACACCTTTGTCAGTATTGTAATTAACCAACCTTTTTAATCTTGGTAATCTTTAGTGAGAAAAATGGAATAACGTTAGGAGTTTGGATTTGCATCCTTTTGATTATGAATAAGATTCTTTATATACAATTACAAAGCATCACTGTCTCTTCTTTTTGTGACAGCGTGATCCTGACTTTAGGAAAAAAAGTTTTTATTAAAATGGGACATACTTTTTGCATAGTTTTATTTTAATGGAAACACTGCTGGATTTTTGTATTCTCTGCTTTAGAGGTGAAAGTAGAAGGGACTTCAGAAGTGGTTCAAGAAAGAAAAGTGCAACCTGTTTCACTTCCGAATTCATAAATTCACGTTTTCCTGATTTTCTTGATTGAATGACTGGAAACTCAAGTGGTTTGTTTTAATTTTGGTGGAGGTAGGGGGCGCCTGGGTGGCTCAGTCGGTTGAGAGTCCGGCTTTGGCTCAGGTCATGATCTCGCGGTCTGTGAGTTCGAGCCCCGCGTCAGGCTCTGTACTGATGGCTCAGAGCCTGGAGCCTGTTTCCGATTCTGTGTCTCCCTGTCTCTCTGACCCTCCCCCGCTCATGCTGTGTCTCTCTCTGTCTCAAAAATAAATAAACGTTAAAAAAAAATTTAATTTTGGTGGAGGTAGGGTTCAGTAGGCTACTCAGGGGAGAGAGAAGCCACTGGAAGGTTTTTTTGTGCAGAGTGCTGCAGAGGCATCACCCTGCTGCGGTTTCCTGGTGATTTTCAAAGTTCCCTACGGACGGAACCGTTTTAGCCACTGGTGTTAAAAAGAGTTGATTGTAGCATCATTGCAAATAGCATGATTTACTGGAAAGGGCCTTGTCTGGGACTTAGGAAGCCTCTGCTCTGCTAGCTCGCTCCCAGCCTGTCACACCTGGGAGCTCCGGACCCCCTGACAAGTTCTGTGCCCTGGGATGCCAGCTGTGCTTCTCAGCAGGGTCCTCTGTCTTTGCACTTGTTACAGCGTCTGTGCAGAGAAGGAGAACATTGGGGGAATATGTCCTAATTTTACAGTGGGCAAAACCTGTGACCTTTCTTCTGGGCGGTTTTTATAATACTGCCAGTTTAAATTCCCCTCGCCCGGCCCAGACTGAAGTTTAAAAAGAGAAGTGACACCACGGATAATTCCATTTGGTCCTTTCTGTATATGAATTTAGTTTTTAAATGAATGTTTCAATACGTTTCATTCAGGCATTAGGACCAGAGTAAAATTCGTCCCTTTTTCTCTTTTACAGTAGCACTAAGCACCATGCCTTGCATGCAGCAAATACCCAGAAAGTCTTTGTTAAAGAGTCAGGTGGATGTAAACTGTCAGCACTCTCTCTTCCCAGTACATTATTAAGTCTTTCCACTGAGATGTACTAATTTTTTCTAGTTGTACATTCCTGTTTTAACCTCAAATTGTGACTACTTTATAGCCACATTAAATTTGGTGATAAAGGTTGGTTAGTAATTAAAATCCCATCAGATAAACACAAATCTACTTCTAGTATATGTGTAGGAATTATAGGTGTTTGAGGCTTGTGAAATATAAAATACTTATTTTCTGTTTTGAAAAGATTTAAACTGACAAAAGGATAAAACTCAGCAGATCTCTGCTGAAAGTGAAGTTTAATGACTACTACCTGAAAATTGTTTGTAAAGGTTGAAATACTCCCTTACTCCCACTAGAGGGGGATTCCTTCCAACTTAGGTAAAAATGCTCTTAGATCCAACAGGAAAACCTTTGTATGACATTGATCTTTCTCTTTTATTAAATGGAAGTTAATTTCATGGCTTTTAAATCAGCTGTTTTTGTGTTGGTATTGAAATATAAAGCCTCTCAGAAACAAAATATAAAGGAAAATCTAAAGTACAGCTCAGGAGAGCTGGAGTGCATACGTATTTAAACCACAGTGCTTTTGAATAAAACAAAATACACTTTTTGAGTCGGTTTAATTAAATTGGTCAATACTTAGGAATTGCGAACCTCTTCAGCCTTCCTGAAGATAGAATCTGGGGTGGAGGAGGGGGCTGACCTTTTGAGATCCACCTCCTGGCTCCATACTCCAAGGTCTGTCTGTGTCTCTGTCTACCAACAGAGCCACGCGGACTGTTCCTAAATTCCACTTGAAAGCTTTGCTTTGCTGATATCTCAAGTTGTCAGATACATTGAAGCCATAGCTTTAAATAGATTTCTATTTGCTATTGAATTTTCTTGCTACTTTGGCTTTTTATAATATGTTAAGCAAATGCAGAACTCACTTGGGGATTTTTTTTTTTTTTTGTAGATTTAAACTTCTAATACATTTTGAAAGTAATTGTATGTATATTAAAATATCACATCGAGGGTGAATATACCTAACATTAATGTATGCAGCTATGATCTATGTATATAATTTAAGAGCAAATGTCATATAATAGCTTTTACAGTAGTTAAGATTCAGCAAATGCGTTATTTGTCCTTTGCCTTTAACAAAAGTCTTCACTGTTGATTAGAAGTTTTAATGTAAAAATATTTGAGGTTAGTCATCTCCTGTTGTGAAAGACAGGACTTAGGAAATTCAAACATACGTAAATTGCCAGTAAATTGCCAATAGCCGTTGCTCCCCCCTGCCCCTCATGCCCTTAAACAAAGTCTATAATAAGATCTTGCTTCTAAATCTAACAATCAGCTTTGGAAATCAGAGCGTAAACAGACATGCTGTCAGTGAGTCTTTATAATGATTTTGTACTATAGTTGATCCAACATTTCACATTTGGTATCGGCAACATATGGTTTTCATCGAAACGAGTCTGGTCACCTTCTCACTTCGTCACCGTGTGTTTTCTCTTGCTTTGTGGCCCCCCCCCCCCCCAATCTCTGTCAGGTGCCAGGTGGTGGGAGAGCGTCACTTTCAGCGAAGCAGTTGGAGAATACAATTTGTTCCTCATTTCTTTTTCGACCCCCCTACTGGATGACAATCTTCTCGAAGTGGTCTTCCTCTCTCTCTTTCCTTGCCCTCGAGGGACGAATCCAATTTTGTTTGATACAAGAGCCATTGGATAGGCCTGTGTGCCTTCCACTTCAACACCTGCCACAAAGGCCTGATTTTAAAGGGTTTAGAACTCACAGCCAACCTGCCAGTCTTGTACCACCGCTCCCCCCCGCCCACTGTCTCCCGCAGACACGTAAAAACATTCGTATCGCCTTCCTTCCTTGCTCTTTTCCATCATATATTGGTACTTTGTAGTAGTCAAAGTTAAAAGCTTTACACACCAGACTGAATAATTATGTTTAAAAAACAGTAATTATCAATACACGTCTTGTTCCATGCGGCTTTTTAAATTCATGTTAATGAGCTCTGTCTTCTCATGCACAAGACTGACAGGCAATTTTGAAGTTTTGCCATCATTTCACAACTTGTTGCTTAGACCCGGCCTGCCTTTTCCCGAGTATTGCTCTCGGCAGCCTTGCTCTGCAGCATTCCACAGACTCAGGACTGCCCACTCCGCTGTGAGCAGAGCAAGAAATCACTAGCAGCCTCACAAGCATGATGAGATTGCACTACGAAGCATAACTTTCCCCTCACTGTCCATAAGAGATCAAAAAGTATATGCAACATCTTGTGATTGAACTGGGAAAGGTGATTCTCCTAACTTCCCCAGATCATTTTGAGAAACTCCTACCACCACGTCAACACGATGGCAAACAGATTAATTTCATAGGAGCTCACCCTGTTACAAAACTGGAGCCCAGGGCAGTGACCTGGATTTCGACCCATCCAACTCTTGAAGAGAATCCCAGACCCGTCTTTCTTGACTCCGGGCGTACATTGAACCCCAGTTTTCTCCAAACTCTTGGTTCCAGGCCACGCCCGTGCTCTGGTGTCTGGCTAGACTCAAAGAACGTTTTTCAGAGTGCCTAAATTATGTTTTCCTTATGATTTCAGGTTGAAGTCTTGACCTCGGAGGATACCGCCTTTGGACTCAAGGTGTGTAGTCTGACGTAGCTCACTGTATAGGTCCCGTCAGCTCCCCTAAGCGCATAGGAAGGCTGAACGGATAGGACTTGCTTTTATTATCAAATGCGGAGTTTCTAAACTCTCCCACAGTTTAAGAGTTGCCCTCACTTGTGATTACGATTAGACTGTGGTAGTATTTTCTTTACCTTCTTTCTTTGTGGTCTAGAGTATAAGAAATAGTACAGGAAACCACGCGTTTCCGTTAGTAGCAGTTGACTTTGAAGTTTGAATTCGCCATGGAACAGGATTTACTGAATGGCCCCCAGGTTGGGAGTGCAACCACCACGACCGAAGGTTCTCTGAGTACTGTTTTGGTTTACCACTCTACTTTCATTAATCCATTTATTCATTTTCCCTGCTTCAAATAGTTACTGAACCCCTGTGTTCCAGTCGCAATTAAATCCCCGTTCCTGCCCTTAAGTGGCTCACAGTCAGTTGGTAGGCTTAGGCCTATTAACAGATCAGTTGTCCTGCGGTGTCCTTGTCTCCCTGCTAGAAGTGTTGGGGGGTGGGGGTTGTTGCGGGAGTGGGCGAGGCCGAGTGGGAAGGCATTCTAGGAGTCTGAGCCCTTGAGAGTGGATTATATTTATAGGCAAAGGAGGAGGACAAGAGAAACGAGAACTATTTTCAGGTCAGGATAACCATGAAAAAAACCAGAGGGAACTGAAAGTAGTTAAATTCTGCCTGGGTAGCAAGATCGGAGGTTGAAGAGGTTAAAGATTTGAATTTTATCCTATAGAAAATGCAAAGCTATTAAAAGATTTCAAGCCAAGGAGTGGTTAGATTTGCAGTTTAGATGAATTTGGCCACTTTGTGGAGGATGGACTTGCCAGAGACCAGTGAAGGGCAGTTGAGTGGACCAGGTGAAAGACCGTGTGGACTGAGCTAGCCTAGTGAAAGAGTAAAACTAATCCTTCAGTCTCGGGGACTGGTGATCCTTGGGATATGCAGGGTGAGGAAGGCAGAGGAGCTGAGAATAAGGTAAAGAAAGAGGTGATGTGTAACAGTGAGAGGGCAGACACAGGAGGGGCGGAAGAATTACAGTCTTCCAGGCCTGTAGTGTTTTCTCAGGTTGACTTGCCTTTTGGACGTGTATTTGCTAGGAATTCCTTTTTTTTTTTTTAATTTGTTTTTTAACGTTCATTTATTTTTTTGAGACAGAGACAGACCATGAGTGGGGGAGGGTCAGAGAGAGAGGGAGACACAGAATCCGAAACAGGCTCCAGGCTCTGAGCTGTCAGCAACAGAGCCCGACGCGGGGCTCGAACTCACAGACTGCGAGATCACAACCTGAGCCGGAGGCGGACGCTCAACCGACTGAGCCACCCAGGAGCCCTTCCTTTTTTTTTTTTTTTTTTAATTTGTTAGTAATTCTTAAACCATATAAATAAATCAGCAAGAGGCATTATTAGGGCAGTCTGACTTCATTTTCACATAGAGACACAGAAGTACACCATCAATTACTTTGGAAGTTGGAAGTTTAGGAGAATAGTTGGTGGAAACTTTAGAGCAAAGAGAATGGGTAACTACTCTTACCTGACTCCTGTATGTGCTACATCTTTGGCTTAAAACTAAAAATTAGTTACTTGTATTTTTTCCAAATTTTTCTCTACTTAACATTCTGGATGCTTGGCATTTTATTAGTACAGTTTAATAGTCGGGCTGCAGTTGTTGGCAGATGATGTTGTAACACTGCCAAAATCACGGCCGTTCTGAGGTTATAAGCTGAGCGAGGTTTATGTCATAAATGAATACAAATTAAAAGTGAAAAGATAAGTTAAGACTTTATAAATATTTAAATATTCGGTAAACTGACTCAAGTTTACCTCAACGTGTTTTTTCTAGCTCTGTATCTGCCAAAAATTACTAAAGAAAAATTTAATTATCAAGAGAGCCAATTCAGTGCTATTTGCAGTATGTAACATATCGTCATCGTTTGAATTTTTCATTTTTTCTTTAATGCCCAGCATGCACGGCAGAATATTCATTGCATGTTTAATAAACCTGTAGGGTCAGTTCTTGTGAACTCATCTCCATAACCCTTCATCCTCACTGTGTAGGCGGCGGTACTGTGGGACGGTTTTACACCAGCAGCTCACCCGGTCTGCCCCGCTGTGTAAGGCTTTGCGTTTGTTTTCCGGCGAAACTAGCAGCTTGCTTTTGTAGTCTTAATTCAATTTGTAGAAACCATAGTTGGAAATTATTCCCCGGTAATTCAGTGATTTTTCAAAGAATTCGAAGCTTTTCACTTTTGCATGTCTGTACCAAAAAGTGTTTATCCATCTAACTAAAATATGAGAAATTTGATTTTTTTTTTTTTTTTTACCACTTCATTATCTGCCAGTCAGCAAATACATTTTTATCTTGTTTCTTAAAATGTCTCGGTGTTCAGTATTGGTCAAGTTTCTGAACACTTATTCACAGTTGGCCTTTTTTTCCTGTTTTTATGCACTGGGAAAAATAACTCCGATATCTGACTCCCTGCTAGTACATTGTTGGCATCATCTTGGCAAATGAGTAGGAGGCCAGAATGTGTGTCTACCCCCATGTAGGTCTCTGATCCTTTTGGTGCTGCTCTTTAATAAGAACCTTTGCTCTTTCTTTACCTCTTTTTTTTTTTTTTTTTTAAGTTTATTTATTTTTGAGAGAGAGAGAGAGAACCAGCGTAGCAGGGGCAGAGAGAGAGAGGGACAGAGGATACGAAGCAGGCTCCACCCTGACACCCTGACAACAGAGAGAGCCTCGTGCAGGGCTTGAACCCACGAACTGCGAGATCATGACCTGAGCTGGAGTTGGGCGCTTAACCGAGCCACCCAGGCACCCTGTTTTTTGTTTTTGTCTCGCCACTATCTATTTGATCACTCCTTGGATGCTTCTCCTTCTTCTAAGTCCAGCTGAAACCTGCAAGCTTCATATTTACTTAACGATTGAAGCCTGCATTTGTCAGTCTCACTGGAAAATAACTTAAACACGCTGGGACCCAGCAGTACAAGCAGCCTATTTTTGGGTGTGATTGTTCCTGCAGCCCAGGAAAACCAACTTTGCATTCATTTCAAACTATCATGACTGTTGGTGCTGTTTTGAGATTAATTTTTTCCAAGCTAATCTAAGGAGAGAGAGCTGTGCTCTTCCTTACACTTCTCAAATCTTAATTTCTCAAATCCTGATTCGTCGTTTTATTAGGCTTATCTCAGTCAAAAGTAACTTAGAATTTGAAATGCTAATAACTATATCTCAGTATACACTTCAGCTGTTTTCCAGTGGTTCTAATTTTTTCCTCTGAATTAAGGCAACTTTGATTTTCTGGAGTTCGTTGCTATGTTTAATTAATTTAAAATCCTGTGCACTTATAAAAACAATTGCAGTGAATAGAAGAGGTGCCTCAAAATAAAAAAATGAGAAAATATATTAGGAAAGGAAAGTTCTACAAACTGTAGACCACTGATCTTGACTTTGGTTCTGATCAAGACTTGAACATATTAAGAAATGTGTAATTCTGTAGAATAATAAATCAGGAGTTGCAGGCACAAGCCAACACGGGTTAGTTCTTTTTTACAAGATAAGCGTGCCTTCTGTGTCATCAATGGACTAAGTAAAGCTGTTAGTAATAATGAGATGATAAATCAGCTAAGGAAATATATATAAAATTATACTATTAAACATAGAAAAGGCTAAAAATTTGCTGCTGATGAGTTCTACAGAGAAATTTATGGTAGAGAAGTAAAAAAGGGGAGTGAGTAAAATATTCCTGGGTCATTAAAAAGATTAAAAAGAAAGACTAGATAATCATAACTTTTCCATGAATTTCTTAAGAGATCTTCTCAAAATCTAAATAAATGACTTTAAAATTTCACAGTCATGAATATCTCTCGCCTTCTCGTTTGTTGTGGACAGCTAAGTCAAGAATCCTAAAGAAGCAAGATTGTTATTTAATCCACTCCCTGTGGGTTAGGGACTGTTGTTATTCTCAGTATTGGGGGAGGAAATAGAAATTGACACGGATAATGAATACCAGAAGTGGGATTGGAAGCTGGGAGATCAGCCCCAAGGCCCGTCCTCTTCCTTGAATGTCCTAAGAACCAGTGAGGTCTCTGCTCCCCTACCTGCCTCCTCGCTGCCCCTCTCCTCTCATCTGTCCCCACCTCTGTCCCCACACTGCCCCTCTTGCTAAGGTCCCCATCGGTCCTCTCGCTTTATTTGCCTCTTTGTGGCAGCTGCCTCAGTTGGCCTCTTCTTCCTTCCTTGGCCCTCTTCCTGTGGTTTCCCCAGCGGCGCTCTGCTGACCCTCCTCCTGTGAGCGGGGCTACGGTTTCCCTTCTTTCTCCTCCTCCACAGCCGCACGCGTCACACTCCGCCAGACTTCCGTCCTTGGTTCTCCTCCTTGGAATGTGTAGTGACCACCTCTCCATCCTGCTCCAGGGCTGCTGCCTAAACATCCCGTGGAGTGAATGGATATGCAGAAAGCCAAGACAAAGATTTAAAAATACCTCCCTTGTTCGGTACAACTTTTCCTGGGGTCAGTTCTCAGGGCTTACTTGGTTGGCTGTAATAGCATTTGGTTACCAAAATCACGTTTAGCTTTGTTTAACTTTTACTTCCGAAAGGTGGGTGGACAGAAGCGCGTAGTATACATTATCAGTTCATGTGGTTTACAGTTCTAAAGAGGCATTAGAGCGCCACAAATCCAAAGATCCATGGATACACCCCGTTGGCTGGCACGTTCTTTGGAAAAAAAACAAAGCCTGCCTTTAGTGCCCTTTTTTTCCTAGTTTTCGATAGAAACTCTGACCAAAAAAACAGGTATGGGGGAGGTCATTTTAAAACGAATGGTAAGGAAAGTCCAGGGGGAGCACATGTGTTCTGTAACAGAATGGGAAGAAGAAAAATGTAGACTGTAGGTCATCAGAGGAGCGCACCAGTGGCAGAGCCCTCCACTCTGGGTACCCTTCAGGCTGCCACTGTTCTGGGGAGAAGCACGCCGACCTGTTCCCTCCGCCCCCACCTTTTAAACCAAACCCTAAGAGAGGTGTAGACAACTCAGGAAGGCCTTTTCTCCAAAACCCTATTACAGGACCTGTTCTTCATTTTGTCTCCTCCTCTCTGCATTTTCCCTCTGTCTTTTCCTGGAGCTCTATTGTGCTAGAGTCCCAATATTTTATCCCTGCTGGAGATCCTCCAGATCCTCTGGTCTAGCCTTCCTCCGTGTTAGAGACGGGGAGTCAACGGCCAAAGGACCTCTTGTTCCCAGTGTCCTAGCTCAGTACTGGTGAAGGTGAGAGAGAGTAGAATGAAGGACTTCAGTAATCTCGTAATTTTTCCTAATACTTAAATAAAAATTTTTAGTATTTCCTCTTCATACTTAGTATTCCTCACCTTTTAATCCTAGTTTGGCAATATTTTTTTAGTATTTGTTTTAGGCACCTAAAATGTATTACCACTCTAGAGAAAAGTCTACAAGCTTAAAATACCTACAAATCAGATTTAAAAATAAATACTAAATTTGTTTGTTTGCTCTGGTATATTACTTTTTATCCATCTGTTGATTGATTAAACAGCTTAGAGAAAAAAGACATCAAAGTTCAAACTGGTCTACTAACCCGCAATAACAGAGCCTCATGACTGTATTGAGCTCTTAACTTCCTTCCCTTTGAACCTAACCTTACACCTTGCCTTCCCTTCAAATGAAATCCCGTCCTTATGTTGCATTTCAAATTTCTCCTACCTTCCAGTCTCAGTTCACACCCTTCCTCCTCTGTGATGTCTTCCCTCAGTATTGCAGCCTTCTGAGCTCTCAGGCTTGGAGCTTACACAGCGCTCACTGCCTTTGTAGTTTGCCCTTGAACAACACGGGCTTGAATTGTGTGGGTCCACTTAACACGCGATTCTTTTCCACAAATACAGTGCTGTAAATGTATTTATGGAAATGCTATGGTTTTCTTCATAGGATATTCTTTTCCCTAGCTTACTTCATTGTAAGAATACAATATATAATACACCTACAAAATACGTGTTAATCGACAGTGTGTTTTTGGTAAGGCTTCCGGTCAACAGTAGCCTCTTTAGTAGTTAAGTTTTTGAGGAGTCAGAAGTTACACACAGATTTTTGAGTGTGTAGTTCTAACCCCCGTGTTATTCCAGTGGCAACTGTATTTGGAATTTCTCTTTTGCCAACTTGGTTTTGATCTGTATGTGGGAAACAGCGTGGTATGGCCTGGCCCAGATCCATTATGTGGCATTTTTTTCCAGCAAGATTGCAAGCTTAAGAGACTTCATTTTGCTCATCTTCTTATATCCATATTGACTTGCACTTGGCTCACGGTACATAGGTGTTGCTGATTATTTAGAGCTCTATTGATGGTTTAACAGTTGTGATTGTTAAGAGCAGAAAACCTGTGATGTTAAATTAATATTACTACTGCCTTTTTTCTGTTCTGAGGTTTTCTCTCTGATTCTCCCATTATCTGGGTTAATGTATTAGCTTGTCATTTCATATTGTAGAGCCCAACTGAAAGCAGATTTCGTTCATTGCCAGTGTTCGTTGAAGCTGTTGAGTGGTTCTGGTTGACACTGAAAACCAGTGGGTTCCAATGTATCTCACTATTAACTTAAATATATGTGTTAATCCAAGTTTTGTGGTTAGGTTCACTGATTCCATTCAAACAAATACCTGTGGCTTATACGTGTTATGTGCGGGGACTGCCATAATAACAATAAACCCCTGCTTCCGTGGACCTTACATTCTTGACACAATTTTGGGAACCATCTTATGCTGGGAAGAAATTCTAGAAAAGAAGCAAGTTTATTCTCCTTTTGGATATAATTGTATGCTACCCTGTAGTACCATTGCTTTAATTCAGTGTATTTGTTGTATTCCAAAAACTGGAGTAGAATTCCAGTGTGACTTATAAAACTTACAAATAACAAAGGGATTCGTCATCTCCAAAAATAATTTCAAATGAAATAAATGTGAAACTTATTTGTGTTTTTAAAACTAAGGTACTTTTAATTATGGAAGATTGTATAGCTGGGGGAGCATATCGGGGAGTGACTTCAGTCACTTTTGGACTTATTCCTGTATTTTGACATCTCACCATGATGAAAATCATCTATATTTCCCTCCTTTCCTTCTTCATATAAAAGTAAAATGTTAAATAATGCAATTTGTCGTAACTATTTGTTATAATGGCTAAGGAGGAATTAGAATAAACCACTGGTAGCCTATCTCAGAATGTGCTCCTTTGGGTAAATAACCAAAGACATGACCTTGGAGAAAAGTGGGAGGATGTTCACCTGAGTTTGCTTTCTTTTCTGACTGGTTCATCTCACAGGTCTGCAGCTTGATCAGGTCTCATTACTTATTTGCTCATCTGGAACTACGCTGTCTGGTTTGGTAGTTACTAGCCATGTGTAGTTATTTAAATTTAGATTAATTAAAATTAAATTAAAAATGCATTTCTTTAGTTGCACTGGCCACATTGCAATAGCTGTGTGTTTTGTTAATGGCTACCATATTGGCACAGTGCATATGTAGAATATTTCCATCTTTGAAGAAAGTTCATTGGCTGGAGCCAACAAAACTTCCATGTATTCATATGAACAAGACATTTTAACATAACACATTTTACAATAAGAATAACCATTTTTTAATTGATAAACCCCCAAGGATTAGAGCACATAAGTAGAAAACAGAAGGAATTTGATGTCTTAGTAAAGTAGCATAGAGGGGATGTTCTGTTCAGTTAAAATAATGATAATGATGATGATGATAATAATAATAATAATAGTGTTGGTATGTCCCGTTGGATTTTTCACATAGAAATCTTTTAAACAGGATTATGAAATAAGGCATAATCTTTTGGTGACTCTTGCAATGGGCCATTCATTGATATGCTCGGGGTTATGTCTGGGGGCTATTAATATAGTATTCTAGATATAGAATGTTTAGCTTCACATAATAAGAGATTGTCATCTGTTAAAATGTCCTTCCTTTTATTAATGTCACCACCTGAAAGCTGCATTAATCTTCTGTTTAAAAACACATGTAGTTTTTCCTTGTAAAGCTACAGTGACTCAGGTTTTTCTTAGTCGTTTGCATCTCCATACCAGGGTATATGTTTTCTAGTGAATTTACTTGGCTAACTAGCTTCTGTGGGTGTGACTGTAACTCAGGTAAAAATCTATTGAAGGTGAACAGTGTCATTGAGATGAAACCAGCAGAGTTTTACTTTTTGAGGTTTATAATCTTCTTAACTCATATTACTTTTCAGCAGATTTGTTTTTTTAACTTCAATTTTTTTATTTATTGAAAATCTACTAGAAATATTTAGAGTAGTAGAGGGCCAAGTTTATTCTTTACTGCGTCAGTCATTGAATCTGAATCAAAATGATAGAATATATGTTGATGAAGCAAGAGAATTTCCTGTGTCTCCGTGAGAGAAAAGATTGGAGAAGGAAAAAAAAACCCATAGCGGTTCTCAGGTCGTGATTTGGGAATCCATGTTGAGTTGCTTGCTCCCTTCTTTTGTTAGAGAATTTCCCAGCCTCTCCTTCTGCCATCTGCTGGTGGTTCATACACTTACATGTTTGATTTTAAAAACAAATCTGCTTTATTCTTATTTAAGAAAGATTTGGGGGAAAACGTTCCATTTATATTCACCTCTACTATTTTGGTGTCGTTTTGCTTGTCATGTTTAATTATCTTTGTAAAGGCTGTTTTAGCTTCTTTTTCAACTCTGCCTCTAGAGGAACGCATGAATATAAAATTGAGAAAAGACTGAAGGCCAAAGCGCATGCCATTAACAAATAGAGAGTCACAGGTCTTCCTGGTTACAGGAATTCAGGGCCGTAAGGGCTTATTTGAGAGTTGTTGAGGTCTTCCCTGATTTCTGAATTTGGATTAAGTACGGAATAGCATTTCTGTCCCGCTTTTTTTGTAATTAAGATTCCTTAACTGGAAGTGAGCAGACCTATGTTCTATGTGAAGTCTTAGTAACAGGTTGGAAAATTGATTACTTGATCAGGTTGTTTTCAGCCCTGAAAACAATACCAGGTCTCCTTGTATTCACGAAGTCAGACCTTCAACTCTGTCCTCATTTGCTATTCTTCTGTTTCTCCCCTCTACTGTTTACAGCCTAAGCTGTTCCCATCATCTTGGGAAAAACATCAGTATTTTTTGTCTACAAACAAATCCTTCCAGGAAATAAAACTAGGCAAAGGTTTTTGTTTGTTTGTTTGTTTGTTTGTTTGTTTGTTTTTAAGAGAAAGTATAGGAATTTTATTTCCTGTCACCTTTAATCTCCTCTTCTAATCTTCAGAGCCGCCTTGACTAATTCTAGAACCTTAGATTCCTGGGTCAGTTATTGGTTCATCATTTCTGCAAAGAGGAAAAGTAACCCCAAATATTAATCTCAATTTTTGTCCGTAGGGAACAAGGCCGAGGAAGGTAAAGTGACATATTTTAGGGCCTGTTTAGTGGCAAAGTAGAACAGAAATCTAAGTTTCTGCCTCGCAGGCAAGTGTCCTTTATACAGAATTACAGCAATACTGGGATTCGTCCTTCCAGTACTGGAACTGGATATGAGATTGAATGTTACAGGAATGTCATTTTTACAGCTCAAAAAGAGTCTAATGTTGGCGATTTCATATGGTTCAATTCAGTGTACTAAGGCTCTCCCATATCATTTTAGATCTATATTCAACAATAAAAACACTTTTTCTTTAAAAGCTGTTTATCCCAATTGGAATGTGTACGTGCACACTGTCTGAAGTATTAGGTGATCACAAGATGTTTGTAGAGTTTAATCGGCATCAAAGTACCCACTAAGCCACATAACTCAATAATGTGTGAAGTTTCCATAATATGCTTTGACATTAGATAAAAAATAAAACACTGTATCATGACCCAGTGTGTTCTTAGTGTGGTAGGACTTCCATCTCTTCTAGACCAAATACTCTGTCAGGTGATGGCAGAGGGCAGACTTGTTAGATGGATCTCCTGACTGCGTGGCATGGGTCGCCAGATCGAGTAAGCACATTTGCGCAGAAACGTTCGCTCTGATGATGGTGAATATAGGAAGATGAGCGAAGGGGAGCATAATGCAATACAATTCGTACCTACTTTTGTCAGACTTACTTTGGTGTTTGTTTGTGTGTTTTTGTTTTTTTAAAGATGTTAGAAATTAAACATGGCCCCGGGTACTGTGGATTTCAAAAGTGACCTGCTTAAGGCAGGAAGGGGTTAGGCTTGAAAGAAAGCTTATTTACTTATATATTCTGGAGTTTGATTGACTCCATTTTTCTCTGGGGACATTATTTTGGCACTATTTTTTGAGAACTTAATTTTCAAGTAATAATAAAAATGCATTTATTCTCCTCATCCCCACCCTCAAACACCTGTTCATTTGGGACGTGCACAA
Organism: Acinonyx jubatus; assembly: GCF_027475565.1. Classification (NCBI taxonomy): domain Eukaryota; kingdom Metazoa; phylum Chordata; class Mammalia; order Carnivora; family Felidae; genus Acinonyx; species Acinonyx jubatus. Next base: position 10,753,138 of record NC_069385.1, on the reverse strand, counting down.
ATAATTAGAGGCGCGTTTCTGGGCTTGCCTATAAAATTCCTTAGCATCGAGTTACTGTGACGATATTGATAATCATCAAGCTGCTTATGATTTTGTTGGGAAGAAACAAAGAAATTATTCCAGGGGAAATGAGGGATGCTTTTGATTGCGTGTGTTTTAAGGTTCTCTCCGATGCCAAATTTTAAAGCCAGTTTTGTTTCTTCAGATGGTGAACACCCTCCTCCTCCCCTCTTCCTGCCTTAAATCTGGCTTTTACCCAAGGCATGTCAATTTTTGCAAGTCAGTTGAGAATGTCAAAGTGACTGGTGTTGAAAGAGCCAATATGTTGGGAGATGCTCAAAGCCAAGTAGAACATTTATGTGAATTAAAGAATATATTAGGAGATGATTTTCAAAAATCCGATTTGGGGGGGGGGGAACCTGTTGAATTAATACTTGCATACCAGATGTATCACTGATAAATACGTGTAACAGATACTCCCCAATAAGCACTAAAATTACCATTTTACAACTGAAGTAATGTATCCTGTGGGTACATTTGCAAAGATACGCCAACAAAAATACATGCAGAGCTCTTGAAGTAATAATGCAAATAAAACATTTCATATTATAATTTTAAAATAACACTACTGGAAAGCAAGAAAAAGTCTGGGAGACTATTTGTTGTGTCTCAATTCTGCTTTTACTCTGGTCTTTTGACAGTTGGCTTTTGGATACTGGATAATTGTTTTTGTGCCTGTATATATGTTGAAGGACCGGATTGTCTGACGGAGTCGAGGCTGGAAGTCTCATAAATTCTCGATACTCAAAGTAATAAGTATATCTTGTTTGTTTCGTAGCAAGAGCGGCTCCTTCTCCTACTTTGCTCAATTCTTGTGTCGTGGTTACTCCTGAATCACTGAGCAGGGAGTTTCGCCATGTGTAACGTATCCATTCGTGCACAGCCAGAGCACCCGTGCAGCGCGCAGTGGTTGTTGTGCCCCCGTGTGTGTGTGTGTGTGTGCCCCGGCACCAAGCCTTGCTGCCGGTATTCAGTGGCCACTTTGCACAGTGAGTCTGCTCCACTGGTGACGCTGGCCTCTGGCTGATGTGTCAAGCAGGGGTCGGGGGGCAGGGGGAATACCTTCTCTCCAGACCAGAGCACACCTCAAGGGTGGGTTTCCTTTGGTCTTAGGTGGCCTTGTGGAAAGACGTGAGGAATGTGAGAAAGCAAAAAAGAGTAGAGGGAGCCATAGGACTCATGCACCCTGTGATTGAGACAGAGTAAATTAAATCCTGCAGAAAATTTCATTTTCTTCTAGCTACGCATGGCACTTTAAAGCCCTTAATTGGCTGCTTCCTAAGGAGCCACGTACGTTTTTATAAGAAATTCCTCTTAACCTCCCTCCACTCTTCCCAAATTAAATTTTCATTTCAGAATGACTTTTTTGTATCTCATCGAGGAGGGGAGGAGATGAAGAATGAAAGCGAATGAATACATATTATTTAAAATGAGAATTGGATATAGGCCTAAATTGCATATTGCACATTAAATATCAGAGGAAAATTAATAAACTTACAAAAGTATCCTAAAAATATATTCAATATTTTCCCAACATTTCTCAGAATTAAAAAAAAAGTATTTATTGTCTTTTACATTTGTAATTCTAAATTTCTCACGTTATAGTCTTATTTTTGTCTCACTTAATTTCTGGTCCCTTATAAATATGTAAGCTTATTTTTTTTCAGTCGTCTTAATGTGTTAAATTATAGTTAATATCATAATTTTTAGAAAATTATATGCTATTGTAGTATAAGGATAACAATAAATGTTCAATTAAAAATTCTTTCCTGTGATAAATGACTAATTTATAAAGAAGCTGGGGAATCCTGATTTTTTTAGAGATGGAAAATACCTTCACCATGGAGACATTTGAAGGGCTTCAGTTTTGACAATAAATAAGTAATCTCTATGAAAAATTTAAGATTTTGTTTTATCTTCATTTGAGCCCCAAATGGAACGTCTAATGACATCATATTCCTGACATGACTTTGTTTACTGATGGACAGAAATTGCCATTATGTGCTATTTAACAGTATGTGCAAACATCTAGAATCACAAGTATTAAGCACATGCATGTGCAAGATGTAAATGGTCCCCACTTGTGTACATGTATGTACACATTCTTTCCTTTTACGTGGGACCTATGGAGAAGTTGACCTCCCCAAAGGAGAAGTTTGAAAGGGAAGGAAATGGAGATCTGCCAGGCTTGTTGGCTAGAGTCATGGACAAGAGCAAGGCCTGTCTGAACTGCCACTCAGTTTTTATTCTGCGAGTTTGCAGGGTTGGTGATTAGAGTGGCTTTCGCCCAATTATGCTGTGATTATTCTGCTGCACTGTAATTGACTGGGGAGATATGCTAATACCTGTCATTTGGGATGATAAAAGATGAGCGGGGGACGCAATGCATTATTTAGCTGGCTGTGTGATAGATGAGGGATGCGCAGAGTGCTTTAATTGCTGAGAAGAGAGGTTAAGCTGAACGAACGGATGAATTAGAAATGAGTTTTTTTATGGCTTGTGGAAAAGTGAAATAAAGGAAAATGTGCCTTAGACTAAAGCGGCAGATAGAAATGAGCACAGCGAAACCAGATCCAGGCAGCTTGCGTTATCAATTTAAATATTAACAAAAAAATGTGGTTTAGAGTTCAGTAAATAATAATCGGAAGGAGAGTATACAGTAGATTCTCCTATTAAGCAAAAGAAGAATTGCAAAGGAATTGTTTTTATTTGAGATGGCAGTATTTGTGATTTGTAACCTCTCAACTTCATACTGTGTTTTAGATTATGCTAAGATGTAATACGCAACAATTCTGAATTTCATGCTTTGTATCTTCTGACTGTTCGCTTAGAGGTATCTAGATTTCTTGTGCCTGTGTATCTTTCAGTAAGTGCAGGCAGAGGAAGTCAAGGAAAAAATGAATATTTATAACACTAGGAGAATGTAATAATATAATTAGTGAGAGAGTGTACAACTAATTCTCGAGGGGCAGGATCTAAGGCAGTCAGTGGTACAGTCTTCATATGCTACGCATTTAGGTATTGGTATTTCTAGGGGAAAATGTAAGGAAAGAGTGGTATTTTCCCTTTCATATGGTTTCCTTTTGTCACTCCCATATATAATCTTATGTCTGCTTTTCACAAAAGTACTTAAAAGTACTCTGTCGTAATCTGCTCGGTTATTTATTTGATTTGGCCTTTGTGTTTCGCTTTATTTTAGTTTTGTGCATTTAATAGATAATTATTTTGAATATGTAGTCAGAAGAGCAGTTTGCAGAAACAGACTGTTACAAACTGAAGGTTGAGGCCTTGCACACATTGTCGGCTTTCAAGCACATCATACTTTACCGGATAATGGTGTAGGAAAGCGTCGTCCCCAACTGTGCTGTTTTGTCTTGTAGATAAAGCAATGGAAATACAGGTTGAATAGCAGAAGTTGTATTTTTTGTAAAATGAAGGAAGTGACCCTCATATATTGTAGAATTATCTCCAGACAGTCTGGCTTCTCAGAGCCTGTGTGACTCCTCCAGCATAGCAGAATTTATCAGGGAACGGTTTTCAACCGGGTTATTGAGTGGTAATGGATCTGTCTAGAACAAAGCATGCCTGTTGGAATGGATGTCAACTGTAGACAGATGCTACTCTCTGCTACTCGAATAAGTTTTGTTGGAGCTGAGCACTTCCCTCCAATATAATTGGCACCTCTTTTGCACTTTCCTCCCAAAACCAAGTGGAGTTTCCTTGTGGCTGTTTTTAATCGCTATCCTTCTTGAAATGCCCGAGTAGACTGTTGTAGCTCCCTTATGCTCTCAGATAGATATGATCTAAAAGGGTGCTTCTGTAGAGCATCCTGGAAGGCACAGTAGGAGTTATAAAGGAAAAGATGCAGTTGGTCTCAAAGAACTTGAACTTAAACGGACAAAGGTAGGGCAAATACAGCAACCTGTAAGCAAACAGCAGTACCTAACAAGAGTTTTTACAAACGTCAGTTACACCGATCTAAACTGTCACGTGTCAGTTAATATCCCATTAAGCTAACCCCGTAATGGAAGATGGTGGCAGCACTACAGAGACATGATGTCTTGAATTTTTTTCTCATCAATAGTATAAAAAGAGTAGTCTACAAACCTCTTTGATTTTGTACATATTTTCTCCTTTTTAATTTTTTTTTTTAACATCTATTCGTTTGTGAGAGACAGAGAGAAACAGAGTGTGAGTGGAGAAGGGGCAGAGAGAGGGAGACACAGACTCTGAAGCAGGCTCCAGGCTCTGAGCTGTCAGCACAGAGCCCGACGCGGAGCTCGAACTCACAAACTGCGAGATCATGACCTGAGCGGGATTTGGACGCTTAACTGACTGAGCCACCCAGGCGCCCCAGTGCATCTTTTTTTCTTAATATGAGTAGCTTATTATTTTTCCTTCCTGCTAGGCATTTATTCAGTCCTGAGACATTGTGCCTAGATCTTGGCTATAAGGATCATCACTTGAATGTAAAAATGGTTCTTTCTTTAAGGTCCTTAGTTTGAAAGGTTTGCTTTGTTTAATATGATCTGAAAGAAAATCATGTTTGTGGCTTTTTGTTGTTTCCTTGACGTACCTGTCATGCTGTAGATGTGATGTGCGATAGTGTGAAGTCATCCTGTTGTACAGTTGGATGCCTGAGAACTATGACGTCACCATTCCTTACCTTGGATGAAGTTCTTCCCCTTGGAAATGCCTTAAAACTGAGGGTTATAATAAGAGGCAGCAGATAACTTTTTTTTTTAATGTTTATTTATTTTTGAGAGAGAGAGAGAGAGAGCGTGAGTGAGAGAGCACACAAGTTGGGAGGGGCAGAGAGGGAGACACAGAACCCGAAGCAGGTTCCAGGCTCTGACCTGTCAGCACAGAGCCCTTTGTGGAACTCGAATTCCCGAACCTTGAGATCATGACCTGAGCTGAAGTCCAACACTCAACCGACTGAGCCACCCAGGAGCCCTAGAACTAACTTCTTAAATCTCCTTAGCCTCTTTATAATATCCCTACCAGCCAGTTGAAGGTGTTTTTTTGTTTGTTTGTTTTTTTTAATGGTGATGAATTAATCACATTTTTCAAATAATGTGGTTATATTATTTTAAAATAAAATTTTAAATACGATTATAGAATTGTTGCCAAAGGGGACATGGGAAACAGTGTGATCCTTCTCCCTCATGTCCAGGGTAGGAAGTGAGGCTCACGAGAAGACAGCTGTTCCGAATCTGGGGCTGTTTCCTTCTGCCCCGGGAGGTGGTTCTTACTCAGTGAGCAGGGCCCTGTGGAAGGTGGTTGTGCACCTGACCTGGACGAGGGCCGAGAAGCCCAGCGGAAGCCTGCTTACTGGCTGTCACTAGTACAAGTGTGAGCGCTCAAGTTGATTCAAACAGAAATCATTAAAAAATGACATACACGTTACACATTGTATTTCAGCACAGAACACGGAAATGTGCTGCCTGTGTCCCGCCTCTGTGTCTGTCCTTTACAGCAGTCTCAGCCCTACCTAATTCTGCAGCGCTGTTTGAGCCACTCATTCGTCTTCAGCAGAGTCGGGGTTTTTCCCCTTTTCACACTGGCTCGTCACTTGCTTCCATATTTCATTCAGGTGTATAACCGAGGGAACGCGTAGCATAAACGTGCCGAGGAGGAAGAACAGCCAACTCTCGGGAGACGAGTACCTCAGCTGGCAGCAGCGGAGAAGTAGAAGGGTTTTCTAGGGAGTGGCCTCCTGCACACAGCCTTGAGCAGGTGTCCGGAAGGACGGAGGGCTTCCGGGGGGCAGGGGACACCCAGCAGGTGCTTCAGACGAAGGTCGCGGTTTCCACTGTGTGCACCTGCAGGCATGCTCCCTTGCTTTCCCTTTGCTGTCTTCTTTCAGAACTAGCTCGTTTTCCTAAGAAATCCCAAGTAATGACTTTTCCTTTTGCAGCAAGCCAGGGCCTCAGTATTGTGCCATTGGAAAAGATACGGGTCATTAATCAGTTACTAGAGAATAATGATTAGTTTACCTATCTCATTTTGTGGTTTTGATTTTCTTGTTGCCAGTAAGGCACTGCTTTTTTTGTGTGTGTTTGTCACGTAAATTAACCCATAGAACTTACAGGGAGTACCCTTGGGAATAACTGCTTGCAATTTTTGCTTTAAAAAGAAAATGTAAATATAAATAGTTAAATTTCAAGCCCTTACTACTCACTGTAGTATCTTTTCGCAAACTTTTCTTCCTTAAATTCAATTGTAACACTCGATAAAGATAGAAAAGTAACTTTTAAAAAAGGAAGATTTAAAAATTCGTACAGGGGCCTTCTGGTTAGATTTGAAAGGAAAGGAAAGTGGCTAATATATTAAATTTCTACTGTTGGGTAACAAATTACTACAGATTTGGCAACTTGGAACCACACCCATTAATTAATTACCTCACAGTTTCCATGAGTTAGCACTTAGGTACTGGGTCTTCTGTTCAGGGTCTCACAAGATGGAGAGTGGAGTTAACTGTTGGGGTTTTGGTTTCGTCTGAGGTTCTGGCCCTCTTCCAGGCTCATTGGTTGTTGACAGAATTCACTTCCTTGTGGCTGCAGTTCTGAGGTCCCAACTTTCCTGCTGGATATCAGCCGTGAGCCACACCCTGTCATGGGGCCCTCTCCATAACGCTGTGCTGGCAGCAGAGTTGCTTCACATCTCTCCCACCCGTCTTAAGGGATCACCTGATTAGGTGAGACCCACCCAGGTTAATCTCCTTTTAGTAATTCCGAGTCGGCTGCTTAGGGACGGTATTTACAGCTGCAGAATCCCTTCGGCCCCATAGTGAGGCATAATCCCGGAAGTATTGGCCGGTATTTGGTCTTACTTACGCTCCAGGGAGGGAACGGAGCAGGGTATGTGCAGCAGCAGCTGGGCATCTTGGGGATCATCTTAGAATTCTGCCTCCCACAGTTAGTGATTCACATTTGCTGTCAGATTTCAGGGATGAAAACCTTTTCTCTCCATGTACTCAAAAGTTCCCTTAACTCAAATTTTTACAAAGTGCAGTTCTGGAAAAATGAAAGTGGCATATAATAGGACATATTTGAGTGACAACATTGAAAATAAATGATAAGCACCTTTAACAGAGCTATCCATCATAGCAGCAGTTTTATTTCTTGTGTTGTTAGCTCCCGAGGCTTTGCTCCAGAGCAAGAGAAGTAATCTCTACCTGTAGGCTCTGACTGTGCAGTTGATGTACTTCTGGGGAAGGTGGAGAACGGTCTGCATTTCTGTTCCCAGTGCTTCTGTTGAAAGGTTTTGATGATCTCAGTTTCTACTTCCAGTAGAAATGTTTGGTCATGATCTCGGGAATCTTCACAGGCACGCCAATTATAGAACATGAAGTCTGGTGATACTGGTTAGTTTTATAGACTTGAGATGCTAAGAAAAAACATTTTCTCTTAATATTTTACAGAGTCACCATTTTGACATTCAGATTTGACTAATCATTTTTGGAGTATATTAAGGAGAAATTTGGCTTATGAAATTCAGTTTGGTTTTAATTTTTAAAGAATTAGATATTTATCTATGCAATCCATACAAATTCTATGGATTAGGCCCAGATAAAATATAATGAATAAAAAACCCAAACTATCTTTTGTCTTTTTAAAAAATCAATCTTATCTTTTTACAATTATGTACCTACATAAAGATACTTTGAATGTCTTTGCTAATACCTGAGTCCTTTCAGAATTACTTCAGAGGAAAAGTAATAGGTTTTAAATAGGATTTTTACGTACTTCATTTGAATTCTTTTGGTGGAGGAATTCTATTGGCCAAAAGTCTAAGCAGTCAGATGTGAAGCAGATCTAATGATTCGCCTTTAAAGTTAACCTGGATTTTGAAAATGTGACAAATACTTTAGTTTAAAAAAGTGATAACTATGGAGGCACCTGGGTGGCTCAGTCCAGTAAGCGTCTGACTCTTGATTTGGTCTCAAGTCATGATCTCGGTGCAGAGCCTGCTTGGGATTCTCTCTCCTTCTGTCTCTGCCCCTCCCCGACTTGTGCTCTCTCTGTCTCAAATAAATAAATACATTTTTTTAAAAAAAGTAATAACTATATACTGCACTTAAATCTAGACTCGTTTAGAAGGATTAATTTTAGATCAAGTTGATGTTACCAACAGTCTACTACAGAACTAGAATGGGATTATTTCCTTTTTTCTTTAATGTTCAATTTTGAGAGAGACACTGTGTGTGTGTGCATGCATGTGAATGGGGGAGGGGCAGAGGAAGAGGGAGACAGAATCTGAAGCAGGCTCCAGACTCCGAGCTGTCGGCCCAGAGCCCAGTGTGGGGCTTGAACTCATGAACTGCAAGATCATGGACTGACCTGAGCTGGAATCAAGAGTCAGAGGCTTAACTGACTGAGCCACCCAGGCGTCCCAAGAATGGGATGATTTTCCAATATGACAGAGGAATTACTAATGTTGCCTTGAAAAGTACTAATTAATTTTGTTTCTTTTGCAGACCTTTATAAGTTTTAATGTAGTATTTTATGGATTCGTACTTTGGGGGAGTATGTGTGACTATAAGATGAACGAACTGTAAAAAATTTTTTTTTAATGTTTTCATTTATTTTTGAAGTAGAGAGAGAGAGACGGAGACACAGAATTCGAAGCAGGCTCCAGGCTCTAAGATGTCAGCACAGAGCCCCATGCGGGGCTCAAACTCACAAACTGTGAGATCATGACCGAAGTCGGACGGTCAACCGACTGAGCCACCCAGGCGCCCCTAAGATGAACGAACTGTATAGCATTTAAGAAAAGCAGCGGCATAGTATGATAAGACAAATACCTACTTATATAGGAGCTCAAGTAGCAAAGCCATTGTTCCATCTGACCCCCTGGCTTCCTCTACCCCAGCACCTTCCCCTTGCCTCTGATAGGGTTAGGAAGTTCAGGTACGCTTCAACACCTACCTGAACGACACCAGGCTTTTCTCCAAAGTCTTTTTTTGCAACTGTTTCTCGAACTCCTTTATGCTGGTCCCTGGGCTTGGTTATTTATTTCCTGCCATTCTGAAGGCCACCCGTTTTTGAAGACATGGTGTTTAATAGGAGCAGGCCTTGTATTGGCCTCTAGCTGTTGAGCAGAATCTTACCCATTCACCCTGCACCAGGTACTCAGGAAACGAGGATGAGTGCATCATGGTTTCAACTCTCGTTGAGTTTGTAGCGCGGTTAGAGAAAAGGAGCCGTGAAGCACATGACAGGTGCTGAATGGTCATGATGCAGGCAGGCTCCGTCAGGGGAGAAGTGTAATGTGATCTGGGGTGATGTGGCTTTGAATGGCATCTGACTTGGTCGCATTGGAGAGTAGCGTCACAGACAGGCAGGAATGTAGGGATGAATTTGGCTGGAGCTAATGTGTTTAGGTTGGAGGGCCTTGAAACACCTTGCCTGGACACAAACGAAGGTGCTACAGCTTGGATGTGGATTTTTGTTTAAAAAAAGAGATTCATTTGTCAACAGTTGTCTCTTGGCATAAGAAAGACTGGATTTGGAGAGGATATATTGACCAGTTGAGTATCTTAATCCATTTAGAATGGAATGAGAAAAATGTGAAAGTGCCTAGAAAATAGGAAATTGCTGGATAAATTAAAGTTTTCATTATCATTTGGAGCAGTTTGTTGTGTAATAGGTTTATGTGGTATCGGGAATAAAAGCAACTGGCAAAATTACTCCATTAGTTAGAAAATGTTTTAGATAAAATAATCAGCCAAACTAAGTCATAGCATTTTCAAGGGACAATTTAAAACTAACACGTTTGTTTTTTGCTCTCCTGCCTGGATCCTTCATTGTGTAATGAATTTGTTTGTAAGTATTCGTTAGTATACTGTAAAATTTGAGGTTTATTGAAGATGCGGTTTGGCTAATTTAATGGAAATTGGTCACTTGGTAAGTGAAAGAGGTTTATTCTTGTATTTGACAAAAAGTTTTCTGAGATCAGAGTGCTGACAGATTCTGAGACTAGTTCGTTCACCCCTTATTAATCACTGTCACTGGGCTGGGCCTGTGGAAAGAAAGCCTGGGAGATACCGATTAGGACCATCCAAGTGACCTGAATTCCTCGCACCTCGACTCTGCCTCGTGGCTGGACCTGGTGGCCTCGAAGACCCCTTCCCGGCCTGGAGAGATTTTGTAGAGAGCGAGCAACCTTTTTGGGGATTAGTGATTCTTCTGTCGCCTACGTGTTTGAGAATTCTCAGAGTGCTTTGCGGGAGCTTAAATGAGATACGGTGCATTTGGTTTTAGGGAGAACAATGAGGGGAGAAATTTATTTCAGTGCTTGTTGCTTAATCAACATCTACATGCCACTTCACATCAGTGTCTGTCCTTTCCAAGTGAATTAGGTCTGGTGGGCAGCACGTCAAGAGGACGTGTATTGTTCCTGGCAGGGCACTTGAATTTCTAATTACCAGATTCCTGACTTAATTGCAATTACCTGGACACCCAGGCAGAGTGAATTTTTGGAAAAGAATGTAATTAGTTGAAACAGGAACTTTGCTGCCAACTCCTTGTCTAGATACTAACACTGAACAGAACATTGATAAGTTCACATCTGTAAAGACAACCCATCAGTTGATAAAAACAGTCCTTAAAGTTAATTATGTATTGTACATCTCAGCTTTAGATTCAGGAATATGTGATGTTAAAGCAGAGAACGTTGGCTTTTTGCTCCATAGTCGTGTAGAGTATGTATGCATATCGTATGTCTTTTAAGATTCGGTAATTACCTGGAGTAAAAAGAATTATTTGTCTTTCTGTATGAACATGTGCACCGCACCCTTGGTTTGATAAATGTACAATCCCAAGGTCTGTGGTCGTGGGAAGAAAAAGGTCATTTCCCATATTCAGTTGCTTCAGTAGTAATTTTTCTTTTTTTTTTTTTTAAACATTTATTTATTTTTGAGAGAGAGAGAGAGACAGCGAGAAAGCGCATGAGTGGGGGAGGGGCAGAGAGAGAGGGAGACAAAGAATCCAAAGCAGGCTTCAGGCTCCGAGCTGTCGGCACAGAGCCCGATGTGGGGCTTGAACCCACGAACCACGAGATCATGACCTGAGCCAAGTCGGACGCTCCGCTGACTGAGCCACCCAGGCGCCCCAAATAGTGATTTTTCTTAAACAGTACTTTTCATTAAAAACAAATTCACACACAACCAAAAAGTTTCAACCTGGTTATAAATACAGGGCCAAACTTAACTTTCAAAGCATTTTAATATCCTTAGGGCGCAATCTGAAATACGTATTTTCTATTTCTCTCATTTTCTCATCATATCCAGTGTCCCTAGCACATATTCACAATCCTGAGATGGTAATAAATATCTGCTTAGAGCTTATTTTACAAATTTTGATTCAGTCCTTAACCCCCTGCTAATTTGCGCTTCTCAGCTGCACTGAGCTCTGTCCTTCCTTTCCATCTCAACAAATCCCTTGTCCACACCAAGGTTAATTTTGTCCATCTATGGTTAGTTAACTCATAAATGATCTTTTACAGCTTCTTCCCCGTGGAGCCGCTGGTCTTTTTCATTTTCAGCCTTCTTAAAAAATGTTCCCCAGCCCTACTCTGAGGAAGCCTCCAGACAGCAGAGGGGTAGGCTTTGTCTCCTCCTTGAAGCTCTTCACTCAGGCTCTCCCCCAACGGAGATCATCTCATTTATCCTGACCATCGTTCAATTTCTTCTAATTCTTTTAACAGTATTAAGAACATCTCCTACTTGTGTATCTTTTTACATACATGTTATCGTATTTTTATTTTACGACGGTAACTTGAGAGCATAGACTCTGGTGCCTGGCTGCATTCGAATTGATGTTGTTAACTGTTTGAATAATGAGTAATAGTAACATTTCAAATGAGAACGAGAAGAGCCAACACCTACCAGTTGTGAAGACGGACTGGGACCTCGCACATCTACGTGCTGTTTGTTTGTTGCTGCCGCCACTGTATTACTTGAGCCCCGTATCCACCCTGCCCGGTAGCTATGGTGGTATCGTCCCCAATTCATAGAGAGAAACACACAAGTACCAAGGGGATAAATCGCCTGCTTGGCATCTCAGAACTGGTGGTAGACCTGGGCATTGAACTCAGGTATTTTAACTCCTACTTATTATGTTTTTCCATTCATCTATCTGAGGGTTTCCAGATTCAGGGGGGAAAAAAAATCAGATCACCCAGTTAAGTTTGAATTTCAAAGAAACAGTGAATAAAATTTTAGTATAAGTACATCCCCAGGATTGCATGGCACGTACTTAATGCCAGCAGATTTGTTTATCTGAAATACACATTTAACTAGGTTCCCGTATCTTATCTGATAACTCTAATCCATCCATGCGGAGTGTCTCCTCTGTGCCAATCTTTTTTTTTTTTTTTTTTTACATTTATTTATTTTTGAGAGACAGAGAGCACAGGTGGAGGGGCAGAGAGAGAAGGAGACACAGAATCCAAAGCAGGCTCCAGGCTCTGAGCTGTCAGCACAGAGCCCGACGCGGGGCTCGAACTCACTGTGAGATCATGACCTGAGCCAAAGTCGGACGCTCAACCGACTGAGCCACCCAGGCCCCCCTGCTCTGTGCCAATCTTTAAATAGTAGTCCAAAAATTAAAGATAGCTGATTAAACCGTCTGCGCTTTTTTACAATGTATAAAACCCCTTTTTGTTTTTCAGACAACCCAATTAAGGACCATTAAAGTGAAGTGTCTGTGCTAGAGACTTCCCAAGCTCATAACATATTGTAGGTGGAAAAATATTTTTATGAGAGAGACACCATAGTAAATTTTTCCAGCAGCTAATAAACACTGAGTTTGCAGTGGCAAAAGTGAGACGGTAAATATGAAAGGGGCTAAAGATAGCCCATGTGTCCTGTCATTTCTGGGAGATATCCAAATGTTTGACAGAGCAGTCACGATAAGCTGGATCTCTTTTTTCCAAATACATCACTACAACCTGCAGTTCTTTCACTTTCTGTTGCTGTTGTTTTCCTCCATTCCTGTTTTTCTGTCTGTTAATTGTCGTAAGCTGCTAGAGACATGAGTTTGGTTTTAAAGCTCTCTCTGGTGTATTCACAGAAAGGACCTGAAGGGTCCACGGGGAACTGATAACAGTGGTCCGATCAGGACTCTCTCTCATCTTACTGTTTTCTGTGATGGTCATTGTGTTGTTGTTGTTGGTTTGTTTTTTTTTAATTATTTTAAAGTTCATATATTTTGGGGAGTCTGGGTGGCTCAGTTGGTTGAGTGTCCGACTTCGGCTCAGGTCATGATCTCATGGCTCGTGAGTTCGAGCCCCGCGTCGGGCTCTGTGCTGACAGCTCAGAGCCTGGAGCCTGCTTTGGATTCTGTGTCTCCCTCTCTCTCTGCCCCTAACCCACTCGTGCTCTGTCTTTCTCTCAAAAATAAATAAACATTTTTAAAAAATTTAAAAAAAATCATAACCACATAAAGTTCATTTATTTATTTTGAGAGAGAGTGAGCGCAAGTCAGGTAGGGGCGGGCGTGGGGGTGGGGAGAGAATCCCAAGTAGCCGGATGTGGGGCTCGAACTCCGGAGCCTTGAGATGATGACCCGAGCTAAAATCAAGAGTAGGATGTTAACCTACTGAGCCACCCAGGTGCCCCTGTTCGTTGTTTTATACAAAGCATCTGCTAATCTGATAATGTTTCAAAGAAATAAGCTTCATTTCAGAATAAGGATGAATGGGTCCAGTTGGACCATGCTCATTCTGGGGTTTAAAGAATATAGAGAGTGTTTCATATGGTGGCTCGTCCTTTTCTTCACAAAATATTTTTGAACCTTAACAATCACAACAAGTGGCCCGGGACAGAAGATCGCCCAGTCCAGGAATGAGCCCTCAATCATCTCTTCAGTTCCAGAATGGAATATTGGGTAAGGATGGAGAATGGGATCTACTTAGCCAAGTATTTCTCCTGTGCTTTGTCTTTTAAAACAACATTACGTTAAGAGGCAGGTGGTATAATTCCCTTTTACAAACGAAGGGACAGGCTCAGAGGTCAGGTAGCTGATACTAGAGGACATGTGGCCAGTAACAAAAAGCCAGTGCTTTTTCCACCCTGCCAAGATACTTCTCATCGGGGCCATTTTGTTCCCTGTGAGACATTTTTTTTTAGATGGTTGTGCTATTTTATTAGTGATCAGTCTGGACAAAGTGAGTTTAATTCTGCATTGCTGTGAGAATTGAGTCTATGATAGAACAGTATACTAATTTATGAGAAATTAGTGACATAACAAAATGTGTATAAACTGTAAAACTCTTAGTAAATGTACCTCTAATAAGCCAGAGTTCCCAGTTGTGTTTATAATAGTTGTTTATGTATGAAATTAATGCCAGTGGGGAGACCTAATAATCTCTTTCTTATAGAACTTCCCAGTGGCTGGGACGCCGGGGGGGCTCAGTCAGTTGAGCGTCCGACTTCAGCTCAGGTCATGATCTCGTGGCTCATGAGTTCAAGCCCCCATGTGAGGCTCACTGCTGTCAGCACAGAGCCCGCTTTCGATCCTCTGCCTCCCTCTCTCTCTGCCCCTCCCCCACTGGCACTCTCTCTTTCTCTCAAAAATAAACATTAAAAAAAAAAAAGAAGAAGAACTTACAAATGGCCTACATACCACGAAGGGGAATTTTAGTTCTTCCTGATTCACCACAGGGTGACTATACTTGTCCAGGGTTTGAGTCTCTATTCTGTGAGGTTCGGACAGCAATTTTGCCAGGAAGATACCAAGAGATGGATGGACCGTCTCTGTGGAAAAGACTCACTGACCACCCTGATTGACAAGGCAGTGGTCTTCCTGGTGGCAGACCAACCCAGGAACAGGTCGCTTTGTGAGTATGGCATATGTGGGATAGTTCAGTGATTTGAAGGTTTCGCAGTCTTGGGCTGGGATAGCCAGACCCCTTCGTTTCCACAGCCCACGTCCCATGCTGGTTTTTCCAGGCGTTAGCATTATGCCATCACCTGAGATGTTCATTTTTTCCTTCTGCCGTTGTTAGTTTTGTCTTGTAGAACCTCTGTGATTCTTTTTCTTTACTTCTAACGCCGATCAGCCCCTCGTTTGAGTGAATTGTTCTGGCGATAGATCAGTACAACTGGTCTGATTATAGAGAGGCATTGCTAGCCTAGGAGTCGACCGTGCTCTTTAAGGTAATTTTACATACACCTACTGGGCAGTAGTAATTGTTTTCCATGAATTTGTAAACGGTGAGAATCTAGAGCCCATTTCTCCAGAAAGCTCGCTTAGCTGTGTCCATGTATAATACCAGGGAGCAAAAGCAAACATTGAGAAGCTATCTTCTGTTTTTCTAATGACGTGGACGCTTTCTTCGTAGCATTTCTTTTGTGTTTTGAATATAGCGTTGCTCACAGGGAAGACTTTTATTTGTTTTAATTTTCATTCTTCCAGACCTTCTCATTCATGAGTACTTGTAACCCAATCCAGAGTTTAGTCAAGTGGGAAATGTACATTGCTGGCTGGATTCACAGAAAAGGCTTCCAAATGCTTCCTCAGATGCTGTTTGCCTGAAGAGTCCCGCTGCCCCCACCTCCTAACTACGAAGTCTGAGTGAAAGGCCATGTGGAGGGGGGACCCGGCATAACCGGGGCATAACCGGCATCACCGAATCCCACATCCCGCCTCCCGCCTGTAAGGCCTCATCTTTCACAGCAGCTCTGTCTTTCTGCTCTCCCCTCCCCTCTTCCACCCTGAGCTCTCCCTTTCCCTCCCTCTCTTCCCTTTTTTTTTTCTTTTGGTGTCTTCTCCCTTCACTCCTTTTCTGTGCAAATAAACAGTAGAGGGAATTACATATCTTTTGTTCTTTTGTTAAGAACTGAATTTCATTCTAAACAAATGACTCCACCTTCAAGTTCACATAGAGCTTGCGCACAACTTGAATCTATATTCTACGGCGGCATTTTGTTTAAACTAAGAAAGACGTCATTATTTGCAAGTAGTTTTAGTTACAAATGTGAGAGGAGTAAAGTCGTGCTTCAGCACAAAGATCACTAGAGCATCACATCAGGTTCTCCTATTCGGGGAAGGTTCACCTCTCTGAGTCCCCATCTAACCCATCATAACCATGGTATTCAAAGTCCTGAGGAATAGAAGTTAAAAGAAATTCAGGTTAATGACAACTTAAAGGTGAATCTATGAGACAAATGGAAAATGCTCTCCAGTACAATACGACTAAAGATAATAAAGTTGTCCCACTTATTAGTACCTAAAACCAGTACTACTTGGGCTTTGGATATTATTGGTTCTGTACTCTGGTCGGGGTAGATCATTCTGTATGTGTCCGCCTGTGACTTTGTCAGAATGAATGATGACAGTCTTGTGGTTTATGCTTCCTTTTATTTTAATTCCGAAACCATCTCTAATTGATGAAATGTGCCTTTATGGTACAGTTATTTTCAAATACATCAAGCACTGCTTTTGTCGACCCTTGGCTTCACGGGCATGTTGGTCTTTGACCCAGAACTGGTAAATGAACCCTGCAGGGAAATCATTAGAGAATTGGAACAATTGTGGTAGCGGGATCAGGGGTCAAACCATTACCTACCCATAGGAACTTCCGTTTCAATTGGACTCTTGCTTTTCTGAAAGCAGGTCATATATTCAGGGAGACTACTGAAGGAAGAGTGGAGCACGTGTTAGTGCTAATCTCTCAGGATGACAGAAGGCTGTAAGGATCCCAGAGATGTCTGGTTTGTTTTCCTTCATTTCCTTTTTTCTCCCATGTCGTGACAAATGACTGTGGGGTTATTGTGTAGAAGTCAGTTTCCTTCAATATAAGTGTTGTGGAAGTGTCCCGTAAGTGTAAGGGAAGTGCGTGAATTGTAAGTGTGCCGCTTAGTACATTTCCTCCGGCAAGCGCACCTGTGTCATCAGTTCCCAGTTCAGAAAGCACTACCTGGACCTTGGAAGCCTTCTCACGCTGTCTTTGCATCATTACTCCATCCATCCACTCCTCAACCCCCACCAAGGGGAACCACTGTCCTGAGTAAAAGTCAGTGATATGTCAGAGTCAGTAGGTACTACCAGTAAGCCATTCTTTATTTGGGCTTTCTGCAGGAAACCATCTTCTTAAACATGTTAAAAAGTTTTGTGCAGAGAAAACACAAACCTTATTCGAGGAGTTTATATCAGCTTCAATTTTCACCTGCCATGTAGCTATTAAAAGAAACTTTAGAAATGAGGAATGTCACAGAAGAGAGTGTTCTTTTCCTTTGCATTGGGAATCAGTTACTCAGAAGTTACCTTTTAAGACTTACAGAAATGAAGGGAAGTTAGAGTTCAGTTCTTTTCCGTTGTGTTTATAGTAGTGCTTCTTATATAATTACTTTTTTTTTTTTAAGATTGATTTATGTTTGAGAGAGAGAAAGAGAACACAAGCGGGGGAGGGACAGAGAGCGAGGGGCAGAGAGCTTTGGCTCCAAGCTGACAGCAGGGAGCCTGATGCAGGGCTCAAACTCACGAACCCTGGGATCGTGACCTAAGCCAAAGTCAGGCACTCAACCGGCTGAGCCACCCAGGTGCCCCTAATTACTATTTTCTGAGGAGGGTATGTAATCTCAAAATTTTAAATTTGTCCTGACAAATAATGCATGTTAGTTTTTTTTTTTTTAATTAATTAATTAATTTATTTTGAGAGAGAGAGTATGTGTGTGCACGCACGAGCAGGCGAGGGTCAGAGAGAGGGAGAGAGAGAATCCCAATTAGGGTCCATGCTGTCAGCACAGAGCCTGACTCGGGGCTCCATCTCATGAACTGTGAGTTCGTGACCTGAGCCAAAATCAGGAGTCAGATACTTAACTGACTGAGCCACCCAGGCGCCCCAATGCATGGTAGTTTTAAAATATCTTCCATTAGATATTTAAATGAAGGAATTCTTAATTCTAGTGACATTTTTGGGCCAAAACACTATGCTGCTTGCATGATGTTATCATGGTCTTTAACAGGTACCTTATATCTGGAATCAGGATTATGTTTTTGTCCAAAGAATAGATCACATTTAGTCCTCTTGTCGGAACACTGGTGGTGGTGGTGGTGTTTTGCTACTTTCTGTTCCAGAGGAAGATGTGGAAGCTAATTGCAGTGGGGAAGATTTTCAGTTTTCATCAAAGCCAAACTAAGAATTTTTTTGCGAGGAGAGGAAGAGGATTCACTTGGATTGTTAAATGATTTTCATTCCAGAAAAAGAGTGAACCTTCTGGAAATACTGAGAGAGTACCGTTACTTCTTTTACTCTGGCTTTTTTCTTGCCTTTTCCTTTGTTTGGCATGGGAATAGAAACAAGGAGGAGAAAAAACGTGGATCAGAGTAGTGGATATACCAGGCTTTAAATTCCGAGTACCACTGGCATCAATCAGCCTGCCCACCTCACCCTCTGAACCTTTTTCCTATACTTTTTATTTATAAAATGTGGTTGGTTGACCCTACCTAATAAGACTGCTGTCAGGAGTAAATGACAAAATCATTTGAGTAAAAAGATAAAATAATAGTAGCTGTCATCTAGTATCCTCTCACTATTTGCCAAGCACTATTCCCAGGGCTTTCTTCTATATCAAAATAAACATCAGTTTAACAATACCTGTACCAGTTTGTCAGTGGAGAAATTCAGGCCCCAGAGAGTCTTAAGTAATGTGTCTAAGGCTGAGCGGCTAGTAATTAGCAGAAGAAAGAAAGTTCGGACCACAAAGGCCACGCTTCTAATCCTGGCTGTCACCAGCTCCCCATTTCCTAGGTAAATAGTGGCCCTCCGTGGTGCCAGGAGGGGGTCACTATGACCGTGCAGCTCATGCTCCCTGCTGGCAGGAACAGATGGGGTTGAAACTCTGCGTAAGGTGCCCTTAGCCAAGAAAGGGTGCAGTTTTCTACAGAAAAGCACCGTGGTTCTGCGGGGCTGTGTCTACCCAGAAGGCCACTTTTCTTCTGCTTCTTACAAAGGTGCTTGCTGGCCTAAATACAGGTGTAGAATTCTCCACACTATTTAGCTTAGGAGTGAAAGGTTAAAATCTTTAATGATATTTGTCACATCTGCCAAAAGTTCTGTCTACTTTCCTTGCTGCATTTCCCACGTGCAGTCATTGATCCTTTCATTCACCAGAAACCGTTTTAACTTGTGCATATTATATGGCGCTCATATTCTTCTGTCTTGTCTTACTGTCTCCCATTTTCTTTGTCTCTCCTTATTCCGAAGCTTTTCCTTCCTGCCTTTGTGTCCTGCTCTGGACCATTGTGTATTCCACACGACCAGCTCTTCCATAGGTACAGTTAATTCCTCTGTTCACCGGAATTTAAATTCAGGTTGGGCTGTATCCCATATGTTTAAGACCTAAAACAATTACAGATACTTCAGAACTCAGAACTCTGTGAAATAAACTATTTATCATATCAGATTGCATGAGGGAGCCGTTGCAGGTTGAGAACTGGGCTAGGTCACAGATGGTATATTTCATGGGTTATGATTTCACAAAACAGTCTGTCTTCACAATTTGCTTCTCTTATATTTCCCTCTTGTGACTCCTGTGGGTCGTCATCAGACAGAATGAAAAAATCCGACGCTTTATCAGTTTAAGTGGTAAAATACATTTACCTTGTTTGCTGTTTGGATTCCCTCTGAATCTAATCATGAATTCCTTTGCTGTGTTGGAGGTGGGCGTTCTGCCCAGATCGGGTCACAAGGTAAGTGGATGTGGATTCCGTCTGTGGCTGTGGGAGTCAGCTGTCCTCTGGTGTGCCACGTTAGGGTCTCTTGTTTATGGGCCTGTGCATGACAGCTGTTGTGACTCACCCACGAGGAGATGGCGTGAACACGTTTATAAGTTCAGGAAATAGAACTAGAAAACACATTGTGTGAGACACAGCAAAGGCTAGAAATTAGAAAATAAAAGGTCTGCTTTAAATCACCAAAAGATCTGTTCAGCTGTATCCTGCTATTACACAAACTGGGACGTCTCAGCCACGTGGTTTTTGAGTGTTCTTCCTTTTATCCCTTACAAAGTCATATTCTTATTTACTAAATGAAATGAGACTTTGAGAGAGTCATGTACCTACAGCGTGAAATAGTAACTGTTAGAAAATGTGCTTAAGTAGGTATAGGGTGCTCTAGTGACCAGTGCACGAGCATGCACACATTCCCTCTCTGTCCCTCTCCCCACCACCACCACCCACCCACCCCCCCCACCCCCCACCCCCCACCCCCGCTTCTACTCCCCACCTCTTCCTCTCCCTCTCTTCCTCCCACCTCCCTTCCCCTCCCCTTCTTCCTCCCTCTTCTCTTTCTCTCTCTCATTTACTCATTCTCTCTCTGTCCTTTCAGCTTCTTGGGCTAGCCTGTCAATATCAGTGGTAATGTCGTTGATAAACATACCTAGAAAACTGCATGCTAATGTAGTCTTTGTCTGTAGAACCTGGGCATAGTTTTGATGTAAATAACTTAGCCTCTCTTTGGACCTCAGTTTCACATTCTAAAAACAAAGGACTGGAGTAAGTGTTTATGTGGCTTTTGTTTTAGTTCTGAAAACTCTGTATGATTCCTAATAGTTCCCCTAAGTGCTTCTCTTCCGAGGGAGTCAAACTTTACTTTCCCCATGTTGTTACACACACACACACACACACACACACACACACGTATATACACATATATATATATATAAACAAAAATATGGCCATATTTAGATATAATTGATTTATAACATATTCGTTTCAGGTGTATAGCATAATAATTCAATATTTTTACATATTTTGAAATGATCACAATAAATCTAATATCCATCAGTGTACATTGTTACAAAATTATATTTCTTGTACCAAAAACTTTAGATTTACTCTCTTAGCAACTTTGAAATATATAGTACAGCACTATTGACCATAGTATATAATGTAGTCACCGTGTTGTACATTACATCTCAATGACTTATTTTATTGCTCTCCCTGTATTTTAATACTTCTAGCATGTTTCTACCTGAAATACTGTGTGTGAGCCCCATTAACATCTGCTAAACAACTCTAAGAATTGATGAAGTATAGTTTGGTTACTGCTAGCGTGGATTTGCTGTCGGAGACTAAAAATAGTCTAAACATTTTATTTTTGATATGTTACTCATGATCTACGTATATCAGGTTTAGGAACCTTGTGTTCATTAATTATTTCTGTTGACAGAATATTCAGTAGTAAGTTCCTGAGGATATTTATGGCCTAACATTGTCAACCTTGGACTGCCTAATTATAAAGCTGCTAGCCAAAAAACTGTGATATGGCGTTTGCATATTTAACTGCATGGAGATTTAACTCCATGGATTTCTTGTATAGGCTACAGTCCATGCACTTACTTACCGTTTCAGATATGTTCTCTAGAAAAACCTACTTTTCCCCAGCAATGTAAAAGGAGGCCTGTCTGGGTCTCTTACCATTCTTGGACATTAAGACTCCCTTCTTTTCAGCCTTTAGTCATGTTCCTTGTACCAGTAATGTTAGGTTATTCAAGGGCAATCCTGTTTGAATGCTGAGCATATAGACCAATTGCCAGTATCTAAAGCAAACATGGAGAATTTTCTCTGGGAAGAATTCAACATCAGCTTGACACTCATAATCGTGAGTGGTGGGTAATGAGAGGATGCAAGCCAGTGAAAAGTAATTCTGCAAACATACCTTTCTTTGTAACCCATCAGCACTTAATAGCCCAGCTTCCGTGACCAAGTAACCACACAAAACGGTATTCCAGCATCCTGGCCTATGAGAGCAACATTGTTCTCTTGCTGACTTTAATCGTTCTCTTAAAGGAGATGATGTGGAACCCTCAGGTTAATTTTTCAACTTTACACTTACGTTAAAAAGACGCACAAATTATAAAACTGAGAATCATCTGTGAGACAAAATGTTCACTTTCTTGACAGAGGATGCCAAGTAGGTCAGTAGGTACCTCAGTTGTTACTGCATGCATATCAAGCTTACCTTGCTGTACTCGATAGGAAAGACTGGAAGGAAGTATGGCAAAGTGTTAGAATTCGGTTAGCTCTGTGTAGTGCTACTGAGGATTTTTATTTTGTTTTGTTTTCTGATGAAACGGTTTCTCGTCTGTTTTTAAGAATAATGAGCTGTATTACTAATTTTGTGTCTCTTTTTTAATAGAAAGTAGATGACACTATAAAATATAGTTTTCTTGTTGAGGAAGAAGATATTTTCGTGTTGAGTTATTAGTAAATGGAATCAAATTTATCAGCTCATTTCTCCTTTGAATTAATATCTGTGTTGGGATAATTGGAAGTTTGTTGTTCTCTGATCTTCTTGGATTGCAAGGACAAAAATTGGGAAAGAATTGATGATTGCATCTTAGTTTTTAAATATTACAGAACTAAATCTCCTATTCTGTCACGAGGAATTGCTGAGAGCTCAAAGACGTAGGTTTGGTTCGTGTAAAAGGTAACGTCTACCTCTTTAAAGACCAAGCAGTACGCTCCTGTTTTGTTTTTGTTTTTTTTAATTGCAAAAAATCAGCATCCCTTCCTATCATTAATAGACTCGCCCCTCCTTTTTTTGTTACTAGGTACAAACTTCAGCAAAATAAAGTTAACACTCAATGTCACTTCATAATTGCAGTAATGATCACACAGCTGTGCTTTCCTCAGTTTATAACACATGTCAGCATCAGTTTAGGGGCTGAGCTTCATTTCCTGCCCAGATAGCATCCTGCAGACTGTTTTTGTGGTGGGAACGCAGAGCATCCTGTCGGTCACTGCTGGGGTGCTGAGGCCAGGAGTCGAGGTACCCCAGCTCTCGGAAATGCAGGCTGAGCTCTGCCGTTCACCGTGACTCGGTCCTTTATTTATTTACCTGCTTGCGGATTTTCTTACTTACTTCTCAGTTATTTTTGTTTGCTAGATTAAGAACCATTTTATTTATGAGTTTGTGAATTTTCAAGGAAGAGCTCTTACACTTAAATGAACCTGTAAGAAGCCCACAGAAAAGCAAGTGCCTGCAGCGCTAATAATGAGAACTGACAAGGCAGTCCTGCTGGGTTTATTTATGACCTTCTGCCTTTGTTAGCTCTTGTGAGAAATTCCTCTCTAACCATAACAATATTGTTGGAGTTTGGCACTATACAGAGAAATCCTACCGAGCCCCGAGGCCCACAAACTGGCACTCACTCAGCTCATAACAGATTGCTGGGCTTGTTGGAGCTGTGCATTTTCCTTCATTCCTCTTTTATTTAATTCATCAGTAGTCTTCACCAGTTTTTATATACACGGCTTTAAAAAGAAAAAAATATATATGCATGCATATATATATATATGCTATATATATATATATATATATATATATATATATATATATATATATATATATATATATAGCTTTTATTCTCAGAGCCCAAATCCCCTTTTTCCGTAATACGGTGTCATACCTGCTTAAGTGCTAAGGAAAATTCGGAAGAGGACAGGGTCCTGGAAGGCAAGAAGAGACAGGTCTGTTCCGTACAAGGACAAATCACGGGACGTCACATCACATGCCCCACAGTGACGGACTGTTATGGTGCTCCTACCAGTCTCATGTGGTTACTGGCTCTCAGAGTTAAAGTGACCTCAGTAGAACAAATATACCTCAGGTTATGACTTTATAATACTCTGCTTATTACTTCTACTCCTTTTGGGCACTTTAAGAACCCGTGTATTCCAGCTTGTTTGCTTTCTTCTACAATTTCCAAGTGACATAGGAAATTTAAAAGCATCAATTCACAGAGAGAATTGTGTTAAAAATTGTAATTTTCTTTGCAAGTAAAGAAAATTGATAATGTTGAACTTGTACCTCTTAAAATGAGATCCTTGACAGGAGTTTTCTGTATGGAGTTATTTAGGCCATAGGAGATACACAAAACCTGAAGCAGTATTATTCAGTATTTCTAATAATTGGCCCTGTTTTCTTCGGTGTTGCCAACAACGACAAAATAGCTATTCATATTCTATTTAAAGTATTGATAGACACATGACTTCTATTTCTTCCGAGAATCTGCAGGTTCAAGATGGCACTTTTGGGGGCAAGAAGCTGTGGAGGACCCATTTAACTAGAAGTACCAGTGTCTGCATTTGCTGTGTTGATCCCTTTGAGGGAGTGGGTTGTTAGGCCAGGCCACGCTATTGAAATCAGTATGGAGAGTTTTGCTTCATTCTACTTACCTCTTACCTGATTTTTAGTTTTCCTCAGCCATCTTACTCATGTACAAACAGACTTGCTAATGGAAACCGTGAGGAAAATTGTATTAAAAATCTTAGCCTGGAGGTGCGTGGGGGGCTCAGTCGCTTAAGCCGTCTGACTCTTGATTTTGGGTCAGGTCATGATCTCACGGTTCGTGAGATGGAGCCCCACATAAGACCCCACGCTTTCTCTGTGCTACTTGGGATTCTCTCTCTCTCTCTCTCTCTCTCTCTCTCTCTCTCTCTCTGCCCCTCCCCCTGCCTTGCGCACATGCTCTCTTTCTCAAAATAAATAATTAAACTTAAAAAAAATCGAAGCCTGGTAAAATGTGAAAACTATGCATATGAGCATAACTTATTTGTCCGTCTTTGTCTTTTATTTTCTTACCGTATACGTTTGCATTGTTTTCACATCTATTCTGAAAATACTAATATGATTTCATGCTACTATGATTCAACTGCTACCCGTTTTTTGAATGGGCTTTTTTTTTTTCAAAAATTCTTTTTTCATGTTTATTTTTGAGAAAGAGAGAGTGAGAGAGCACAAATGGGGGAGGGGCAGAGAGAGAGGGAGACACAGAAGCTGAAGCAGGCTCCAGGCTCCGCGAGCTGTCAGCACAGAGTCCGACATGGGGCTTGAACCCACGAACCGGGAGATCATGACCTCAGCCGAAGTCGGACCTTTAACCAGCTGAGCCACCCAGGCACCCCTTAACGGATATTTTTTAAAGTCATTTGTCGTTTGCCTTAGAGTGGGTACAAATTAATACTCTGTTCGTGAAATTGCGCTATGGCTATGTGTTAAAGACTGTTCAAATCTCCAGGGTCCCCTTTTGTTTTGTTACTTTTGCAAAGAAGCTCTAGCACTTATTAAAATGCTATCTGAGGACACCTGGGTGTCTCAGTCAGTTAAGTGCCTGAGTCTTGGTTTCAGCTCAGGTCATGATCTCATGGTTCTTGAGTTCAAGCCCCGCATCTGGCTCTGCAGGACAGCATGGAGCCTGCTTGGGATTCTCTCTCCTTTTCTCTCTGCCCCTCCCCCCCTCATGTGCTCACGTGTGTACTCTCTCTCTCTCTCTGTCAAAAATAAACTTTAAAAAAAAGTAAAATTATGCCTGCTCAAGTACAAAAAAGAAATAAAAAATTCTCTCAAATCTAATCCCTTAAAATAACCACTGTTAACATTTCAATGCCTCTTAGGCGTTAAAAAAGGCACAGGTATATTTTACATGTACGTATAAATGCATATATATTCATATAGTATTTTATATATTTTACATCAACTAGGTCATGTTTTCTGCTGTTAACGTGATTTTCACTCAAGCTTTTCAATAAAAATTACATTTTTAATGTATATTTTGAATAAATATTACATAT
This sequence comes from Acinonyx jubatus, assembly GCF_027475565.1. NCBI lineage: Eukaryota > Metazoa > Chordata > Mammalia > Carnivora > Felidae > Acinonyx > Acinonyx jubatus. Next base: position 10,727,489 of record NC_069385.1, on the reverse strand, counting down.
TTTTACATTTGAAAGAGAGAACACACACACGGTGGGGAGCAGAGGCAGAGGGGAAAGAGAGAGAGAGAGACAGACAGACAGGGACACAGGGACAAGGCATCGTACGTCGGCTCCATGCCCCGCACAGAGCTGGATGCAGGGTTCGATGTCACAACCCCGGGATCATGACCTGAGCCAAAATCAAGAGTCAGACCCTCAACCAACTGAGCCACCCAGGTGCCCCAAATAATTATTGTATATTTAAATAACCCACTACTAAGTTGACATTTAGGTGGCTTCTCACTTTTTTGCCACTTTAACATCTAGCTTTCTATCTTTGTTGTTATTCTTTGTTTTAAATGTATTTCTACACTGTGTGTTATAATAAAGATCGTGGTGGCTAATATTTATTAAATAGATTCTCTGTTAAGCTAAATTCTCTCCACATCTTTGGGACAGAGATCCACTTTATAGGTGAAGAAACTGTAGCGCAGAGATGTTAATTCACTTGCCTGGTTTATACCACTAGGAAGTGATAGAAGGAAGATTTGAACCGAGGCTTTTTACGGCTGGGGCTGATTACCTTTTCCACTCCCTCTTTGTTGTGCAGTGTTTGTCATTGGTAACACTGCATTTTAAAGTGCCAAAAGCTATTTACTTAATAGAATATTGATTGTTAACATAACTATTTGCCTGACACATAATTATCTGGTAAATATTTGTTAGAGAATGGAAGGATGCATTCATGCCACTATTTACTCATCCTATTTTATAAGTGAGATGATATTCTAGAAGTCATTTGCAAATTCTTTATGCTGTATTCAAAATGTAATTTCGATTACAAAGAGTGTTAACAAACAAACCGTGTGTCTGAAATGCGTGTATGTTTATATGTGTATGTAGGCATTTATATACAAAGCAACTGTTTATTGAGCACATGCTTAATAGTTCTTGTTCATAATTATATCTAATCCTCACTATATAGCATAAGTGATAGTTTCCCTATTTTTTGGATGGTGAATCTGAGGCTCAGTGAGGTTAAGTAACTTGCCCAAGATTGGGTGAAGAACTTACAGATCCCGGCCTTGATTTCAAACTGCTCTTACTCCAGAATTCGTGATTTTTACCTCTCCATTATTACTGTAAACCCACGTTCCAGTAAATATTTAGTGAGCACTTTACCTGGTGCCATGCTTGGTGCTGTGGTACTTTATGTACAGCAACTCATTTAACTCTCTCATCAATACTGTGAGGTCATTACTTTTACTGTCCCCTACTAAGTACAGATGAGGGGTGGAGGCTTGTGGGGCTCTGTCATTGCCCACGTCCTTGGAATTTGCAAAAGAGGAGCTGGGTTGGGGTCAGCTGTGTGGTTCTAGAGCCCAGATTCTTTGTAACCACCATGGCCTGCATCCGAAAAGATCACTGTTTGCTACAATACAAAGGTTTTAAAAAAAAACAAAAAACAGCTAACATCTAATGGATGCTTTTAAAAAGCAAGTTTCATTAGAGGAGAGGAATATGATGCAGAAGAAGACTTTCTGACCCTTGCTAGGGATTTACAGATTGATGACTGGAGTTTTAAGTCCAATTTTATTTCAAAACTTATAATTTACTGGGATAAAAGAAGAATTAGGCAATGTGATAGGCTTGCGAGTCTGCTTACTGAGGTCCCTTCTCTGTTCAGAGGTTTTAGAAGGCAAAGGGAGTGTGAATTTTATCCTTTCACCATTCAGAATCCTGTATCTGAATTTGTTTATGTTGTCTTTGAGACTGCTTATAGCGGACTACAGTGCCCATCAGAGAAACTCTTCATTCTCCTAGTGGGCCCTGAAATGTGTTCCAGATGACAAGGTAATTACTTGTAAGTGTGAGGCTCAGTAACACCATTGCACGGCACATCAGTGGCTCTGTTGACAGGTAGTGTGTTTGAGTGTGAAGCATGCTAGCCTTCCAGACCTAATTTGGGCCCTTACTGATGATGATATTATTATTATTATTACTATTATCATTATAATAACCCTCATCACCCTCATCATTATTGGTATTTACAGGTTTCTGTCTGAAACCCTGAACAGGTTTATGACCACCTCTTCTTGAGAAGGAGTTTTTTAAGTTATAAAATGGTTATATGCTCTTAGGAGAAATTACTATGTAAAATTGCACTTGAGTGCTAGCCCTTGAGGTGTTAAGTGACTGGCTGCCCCCTACATAGACAGAAAATGACTCATTTTGGAAACCTCTTATCTAAGTGAATCTTAGATAACGTAAAATAAGAAAAACTCATGTTTTTAAGTTTGACTTTTGGGGGATGTACTGAATGTGTTATATTTCATTTTAAAATATAAAAATAGTCTTCACAAAACATTTCCATCTGTAATGTAGTCAGGCTAATCATGTAAAAAATTTTCTGGATTCTCCACTTTTTTCCTAAAGAACTCAGAAGTCTTAAAAATAATTTCTGTGAAAATATAAAAATTTCAGCTTTCTTTTATATTGAAGCCATTAAACTATTTCTTTCTATTTTTAATGAGATAATTTTAATCTGTCTTTAAATACTGAAGAAATGAAATAACTTGTTTGTAGATATTTTTGATTATTGTTGGAAGAAGAGATAGTCATTCAAAGAAAGAAATTGGAATTTAAGCTGCTGTGGCCTTAGTATTTATTGCATCGTTAATTCTATTTTTAAAAAAATTTGTTTAATGTTTATTTTTGAGAGAGAGACTGCATGAGTGGGGTAGGGGTGGAGAGAGAGAGGGAGACACAGAATCTGAAGCAGGCTCCAGGCTCCGAGCTGTCAGCACAGAGCCCGACGCAGGGCCCAAACTCACGAACCGTGAGATCATGACCTGAGCCGAAGTCCGATTCTTAACCAACCGAGCCACCGAGCCCCACGTTAATTCTGTTTTTAACTTCTCCTTCAGAACATGAGTAAGTTGAGTGCTGTGTCTAATACATAACTTAGTACCAGGAAATCATCTTCTCTTTTGAACGTGATGCCCTTCACAGTTCCTTCTCGTTTGCTCTGTTCGTTACATTGATCCATTGGCAAAATAAACATGATGATCCCCACTTTACAGGTAAACAGAGGATTAGGTTGCCTTGCCCACAACCCATCCTTCACGCCACCCAGCTTCAGAAGCCTCTTACATCCAGCGCTTTTCTACTGCGGCACGGCGGTCTCTCCATGCTAACATTTTGTTATTGACAGAAGCGTGGTAAAGAGAGTGCCCTGTCCTACTCATTAAAGCGCTTATGAATGAGTGACCCAGCAGGGCCACCTGCAGAATGAAAGGACTACCTCCTCCGTGCAGAATTTCCCTTCTCTTTTGGCTGCTCCTGTTTGGGTTTGTTTTCAAACCCAGTTCCCACCTCTTAGTGGATGTGGTTGTAGGACCTGCAGGGCCCTTGTCACTACCCACTGCGATCAGGAAAGTGGGGGATGACTGCCCTCCCTCCTCTTCTTCACCCTTTCAGCCCTTCCCCGCCACCTCCCTGCTCCCTCGCACTTACCCCTTACACACAGCTCGGGCTCTCTATCCCACGGCCTGTCCCTCTGGTTCACGATCATTACAGCTCACACCTAACTCAGATTGTACCGCACCCATCCTTTCAACTTACTATTTCTCATTTAATTCTCGCAGCAACTGTCTTCGGCAGGTACTGACATTTCCCCCCAGTTTCCAGATGAGCGAGGCAAAGCGCAGAAAGTTTAAATATGTCGCCCGGTCACGTAATAAGCGGCAAAGCCAGGGTGTGAATCTATGTGGTCTTACTCCTAGAGCTTCCACCGTGGAACATGCTGACCTCTGATTAAAACCCAGCCTCAGAAGCCGGTGTGGTAGACAGACGCGGCTTGGCATCACCGGGGAAGCTGCTGTGCAGCTCGCACGTTCTGGCGTCGGTGGCACAGAGCGGCTCACCGAGATGTGAGCGGATGGCTCTTGGAGGGAAGTAGGGCCTCCCCGCGCGAGCCGTGTGGAGGTTCGTTTCAGGCTAGACCAGGCTGCTCAGGCTTTAGGTGCCATCCGTGGTGTCGCGTGTCGGCTGTCGTGAGGGGAGGGAGGACCATGACATGATTCTTCCCTGTCTCTTTTCTCTCCCCGTTTCCCTGCTGACCCAGCAGTGCCAATGGCCAGTTCTCATGGGCTCCTCCGGTCTGCGCATTGCACTGCTGTCCCGGACTTTGTGCATTTCCACTACAGTGCTGATGGGTCACTTCTCTGTTGCCTCCTCTCCTATATTGATGATGTCTCACTGCTTTGGGTTTGGGGGTTGTTTTCTATCGACATTGTTTTGTGAGAGTCATACGAATATTTTTAACTGTAGCTCATTCAGTTTCACCGCTGTAGAGTGTCCCATTTTCTGAATACATCTCTATTTTATATTGCTGGAAAATTAGACTGTCTCCAACTTTTGTTGTTAGGGTCCTGAAACAGTTTTTCGGCGCCTGGATGTGTCTCCTTATGTACCTGTGCCAGAGAGCACACTTAGGCATGGACTTCCTGGGTTGTAAGATAAAACGCACCTTCAGCTTTACAGTGTGATTACAGATTTTTGCCCAAAGTGATCATACTAATTTTTACTCCCACTAGCCATGTCTGGAAAAGCATAAAGTGCATATTTTCTCTCTCCAGTGTTCTTAAATTATGAAACCTCCGTTGGAAGTATTACTTCATTTATTGTTGTTAAGAGTATCAACCGATCATCTTATAAAGGAACTTTGGCTACACCAAAAGACACATAAGAGAATTAACTTCTTGACCATGTAAAAATTAATGGAGACAGGGCAGCCTTTCCTTACATAAGAATTCCAAATAATAAATGTAGAAGGAACAAAGGAAATAGAAAAGCAACATTAGGGCACCAGAGTTGTGCTGCAGGCAAGGCCCACTGATAAATGCCAACTAAAATTGTGGGCAAAACTACAGGAGAAACCGCATACTTGCATTGCTTCAAATATATCCCCCCCACATATTTACTTACTCTGTTTGCTTTTAACCTACACCCACAAATTCTTTGATGCTCATCCAGGAAGTGGAGCATAATTTCCCTCCTTTGGGTGTGGGCTGGACTTAGTGACCCCCTTCTCATGAATGGGATACAGAAAGGGAAAAAGTCACTTGACTGTGGAGAAACCTGGGAGACACCACCTTAACCACGTGATGACAGTACCATCAGCTCTCCTAAGTCGTGTTTCTGTCACACCCCGATACGATGCCTTGTAAAGGACCCTCCACGTCTGTGCTATTCTTTCCCCAAATCTATAACCTCAGCGTAGTCCCGGGAAAACACCAAACACAAATTGAAGGATAAATGTGCCACGGTTACATAAAACGTTAACTTGAGGGGGCCTGGGTGAAGGGTGCGTGAGAACACTAAGTACTCTTTGCCGCTTTGTGTAAGTCTAAAGTCATTTCAAAATAAAAATTTGTTAAAAATCCAGTGAAGGATTAGAACAAGCATGTATGTTCATGTGGTTCATGTGAATAGGGAAATGTCAAAATAACTAAGTTTTAGCACTGTTGTAGAAGTAAAACTTCCCTCTATTCCATGTAGACTCAGTACAATTTGTGTGTTTCTGGTTTGTTTTTTTTTTTAAGTTGCTAATTTATTTGCGGTTCCTCTAGGTCTTACTGTTTTAAAGTATTTCATTGCTGTATGCTGAAGAAATAAATGTCTCCTGAGGGTTCATGCCTTTTTGTTTTTAAGTTTTATTTTCAGAATTTCTACGTGCTAAGCATTACACTTCTAAGATAAACAGTAGTTTTTCACCACGAGAGACGCAAAAAGGTGGTGTTGATTGCTTTTCTGTTATAAAGATTTATGACATGCTTTCAGCAATAAAAACTGGTATCAGTAGAAAAACTCTAAATCTTACATATTTACAGATCTTGTTAGTTTGTCAATTTGCTTTCAAAGCACATGGGTCATTCATACCTTAGAGTTTCATACCTGACGTTGATATTTGTAAAACACAAGCCCATAAACCCATATCCCTCTTCCTGCGTGTAACAAGCTCATCCTTCCCCCTTTATAACTGCGCGTCTCAGGAGTCGTCACCAACGGTTTGGGGGTGGGGTATATAAAGAACATAATCCGTTAAAGCCAAGTGTTCCTCATAATTAGTTTTTATTCACTGCTGTGCTATTTTAAGGGTGAGGTGTATATATTTCAGCTCACTTACCCATTCAGTGATTCTTACATATAACTGAAATGAGCAGGGTGGCTGCAGTCCGGAAAACATGTCACCGTTTAACCTGGACTGTAGTTATTGAGGTCCTTGCTGTTGTTCCTTTGTGTGTTCAATTTTATGTAACGCTAAAATACATAGCTCTTTATAAAATGTTTTACAGATTTATTCTGAAGCGTTACCTATAATTGTAACCATGTTCTTAAGGCATTCTTCGTTCCTAAACACTTGAAAACATGATTGTTTTCCTTTAAAGTGTTTAACATTTCTTTCTCGGCATTCCTCTGCATTCCTTTTCCTTCTCTGGTGACATTAGAAGCATCTCGGAGCCGTCCGTCGGCTCCCTGGCTCCTAAGAGTGGAAGCCTACGCGGCCTGCTGTGGGCAGAAAGAGGTGGTTCACGGCCGCGCCCACCCCTCTCGCCCAGTCTCTTTCCTGGCTTCCCAGTGAGCTTCCCCTCACCGCTCCTGGAAGAGGCATCCTGCCCACAGCTCTTGCCTTTCCACGTTGTTCTCTCTGCCTCCAGGCTCCTGCACACCACTCGTCCAGGGGGCACGCCTTGGCTCCTGGTGTGGACCCACCGCAGACCGCAGCCCCCGGGCCTGCGTGCACCGGCTGAGGACGCACTGTTGTGTCTTCCACACCGCTTACGAATCCGCCCCTCCATCACAGAATTTCTTCCTTAAGAATTTATCTGGCTAGCTGTTTGTCTCTCTTCATTGACACTCTGCGAAAGTGGGCATTTGAGTGTGCAAGGATCAACAGTGCAGGCCAACTTAAATATAAAATGTCATTCACATGTCTTTCCACCTCCTTTTCCATCACCTCTCTCCCCTGCCCACAGCTTCACCTGCAAACCTTAGAGAGGGCATGCCTGCCTGAGGGTTGACACGCAGTACAGAGACCTCTCCCCAAATTATTCATTGTTCTCACTTTATTATGTAGTTGTAACCTCACAGGTGGTCTGTCATTTCTATTAATAAGTGCATTCTTTTTAATTTTTTTTAACGTTTTTATTTATTTTTGAGACAGAGAGAGACAGAGCATGAATGGGGGAGGGTCAGAGAGAGAGGGAGACACAGAATCTGAAACAGGCTCCAGGCTCTGAGCGGTCAGCACAGAGCCTGATGCGGGGCTCGAAGTCACGGACTGCGAGATCATGACCTGAGCCGAAGTCGGACGCTCAACCGACTGAGCCACCCAGGCGCCCCCAATAAGTGCATTCTTTAAGATGCCGTTGCTCTTAGAATAATAACGGACCAGCAACTGTTCACACATGAGTCTTTTTTAATGTTTTCAGCACTGGCTTGGGCTTCGACTTGAGGTTAGGAAGGGTCCGGAGGCTCTTGGCTATGTTGGACAATGAAATCAGTTAAGAAACATTTGGGTAGGAACAATAGATTGGAGCTAATAAGATGCTATAGTTTCGTCATATAAGAAAATATACACAATGTCTCTGGTACATAGAAGGTGCTGAATCAATGGTAGGAAGAGTTGTTGCTAAAAAATCATCATTATTATGTTCATTATCATTATCATTTGTGAGCACAGTCCTAGGAGTGTAACCAAGTAGGGTAATGTTATTTCTAAGTGAAAGTTAATCCCAAATTCCATACAATGTAAAAAAAAACACAAAAAACTGTAAGTAAATTTTCTTACCAAATAATTTTTAAGTTCAGGACTGCCCATACTGTTGTAAAGGGTCTGTTTGTTGTTCTTCCTACCCTACATGACATCTTGAGACTGTTGTTAATAGTGGAAGAACAGAGAATCTCCCTGGGCAGAGTTCAAAAACTGAGAATAATTTAGGATCCCCCTGAGGCTCGTGCAATGGAAAAAAATTCCCTTACGTGATGCATATTTCATACTTACGTTGTTTACCACGTCTAAATTTAGAACACAGCACATTTCGTATCAGGAGTTCTAACCCAAGGACCTTTGAGGCCGGCTTCTATTTTAGGTGCTGATTTTTCAAAATCAACGGAAATACAACCATTTTAACAATTTTTGCTTCTGATAGTGTGCGTGACTCTGAATCCTGCTTCTGTAAAGTGTCGGTTTAGTTGATTATCCTACAAATGTCCCTTTGAAATGAGAGTTACCCATAATGGAATCTTGGCTGGAGAAAAAGAAAAAGGAAGTGGTTCTCATTACAACGAATTTTGACTCATGAATTTTCTGTGCGTGTATCCTTGGCTTTGGCTAAGGGTTTGTCATTTGTGGCGCTTGTGACTATGTTTAAATTAACATCAAACTTTTTTTTCCAGTTGGCCTTGTACATCTTAAGGCTACATGTTATATATATTGTCACATATAATGAAGAGATAAATATTTATTATTTGGACATGTTTAAATAGAAGGTGACATATATAACTTGGAAAGAAGATGCTTTTAGAGCCTAAAAATTAGTGCTTTGGAGGATTTTTTTTTCACGGATTCTGTCTTACTGTGCCTTTGCATTTTTTTATTCGTTTAGACAGGAAGCCTAAGCTTTTAACTCATTTGCTGTCTAGACAAACGAAAACAACAGGGACTTGGGTGGGCTGCATGGAAAAGAAACCTACCAATATCATAGAGATTAAACGGAGTCACCGTGAGGTTTTTCCTTTGTGTATACATGGCAGTCACATTATTGACTCAATTCTAATACCAGTTGCAAGGTGTGTTTGTATCACATGTCCAAAATGATACTTCTAAAATAAGGTTGGAAGGTACGAAGTGATTTTACAGTGTGAGAAGTATCAGTTTCTAAAGAGCTAAGCATCTGATGAGGCTGGGGGTGGTTAGCCTCAGGGATGTTAATTGGAAACAGAGGGCTGCGAATTCATTGCTAAATCTTAACAGCGAAGTCAGTAGTTTTCACTAGAGCATTTATGGTAAATATTTAGAGAGATTTGCATGTGCTGGCTTACTCTATATGGTCTTTGCAGCTGTATTTTACCATAGAGCGTATAAATTCAGCGACAGTCACCAGTGACCAGTCAAACCCTTCCTCTCTTTAGCACCACACTTGGCACAAGGAGTCACTGCTCTTAGGAAAGTTAGGGTCCAGTTAGAGAAAAAGAAAAAATGCGTGTCTGAATTTTATACTTAAAATTCTAAAAAGGAGAAGAGACACTATTCCTGCTTTTGAAGATAATGGAGAGACTTTCTAAAAAGACCATTGAACTGGCATTTTAACCTGTGCGTCAAACCCAGGGGAAGTCACAGTGAGAAATCATTAACTGTATCCTATTAAAATCCTTAAACAAGAGACCTGAACTAGTCTCATTGATTGAAATATCTTCTCTGTTTCTAATTCAGTGTTTATCCTCGTGCTCTCTTGGGGCACTTCTGAGCAAGAGAAGACCAAATGTGTGTCTGTTCTGTAGTTCTCTATCAGAGACTGATCTAATACTATCAACTAATTGTATTGAGGGCCACAGCTTAGAGTATGTTGGAGTCGATTTGCTTTTGTAAAAACCCACTTATTTAATTAAACAAGGGAGTAAGATTTTCTAACTTATTCCCAGGTCTTGGAAGAGACGGTAAGATGTCCCCAGCATTACCTGAATTTATCCTTTAGGAAGCTAACTTACTAGATACATTGAATACCATCAAAACCAAAGATGCCTCTGGATGTAGTAAGTCATAATAAATGAAAAATATTTTTAGGGAGCTGGGGGTGGGGAACATGTCGGACTCCGAGCTCGGCAGGAAGTGGGACCAGTGCGTGGCGGATGCGGTCATGGAGATAGGTGTCGGTTTTGGATTAAGACTGGTTTTCTCACTTACCTTCTTTAAAAGAAGAATGTGGCCATTAGTCTTTGGTTCTGGCATGGGATTGGGAATGGCCGACTCCAACTGTCAGCATGATTTCCAGGCTCCATATCTTCTACATGGAAAATATGTCCAAGAGCAGGAGCAGTGACTTCCACCTGAGAACATCCCAGTGGGAGGAAAAGAGAAATCATGTCTATTCCTCAGGAATACTGAAGTGCCCTGGAGTCAGCTGACATTCTTCTGTAGCAATGTCATCAGTAATGCTTTCAACTCCAGCACACTGTTTATGTATTTGAAACCAAGTCTGTTTCTTGTTTTGCATTTTGTCTCTGGAAATTGCAAGGAGGTGGTCTTAAAAGAAGTAAATTAAAAGTAGGCAGCCCCCCCGGTAAATTAAAAGTAGGGAGGATCATCTATAATATGCAGACATGAGAGAATTTGTATGTCTGTTACGTGTATGTGTAGATGTCTAAAAATTCTTCCTATGCTCCTCCTTCGTGGCATGTTCCCATACACACCCCTCTGTCACTGCCCTTCCCCACCCTGTCCCATCGTATTGAATCAGGGACATATCTGCGCTCTGTGTTAAGTCATAAGTGTTTCTCTTGTCAGAGTCTGGTAGCATTGTTATTGCTCCCCGGTGGCACTGCCTGCTCCGTGCAGTGAAATCTCCTGTACCTGTCGCTCGGATCAGAATGAAAATTTTACATGGGCGGAGAGACGATGGTTACGGAGGGAAAGCCTTTGCAGGGAACTTCCATTTAAATTAAATTTTAAAGTAAAACAAGCTTTTCCTTTCTAAGGCACTGATTTTCAAAAAATAATTTAACCATTGGCGGCAGAGGTTACATTATTTTGGGGGTGCTGGAAAGTATTCAGTATTCTGAGTGATGTCACATACTGAAAATCCAACTCGAGAGCTAGATTTTGCCAACTCCGCTTGTCCTGGCAGAATACCGAATTTACGGTGTATGAGCCCATGCAGTCATTGCCTCACCCATCACTCCACGCAGCAAAGATGCAAAGGGAATGCTGTGGGGCAGGGGGACTCTAGCCCCTTAAAAGAGTCCTCCCTGCAATTACCTTACCTGCCAGCCTTCCAGCAAGATAAATGGAAGCACTGTAGCTTGAAGGTGCCTTGGTCCGAATGAGATGCAGTAAGGTCTCTCTGTTCTTTACAGGCATCATAGATCTGATAGTACTTATAAAAGAAGAATAGAGTTGGTGCCCTGCTGACTAAATTGTCCTCTAGAGGAGTATTAGTTACAGAGCTTCTTTGTTAACTAGGCTGAATGTTTAAACCACTGTTGAACTTCTTTTATTAACATGTTTTAAGATAGCTATACATATGGATACCCTGAGTGTCTGCAGGGCGGGAATATTTCTCTATAATTTACATATAAAAGTTACGTGTATGTATAATAGTAACATAGAAATTATATCTTTTTATTACTCTTCTGTTGCACTGAGGTCTAGTCAGCACTGAAATTCTGATGATATGTTGAACACTAAGAAAGCCACCGTTTTTATATTTTTCTCTTGGTATTTCCTTGATCCGCTTGTTGGATAACAGAAATGTTTTTCATGCTTTTGCAGCTTGAATGAAGCTTTCTTAACACCCATCCGTGTCACCTGTTCGGCCGTAACTTGGAATTTTAAGGGAGGACAGGGAAGGAATTTACAGGTCGCGCAGAGAATGTTACAAATTTCCAAGTAACAATTTGTTTGTTTGGGTTTCTTATGAAGAAAGATTTGCATAAGAGTATTTAACTTCAGATGATGATGGTTAAAAAAAAATTGAATCTATGTCAAAGCCTTTTCTATGTTTAAACCCATAAGCAGTATAGTAAAAGATAATAGTTTTATCTCTAGTTATCTATTAAAAATTTGTTTTTCCTGCAACGAAGCATGAAAAGCCCACTTCTCCCCCCTCCCCGACTGTTTCTTGCCCGATGGCCCCCTTGTTTATTGACGATGGATACTTGTTAGGTGTTAGAGAGTGCGTGCACACAGAGCCCGCCAGCCATCGTCACGGGGGCTTCCCAGCTTCCTCCACTCCTACAAAGAGAACGCGGCTCTGTCTGGCTCCCATTCAGTATTTTCCGGGTGGATGTAGATGTGGAGTCGGTCCCTGTTCTTGGCGAAGCTCCTAGGATTCCTGACATACAGGGTGTCACCACGTGGTTCGACTGAGGCCTGGCGCTCTCTCATTTCCCCCAAGGAAGAGGCAAAGACAGTAGACCCCGTACTAGAAATACTTCAGCTCTGAGTCAGGGGTTAGCAGACTTTTTCTGGAAGGGCCCGACAGTAGATATTTTGGGCTTTGCAGGCCACGGGGTCTCCATCAGAGTCTCCATCCTAGCCCCGAAGTGGCCGTGGTCGGTACCTAGAGGGATGGCGGTGACAGCGTTCGATAAAACGTTAACAGATACTGAAATTCGAATTTCAAGTATTTTTCACGTATCACATAGTATTACGCTTGACTTTTTTTTTCCTCTCAGTCATTTAACAACATTTGGTTCGCGGGCAGAGCAAAAACGGGCAGCGTCCAGCTGGAGCGCCCAGGCCAGAGCTGACAACACCTGCTTTGACGAGCCCCGCCCGTGTGTCCCTTTGCAGTTCTGTGAATTGGTTACATCCGGTCAGGAGGGGGCTGCGTTGGGAGCAAGTTCTTAAACCCCAACCCCTCTTCCACCCCCCGCACCCATCCTCGCTCTGAGCCTGTGCCATGAGGAGTCCGCAGAGAGCCGGGGGTGGGGGGAGGGACGGCTGGAACTGGCCCTGTTTGCTCTCTCAGCAGATCGACATGAGTGCACGAGTACACTTCTAATTTCGGTCTTGTTTCTAGAGAGTCAGAGAAGTGCCTTGATTTCTGAAGGGTGAATACTTTCTACGTTGTATACAGCGTGTCCCTTGCTTAATAACCTTTCTCTCTTTCTGACCCTGCTTCGCAAAAGTTGTGCTCAGTTCCGAAAGTCTGCATGGAACTGTTGTTGAACCCGGTAATCCAGTTAAATACAGTGTTTTACCAGCTGAATATGTGCAAAATCATGCAACTTGTGGGCCCTGAGTAGAAACGTTTATGGATTTTATCCTCTGAATTTTGAAAATACGATTCAGTTTTCCTCATTTTATTTTGGAGATTCGATGATACTTTCTCCAGTGGTGATAATGTTCAATCTACCCTGATACTGTTATATTTGTTATTATGTTTGTTACTCTAAACCTAGATGCGATTCTTAGATGTTACTCTCCTTAGCATAAGAAATTTTTGTTTTTCTGTACCATTCATTTTTGTGAGGTTTTTGTAGCTATTTGAGAATGTTATTTTTTAATTGTTGGCACTTTCGCTGTTAAGAAAGCGAAGCTCGTTATATGATTTAACAATGGTTAACAGAGAAACTTTCCAGGAGACTGGGATCCTCATCCTGAGTTTGCTTTGTGACATTTGGGGATACCCTGAAGACCCATAACCAGCTATGCTTTACCTGGTCCCTTTGGTATTTCTTGGTCTAGATTCAGTCTACCTCCACCAGTTTTCAAAGCCCTAGTTTTAGAAGTCCCACTAGTAGTAAGCAGTGAGATAAGCTGAATGAGTAGAGGGTATAAATTAAAATTAAATATGCGTTGTAGACAATAACAGAACCTGGCATTTCTGATCCCATTCTGCAGCATTTAGTCCTAGATCATCAAGGCAAATAATTTTATACTGCAGCCCAGCCTTTAGAACTCAGCCAGCTCTAGCTCTGGGCCCCACCTGGATCTCCAGACTCTCAGCGACCTGGGAGTGCCTGCTGGTGGGTGACCCATTCTGGACCCTGGCACCACAGCAGTGAGGAAGGCCGAACTCCAGTCTCTTCCTTTCATTCTGACCAGGTTGCAGAAGACTCCTCTCTCAACTCTCTTCATCCTCTTGAGTGGATGGTTCTGTCCTCAGTGCTGTAACCTTCGACAGTAACTAACTGAGCTGCAGTTTCTGTGTCTGTCAAATGGTGATGTTAATAACTGCCTTACAGGGTGTTAGGAACAAATCAGAGTTGGCATTAAAAATTGTTTGTTTAGCTTAAAGTTGTTATAAAAAGTAAGGTATAACATGAGGACCCATTTCTGCCAACATAACCTCAAAGGGATTTATTTTCACAGGATCCTACAAAAGTATACACGTAACTATTTTATCATAATGGCACTTACAGTTACTTAAGATGTAAGCATTTCTTACCACAAGGTTTGATTAAAATTCTGCTGTTCCATTAGAACGTAATCGTTTGAAATTCACGTAGTCCTTCAACGTTGACTCCAAATGGAAGGATCCGGAGCTATGGTTTTCAGTTTATGGAAATCATCATTTCTTTCAGATGGTAAAGTCACCATCGGAAGTGCTGTTTCCTGTAACTCTTGGAACAGGTTTGGGGGACAAGTGCTGGCAGCTTAAAGGAAAGCTGTCAGGTGGTTTTATGGAAGAGAGGTGTACAGCTTTCTTCACTCTTTAGGGCTGGGCCAGATCTTAGGGTTCAACTCATGAGAGACCTCCTGAAAGTCTTCTAAGAACGAGTGGCCATGCTCTGAATTTTGGGTATTATCTAGAAAAACTTTGTCTCCGAAAGGGGCATTGTTGCAATTTTGAAATACTTTTTTGATCAGGCATGGATCCAAGAGTGTTACTTTATAAGCCTATTGGTGTTTCTTTCTCAGGACCTGTCTGGCTCCATTGATGACCTCCCCACGGGAACGGAAGCCACTCTGAGCTCAGCAGTCAGTGCGTCTGGATCCACGAGCAGCCAAGGGGATCAGAGCAACCCTGCTCAGTCGCCTTTCTCTCCACACGCATCCCCCCATCTCTCCAGCATCCCCGGGGGCCCGTCGCCTTCTCCTGTTGGCTCTCCCGTGGGAAGCAACCAGTCACGATCTGGCCCAATTTCTCCCGCAAGTATTCCAGGTATTCATTTCTTAATATTTATTATTCCACTCGGTGGTAAAGACAGACCTAGTGTTCATAAAAGGCAACATACATTCCATGGTTTGTTTTACTATTCAAAAGCTTGGTGATGAAACCACATGGCAATGGAACCATGTGTTAGAAGCATAACTTTGAGAGCCCCGATTCCCAAAGATATTCAACTAATGAATAAACAATAAACACTCAGTTACTAAAATCGCCCGCTAGTTTGATGTTTTTGGTTTGGACATTGACCTTAACGCCAGAAATTTATTTATTCTCAGTGTCTGTTTTGTAATGATTCTATGCATAAGATTCTCTGTTGATGAGTGCCACTGAGGTAAGATTGTGGACAAGTATCGGCCTCAGTTTTTATGGTTCTATTTAATTTATTCCATGGCAGTCAGCTTCTAACGTGTAGTGTGTGTCCCTGCCAGTGTTTTCCTGGGCCAGCACACATTCACGTCCTCGTCACTGATGGAGACTCGCCTCCTGGTTTTGATGTAAGGAGTTCACGCGCCAGTGAACTCAGCAGCCACACTTCGTCTGTGTCTTTTACCCCCTTTATTGTGTATGTGGGGGTGTTTGTCTGTCTTTCTGTTGCATCATCATACTCCTCCAGCTTTCTTCTGTCAACATCATCCCTTTCTTTTATCAGCAAATTACTAAACGTAATTTATTTCCACGTAGCTTTTGCTAACATGATCTAGGTGGCTGCCGGAAGGTGCCTTTTACTAATGTATTAGAACGAATATTAAATTGTGGATAAATCTTCTGATAGTTTATTCTGTTCTCTTGAAAGCATGGGTGGTAGTTTTACCCCTTCTTACATTTTATTGCTTTTGTATTTAAAAAATGCTTATTATGGGATGTTTTATATATAAATCTATATATATGTTTATATTTATATAGATATCTATATCTATATAGATAGATATCTAATAAATCTATATTTATATAGATAAACATGTATATATAGATATAGATAAACATATATATCTATATATAGAGAGAGAGAGATAGATAAACATATATATGTGTACATATGTGAACACATACAACATGCCAATGATGAGACATAGCTATCAAATGAATACTCGTGAACCCACCGTCCTGTTTAAGAATTGGAGTATTACCAGTTTTGCTGTGTCTACCTGTGTGTTCCTTTCTTATCGTTAGTCCCGTCCCTCTTCCCTGCCTCAAATACTCTGTGAATGGTTTTTTTTTAATTGTTCTTTTTGGGTGTTTTGTTTTGTGGAAGAATTTTATTATAAAAATTCATAGAAAATATTAGTTTTATTGAGTTTTGAGATTTATAGAAACATATGTAGAGTGACTATATAATTTATCAACCAAGCTGAGACACTTTTGGGGGCATGGAAGTGTTGCTATTAATAATTAGGGGACAGTAGGCATAAACTAGGAAGATTCTTGTCAAAACAGAAAATGTGGTTATCCATTCATGCTGTAAATGGTCTCCCACAATTTGCTTTTTTGACTAAATGTTCTGTTTCTAAGGTTCATCCATATTTTAGATACAGCTATAATATAGCACATTTTGATTTAGGCATTCTGATGTTAACCTTTCTTTCAGAAATATGTTTGTCCTTACAGAGATTGTAATTAAACCTGGATTTACCCACCTTCAACATTTTTAAAGCTCCGAATACTTTATATTCCAGAAGTCCTTAGGCAGTTTTTGGTGTTGAGATGATTTTTGAAGCATCAACTACCTAAACATTAGGAAATCATATGTAAAGTATTGTACTCGTTGAGCAAGAACTCCTTTCGAAAATTGGGTCAAAAGGACTTTTCTTAGTAATAGTAACTTCAATGAAAACTCCTCACAGGGATAAAGATACTGTAGCTTTTTATTTAAAATTCCTGACATGGGTAATTCACAATCTGGTGATTTTCATACCTATGTTTATCATTCCAGTGGGGATTTTGAAACTCCTTTTTCACTGTTTGGATTTTGATGTGGTGTAGAACACAACATACCCAACAAAAAAGGGCTCACTTTGGACACATGGTACCACATACTGTGGACGAGGTAGCTCGGCAGGTGAACTGGCTTCAGAGTCTGGTGCTTAGCTCTGTGTTGTGCATCATAGAGTTGGTCAGCGGATTACGCTTCTGATGACCCCCTAGCCCCATCTCAAATGAGGCCTGTTGTTTGTAGTTGCTGCGGGTAAGGACCTGAATAGGAATCTGTCTGCCAGCTTCTTGGGAAAGTAAGTCTGTAGTAGAATGCTTTCAGGTTTCTTGGAAACGTTGTTTAAAGCACACAGCGTGTTTTTAAGCTTGGGTCCGAAATGCTAACCGCCCAGGGCCTACGTTTTCATTTCACCATACTAGTCCAGATCAGCTCCTTGCATCCCTGTGGCACAGGGAAAAAATGACACAGCGGAAGTTCCACTTTTGGTGGGGAGGAACGCCCTTCAAGTAGATCCGTAACCGTGTTTGCTGAGTGTGAAGGTACAGAGTAATGGGACTGCAAAACATGGCAGAGAGAACGTTTCTTTAAAGTTCGTGTTATTCTAAGAGGAGTGACCTCCTGGAAAAGCTGGTCGGCAGTTTTGACACCTGTTCACTTTTCTCCTGGGTGGAACCACAACACTGCAACTGAATGGACTTTAAATAATTAGCTGATCTCACCTCATTTTATCGCCACCTACTAGTTTTATAACCTCGGACAGGCCTCTGAGCCTCTCTGTGCCTCAGTTTCTGCATTTGTAAAGATAATAACCACACCTCCTAGGGTTCCTGTAAAGATTAAATGTTGATGCACATAAAGGAGACACATGGTAAACACTCAGTGCATGTTCCCTGTCGCTGTGGTTCGAGTTATCGTTAACCGAGACCCGGAGGCTTGCCCTCTGCTGTCCAGAGCAGCACAGGTGGTTTTGGCAAGTCTTCTGATTGGGAATCCAGTGGTGTTCTTGTGCATTTCAGAAGACATGAATGCCAAGTTTCCAGTGACGATTTGCTGTGCTTACTGAGGTTACTCAGTAGGACCTGCTCAGAGCCAGCCATGAAAGCATAGTGTATTTTTACAAAGTTGAATCTATGTTTCTTCTAACTTGGGGGGAAAAAGATGGTAGGTTAGTGGTTGATCTTCTTGGGGATCAGGTCTGAGAAAGTCCAGAGGAGGGGGAACAAGCGTCTGCACCCTTGCTTCACTTAGATCACAGGCAAATTGGTGATTGTGTGGTACGATGAGCAGGCAGTCTAACGTAAAATTTAACAACGGATGCAGTTTAAAATCTGGGGTGATTCCTCATACTTTTTGTATGTATGTATGTATTGAGACCACATCAACTAACTGATCAGTACCACCCTCTCAGTGGCATTAGCCATGGCTGCCACATGCAGTTGAGCAGGTTCCTCACTGGACAAGGACATGGGCCAGAGGGGTAAATGGGAGTGAAATTCAGGCTGTTCTGTGGGAAGGGGCACCCTTTTTTAATTCATGCAGAGGACTCACACACTTGTCCACATGCTGGCCCTGTACCTCCTGGTGGCCGTCCTCCATGGCTTGAGTTCACATGCTACCTGTTTCTCCACTCTGTTCCCAAAGCTGAGCCTAGGGACATTACAACATCCGTTTTTGAGAGATGCTCATCGTAAATCTTATGTGTTGTTATTTTAAGGGGATTTGTTAGAAATCATGCATATTTTTGTTGAAAAAGAATTTGGTCTTCTCTTTCCCTCCACCTAGCCTATATGCCCTTGTTTTTTTCCTTTTTTTTTTTTTTTTTTAATGTATTTGTGTAAACTTGTCATAGGTAATAAAACCACATTTTAGGGATGGTCATAACGTTGCTTGTTCTTTTGTTTTAAATTTAACCAAATGCAAAGACACTTTTCCCTTAGAGAACAATCAGGCCCATTTAGTAATCTCACCTTCTCTTTCCCATCCTTAGTCCTTATGTTTAAATTTTGTTAATCCACGTTAGATCCTAAGATAATGTACAGTCTCCCGCCCTTGGCCTCTGAGTCTGTACTGGTGAAGTAAAACCACCAGGTAGTGATCACATGGTTTCCCACCCAGGGCAGGATACTCAGACTGCTGCTTTGGGAACATCTGTTTGGAATTTCCCCATTTTTATTTTTTCTGTCTGTAGTCTTGTGCTTTCTTTTCTCCCCCTTCCTCTCATTCCCAGCACTAACTTGTTTTCTGACCTCACTTCTCTCCCATCACCTCCTACTCGACTTGCTACTGCCTCTCCCTGTGTCAGATTGACTCTTTCAATCATTGTCTCTCCAGCAAGTCATTGTTCAAATGCACAGCTGTCGTGTGGCTGATAGCCTAGATGCTGTAAAGCCAGAATGTTGTGGGGGCTTCTTCCTAGTGCTGCTTCCCAGGGTTTGTTGAAAAAAGAGCAGTCATTTTTCTCCATCTCTGTCCTGGAGAATGAAATTGACAGCTAATGAGAACTATCACAGAGGTAGATAAACAAAAGCCCAGTAAAGCATCCCGAATGGCTGAATCTGTTTCTTGCCTGTTAAACCGTTTCTCCACCCACTGCAAATTTGCCCTCCTATCATGCTGCCTCACGAACATTGTGAGTGTCATGGGAACAACTACTGTGATACATTCTGGCACCACATCGGCCCTGGCACATCCCTAACTCAGTGGGGCTTTTCCTTCCTGCGTTCTTTTGAAAAGCAGGATGGAGATTTTTCGTGGTAAGTAGCCACATGGATTCTCCCTTTGTTTGCACATAACTCCAGCACTGCAGCAATCTATGGTTAGAAGTTAAAGAATTTCAGCCCTGGTTGTTTAATCTAAATGAGCATTTGAGGACCCAAATGTGTACGTTACTCCATCCCCCCGTGCCATGATAAATTTTCTTGGTTTTTGCTGATTGTTTTCATTTCTCTCTCCTCTTTACGTTGATGTATTTATACTTAGAGACGGAAATGAAATATCTTCATCTTTCTAATTGGCAGCGTGCATGTATATACACATTTAAATCGGGCAAATCTAACATCGGGTGCAGTTGATTCTGCGAGGTCTGATATTAGGCATCTGGTTTCCCTTCTAATAAATGATCCCATCCCACTGTACTTTGGCTGCTTACTGGCTTACATCCGCGAGTTGTTTGCCTCGGTTGTAGGGAAATAAACTCTTGGATCTTGAATGCATCGTGCGGGTCTTACACTGGGCCTCGTTCGTCCTAGCACGCAGTGAGGCTGACACAGCACAGCATCAGAAAGCATTGCCGTTGCCAGAAGATTTAGTGGATGTTAATTTCACTTGTCTTGCCTCCAGAGCCAACCATTCTAGTTTACTAACAAAGCAAAAATGTAAATAAGCCCAACTTTTTTTATTTTTATTTTATTGGCTAAAGGCTTTTGTCAGATTTTTCCTCCGTGTGCTGTAAGCAGCCACAGTGTTTAAATATTAAGAAGGGTGAGCGTACAGCGGGGAACGGTGATAGGCAGGCAGAAATTAACACTTCACAGCCTGAGAAACATTTTTGTTTACAAAAACTTTAACTGTTCAGACTGCGAGGAGCAGTTCATCGGTTGCGTTAACAAAGACCTAAGGATGGTAACTGTAAATCTCCGAGTAGATTTCCCTCGTCTCTTTTTTTTTTTTTTTTTTTTTAAGAACCGGCATCTGTGCCAAGAGTCCAATTTTAAGTCCCTTTCATCTGACAGGAGAAGGGCTACAGATTAGAACAGCCTGGGACCAAAGATACACAACTAGGTTTTCATGTTAGTGTCCTGATGAATACATGTTTGTTTTCGTGGCCATTCCTTCTGGCTTAGTCGTAGGTATCTATTTTAAGACCAATCAAAGATCCTATCTTCCTGGCCATCACAGGCAGAGAGAAAATAGAGTTGCATCAGATATGAAAGTAGAACTCTCCATTTTTCAGTTTTATGTGTCTTGCTGTTTGAAGTCTCACCTCCCACATCGCCCCCTCCCCAGCTCCACTGCTGGCCGAAGGAGACTGGGCGGCCCTGGGTCAGGGTGGTTTAAGAGCTGAGAGACCGTGAGGGAGGAGGGCGAGGTGGAGAGGAGTCTTTCATTAATCTTTCAAGAGCTGTCCTCATCACTCCCATCTTTTGCTATCCGTGCCTCCCTCCTCTGGAAGCCCTCCTTTCCCTACCTCTGCAGTGGGCTGGAGCCTTCCCCAGGGCGCACGTCTGCAGGCAGCCTCCAGGACTGAGTGGCTTCCCGGGAGCCCCCCTGGACGCAGAGCGCCCGGCCGTCTGTGCCCCTTTACCTGTGCAGACTCAGACCTGGCAGATGACTTTCGTTGCGTCCTGTGAAAAGGACCACAGGTTTTAAGAGCCTGTAGAATGGATTTGCCAGAGATCGCCCCTCCACTCTCATAAAGCACCAGTTACCTTATAGTTAAGCCTGATTCTCTGAAGCGTTATCATGTCAGTTCCTGGATGCTGAGTGATGCGTCCCGCCTACCAGCTGGTCATCATGAATTTGCACCCCTCGGGAAAATCTGAGAGATGCTAAAAGAATGAACTCCCAAAAGGGTAGCACGTATCTGATTAACTATGGAAAATGTAAACTCTTTGGGCAGCACCGTGGTATATTCAGAGCTCTCCTGTGGAAGTGCTCACCTGGTTCTCCCCTCCGCTTAGCAAGTGAGAGCTGAGATTTCCGTGGGAGCCGATAGAGCCGCACAGACAAACAAGAAGATATTCTGGTCAAAAAACTCATTTTCTTGCTTAATCTGACATTCAGACAAGCAGATTCTGGAAGGATGCTATAATGGGAAAGAGAAAAATGAATTGCATTTAGGAGTTAGTCATAGGCTGGAGTGAACAGGAAGGATTTTAGTGAGAGGAAATGATAGTTCCTGGTCTAATTTGTCAAGATTAGTACCTATAAAATGAACACCGGAGGGTGCAAGCCAGTATCTCTCGCTTTTTTAATCCATTCCTGTCGGATTTTTAGAACTCTAAGGGCTGAAGCCTAACCCATCCTAAATAAATAAATTTTCCACTCTTCAGTTTATCTTTGCTTAAAACTCAGGGTAAAATTATGAGTTTATTTCACTCTGTGTAAGTGGTTCTAAACCGGTTTCCTGTCATGATCACATCAGTAGCGTCTCTGAAATGGCACTGCACGTAATGACACATTTTTTACTTGAAAGTCTGCACAGTCACCCTACCTGGTAATCTTATTTTAAAACATCTATCAAGTGTTCCTTTTTGGCTTCTCTCGAAGTAGAAATCCTGCAACAGCTTGTTGCAAGGAAAATGCATGCTGCTTATTGGCAAGCTGAGCAGGAAGAAAAAAAAAATTCTTAAACACAAAATGCCATTGATATATCCGTGTTTTTAATCTGTGGCAGCCTGGAAAACATCAATTCAGCAGTTCTACAAACCGTGGAGAACTTCAGCCAGTATTTTTTTCCCCCTTACAAAGTAAACTATTTGTATGTTACACAAAACAGTAATTTCAGATCCATTCCAAATGATGCTTAGCAACACTTAAGAAAGCAACTATATATTTTGTCTTTGTGAGAGATGTGATTGCATCTCCGTGTGCCGTAGTTCTTAGATACGAGAGCCTCCCCCTTTAGGGTACTAATTTAAAATTCCGACCAGGAGCCTGGTTATGGAGACTCAGCACTTTGGTCATGGATATGTTCCTGCTGTTTCTCGAGGGCAGGTCCCCCACTGCTGACCTGCGGCCAGACCCTTGCGTTTAAAGCAGGTGCCCCAGGGCTCTGAGCTACCCTTTGCTTAGGAGACCCCTCCGGACCCAAGTCAGGTACGTTGATAATTGGGGAGTGAGTATTTCTTCTTTTTGTCAAAAGCAGAAATGTTTTCAGTTCTTCCATTCCACCGGGTTTCCAGCTAAACCTTTTCCACTTCTTCCTTCACATTCAGAAAGAAGAGAACATTAACACACATCAAAATACGCATTCCCAGTCGGTTTTGGCTCCCCCTCTCAGTTAAAATTAAGTTACGCAGTTCAGTTTAAACTCTCCTCTCATTTTCCATTCCCTTTCTTCGGTCTTCTGTGTCTGAACATATAGGGAAGGCCATGTCACCAGGGTAGTGTTTTGGTGTCGTTCTCGCTCTGTCAGGTTAGCGGCGGCTAATGTGTTTCCCTGGCTGATCCAGCCGTCCACGCCCACTTTTCCATTATTTTTTTACACTGTTCACTGTAGGAGCACTTCATTCGCCTTGTTTACTGTTTGATTTCATTTCTCCAGCTGAGTAGACTGTCACCCCCTCTAAACTTGTGCTTAACTGAGTAATGCTGCTTCTTGAATCAGCAGAGTGCTGCTGCAGTTGAAATGCTGTTGGCATTGACCTGCTGTGTTTTCTGTCCTCCGTGGGAGGCGAGGAATTGGAATGGAGGGGTACCAGAGCTTTTGGGAACTAATTTTAGCCCAGAAGTAAAAGTCTCCCAAATCATCTGACTTCTCATTTAGGAAAGTGGTGATAAAATGAGTGGTCCTTAGAGTCAAGATGTCCCTAAAGGTGACTTCACAAACTTGTGGTCTGTGTTTCTGTATTTTCTAAAGGGAATAAATACCAGTTGTGAAGTGAACAAGCTGGTGTTACGGCTATTTCCCTGTCTTCTGATAGCCCTGGAGCCAGGATTATTATGATGTGTTGATTGATTATAGCCATTAAGTCTCTTACTAATCAGTTTCATCACTTACTCTCAACTCACGCACTTGCACCTTTGATTTCTCTTCCATAACAGGGTGATACGGGTTGTCATTGACTAATGAAGAACAGAATTGGTTTCGGCATGAGACAAACGGAATGCCGACACCAATCCTAAAATGCATTAATCTTTAATAATTCACATCTGCATGTTTATAAATGATATAACCAGGGATTGTTAATGTTGATGTTCTCCCTTCCAAACAGAAAGTGACATAGGAGTTTGTACTTGCAAACTACACTAAATGCATATAGCTGAATGCCAAGAATGTGACCTTGCTGAGGATGCCAAATGTATTAATTCACTGGATGGTTTTTTTGAAAAGTAGCATGTTGTACTTTTGCTGTTGGATAAATCAGGTGATGTCCTGAGAAAGGCCAACGGGCCCAACTGCTCCTTTCCCTTCCACCCTTGTTTATCATTCTCTTCTTTTCATTCATTGATTCGGCCAAGTCCCGGATACATCTTATGTTGCAGGAGTGTTTCTGGGAACTGGGGACAATGCACTGAACATAAATGACAAAGGACCCTGTCCTCATGAAACTTAAATCCTAGCGGGAAAGATGGGAAATGTAGTTTATTACCAGGTATGGTTAGGGGAAAAAAATCAGGTTGCTTCTTTCAGACAGCAGTGATTGGGATAGGTGTCTCTTAGAAATTAATATTCGAACAAGGGACTCAGTGAACAAAGGCAAAAGCGTTCACTCAGTGAATATCTGGGAGACAGGGACCCCCGCAGAGAGTCAGCAAGCACACGGGCCCTGGATCAGTACTGCGTTTGGTGTGCTGGGCAAGGAAGTCATTGGGGCTGGAGCACAGTAAGGAGGGGGAGATGGGGACAGCATGGGTAGGCAGTTAGATCAGAGGGTAACCAAGGGCCAGCTTACATGGGGCTTTGTAAGTTATGATTGGGATTTAAGAACTTATTTTAAGTATAATCGGAAGCCACTTGGCAGGAAGAGAAGGCAGAGAATGGGGTGATCCAATATATGCTTTAAAAGGATCATCCTGGTTGCTAAGTGGGCTACAGGGGTCAAGGTTGGAAGTGGGGAGACTGATTAGGAGGCTACTTCAGTAGCCTAGGGGAGGTTGGTCACGGCGGGATGTGTGAGTAGCAGAAATGGGGGCGGAAGAGTTTTGACCCCTAAGTTTGGTAGATGGTGGTTCTGTACACTGGAAGACAAAGAAAAGAGCAAGTTTTTGAAGAGGGAATCAAGAGTTTGGTTTTGAACTTGTTACATTTGAGATGCATATTAGGCATCCAAAGGGAGATTTTGAGTTGGCAGCTGGTTATAAGAAGAATCTGGATTCCGAGCAGAGATCTAGGCTAGAGAAGTACGTTTGTGAGTCATCAGCATTCTCGACGAGATTACCTAAGGCACCTAGCCTGCATCATAATCACCTGGAGGGCTTGGGAGAGCAGGTGACTGGGCTTCATACCCAGTTTCTGACTCAGTAGGTTTGGGGTAGAGCTGGAGAATCTGCATTTCCAGCATGTTCCTAGTTGATGCTGAAGCTGCTGGTCTGGGAACTGGTGACCTGGGAAACGAGCAAAAGTCAGTCGTTCCCAACCCTGGCTGCACAGAGCATCCTGGGAGAGGATGGGTGCGAGGCCCAGCCCCCAGAGGTGCCAAATTAGTGGGTCCGGCTGCAGTCCTCCACCAGCACTTTTCAAAAAGCTCTCCGGGTGATTATTTTGTATAGCCAAGGTTGAGAAATACTGAGAGAAGCATCCTGAGGACTGAACCCTAGGGCACTGAGACGTGTAGAGACTGTGAACAGGGAAGGCAACAATAGCCAGTGGTAAAAGTAGAAAACCAGGGAGAGCTGGGGTTCTGGAAGCCACCCAAGAAAGTGTTTGTAGAATATGGAGAGACCACTTCCCCTCCCTCCCAGTACAGCTTAGCACTTCTCTAGAAGTGTCCTGAAGGCATGTTTTAAAGGGAGCCAGGGTTCCCACTTACCATCATGTATGTATTAGAGGAATTTTATGGATAAATAACCTCATGTTTTTAGGGCAGCATGTTGCCGTCTTTTGACCTTGCTATAAATAGGTTGTGATTCAATTGAAATTATAATGTCACAGGAAGAAAATTCTTGTGATAAAATAATTGCTGTATTCTTAGGTCTAACTCCCAATATTAACAGAACCCCTAGTTTCACAACTGTTCCTTGAAGTTTCACACAAAATCCAAGAATCATGTCATTTAAATTCTCCTTGAAAAAGGACGAAAACCTGTATTTTTTTGAGAGCTGAACCTCGGTGTATATACTCTCTCTTTTTTTTTTTTTTATGTTGCATCAGTGCCTAATATTGGAAGTTGACGGCGGGAACTAGTTCAGTATTCCATGTGTTCATACCTACTGATTGTGACTTTATGTCAGCAGCTTGCTCCTAGAGCTGAATTCCTTTTGCCCGGAGTATCCATCCCGCCCCTCGCTAGCCTGGAAAACTACTTATTCTCGATGATCCAAGTCCAGCATCCTTCCCTTTGCAAAGGCCTACGGCTCCCTCCGTGCCAAGGAGAGTCCACCTGTCTCTCAGTGGTTCTCCAGCTGGCCCAGGGGCCTGTCGAGGGCAGTGAGCACTGCTTTTTTTTCTTTTTTAAATCCCTGGTGCCAAGCATAATGCCTGGCAAGTCAGAGCATACTCAGTAAATGCTGACCAAATTAAAGAGTTTACAGTTCGCTTAGAATAAGTAGGAACTCAAGAAAAGAAAGTTGTAAAGTTGATTACTTCTATGACCTGTCCTCCTGTGGGCTGGGAGCCATCTTTCTACCTTTGTATTTCACAGTTCATGGGATCATTCTATTTCCCTTTCTCCTGGAAGAGATTCCACTATGACAGATGATTTTACTTTCTTTTCCCTTAAAAATAAAACCTGAAATAGTAGTCGTAAGATTTGTCAGTCTAAACCAGACTTCTGCAGTGTAGGCCCTGCCTGATTTTAATGACAGATGATTTTACTTTCTTTTCCCTTAAAAATAAAACCTGAAATAGTAGTCGTAAGATTTGTCAGTCTAAACCAGACTTCTGCAGTGTAGGCCCTGCCTGATTTTAATCCATAATACACAAAAATTGTGCCATATAAAAATTGTAGCAGGGGCACCTGGGTGGCTCCGTGGTTTGAGCATCTGACTTCAGGTCAGGTCAGGATCTCATGGTTTGTGGGTTTGAGCTTGCATTGGGCTCTGTGCAGACAGCTTGGAGCCTGGAGCCTGCTTTGGATTCTGTGTCTCCTTCCGTCTCTGCCCCTCCCTTGCTCATGTTCTCTGTCTCTCTCTCTGTCTCTGTCTCTCTGTCTCTCTCAAAAATAAACATTAAAAAAGATTTTTTTTTTGATCATAGCATGATTCTGGAATTGTCCAATATCCAACTTTTTTCATTGTCTCATTATTTTAAATAAATTATCTCTTACTAATAACTAACCCTATTTTCAAAGAAAATGGCCAGTTAAGAACAGATTGGTTATGGGGAGTATTGTCATAATCCAGATGATATTCCCATCCCCCAACTAAGTGGCATCCGTGTTGGCTAGATAAACATGGGGTGGTGAGCAAGGGCTAGCAAGACTGGAATCTGGGCTTCAGCAACACATGAATCCTACGCTTGAGATATTTGAAAGTGACAAGTGGAAGATAAAAATGGCTGTTTGTGAAAAACATACATTTCAAAAGCATACTTGCCAAACACTGACTTAAAGTCAGAAATTAAAGAATTGATAAAAAACACACGAACATATGGTCCAGAATGCCTTCCTCCCTGTCCGTGTTGCCTTAGTCTGTCTCCTGTGCTCTCAGAACGACTCCCATACCAGAGGCCCCCGGTGACCTGGGCTCAGTCCCCAGGCCCCTCTGCAGTCAGCTCTGAGAGTGTCACATTGCCCATGGCCAGGCCCTGTTCCAGACCCTGCTTTGGTCCTAAGTGGCCCCTGAGAGCACTGCTGTTCCTCTCCCCACGCAGCCGCCCCCGGTGCTGCTAACGGTTGGCTGCACCTCTTGGAACATAGAGATTTCCATCAGAAGCTTTGGATTTCTTTAAGTTTTTCAGCATGATGCAATGCTTTAGCTTTCTGTCAATTTTAAAAGTAGTTTTAGGGGCACCTGGGTGTCTGCAGTCGGTTGAGCGTCTGACTCTTGGTTTTGGCTCAGGTCATGATCTCAGTGTCATGGGATCAAGCCCTGCATTGGGCTCCATGCTGAGCATGGAACCTGCTTGGGATTCTTTCTCTCTCCCCCTCCACCCACTCCCCGACTTGCTTGCTCACTCTCTCTCTCCCTCAAAAGAAAAAGAATAAAATAAATAAAATAAAATAAAATAAAATAAAATAAAATAAAATAAAATAAAAGTAGTTTTATACCAAGAATTTAGAAGGCTTAAGTTTTATCACAAAAATAAGCACTCATTATTTAGTGTAGTTACAGATATAATGAATTTTTAAAACCTTTAGAGAATAGGATTTTAGTACATAAGTTGACAATTCCATACCTTTTTTTTTCTAAGATTTTTTTTCATGGGTTTTTTTTTGGTTTTTTTTTTTTTTTTTTTTTTTTTTAGAGAGAGAGAGAGAGCACGGGCAAGGGAGGGGCAGAGAGAGCAGGAGACAGAGAATCCCAAACAGGCTTCATGCTGTAAGCATACAGCCCGATGCGGGGCTCGATCTCACCAACCATGAGATCATGACCTAAGCCAAGACCAAGAGTCAGATGTTTAACCAACTGAGCCACCCAGGCACCCTAACAATTCCATTTCTAAATAGAAAATATGTAGAAACCATGTTGCCTGTAATACCAGTAATTTGGTCCGCTGGTCCCAGGTTTATATATACTGTGCTATTTTCCTCAAATTCTAATATTTAATTGCCAAAGTATCTATCTTTTCCTGTGTTATCATATATTCGAAAGCAGCATTTCTAGGCCTAGGAAACTGACCATGTGCACCGCCCTGGGTCTGCAAATCAAGGGAGTCCTCCCTGCGGGGCGTGTGAGCACTCCTTTGTGGATTTCTGGTGTGGATGCCGGGGGACTCCAGTGAGTAAGCATCAGCGTGTGGCACTTTTCACAGCTACTCATGTTTGCAGTTGAGAGTTGTCATGACATGTGGGGACCCAGAATGAGAAATCTGTGACAAGAGAGGATGGAGGCAAAGGAAACTTTTGTTAAAGGAAAGAAAGTGCCTTGGCGTTAAAAAGGCCTGTCTCTATCAGGCAGCACAGAGCAGCGATCAAGGGGAAGAAAGGGAGCAGGCAGGCGCCTCATCTAATCTTTCTCCTGGGGGCCCAGGTGGACAAATTGGCAACCCTGTTCACAGCTTTTTTTTCCTCTCCCCTTTGTACCATAAGAACTGCTAATCGGATCCATGCTGCTGCAACTGTGGTTAGTTATTAACAGAATAAAAGCAGATTTCTTCAAAAGAACGGGTGGGGGAAACGACTGTACAAAATTGCAAGGTTGTTAGAATCTTAAATGCACAGCAGTCGATTTTTCCCTTATTCTGAATTATACGATGAATACAAGTCTTTCATCTGTCACTATACCCATTTCTTCAGAAGGCAGCCAAATATTAAGCTTCTCAAACAAAAAAAGAATCTTAGAAAGAGGAAAAATATTGAGGAGGAATAAGAATGGGTAAGAGCGGGGGGAAATTAGGTTTTGTCTTTATTAATTGGTCCTAGTGAGAAGAGATATAAACTGCATGCTCGATCTGGTTTCCCCTCCCCCCCCCCGCCTCTTACCTTACATCAAAGCAGGGATTCGAGCAGGCTTAGCTGGTAGCTGTTCTGCGTTCTGTGTCTGGAGATCATGCACGAGGCAAGTTCAGAACCCGCCACTTCCTTACACGCGACAGAGCGCTGTGGAGCCGCACCCCTTGGGGGGAGCTGTGTGCCACCCAAGCGCACCTAGGCTTCCCCCACCCCTAGGGGTTTCGCTCTGCACCCCAGAGACCTTCGGATTGGACGCCTGAGCTTTAAAGCTGTTGAGAAGAGTGTGTGTCCGTGAGAACACTGAGTATAGACAGGAATAGTCCAGACCAAGGACGGTCGTGTAAGGAATTTCGGTGCATCTCTGATATGCGGAAGAGAGACCTCATGACCTGTCCAAGGTGCCCAAAGGCGGAAGTGACTCCTGCTTTCAACCAGATCACATCTTTAGTCATATTACCTATTTCCTTTTCATGTCGTCACACCGAAAGTTAACTTAACTTGATAAACTTTCCCTGAAGTTTTGTCTTCTGTTTACTGGCCTTCTTTCTTTTCTTTTTCCACGACCACAGTTTTAGTTACTTCGCCTGAGTAATTGCGGGAGCAAAGACTGTCTGAGCTGAATGGCTCTGGGAGGAGCGTGGCCAGCCAGGTTGAGCCACGTTGCTCAGGCCCAGCAGCAGCTATAGGTCCACATTGAAAATCAAGCTGCCGTAAAACCAGAAGCCACCTTTCTCCCGCTCCTTCCAGGTCACTTGGGAATAGTCCAGACCAAGGACCTTTTAATTTTTAAATGTTTATTTTTGAGAGAGAGAGACTGAGCGCGAGCGGGGGAGGGGCAGAGAGAGGGAGACACAGAATCTGAAGCAGGCTCCAGGCTTCGAGCTGTCCGCACAGAGCCCGACGCGGGGCTCAAACTCACAAACCACAAGATCATGACCTGAGCCGCAGTGGGACACTTTACCGACTAAGCCACCAAGGCGCCCCAGAATGTTCTGTCTTAAAGCTGAGAATCTCTGGTACATCGGTGTTTCAGGATTCTAGTTTATCTTTAACCAAAGCCTGTAGTGACCTGAAGAGTAAAGTCGAGAAATCTGTGTTGTCTGTGTTCTCTGACTTGTTGCACACCTGCAAGAGCCTTTTCAGTCCTTGTCTCAAGTTCTCTGTAAAAAAGCATCCGCCCCAAAGGCCTGTAATGAGTTTCAGATAATCAGACTATTAAACTGACTTCCATGTGGAAGACATTACATAACTTTGGTGTATTAATAAAAGAGAGCAACTGGAAAAATTCAGTTTGAATCCAGTGGGCTAGATGAAATATGTGTTACACCAAGTTGGTCTTTGTAATGAAAGCGAACAAACGAAACCCCAAAGCACTTGTGGTACAACCACTCTGAAGGTGTAGTTCTCACATAGAATGCACCATATTTGCTGGTCTTTTATTTGTCAGCTGCTAGGCCTCGGAGGCTCTCCTCTCCAGGACTCTAGCAGGGAGTTAGAAAGGAGGCTCTAAATCCTCAGACTGCAGTTGGGCCAATACTTGAAAAGCTGAATCCAGCAGGTGATTGACTGTTCAGTTAGAATGAAGATACGTGGTCCCTCTATGGGTTCTGTCCCATTTGGGGCATCTTGGGAATTTCCTCATTCCTTCAATGACTCAGAAGTACACAGGGCAGGTACACCTCCACTGTACTGACTTATCTGTATATTTGTATAGGACCTGATGGCACATCAATAGTTGGCATTATCTTGGGTAAAGATTTAGGGAAATCTAATTCTACTTTGGAAGAACGTTTGAGCCATAGGACATGGAAGGATTTGTCTTTCCAGATTCAGGCTAAGTCTTTAAAGTTAGGGGACCAGGGGCACCTGAGTGGCTCAGTTGGTTAAGTGTCCGATTTCGGCTCAGGTCATGATCTCATGTTTCATGGGTTCGAGCCCCGTGAAGGGCTCTGTGCTGACAGCTCGGAGCTTGGAGCCTGCTTCGGATTCTGTGTCTCCCTGTCTCTCTGCCCCTCCCCTGCTCGTGCTCTCTCTCTCTCTCTCTCTACCTCCCTCTCTCTCTCAAAAATGAATAAAAACATTAAAAAATTTAAAAAATAGAGTTGGGGCACCAGACCGCTATGGTTGTATTTCCGCTGGAGGGTACAGCTAGGGGAAAGTGTTGTTACTTCATGTATTATACTGCTTTTATTTGAGGTGGATTTTGTTCACAATTAAGAATTGTGTTGGCAGTCTGTTCCCAGCTGCTCTCCCACCCTCCAAACCCCAATGCAGCACCTCCTGGAAAGAGCAGACCTATTTAAATCACCAAATAATATTAAGTACTATATGTCCACATTCAGACACTTCAGGTAAACTCTTAACTATAACCAGTAAGCTGGAAACTGAGCAGATTGTGTATTTGAAATGTCTGCTTTGGAGTATATTAAAGTTTCCATTCTTGAAGCAAATGAACTAGAAGACACTGACAAAAAGATAACCATGCTCAAAGTAATTTGTGGATTTTCTGACTCATTTAAATACATGCCTAAGACTAGGACATTCCAAGAATTTATGGATTATTGAAAACTCCTTTTTCACCCACGTTATTACCATTAGGCATTATGCAGGTGTTCAAAGTTCACTAAAAAAAATAAAATAAAGTGACGAGTGAAACCTTGGCTGCTTGGATTGCAGAACTACTCTGTGTTACCACACACTGGTTTGGACACCATCTTAGATAAGATGTTCAAAGATTACCTCAGATGTGGAGTCCAACCATGCAACCCACCAGTGCCATCTCATAACAAAATCATATTTGTCATTTATCATGGCAGAAGAAAAGATCCTAACTGGTACTTCATGCTTTAGAAAGTAAAGAAATAACTTCTGTGAATATAGCCCATAGTAAGAAGTTACAGTGCTCTGACCAGCAGGATCGGCCAAATGTAAGAAATACGTCTTCCAGAAGACCTGTAAAGTCAGACTGTGGCAGGTAAAACCCATATTTTGCTCTAAAGATTTAAGAGAGAGCTGATTTCCATAACATGAAGAAAGTATGAGGATATATTAGAATAAAACATCCCAATATCTTAGTTTTGAATATAGCAGAATTGAATAATGCAGAGACGTGCAAGATGAAAGTCGATCTTGGTCATGACGTATTGCTAATTGGTAGCAATAATTTCTACAGCGTTTTTTTAACTTCTCACTAAAGTTAATGTTGCTTCCAAAAATTCCTGAAGAGTAGAAGAAGAATAACTCAATTGCTAATTGCTAAAAACTATGAGATATATATTGATTTTGTAGCAGCATTTTGGGAAAGAACTTGATCATAGTAGAGGTATTCGTAAAGTGACTGGAAGTACTTCTTATTTCTCAAAATTCGATGGCAACCACAGTTTTAGCAATTCAATTCACATGAATTCACAGAGCCTACTGGTTTTCTAACAATAAGCCTTTCTGACCCTTGGTAATTTCAAGGAATTTATGAATAGGACCCAAGTCTTTGTTATCAAACACCCCATGATTCCCCACATACCCTAAATGTCCTTATTGAGGAAGATTGGACAGCAAAATTGCCTGGGTTTCTATGGTGTTTCATGTTAATTTTAAGAAGCCAGTCTCCTTGGATTACTAACGAAGACATATCATGTAGGACATTGTCTTCTACATAGTAAGTTCTCAGTGGATTTTTATTTTTTACTTTATTGTTTGCACTCAAGTAAAACCATCTCCTGTTTACTTAAGAACTTGTGAGGCAAACACGCATTCCAGATGTTATTCTCCCTTTATCCACTTTTGCCCAAAGGTCAGCTAATGAGGTAAAGTTGGAAGGGGTGAATGAATTCCTGGCAAAATTGACATCAGGTTGTGTCTGTCATTCACACTCCAGTTTTGCCATGTTGATTAATTATATCACTGTTCCATCTTCGATCACTAAAACCTTTCTAGTTTTGTTGATTTTTTAAAAAAATTTTTTTAGCTGCAAATGTATGAACGGAAGAAATGTTTTTTCTTTGCTCACTACAACTTTTGAAAAATGGAATTTCTGGGTATTTCTTTGCCTATTAGTATTTTATATTAAGATAGCACCGTATTACTTTTAGAAGGATGAATGCTTTGTTTGCCAGCGGCTGTGGTACTTCAGTTAGCGGTTTTGTTCTTATTGAATTTCTGTAGTTGTGTGTTGTAGTAATTTAGGAAGGAATTAAGCCAGGAAGTTTTAGCCTTAATAAAGGATTAATGTGGAAATGCTATTCATCCCATGTTTATTCTCTGCTCCCCCAACACAACAGTGATTGAGTGTAACTTACATAATTGCATCTCATCAGTAGTTCCGATCTTTTTGTTTATTCTGATATGGCCAAAAAAGTTGGGGAAATAAAACTACAAATCATCACTTACCTAACAATTTACCTGCTAAATGCACTTGCAATTTTAATCTTAGAACCTCGCTTGCATTAAGTACTGAGGAAGCCAGTGCGTCCTACACTAGATCTGACTTTATAAGGACATAAACCAGATTCTCTTACTGACATTTATTTATGTAGTCCTCTTTGTTACATATGGGGGAGTTCGTCAGGTTTATATGTCATTGCTATTGTTAATAAATACCGTTTGATGTTTATTGACTTATTGAGCAAGTGTGCCTGAAATGTTTCTTTTTTACTGATACTATCATTTAAACTAGGAATTAGCAAACTACCACCTTTGGGCCAAATCCAGCTCACCACCTGTCTTTGTAAATAAAGTTTTATTTATGCTATTTTGTTTATATATTGTCTCTGGTGCTTTTGCACTACAACAGCTGAGTTGAATAGTTGTGACAGAGAACATATGGCCTGCAAAGCCTGAAATATTTACTTTCTGGCAATTTACAGAAAAACTTTGTCTATCTCTGATCTAGAATAATAAGGTAGAGCTACATGATTATTGATAACTAAAGGTTTAATTAACTATTAACCTGGGTTTGGAGTAATCTGTCACACCTCTTTTTTTTTTTAAGTTTTTTTTATTTTGAGAGAGAGAGAGTGGGGGAGTAGCGAAGAGAGGGAGTGACAGAAATCCCAAGCAGGCTCTACACTGTCAGCACAGAGCCCGATGTGGGGCTCGAACGCATGAACTGTGAGATCATGACCTGAGCCAAAACCAAGAGTCAGATGCTTAGCCACCTGAGCCACCCAGGTGCTCCTGTCACACCTTTATTTATTCAGTAAATATTTATTGAGTGCTTACTGTATGTGTGGTTCAGCAGACATAGGGAACAAAAGAGGCAATTCTCTATACCCATGGAACTTACATTTTAGTGAGACTAGAGAAACAGTAAACAAAGAAGTAAAACAAGAATTTAGGTAAGCGCTAGAACTCTGTCACCTGTAAGAAACGTAGAATTTAGCACTTTTTGTACTGACTACCCCACCATCTTACTCTGTGCACTACACCAAGCTATGATATATTCGTGTTTCAGTCTAAACACTGTTAAGTTATACATTACTGGATGTGTGCTGATTTAGAAGACATATGCATATTAGCCTCTTTTCTCCTGATTCTGTGAAATCCCAGTGTTTTGTTACTAAAAGTGTTTAGTTTGATGATTATCTGGGTCTAGTTCTTAAAAGCTCTTTTTAATTAGAAAAATTTCACTCAAAGCCTATTCTAGTGTAAAAATCCCAAGGAACATATTAGCAAACAAAACTCAACAGTACCATTAAGGAAATAATGCACCATGACTAAGTGAAATTTATTCCAGGAATTCAAGGTTGGTTTAATATTAACAATGGTTTTCATAATTATATACAGTGTAAATAAACTTGCAGAAAAGTATCTCGTTTAATAACATTCAATACCCAATCATAATAAAAATACTCAAGGAAATAGCAGTTGAGAGGTACTTTCTCAAACTGGTAAAATGTGTATGCTTTAGTTTATAAACCAGTATCTTAGGTAGTGAGGAATCATTGGAGACATTTCCACTAAAATACAAGCAAGACAAGGATGAGCATTGTCTCCACTACCACTCAGCAATGTTCTCAGAGATGTTGGCCAGCACAGTTAGACAAGAGAACCCCCAGGCATAAAAATGGTTACATAACAAAGAAAATTATCTCCAACTACAGATGATAAAATAGTAAACCTGGAAGACCTCAGAGAATCAATGATAAATGAACTCAAACTATGGAAGGATTCAGTTTTGTAGCAAGATACAAAATTCACCTACAAAAAAACAATAGCCTGTTACTTGATGTGTCAACTATACTTCAATTTTATAAAACCAAGTCAGCTGGGAAGATGGCGGAGTAGGAGGACCCTAAGCTCACGTTACAACTAGATAACATTCATATCAGCATAAATGACCCAGGAAACAACCCAAAGACTGGCAGAATAGACTCCACAACTAAAGGCAGGGAAGAGGCCGTATCGAAGAAGGTAGGAAGAGTGAAGATGCTGTCTGGGAGCAAAGTGGACCATGGTCTTCCTCAGTTTGGAGGGAGTCTGCAGCATGGAGAAGAGCAGAATACAGACTTTCACACCGGGATGCTCACAAACATGGAGGACAGATCTTCATCATATTTGCCTTTGAAAAAGAGAAGGAACAAATTTTGTGAGTTCTGAAAAACAGAAGGACTCAAAGACCTGGAATTTTCGAAGACAGCTAGCTTAGCTCTGGGAAAGCCCTGGGGCCATGAGGTAAGAGGAGACCCCACCTTTAAAGAGACAGCAAAACAAACAGCCCATGCAGGTA
This sequence comes from Acinonyx jubatus, assembly GCF_027475565.1. NCBI lineage: Eukaryota > Metazoa > Chordata > Mammalia > Carnivora > Felidae > Acinonyx > Acinonyx jubatus. Next base: position 10,691,519 of record NC_069385.1, on the reverse strand, counting down.
CAGCACAGAACCAGCAGTTTGACACTGGGGGCAAACAGGAGGCAGAGTGATTTGCTCATCTCAGAGTGTGGCCCAGAGTGACAAGGATAACAGGGAGATGGCTCCAGGAACAAAGGCGGTGTCACACACCATTTCACTCCCCTGCCCCCCAGCATCAACAGTGGCCACCTGCAGGAACCAGCCCAACACTAACACTTTCTACCTAATTTGCTGGCACCAAGCCCCACCATGCTTCCATGGATACACCCTTCCCAGTTATGCTCCCCTGAGTCCCCTAGCTGCAGGCCCCTCCCCCTAGAAGACCAGTGCAAGCTCTGCCAACAGCACATCTCCTGATCTGTGCTCTTTTATAGGACCTCAGTTCCAGCAAGGGCAAGTGTCATTTTACAGGCAGACCACCGCACACCTTGCTGCCCACAATTGGCGAAGATAGCCTCTGCAGACAACTGGATTGAAGGAAAAAGAGACCAAGTCTCAATAGCGGAGCACACACAACAAACATAGGAGACACTCCCTGGAGTGCCAGACCCTGGGGAATAGGGGACACTTCACTGCAGGGTGCTACAGGACCTCTTCTTCATATGGCTGTTATTGGGAAGAATAAGAGAAGTAGCTAACTTTCCTAATACAGAAACAGACACAGAAAGTAAGAAAAAATGAAAAGACAGAGAAACCTCTCCCAAGTGAAAAATGGGACCAAAGCACAGCAAGACACTAAAGCAAAACAGATAGAAGTAATATGCCTGCTAGAGAATTTAAAGCAACTATCATAAAGATACTCACTGGACTGGACATAAAAGTGGAGGGCATCAGTGAGACCCTTAACACAAAGATAAAAAAGAACCCATTGAAATGAACACAATAAGTGAAATTTAAAATACACTTGATGAAATAAATAGCAGGCTAGATGAAGCAGATGAACGAATTAACGACCTGGAAGACAGAGTAATGGAAAGTACACTGAGTAAAGGAGAAGAAAGAAAATTACACAAATTGAGAATAGTCTTAGGCAACTCAATGACTCCAAGTGTAATAACATCTGCATTATAGGGATTTCAAGAAGAGAACGATAAGGGGGCAGAAAATTTATTTGAAGAAATAATAGCTGAAAACTTTCCTAATCTAGGTAAGGAAATAGAGATCCAGATCCAGGAGGCAGAGATCCTCCCAAAAATCCATCCCCAAGAGGTCCACACCAAGACACATAGTAATTAAAATGGCAAAAAGCAGCAATAAAGGGGAAAAAAAGCAACAAGAGAAAAGAAGGTGGTTCCATACAAAGGAAACCCCATCTGCAGATTTTTCATCAGAAACACTGCAGTCCAGAAGGGAATGGCATGATATATTCAAAGTGCTGAAAGGGAAAAATCTGCAGCCACGAATGCTCAATCTATCAAGACTATCATTCAGAAAAAGAGAGATACAGAGTTTCTCAGACAAATGAAAACTAAAGGAGTTTATGACCACTAAACTAGGCCCTATTAAAGGTTACTATTTGAGTGGAAAGGAAGCCCATAAGTATAAGAAAGTGAAAAACACAAAGGAAGTAAGAATAAGTGTTACTGTAAAAATTAGTCAAGGGATTCATAAAAGAAAAGGAGGTAATATGACACCATACACCTAAAATTTGGGGGGGGGGAGTAAAGAATGAGTTCAAACTTAAGTAACCATCAATTTAATATAGATTGCTATATGCAGAAGATATTATTATATACAAACCTAATGTAACTACAAATCAAAAACCAGTAATAGATATGCAAAAACTAAAGACAAAAAATTCCAAGTATAGCAGCCTAGAAAGCCAACAAACCATGGAAGAGAGCAAGAGAAGAAAGGGTCAGAGAAAATCTATAGAAACAACCACAAGTAACAAAATGGCAATAAGTGTATATCTGTCAAAATCACTTTGAATATAATGGACTAAATGCTCCAAACAAAAGACAAAGGGTGACAGAGTGGATAAAAACAAAACCCATCTATATGTTGCCTATAAGAGACTCCTTTCAGACCAGAAAGCACCTGCAAATTAAAAGTGAGGGGATGGAGAAACATTTGCCATGCAAATGAATGCCAAAAGAAAGCCAGTGTAGCAGTGCTTATATCAGACAAAACACACTTGAAAACAAAGACCGTAACAAGAGACAAAGAAGGATGTATATAATAATAAAGGGGACAGTTCAACAAGAGCATATAACAATTGTAAACATTTTTGCACCCAACATGGAAGCACCCATATATGTAAAACAGTTAATAACAATCATAAAAGAAATAATCAGTAGTAATACAATAGTAGTAAGGGACTTTAATACCCCACTCACATAGACGGACACATCATCCAAACAGAAAATCAACAAGAAAATAGTGGTTATGAATGACACACTGGACCAGATGGATTTAATAGACATATTCAGAACATTCCATCCTGAAACAGCAGAATACACATTGTTTATTCTTTTCAAGTGCACACAGAACATTTTCCAGAATAAACCACATATTAGGCAACAAAACAAGTGTCAAAAATTTTTTTTTAAACTCGAAGTCATACTGTATGTTTTCTGACCACAGCTCTATGAAACTAGAATTCAACCATAAGAAAAAATCTGGAAAGAGCACAAATACATGGAGTTTAAATAACATGCTATTAAACAATGGGTCAACCAAAAAATCAGAGAAGAAATAAAAAAAATATTACATGGAAGCAAATGAAAATGAAAACACAATGATAGAAAATCTTTGGGATGCAGCAAAAGAGGTTGCAAGAGGGAAACTTACAGCAACACAGGTCTACTTCAAAAAGCAAGAAAAATCTCAAACAACCTAACCTTACACCTTAAGAAGCCAAAAGGAAAAAAAAGAAAAAAGAAAAAAAGAGAATGAACAAAACCCAAACTGGAAAAAAATAAAACTAAGAACAGAACAATGAAACCAGGAGCTGTTTCTATGAAAAGACCAACAAAATTATAAACCTGTAGCAAGACTCATTGGGAAAAAAAAAGAGGACCCAAATAAACAAAATTACTAATGAGGAGAAATAAGAACCAACACCACAAAAATACAAACAATTGTAACAGAATATTATGAAAACCTATGTGCCAACAATTTGGACAACTTAGAAGAAATGGATAAATTCCCAGAAACATATAAACTACCAAAACTAAAGCAGGAAGAAATAGAAAATTTGAACAGACCAATCACCGGCCATGAAACTGAATCGGTAATCAAAAAAACTCCCAACAAATGAAAGTCCAGAACCAGATGGCTTCACAGCTGAATTCTACCAAACATTTAAAGAAGAGTTAATACCCAGTCTTCTTAAGCTACTCCAAAAATACAAGAGGAAGGAAAACTTCCAAATTCATTCTATGAAGCCATTATCACCCTGATACCACACCCGGGTAAAGAACACCACAGCAAGGGGCGCCTGGGTGGCACAGTCGGTTAAGCGTCCGACTTCAGCCAGGTCACGATCTCGCGGTCCGTGAGTTCGAGCCCCGCGTCAGGCTCTGGGCTGATGGCTCGGAGCCTGGAGCCTGCTTCCGATTCTGTGTCTCCTTCTCTGTCTGCCCCTCCCCCATTCATGCTCTGTCTCTCTCTGTCTCAAAAATAAATAAAAATGTTTAAAAAAATTGAAAAAAAAAAAGAACACCACAGCAAAAGAGAACTACAGACCAATATCTCTCATGAACATAGATGCAGAAATCCTCAACAAAATAATAGCAAAACAAACCCAACCCAACAATACATTTAAAAAATCACGCACCACAACCAACTGGGTTTAATACTTGCACAACAATCGATGTGGTACATCACGTTGAACCATATGATCAGTTCAATAGAAGTAGTAAAAGCATGTAACAAAGTACAACATCCATTTTGATAAAAACTCTCAACAAAGTAGATTTTGAGTAGTAGTAAAGTCCTTATGAAAAACCCACAGGCAACATCATACTTAATGGGGAAAACCAGAGCTTTTCCCCTAAGATCAGGAACAAGACAAGGATGTCCACTCTCACCATTTTTATTCATCATAACACTGGAATTCATAGCCACCACAATTAGACAACATAAATAAAAGGCCTGCAGAAGTAAAAGTTGTACTATTTGCAGATGACATGATACTAGATATAGAAGACACTAAAGACTTTACCAAAGAACTGATAGATGAATATAAAATCTGTGTACAGAAGTCTGTTGCATTCTTATACACTAATAATAAAGCAGCAGAAAGTGAAACTAAGAAAACAATCCCATTTACAATCACACCAAAAACAATAAAAGATCTCGAAATAAACTTAACCAAAGTCGTGAAAGACCTGTACTCTGAAAATTATAAAACACTGATGAAGAAAAGTAAGGACAATGCAAAGAAATAGAAAGACAGTCCATGCTCATGGGTTGGAGGAACAAGTATTGTTAAAATGTCTATAGTATCCAAAGCAATCTAAAACGTTAATGTAATCCCTATCAAAATACCAACAGCGGTTTTGACAGAACTAGAATAAACAATCCTAAAATTTGTATGGAACGACAGAAGACCTTGAATGGCCAAAGCAATTTTGAAAAAGAAAACTGGTAGTATCACAATTCTAAGTTTCAAGTTATATTACCAAGCAGTAGTAAGTAAGACAGTATGGTACTGGCGTAAAAATAGATACACAGATTAATGGAACAGAAGAGAAAACCCAGAGGGGCACCTTGGTGGCTCAGTCACTTAAGTGTTCAACTCTTGATTTTGGCTCAGGTCATGATCTCACGGTTCATGAGATCAAGCCCTGCATTGGGCTCTGTGCTGACAGTGCAGAGCCTGCTTTAGATTCTCTCCCTCCCTCTCTCTCTGCCTCCCCCCATCCCAAACCTCTCTCAAAATAAATAAATAAAAAAGAAAAAAGAAAAAAAGAAAAAAAGAAAATCTTGAAAAAAGAAAGAAGAATAGAAAACCCAGAAATAAACCCATAATTACATGGTCAATTAATCTTTGACAAAGGAGGAATGAATACACAATGGGAAAAAAGTATTTTCAACAAATGGTGCTGGGAAAACTGGACAGCCCCATGCAAAAGAACGAAACTGGACCACTTTCTTACACCATACACAAAAATAAACTCAAAATGGATTAAAGGCGTAAATGTAAGATCCAAAACCATAAAAATCCTTGAAGGGGGGCGCCGGGGTGGCTCATTCAGTTCAGCATCGACTTTGGCTTAGGTCGTGATCTCGTGGTTCATGAGTTTGAGCCCCACATTGGGCTTGCTGCTGTCAGCGCAGAGCCCGTTTCAGATCCTCTGTTCCCCTCTCTTTCTGCCCGTCCCCAACTCATGCTCATGCTCTGTCTCTCTCAAAAAATATTAAAACAAAAACATTTTTTTAATCCTTGAAGAGAACACAAACAGTAATCTCTCTGACATTGGCCATAGCAACATTTTTCTAGATGTGTCTCCTGAGACCAGGGAAATAAAGGCAAAAATAAACTGTTGGGACTACATTAAAATAAAAACTTTCTGCACAGCAAAGGAAATAATCAACAAAACTAAATGGGAGAAGATATTTGCAAATGATATCCAGTAAAGGGTTAGCATCCAGATATATAAAGAACCGGTACAACCCAATACCCAAAAACCAATCTAATTAAAAATGGGAAGAAGACATGAAAACACATTTCTCCCAAGAAAATATCCAGATGGCCAACAGACACATGAAAAGATACTCAACATCATTCATCATCAGGGAAATGCAAATCAAAACTACAATGAGATATCATCTCACAGTTGTCAGAATGGCCAAAATTAAAAACACAGGAAATCACAGGTTGGCAAGGACTTGGAGAAACAGAAACTCTTGGGCACTGTTGATGGGAATGCAAACTAGTGTAGCCACTGTGGAAAACAATATGAAGGTTCCTCAAAAAATTAAAAATAGAACTACCTTAAATCAAGGAATCACACTACTGGGTATTTCCCCCCAAAATATAAAAACACTAGTTCAAAGGAGTATATGCACCCCTATGTTCATAGCAGCATTTTTTTTACAATAGCCAAAGTATGGAAGCAGCCCAAGTATCTATCAATAGAAGAATGGAAAAACGTGGTGTATATACATATGATGGAAATCTTATTTAACCATAAATAGCATGAAATCTTGCCATTTAGCACAACATGGATACAGGTAGAGAGTGTATGCAGAACGAAATAAGTCAGTCAGAGAAAGAGCCATGTGATCTCACTTATGTGGAATTGAAGAAACAAATGAGCAAAGGAGAAAAAAAAAAGGCAAACCAAGAAACAGACTCTTAACTATAAAGAAAAAACTGATGGTTAGCAGACGGGAGGTCGATAGAGGGACAGGGGAAATAGATGATGGAGATTAAAGAGTACCCTTATCATGATGGAAAAAATGAAATGAATAAAAAGAAAAAGCAATAGCCTTCCTCTACACAAGCAATAAGCAGTTGAAAGACATACCCCTGGAGAAAATCCCATGTGTCATAGCAACAAAAAAGATTAAATGCTGAGGAATAAATTTAACATAAAATGTACAAAACATTTACTTGCTTATAAGAAACTAAAGAAGATATGAACAATGAAAGATGCCTTCTGTTCTTGAACAGGATGAACTCGATAGTCATCCGTTTTCCTTAAGTTAATTTATAATATCATTGTAATCCCGATAAAACTATTAACAAGCTATTTTATATAGACACATTGATACTAAAGCTCATATAGAAAAATAAATATGGTAGAAAACATTGAAAAAGAAAAATAGTTTGAGGAGTTAGGGAACTATAGGAGTAGATCTTAAAAGCTCTTAACACAAAAGATAAAATTTGATCTTTATCTCAGATCATACACAAAAATAAACTCGAGTAAATTAAGATGAGACCATACATGTACTTAACAAAACCTGGGGTGACTTCCTCTTTAACCGCGGTGCAGAGAACAGCTTTCTAACTAGGACACAAAACCTAGAGGCAATAAAAATAAAGATCGATGAATTTGGCTCCTTAAAAAAAAAAGTTCCATTACAAAAGATATCATAAAATCCAAAGACGGTTGACAAAGTAGGAGAAAATATTCACAACTTATACCACAGAGAAAGAGCTAACATCCCTAATATATAAAGAATTCTTAATAATTTCAAGACAAGAGGCACCTGGATGGCTCAGTCAGTTGAGTGTCGGGTTCTTGATCTCAGCTCAGGTCATGATTTCACAGTCATGAGATCAAGCCCCAAGTTGGGCTCTGCGCTGACAGCATGGAGCCTGCTTGGGATTCTCTCTCTCCCTCTCTCTGTGCCCCTCTTCCACTTGTGCTTGTGCGCTCTCTCTCTCACTCTCTCAAAAATAAGCAATGTTAAAAAAATTTTTTTCAAGACAAAAGTACTAAAAATCCAGATTGAAAAATGTGGGAAACACATGAACAAGCAATTAACCAGAAGAGCTATAAAAATAGACCTCAAAATTAAAAAGTGGTCAAACTCACTCCGAATCGGGCATGTAAATTCAAAAATACCAGATACTGTTTCTCACATATAAGATTGACAAACGTATTTTAAATGACCACATATTCTTGTAGGTTTTGGAGAGGCAGCCCCTTCAAACATTGCTGGTGAGAATGTAAATTGTTTCACAGCTTCATACAGGGAAATTTGCATATTTTTTTGCCCCATCAATCCCACTTCAAGGCATTTACCCTAACGATGGATCTCAAACAATACAAAAATACATATGCAAGAGATTGGAAATCATCTAAATGCCCATACACAGGAGAATGATTGAATATAAACTATGGAACATTCAGACAAAGGAGTACCATATACCTGTTTTTCAAGTGAAAGATGTTATAAACTTATAGGAAGTACTTTTCAGGACCTGCTGTTAAGTGAAAAGACAAAGTGCAAAAGAGACCTAGGGTATGCTACCCTTCAAGTAAGGAGTAAAATAAGAGCATATACAGGTACCTTTTCATTTATTCAAAATATATATAGCAAAGATAAACCAAAAACTAAAGAGATTTATTATAGGGGCAGCTGGGAAAGAAGTGGAAAGAAAGAGAAATGGGAATAGGGTAGCAGAGTTGGAGGGACTGACTTCTTCAAGTATCTTTTTTTTTTCAACGTTTTTTATTTATTTTTGGGACAGAGAGAGACAGAGCATGAACGGGGGAGGGGCAGCGAGAGAGGGAGACACAGAATCGGAAACAGGCTCCAGGCTCCGAGCCATCAGCCCAGAGCCTGACGCGGGGCTCGAACTCACGGACCGCGAGATCATGACCTGGCTGAAGTCGGACGCTTAACCGACTGCGCCACCCAGGCGCCCCTTCAAGTATCTTTTTGTATAACTGTGACGTACAGAACCATTGACGTATTTCACATACCCCCCAAATACCAAAACAATTAAAGCCAATCAATGTGTGAAGGGGATGCAAAATGGAGTACAAGTCCTAACAAGTGGCTCTGTGTTCCTCACAGTGGTGTAGATTAGTAATTCTGAAATTACTTTGTGTATATGATAGAATTGAACAAATCAGTAAATTGATTTAGATAATGAGGACTGGGTTTCTTGCTGCTGTAGAAAGAAGTTATAATAAGGAAAGATGGAAGGCTAAGATATACCCGTCCAATTCTGGATTGGAATTGGAGGTATTTGCATAAACTCATGGTTACACACACAAATACCAAAATATAGACTTGCTTATACCATATGCGAATGGATTAGTGTACCTACATACAATTCCTACTTCAGTTCACTGAGACAGCCTGGAAGCAGTAACACCCCAGAAATAATGAGCAGACCTAGTACCCAGATCCTAGTCTGTGAACATTATCTTCCAATAAAAATTAGCAGCGCTCCGAGGAGAAGCAGTTGATTACAGGGCTGGGTCAGGAAAAATGCAAAATGAGCCACAGTGTTTTATGATTCCAAACACTAAGAATTTGAAGGAGCTTCTGATGGCCAAATCTGGAACAATTTGAGTGAAATAATGTCAATGTTGGATTTTAATCCATGGAATAAAATAAGTATCTATGAGTGTATTAGTTTTCTGTTGTTTCAACAAATCATCACACACTTAGCAGCTTAAAACAACACACATGTCACAGTTTCCATGGCCGGGCATCCAGGCACAGGCTAGTTACGTCCTCTGCTCAGGTTCTCACAAGGCTGCAAAGTGTTTGATGATCCGTCTTCTCACCTGGAGCCTCAATGAGGAAGAATCTGCTTCCAAACTCATTCAGATGTTGGAGAAATTAATTTCCCCTGGTTATAAAAGTGAGGCTCTCAAGTTCTGGAGGCTGCCTGTCCTTGTCATGTGGCTCAGTTCACATCACGGAAGCTTTCTTCTTCAAGGCCATTGGAAGCATCTCTGCACAGAGAAGCCTAGGTCCTCTTTTAAAGTCATTTCTACACAGCATCATCTTCCTTCTGATTATCTCAAAGCCAGCCTATTAGGGACTTTAATGATATCTGCAAAACGCCTTTAACTTTGCCATGTAATGTAATTTTAGGAGTGATGTTTCATCACTTTTGTTGTATTCTTTGATTAGAGGCCAAGTCACAGGTTCTGCCCTCAATCAAGAGGTGGGGGTTATGCAAGCATGTGACTCACTAGAAGCTGTGGTGTGTCGTCCACAATGAGTTTATATAGATAGAAATAAGTAGTCGTAGAAATATATAAACAAATGGGGAAGAGGAGATAGTTCTTCTTCATAATAGATTTCCATTAATAAATGTAGAAGAAAAGAGGGAAATAAAGAACCATCATTACAAACACTACCGTGATAAATGTTACAGCCAGGATTCTGTAATGGATGCTAAGTCAGTGCATGCAAGTTTGAGAAGACACAGGATTTGCATAGTCTCAAATGGCTTCCCTGCAATACTCATAACTACAGAGGGCAAAATAATAACTTTATATTGGAGGAATTTGGTAGACATCCAACTTTACCAAGTAATCAGGGTAAACAGCACCAGAAATGAAACATCGGTGTCATGAACAGCACTTTCCAAAGGCATCAAGGTCATAAAACATAAGGAAAGAAAATTGAAGTTCTTTTATAGGCTGAAGGAGACTGAGGAGAAATCACAACTAAATGCACTGTGAGATCCTAGAATAGAAGAAAGAAAAACAATGGTGAAATTCAAATAAGATCTTTAGTTAATAGAGTGGTACCAGTTAGGTGCCTCTTGGTAATTCTATTATGGTTATTTCTTGGTTATAACCATCTATGGTTATGGATAATTCTATTATGGTTATTTAAGATGTGAATACTAGAGGAGGTGGGCTAGGGGATATATAGGAGCTCAGTGTACTCATCTTGTAACTTTTCTTTAAGTGTAAAATTCATGAAAAGTTTGTTGGGGCGCCTGGGTGGCTTGGTCGGTTAAGCGTCTGACTTCGGCTCAGGTCATGATCTCGCGGTCCGTGAGTTTGAGCCCCGCATCAGGCTCTGTGCTGACCGCTCAGAGCCTGGAGCCTGTTTCAGATTCTGTGTCTCCCTCTCTCTCTGCCCCTCCCCTGTTCATGCTCTGTCTCTCTCTGTCTCAAAAATAAATAAACGTTAAATGTTTAAAAAAGAAAAAAGAAAAGTTTGTTAATAAAAATCACAATATAGACTTCTGGGAGTTTTAAGTTAGCAACAATAGAAATTCAGGTGACTTTATTGATGCTTCATTTTTGTTTTGTTGCACCAAGATTTTGCACAATATTGTACACATGGTCACTGGAGAATAAACACATAGCTATAAAGTGGTGGGATTTATCCTAACTCAGCGTAGTTTTTTCCAGTTGTAATGTTTTCTCCACTGTGCTTGTACCATTATAGACATAGACAAGAGGAAAGCAGGGCTTTCTTTAGAAACTCCGTTTCAATGTTAAAGCCTACTCATAAAGTTTGTTCACTCTGCATGGCGATATTCTCTTAAAATAATTACCAAATTTTGTTTGAAAGGTTTTACTTATGAGAGCCATATGTGCTATAAAAATCTATAGTTTTGAGGGTGTTTACATAATTCATCTGGTTCAGAGGGCTCTGAATTGTCTTCTTCATATGAACCATGGACATTGTATTTCTCAAACATATTTTCAAGCGTACTTTCTGATTCATCATCTGCCATGACTATGCTTCTACCTGTGCATGTGAAGGATGAAGTTCTTCCCAAGTAGCTATGAAACTGTTGGTGGAAAGATAAGGGGCCAGAAGCACGTGGAGAATTTAAAGCCGTTGGCTCAAATCTGTCTTTACCACGAAAAGGCTCTTGTTTATTTCTTTAAAGAATGGATTTAATAATAAATTTTCTCATTGCCGTGAAGAGTTATCTGTCTTAGAATTGCACCAGACCGGCAGTAGCGCTGCTTGAAAGTATTTTTTGAATTCATGAGATGGGTTTCTTATAAAGCCTCTTTTATTCTTACTTGAAATATCGTACATGAGAGCAGTGCCTTGGGCGTGCATAGTGTCAGTAGCAGTGGCCTGTATTAACGTAGAATTACTGTTTGTTTTGCTGTCATGAGTCCATGAATTCGGTCTGTCCTACAGAAACAATCATTGTAATGTAAGCACTTACTGTCTTAGTGCAGCTGATTCCCCAGTGACATTTTAAAAAGTCGGGATTTGGCTGCAGCATGCTTTCAATTTCTAAATGGGCTGCACATTGGGGGCCTGAGGGTGTTTCATAGGAAACACATGACCCTGAGTGGACACAGCAACTTTTGTGTGTCTGCAGCGGAGTTGATGACCAGCGTTTACCCTTGAAATTGTTTTCATCCAGAATGTTGTCTTTTCTACTTTACGTTTAAGTATTTTCTACTTTACGTTTAAGCATCTAACTGAATAGATGCTGTACTGTGTGTGTGTAGGATTTTTATGCACTAGGTGTGGCTGTAACCTAAGAGCTTACTCCTAGGGGTTTCACAGCGCAAGGTTTCTCAACGTCCGTGAATTCGGGTCTTGGTTTTCATTTCATCTGAGAATGAGAATGGCATTTGAACCCAGGAGCACTCAGATATACATTCATAGGTTTTACATTCTTTTCTAAAAAGTGAGAAGCCTAAACTCCCGAAAACAATGTCAGGGTTTTTCTTGTAGTTCTATTTTAACGACTATATGTACGTATTATCTAAATGGAAAATCACCTTCCTGCCTCTCTGGCTGTCACAGATACAACCATTATTAGAATTAGTAATGAGTGACAGTCCTGAGAGACCCTGAGGATCATGCTCTTTCTGGTCTGCAGTCAGGCTGCCTGGCCTAACAGAGATGCCATTGGTTAGAAATACGAGAGGGCGGATGTTCAGCGTCAAACGCCAGACTCTGCGGCATGACCTTCACCGGGTGAATTGGTGGTAATCTTCGATACGTTAATTTCCTTCTCTACTCCGTTGTGATTCTCTTAGCAATACACAAAACTGTAGAAAAGTAGGTCCCGTGATGTCAAAGCAGTTAGCTTGACCTAGCATAATCATAGACTCTAGTACCTGAGGGTTATGTGGGGGAAATCTGTGTATGCCTGCATGTGTGTATTGTGTAGGTATGTATACCTGTGTATTTCAGTCTTTCTGTTCATTCTAGCAAAGGGAGAAGTGAGGAGAAAATAGCAGGGTCTTCATGCCATGAGCGCTAGCACCTGGAAGAGTGTGTTAAATGCAACTGCCTTCTTTATCCGCTAACATTTTTAGTTGAAGTGTTTCTAAACCTCTGAACCAGAAAGTGAGTTGAGATCTCAAGTACCTATGATGATTCTTAAATTTCAAAATCCTGTCTCCTTGCGCCTCACATGATTCATTGCCTCTCTTTAATTGATAAAAATAGTAAGTTTTTTTCCCTTTAATGCGTATTCTCAGATTAAGGACCATTAACTAACAAAGATTTATTAATATTTGCTATGGTAATGCAGGGATTAAGGGAGTAAAAGGCATGATTCCTGTCTCAAGGAGCTTCCATTATAGTTTGAAAAGACAAACTGAGCACCCATTAAATCAATGGAAGTCAAATAGATGTTAACTAGATGCTGTTGCTTTATTAGCAATAAAGGTCAAAACAGGTGCAGAATAATATTTTCTTCTTTAGTGCTAATGTATACTACATTCTATAGTAGTATGTTTTATGTTTTTGAATGGACGTCTCCTATGTTTATGTTAAATCTCTGATTAATTACAAAGATATTTTAAGAAATTGGTTGGTAGTTTTACTTCGAATAAATATTACCAACAAAAAATTGTTGGCCACTATGCATGCCTCACCACTTACAGACTAGTTTAAACTCAAGAGGCTGAGTTTAGTTCATGAGTCTTGGATTTCATGAAATGCATTAAGTAGGTATATGTCAGATTTTGACTACTAATGTATTTGTGAGGTTGGGAACTCATTCAGTAGGAAATTACACTTCTCAAGAGATCGTTTGGTAAATATGATTATCCATGTTTCTTCTCCGTTTTACTAGAAAAGGGCAAAATAGCACACTTTTTTGAGCCGTGTCTTTTTCTCTGCGGGGCCACACCTTTTGTGATCATTAAGATGAAATAAATGTACTTGTCTTGGTTTTGCGCAATTGCAGCATTAATATAGAGGGCTCCCCGTCCCCACTCCCCTTCCTGTGTTTTGCAGGCAGTCAGATGCCTCCTCAGCCACCTGGGAGCCAGTCAGAATCCAGTTCCCATCCTGCCTTGAGCCAGTCACCAATGCCACAGGAAAGAGGTTAGTCTTCAGTTCATGTCTTACGTATCTTTGTGTTTGGAGTATATGAGGTTTATATGAATTTGGTCACCTGTGCGTTTCCTTATGAGTGATTTTTAAAGGATGTTATGTTTCCTCCTCTGATGAACGAAATAACATACATGTAACAACAAAGAAGGATGCTTTCTTGCAGATTAGGCGAAGTTTTACCCAGCACAGTTCAAGACCCAAAGGCTATATATGTCCACACAGCATCGTGAAGCATAGTTTATACGTGACTCTCGCCTGACAGTTGATCTAGCTGTGTAAAGGGGACTGTTACTGATGCAATTTGGATATCGGTCCTGATGAAGTACAATGTTAGAGTGTGTGTCCATTTAGCTGTTTTGATCAGTATTTGTCCCCTGATACTTCAACAGTAAAAATGTATACACCTGGTGAGACTTTATAGTATAAAATTGTAGGATCTTAGTACTAGAGCCAACCTGAGAGACTGTAGAGTCCGGTCACCTCAATTTACAAACAAAGAAACTGAGGACCCGAGAGGTTCCGTAGGAATTCCTCATTCTCAGAGGCTCATTAGTGCCGGAACCAGAAAAAAGACCACGGGCTTTTCCCAAAGCCCTGAACTTTTCAGGTTGTCCCCCATCCGCGAACTCTTTGACCTTTCGCTCACTTATGCATGCTGACCCCATCTACTATTGACTGGGTTGAGGCCTTTGGTCTTCGTGTGTGTATCTTCGTCTGCTTTCCCTCCTTCTGTAGTAAAGCTACTTTTGGTGGTGGTGATCTTAATCCAGATTAGTGTAGACCAGAGTCTACAAGCCCATAGCACCATCTGGCGCCCTGCCAGGTCCCTTCCACTGCCTGTGAGTCCAGGCTTGCCCATCTAGCCCGTGGAGCCGCCACTTTCGTTCTCTCTCCTCCTCCCTCACGCTCACCCGGAAGACAGAAGTTGCGAGCTTGGTAGCGGCTATTTGAAGGTTCCTGACCCCACATGTTTATAATTATTTCTATATGAGCTGTACAGATGATGATTTGCTTCTAATTGGAATTGTAAGGTTTTAGTTACTTTACATGTTTAATAACTTAGCACCCCATTATTTAGAAAGTAATGCCCATGAAAAGATGGATTAGCCTTAGCTACACATCATTTGTGTTGAAATGAATATTTAGTAGGAATAAAGTGAAATTTTTATTTTTTAATGTCTCGACATAGTTGACTTTATTACAATTTAATGTATAACTAATACTTTAATTCCCTTATGAAGACACTACAGTCTACCTTAATAATGGAATAGTTAATGGTTTTCAAACTTTAGGGTGTATGAAAATTACCTGGGGAACTGCTTAAAACAGATAACCCGGCCACACCCCCAGATTGCTGATTTCATAGGCTTGAGGGGGGCCACCTCAGATCTGCCTTTTGGACAAATGCCCAGCTGTTGCCAGCGTTGCCGATCTGAAGACCGTACTTTGAGAACCACTGCCTTGTAATGATACTATGATATGTTTTAACAGTGAAGTGGTGTGTGCATTTGTTTCTCTAAACTTTCCACTGTAACTTCCTACAAACCAGTCCTATACCTCACATCCTTTTTCTGCATTAACGCCTCGTGTCTCTGGTCATCTGGAAGACCGTTCAAAGTTCGTGGACAGCATACTAGCACCATGCAAGGGGGAATTCTCTCCAAACTCCTTTACTTGGCCTTGGGTTACATCTGTGTTGCATTGCCGAGTCAGGGAAATGGAGGGGAAAAAAAGGATGAAAGAAATTACCCTGCACTGAAAACCTGCTCAGGCCAGACCCAGAGCCCAGATGAAGGTATTTGTTATTTCATTTAATCCTCACATAACCCTGTAACATCATTCCCACTGGGAGAATTCTGCTGCTTCAGCAAGCATTAGAGGGTAATTTGGAAGCCCTACAATCCCAACCTTTATTGCTAAGAACTAAAAGAGAAACCCTCCTAGATCCTCCACCAATATGTTCCCCACCCTCTTCCAACTGATATGTGTTTAAGACATTTGAAAATGTAGAGAAGCAAATGTGAACAACGATAGAATGAGGAAATGCAGCTAAATTAAACTTTTCACTTAAATACGTTGGCAAGCAAAATCTAGAGTTTTCTTCTGGTGTCACTATATAAAAACCACTATTTTAGGTATGTTTGTTATTTTTTCCTTCCTGATTATCTTCATTATATGCAGTGTGGTTTTGGTAACTGATAATGGATACATACAATCTGGGTTGTTATAATGACCATTTCCTTCAAATAGCAAATATAAATTTTATAGTTTGTATATTGTTATGAACACGTTCCCCAAACTTTCTCTGAAAGATGTTATGTGTGTCCCTGGTGTGCCTTCTGTTGGTTGGACAGCCCCCTAACCAGGAAACCCTTATATTTCCAAATGACTGATAAATGATCTTTTGCCATGCATGAGTTCAGTTTCCTCCAAAACTGGATAGCAAGGATTGGTTTTTTAAGCCTCTGTTATTTGTTAAAATCTAGGAAGAAATGTTAGCTTTTAATGACATTTGGTCAGGTGTTTTAATGGCAAATGACAGTCATTGTAATGCTTTGATATAATAATATTTTCCTTGTCTGTTTTATCATCTTTGGGGACGTGTACCAACAGTATATGCAGTGCAAAGTAGATCTGAGAAAACACTTGCTAGAAAATTACCCAGTGTTGATTCCCATGTACTGAAAAGTAATTTAACTTCATTTATACTTTTACAATTGATATATCCTCCCCTACCCCCATTCAGGGAAGTGATGAAAGAAGCAGAGAGGAGAAAAGTATTTTGGTGAGTTAGCGTCCTATTAAAAAAATGTGTCCTCTCTAAGAACCCGTGGACCTTGATAGAGACAAGAACATAGTGTCTATACTGCTGAGTACTAAAATAGCCAAGTTGAGCAATTCCTATTACACTTTTACTTTGTTTTAATAAGTTAAGATAAGAGAGTAAGATTCCAGTTACACACACCTTCTTTAATTTACCCACAGGAGATAGATTTTCTTTCATGCAAAGAATCTAGAAACATACTTGCCTGGAGACAATTGCACAAAGCAGGAACTGCAGCCTGCTTCTATTTGGAGGTGTGGTTTTCTGGGTATTCCCCAGAGTCCTCATCATGAAGGACAGCAGTACTGATATTCTACCCTGGAGCCTGCCTCCCTCCAGGCTTGGGAAGCTGAACCCTTGCCCGGCCCTCATTCCTTCCTCCTCGGTCCTTCGATTCCTGTTCAGGAAGAACATTTATCAATATATATATACTCTTGTTGAGGAAAATTTTGCTGACAACCTGAGGCTGTCCTGGGATCTGAATAACACTGGCATCTGCAATTCGATGTCCTCTTCCCAAAGTTGGGTTCAGAGTCGGTATGCTGCCCGGAGGCCCAGCACGGTGGTCCCATGGCCCTATAGTGCCCTACCCCCACCTCCAGTTCCGTGCCGTCTGACCTGGGGCTGCTGGTGTTAAGTTTGTCTAAGGACAACAGTCACAAATCCATTTCCCCACATTATATGTAGGCAAACATGCCTGGGTTTCCACAGTTTTATATTTTCTATCTGTAAAAGGTGTATAGAAAACACCAAGAAAACACGGACATGGCCATTGTCAGATACAAAAAGAAGGGAGACGTTTTACATATTTATTGGCCTCTTTACTCTCCTGCGGTACTGTCTCCTGCACATTCTTAGCTGCTCTCTTCTACAGCACTTGGCTCAGCACTCTCCTGTTTGCACTCTGTGTGGTGCTAGAACTTCCCACTAACCGAATAAAGAAAATTAGTTCCAATTCTTTGGTCTTAACTTCTTCATTGTTGACAGAAGTTTAAAAGAAGAAAGGTCAAAACTTCAGTTCAGTGTTCCGTAACATGTTTGCCGCTGGTTTTTATCTTAAATCAAATCTCTCTGTAGTTCTCCTTTAACAACATACAGAATTGCTATTAAAGCACTTCACCCCCCCCCAAAAAAAAAATCAAGCAGTATAAATTATAGTACCTAAGGCATTGGAGGAAGAGTTCAGATAACACTAAAATACTAAAATAAGTGTTACAAGAAAATTGTAGCTGACAAGTTTAGATTAGTTTCATCCTCATTGTATAATCTTTAACTTGTAGATCTTAAAATTTGAAAAGAGCAACAGGAAATCTTCATGTGTTGCCCTGTTTTCCAAGAGGGCTTGGAGGGAATATCTACTCAGTCATCTGAGTAGATAAATAAGTATAATTATTATTAACATTAGAATGATTGCATTTTTAACCCCCGTAAAATGTTAAGCTTAATGAAACTAGCAAATGCCCTTCTAGTTATTGGATTAGCAATTAGGTGAAAACGTTTCAAGAAGCCTTATTTATTTAGACAGATGTAGAGAGGTCAGAATTAATTTTTTGAAAACCTTTTAATTGAATTCCCTTTTAATTTTCACAGTGGTGTCTAATTAAATATTCATGTTAATGCTGGTGGTTTTCTGAAGGTCTGCACCAGATCCGGGTTCTCCGAATCAACGTACATTATTTAACCCTTTTCATCTGGCGCGCCAGCAGGGACTTCCTCAGTGTAATCCCATAGTATTTGAATAATTAGAAGGTAGTAATGAGGATTTAATTAGTCCTTGCGATGTGCTGAAAGCAGAACCACTACATACTTTCCCTTTTGGACGCGAATTACAAGCAGAGTTGATGCTTCGGCAGGACTGTGATGTGCTAGCAAATGTATTCTGTCACTGGAGGCGGTTCTTTGGCACCGTCCTGTGACCGTCAGATCTGCATGGAAGGTATCCTGGGTGAAATCTTCCAGAATTATTGAATAGCAGCGCCCCCTCACCCCGCCTTCTTTCTTGTCCACCCACACGACAACCTTTTCTCTCTCTCTCTCTCTCTCTCTCCCCCCACTGATTAAGCAGAGTTGTCGTCCGAATGTACCAGCTGACTGTACGTGATGGAGAATTGGCTCTTACTCTTACCAGCAACAGCAGATGAGAGCAGCTAGGCCAGATGCGGGTTCACCCCACAGTTGCAGGACGAGGAGAAAATAGCAAAACTTTGCCGTTTTGGCCCCGCTTTTGGAATCACAAGATTCACAAAATTCCCCGCCTTTGGAGTCTGATATTCACAGTGATATTTGCCATTAGGTCCATTCCTATAAATAGAAGCATAAATATAAACAGTGCCATTATCTAGAGAAAGCGTGTAGCAAACAGGCGAGATTGGACATTTAGACGTTCTTGTGCGCCTACCCTGAAAAGGTGAATCAGAATTTGTATACTTCCGAAGTATGAAGTTTCAAACTTAACCTATTTTCTCTAGATTGAATAGAATATGTCTTCATTAGTCTCATATTTTTTCTTCTGTTATTAATCCCAAATGTTAATTGCCTTGTATAATTTTATTCTCACTCTTTCGTGATGTATTTTAGCTTCTTTTTAAAGTCCTAATAGAATCCCTCATCGAATTTCTAGGCACATTCTATTTGCTTAGGGCAAATCTTTCTTTTACTTTTAAATGCCAAGGGCAAAAAAAGAGATCTCTTAAAATAAATCGAGTGTCTTACTATAAATTAAACTGAGCTCTTGAGGGGCCAGGACTGAATCTTGTTCACACTCTGATTCCCTATGTCTGTGGCAGAGCTTCATGTATAATAGATGTTTAACAAAGATCGAGCCGGACAGCAGAAAATAATTCAGCCGTCACACCAATTCCGAAGTTTCAAATTGTTTCAGAGCACAGAACAACCAAAGAACAAAATATAACATGTTCTTAAATTAAGAAAGCTTACCATATTAATAAGCCTTCTCTCAATTTTACCATTAAAGGTCATCTGCTACGGCATAGGCTATTTCTCGGTCTTGAAACATAGTGGGCATTTAGATCTTGCACCAGATTAAAGCTACCGCTTCTGCTCCCCCATCCTTCCTGGACGTATTTCTATGACAGTCCAGACAGGACTTCAGGCCAAGCTGAAATCCTCACACCTGGAGTCTGGTGTGAAATGAGTTGCCCAGAAGCCACCCCCACCCTACCCCAACCAGTCTCTTTATACCTTAGGAGTATTTAGATGGAAATAAGTAAAAATTTTGAGAAGTTTTTAATGCTACTAGCTGATTTCATGGTGATATTTATATGGCAGGTAGTTTTCAAATTTTTTAATGGTTTTGAATATCTTAATTGATCCACCTTCTTAACTGTCAGGAACAGATTAACAAGTTAGCTCAAAAATGGAGACCACCAAGATACCTGTTAAGGAGTTGGAAATAGGATTGGAGATTTTTTTTTTTCTGGTTTTGTGACTACAGAAACTATTTTGTTCCTCTTTCTATTGGATTCTCAGTTCTAAATATGACAGTAAATCTGCACATTCTGAAATGTTTCATAGGGTGGTGTTGGTAGTCAGAAAATGTTCTCTTACTCTACCTTTCCAATTACCCTTGTATATAAAGGTGTTCTTACCATTTGTGAGCACGCTAAACATAAAATGATGCTGGCTTTCAACATGAGGTTATTAGCAAAAAGAGAAGAAAGTAGATCACTTTCCAGATGTATTGCTGTGTAAGTATAGCAGCTCAACGTATTAAAGCATTAGTGATAACCTGCCCCCACCACCAGATGCAGTGAATTCAGACTCCGCTCTTAATTGAGGACCCTTTTTTTATAATCCGTGACAGACGAAAATAAAGTCAAATGGGAAGTCAGATACAAGAGAGAATATCTAGGAAGCTGTTTATAATTTCCTCAGCCTCAGAGCTCTGCCTCTGGGCTGAATTGTGGTCCAAACCAAAGCTTAGTCTAGTGCAGGAAATAACAACATAGGACTTGTATTAGGGTTATTGTTACATTGCTATTAAGTCCGCTCTCCAGAGGTTTGTTCACCAAAAAACTGAGAAAACAAATATCACATATAATAAAAGTCTATTATTATTGACTGAGGAATCAGTCTAAATTTTAGAATATTTTTAAAGATGCATAGTTTTGTCACTTTTGGTTTATGCAGTAATTTTTTTTGAATTGCCAAGTGAAGCTTGCTTTTAATAGTCAACCCTCATTTGTAATTGGCTCATTATTCTTCACGGGAAGTATCTGAGAATACCTGGATCTTAGGTAAATTCAACATTGTGTATTGCATGCACTTATTTATAGTAACGTGATTTGTCCTGTGCCTTAGGGGTCCGTACCTCGGGGAAAGACCCCTGTCTGCCTAGTTTCCCAAACCAGAAAGCTGGAAGGCATCCTTGATGGCTTTTTCTCTCCCATCTGGCCTGTGCTAGTCATCATGTTTCGTGAACTCTACCCCTGCGGTGTTAGCCACGCATCCCCTTTTCTTGGTATCCACTGTCGTTAATGGGGTCCTGGCTACCCAGGAACTTTTAACTTCACCTTCACCAGCCTCGCAGATGTCTTTCCTGTCTCAGCTGTGTTCCCAGTCCCCTTTCCGTGCTGAATCCAGAATGGTCTTTCCAGGGGTCTGGTTAGATTAATCCTGCCCTTCATAAGAGCCCGAGATTCCCGCTTTGCCTCGGAGGGAGGCTGTGCTGAGGTGCGTGGTTACGGGGCCACTTACCCCGCACCAGCCTCCCTTTCTGGCCTTACCCCTCATCACCCCGCTGCCTCTCATCCCCAGCCAGCTGAACCTCATTCAGGATCTTGATATAATCTCTTCTCATTGTCAACTTTTGCCACTCACATCTGAACCCCAACCCCACCTAACATGGGGCCCCCTTGTCCGTCTTTACTGACCTATCAGGTCCTCCATAGCCTGGCAGCTGGTAGGTCTTTGAGGCCAGATTTGCTACGTGAACAAATGAATGAAGCATCACCTGTCACAGCGGCGTCCCCACAGCCAGGCACCCTCCTAGTGCAGCCTGGCCGTGCTCGGGACCCACTGCCAGGTCATCAGTGGAATCTCCCCAGCCAGAGCTCTGTGCCTGTGCAGACCACGTGGCCTTGTTCAGTCTCCTCACTCCAGTGCTTACGTAGTATGTGCTTTTCCTCAGTTGAATCTTCAGGGAGTTTGGAACCGAAAAACCTGAGTTTGGGTGCAGGGTTTACCACTAACTACTTTTGTGACCTGCGACAATTAATTAAATCTCTGCTTCCTCCTATGTGAAGCGAGGATCAGAGTGTCCTGTGGGTTTGTCGCGTGGATCAGACGCAGCCTTGTACCTGAAGGTTATAAATTGCGAAGCCTTGTGCAAATACTAATAATAAGCATAAGCATCAGGCACAAATGACTCAGGGGAGACCTGGCCTGAAGTTGAAAGCCTTAAAAAGTGGCTCCTCTGCTCCTTCCAGCGCATAGTAACACACATAAAATTGTCTCTGCTCTCAGCACCGAAGCGGACTTTTGCAGCTAACACCGGGAAGATTTGTGTAAGGAAAGGCCAGATATTTTGCCCCCACCTACCATCGGGGTAATCAGTCTGATGCTTCCCCGGACTCTCATTTGCCCGGTGATAGATGATGTCAGTAGGCGAGAGGGTTCTGTGGGGGCGGGGGCGGACGGGGAGAACTTAGATGCTCGCGTCTGTGCCTCTGAATATAGGGCGCCGCGGTGCAGGGAAGGCAGAGGGACCGGCCCTGCTGGTTAACCTGAGAACGCAGCGGGGACAGCACCGGGGGGCCTGGGTTCCCGCCTCGAACGGGTCATTAGTTTCTGTCTTCCTCAGAGCAGTTCACGTCGTGCCCAGGAGCGGGCAGGCGAATGAACACTGGAGATGTTAAAATGTAACAAGAATATTCTTTAAAATCTATTTTTCTCTCCAAATGGGACTCCGACACCTATTTGCGATGAGACATCGCCCTGTCTGCCTTTATAGGCGGGAGACTCTCCGCTGAGGTGGTGCAGCGTGTGACCGTTATTTCACACATGTGGGGAAACATCTTTTATCGAACTGGCTTGAAGAAACGAGGCACAGATGCCAACATGAAAACAAATTGTCTGTGTGCCAGAGGAAAAACGTGCCTCGCTTTTTGGTGGCTCATGGAACCTCAGTGTCCCGCTGCTGTCCTGACGGTGCTAGAGCTTTCTGCCAGCGAAAGAGGCACCTCTGAGGAAGAAGTCGCGTTGTCGTGTAATTGGTTCCGTGCTCCCTTGCTGTCCCGCAGCAGCCTGGACACGCTCGCTCTGCCTTCGCCGTTTTCCTCTTTCGTGGCTCGGATGAGCCGTGGTTTGAGCTTTGTGTCTGACTCAGTTTCCCGGCAGGATTTAAAGTCTCTGACGCTCAGTGTTGCAGAATTTGTCGGGCTGCGTGAAGAGGAAAAGTGCCTCCCAATTTAATATCCTGAAATTTCCCATTTTTGCTTGACTATTTCTTTGGCTTTGTTTCTGAATCAGTTTTGTACACTGTTCAGCTTAGGCGTGCGTTTTCATCAGAAGGTACTTTAGCTCATCAGTGACTGTTTCAGAGTGGTGACGACCCACCGTGGCCTGTTTGGATTCATGGAGCTCTCTGCTCCAGTTCCCTCTGTATCTTCCCTACACGTGCCTTGTGGCCAGTTTATTTTTTAAATGAAATAGAATTCCGTCCTACTTTTGAGAACTTTTGAAGTCCTTCTAAAGATAAGCTTTATCTCCGTCTTGCCCAACCAAGAGTTTTTCCTTACTCCTACCACATGAACAGTATTCTGTGTTCATCTCATGTCCAATATGGAAAATGTGACTTGTTTAGAATGGTGGTGTGGATCAGTTTCTTTTCATTTTTTTGATACACAGAGGTTTAGATAGTAACGCTGGATCTTTCCTGTAAGACAATTTCCTTTTTACAGATTAGACAATTCTATAACATGCTGTCTGTAAAACCAAGAAAAATATCCACTTAATAAACCACAGATAGTACAATGCTGAAGAAAAAATTCGAAAGGTCCTGAAAACTCCCTTAACCTAATAATAATACAAAGAAACATTTTAGAAATGCTAATTCTCTATTAGACCCATTTTCTAAGGTAGCATTGAGGGGATTTTTTTTTTTTTTTTTTAATGGAGAAGGGAAAAACAACTCTCTGGCTTCGTCTCTAATATTGGTCTCTATAATATAGAGACCAGCAGCATTTTTCCCTAGACTTAACATTACTTACGTTGCCATGTAACAAGAATAGATTGTCTTGGAATTTTCCATTGATACTAATATAAATATAGAAGAATGGCCCTAAAGAAAACAATCCTTAACATGCAGACTAAGTGAGTCCAGGTAAGATTCTGACAACCCTACCTCCATTCCCATCTGTAGCTATTGGATACATAGAATATGACATTCAAAAAATTACCAAATTGTAATTAGATACCTAAATTAATGCAAATGTGCCTTTGGAATAAACGCTCCATCTTACTAGGTGGTGGGAACGAGCCTGGCTAAGATCAGGCTTTTCTCACACGAGCTTCAGGGCTCTTTGATAGGCTCCCACCAGAAGAGCAAGTCGTACTCCCCCTGGCCAGAAGTCTTGGGTGCTCTTCCTTGTAAGTAGCAAGAGAATTGTCATCTTCTTTAACCACCCGCGCGCCCCCCCCCCCCAACACACACAAAAACCTAATGGTTTGCACAGATGTTTATCAAGTTAGTCATTGGTCATAGGTGCTTATAATCCAGTGGTAAACAAGGCAAGATCCTGGCCCTTTACGTTGAGAATCAATTCAGGCACTTGACAGGAATCTTGATATTTCAGTCCATTTCTCTGTATCTTTTCACCCATCTCTCCGTCTCCCTCCCTTCCTCCCTCCCTCTCTTTCTCTCTCTCTCTCTCTCTCTCTCTCTCTCTCTGTCTCTCTCTCTCTGTCTCTCTCGTTTAAAAGGCACACTCCAGGGAATCTGCCAGATCAGGAAGGATGTACGCTGAGTCTAATGGCACTCAGAGCTAATCAGTACTGTAGCTCTCTGTTGAGTGGCCTGAAACTGACAAGCGTAGCTTTTCTGAGCCAAATAACATGGCTGGCCAATTATTTCTGGAACTAGCTCTCTGGAAAAGGGCAATGCTTTCTGGATAGTCAACTGGGTGAGGAAAGCAACCCATCAGCTCTAACTGGCTTTGTTGGAGAAGGCATAGAGCAAGCAGGCCCAGCACAACAACACAGAGCTGTATGCTGCCTGGGGAGGGGCGTCAGGCTGTTTGCCGGGAGGCTCACAGGGTATGGCACTTGTCACCTCGGTGAATTAACCACTGTCCAGGGACTTGCAGCACTCTTTGGCTCCACTGTGATGAATGGTTTTTAGGGGAGCCTGGCAAAGGGAAGCTAGTTTGGAAACCTGGAGGCATTCAGACAGGAAAATAAATTGTGGGTTGTATTAAAAATAATACGAATAATAATAACCATCACATTGTTGAGCCTCTGTGCTGTGTGAAGGCACTAGTTGCTTGCTACACAAAACATTGTCTCATCTCACCTTAGAGTGTAGGCTCACTTGTCATCCACACGTCTCAGAAATGGAAACTGAGGCTTAGCTTCTCACTAACTGCTGGCCTAAAGGCACCTAACCATATGTGGCAAAACCACAGTTTGACTTTGCAGTGACACTGGAGATGGAGAGAGTGGATGCATTTGTCAGGTTTTCAGGTGGGAGAAAACCAGGCTTTCTGCCTGTTGGGCTTTCAGCTGCCTGTAATTCCTTCCTGGGAGAGCTGACTTCCTTCCCCTGGAAACAATTCTTCAAATATACTATGAATTAAGGAGCCAGACCATAGCATTTATTAAGCTCTTTCTTGTAAAGTAAAAGTAAGCGGGGCTCTGAATGAAGATGTTTTCTTATTCATTAAAAAACATGTATTTGGTTCTGATTCTGTGCCAGGCACCTCGCGTGGTGCTGAGGAGACAGATGCGAAGAGAGTGTGTTTTAAAGCCGCAGTACGCGGGGCGCCTCGGTGGCGCAGTCAGTTAAGCGTCCGACTTCAGCCGGGTCACGATCTCGAGGTCCGTGAGTTCGAGCCCCGCGTCAGGCTCTGGGCTGATGGCTCAGAGCCTGGAGCCCGTTTCCGATTCTGTGTCTCCCTCTCTCTCTCTGCCCCTCCCCCGTTCATGCTCTGTCTCTCTCTGTCCCAAAAAATAAATAAACGTTGAAAAAAAAATTAAAAAAATTAAATAAATAAATAAAGCCGCAGTACATAGTCTGGGGGAGAAACAGGTGCTCCAGCCAGTAGCAATGGCACCGTGGTAACCGCTCTGAGTGGTGCTTTCTGGAAGGCCAAGGAATGCCGTCAAAGATAGCAGGAGGCGGGCCAGGAAGGACTAGAGTCTGTTACATGGGGGTGAATGGCCTTGTGGGCACGCTGTGAAAACAGCATATTCAGTAGAGGACACAGTCGAGCATCTTGTTTTCACACGGTGCCTCCCATTTAGTGAGTTTGGTTTTTTTTTAACTGAAATAAATGTTTTAAATATCAGAGTGCATTTCACATAAGAAGGGTAGAAATTGTTTTGTGAAATGGTATGTGTGTGAACCTGCTTGTGAATATATAGACACATGTTCACATACACACATCGGATCATGATATAAAATGTATTTCTTGGGGCACCTGGGTGGCCCAGTCGGTTGAGCGTCCGACTTCAGCTCAGGTCATGATCTTGCCGTTTGTGAGTTCAAGCCCTGCGTCGGGCTCTGTGCTGACAGCTCAGAACCTGGAGCCTGCTTCAGATTCTGTGTCTGCCTCTCTGCCCCTCCCCTGTTCACACTCTCTCAATAATAAATAAACGTTAAAAATTTTTTTCAAAAAAAAGTATTTCTTAACTGTGGATTGTGGTTAAGAATGTTTTAATTCATGAATTAAACTTTGTAAGCCTCAGTGTCTCCATAGTTGTTTTGAAGTTTAAATGAGCTAATGAAGAACAAAGCTATTAGCACGTAATATATGTTCATTAAATGCCAACGGTTACTGACAGTGAATGGCACATCGTCTGGAACATGAGAGGTAGCCAATAAATATTTGTTAAGTGAATGAACATGCCAGGACTTGGCAGGTCTCAAGCAACCTGATGCCTACAGGGAGGAAAAGGTATCTGAATGATCAAAACCAAGTGGGGACACCATGATGACCGTGTAGACGTGATGAGGCTGGAGAAATAGGTCAGGCCAAATTTGGAAAGACTCATGTGCTGACCTAATAAGTTTGGACTTCATTCTGTTAAGCAATCAAGAGTCAGGGTCTAGTTTCTGAACAAACACGATTGACAGATCCCTGAAGAAATGAGGAAGGATGGGATTCAGAGCATAAGAGAAGGCGCTGGCCTCGCGTATGAGTGAAAGATCTCTTTCTTCTGAAGGGAAGAAAACGCAGAAGGACACAGCGTGGACATGGGTGTTGATGGCCGAGGGGGCTGGACGTCGTGAGAGGTGGTGCTGCCCTTTCCTGTGTGCTGGTCACTTGCTGGCAGTTACGAGGTGGGCCAGGAAGGACTTCGAGCAAGGGGTAAAATGTTTAACCAGGGAAAAGAACTAACCGGGTGAAGGTGCCCCAGTGTCCGTAGGAGTCAGCTGAACGCAGGCACCGTGGCTTCTAAGGACGTACGTTGTGATGCCCGCTTTGCTGGTCACACCTGTTTCTCTGTTGGGTGTCACGTGGTCAGTCCTGCCCATCGTTGAGGCCTCCACCTGAATAGGACTTTTTCAAGGAAACTCTCCTGCTCCCCAGTCTGAACTGGGTCCTCCTCTTCTACCCTCATAGCACCCGGACTTCTCTTTTTCTTGGGTTCTTCATTTGCCCAGTTGTTTGTTGCATGTCTGTCTCCCACTAGCCTGTGAGCCTCACGGGGGCAGACTCTGTCTCCTCCTTGCCTGCACCCCAGCACCTTGCACATGGCCGAGCACCTGCCCCAGTGGCTTTGGAAGCTCACTTGATGATCGTTCCCTGCTGATAGGTTTTATTTGCTCCCCAACCAAATTTGAAGTTTTTTCCAGGACAGGGATCCCATCTTGTACTTTCTTTCAATGCTCTCTCACCCTTACCACCTTCCGCGAGCATCAGAGTAACATTGGAGCTCGCTGGGAGAAGGTTTGTGTAGCGCTGTTGCGGTTGAGGGGCCAGTGTGATCGCTGAGAACAGAGCTCACACAGTGAAGGAAGGGCTCGCGGCATCCCTGGAAAGAATAGTCATGCCTTCGTATAGCGTTTTTGGGGTGGTTTAGAGTGTGTGTGTGTGTGTGTGTGTGTGTGTGTGTGTGTGTGTGTGTGTTTCCTATTACACTGCATTTCTTTGAGAGTATAGCTTTTACTCTCTCTTTTGCTTGCTTGCTTTCTTTTTCTTCCTTCCTTCCTTCCTTCCTTCCTTCCTTCCTTCCTTCCTTCCTTTCTTCTTTCCCGAAAGGGTACCTCTGAGTTTTCATGTGAGAAGTATGTCTCTTTTCATTTGGAATGTGGTGGTACCAGTGTGTGTGACTATATACGCATGTGATGAAGGACTCAGAAAGACTAAATTCATTTATATAAACCTATGGGTATATTGTATGGCTAAAATGTACAAGTTATATTTTCATGTGTAGTTTCTGTGATTTTTCAATAAGTAATTTATATAATGTAAATAATAATCTCATCCAGTACTTTTTTCTAAAGTTTGTGTTTCCCCACATTAGATACTTACCTGGGACATCCAATTCCATAGTATATCTAATAATAAAATATATTTTGATAATATATAGGAAATGCATTTTATCCTTTCCAAATTTCCCTTACTAGAAAGTTTGGTTTTCTAAATTCAGATGGCTTCTAACTAGAAAAACTTCACACCTTTTTTAAAAACCAGCTTTATTCTCTCAGCTGTCAGTTTTTCTATTCACAAACCACATTGCAAGCTGCCGTTTTGTAATAACTTGCTAAAAGAAGCAAAAATACAATCAAATATGTCACCATAAATAGGTAGACAGTCCTTGGTTGGAATTTGATTTTTTGGAAACATTTTAACATTTCTTTCATCCAAAATAAAGGTTAAAATCAAAACAAAGCAAGAAATATCCCAAATAAATGTACATGGAAATTACAAACTTGATTAGATTTTTCCTAGAGGAAAAAAAAAAATGCTTTCAGCCAGAATTGAGAACCAGAACTAGAAGTATCCCCTGCAGGTCTTATGCGTCTCCTCCTCCGCAGTTAACAGGTGAGAAAACTGAGGCCAGAAAGGTTAAGTTAGTTGCCGTATTCTGCCCAGCAGGGCAGGAGTGTCCTAGGGCCAGGACTGTCACTAGGTCGGCGTCCTTGCTGCCTCGCATGCTGCCTGTCTTGATCCCCTTCTGTGGATGTGTGATAATAGCAACAGCTAGTAATCACCGAGAGCCCATGATTCTGGGCACCCGTGGTAAGTTTTTCACACGTATTATCTCATTTAATCCCCACAGCATCTCTATGCAGTGGACACAATTGTCCCTAATTTGCAGTTGAGGAAACAAATAGTAGACACACAGAGTTTCTATCTTTAGGATGAAAGGAAGAAATTCTTCGTTTTCAGCTAACTTTTGTCTTCAAATTTTTCATCAGTTTGTTTAGATGACGGTGATACTCAGTAGCCTTTTGAAAATACAGTTCTGTGCACAGTGGAAGCCTTCCCGATAGGACTGCTGCGGGCATTTAATTGTGATTCTCTGTTATGGGTCACTTTGCCTGCCTCGTCACTGGCCTCCGGGCTTCTGTTCTAGCCTCTCTGCCCTGCAGCCTTTTCTTCATGCTGCAGGTTCTAGCACAGTCGCCTCTAGAAATGCAAGTCTGACGGTCGTCTCGCTCTCCTGCTGAGACAGTCTGTGGTCTAATGTCAGCGGAGGCCCCCGTCTCCCCTGGATTGCGGGTGCAAGAGCTTCGGTGAGCCACACAACTGTTTCGTAATAGGAGCTGTATCCACAAGATGAAATACTCCATAGTCAGGACAGAGTGACTAACAGAAAGGTGGGCGAATGATATAAATAGTTCTAGGAAAGGAACTAAAAACAGCTATTAAACAAAATATTCACCTTTCCTCACGGCAAGAGAAATACAGAATCAAACACAAATTATAAAACACCTCTGAAAGCATACATTAAAAACCATTTGCACTTGGCAAGGGGAACTCAGCGGTAAGAGATGGGGATACGGAACTCCCCCCCCCCCCCCCGCACCTCTCATCAGTGGTTTTGCTTTGCCCGGGTCTCAGCTGCCTGCAGTCAGC
Source organism: Acinonyx jubatus (assembly GCF_027475565.1). NCBI lineage: Eukaryota > Metazoa > Chordata > Mammalia > Carnivora > Felidae > Acinonyx > Acinonyx jubatus. The sequence goes on along the minus strand of NC_069385.1, from coordinate 10,661,735 downwards.
CACACTCCAGAAGCGGATGGTCCTCCTTCTGATGACCAGAAGGTCGGTGGCAGCCTAACGCCATGTCACGACACCTGCGTCCTTCACCTCCTTTCGTCTCCTAGTGTAGGTACGGTGTCACCTGACATCATCCCAAGAAGGAGCAGCATGGGTGCCGTGCGGTATTTTGAGAGACAGGCCATGTTCACATAGGTTTTATTACAGTGTATTGTTAAAATTGTTCTATTTTATGTTAGTTATTGCTGTTAATCTCTTACTGTGCCCAGTTTACAAATTAAACTTTATCATAGGTATGTTTGTATAGGAAAAAACATCGTATACATAGGATTCGGCACTATCCACAGCTTCAGGCGTCCCCTGGGGGGTCTGGGAACGTAAGCCCGCAGGTAAAGGGAGACAACTGTATACCGTCTTAAAATTTCCTATCGTATTTGGAGTTTGTAAAGTTACGCAAGTACTGGAGTAACATAGATTCCACACATTTAAATAAAAAACAAATGCGTAAAAACGAGCTTGTTCATTCTAGCTAGAAAGGACATCTGCGTATATGAGGTGTTCAGGAGTTAAAAGATATTTGTGGCACTTTATAAACCAGAAAAGTATCATCAGATCCTTTGTCTGTATCGCATTTCACAGTACAGAACATTTTCACACGCTGTCCCAGTTGATCCTACAGCAGCCCCTTCTTCATTTTAAGATGAGACTTGGATAAATTAGGATTTGCTGAAGGTCACAAAGCTCGTTCGATCAGTATACGCTTGTAAATGTGTTTATTTACGTATCCGTCTCTCCTAGTAGAGTCTGAGCTAGTGACACAAACCAGACCGTAGTCTCAGCCTCGTGTTCCCAGTTGAGTGCCATTAGATGACCACAGCTAAGAAGGGAGACACGCAAGTGATGTCACCTTCTTCTTCTGTCATCTTGGGGAACACGTGGAAAGAGAGGAGTCTCTCCGAAAACCTCAAATAAGATTTCAGGATGCTTTTGTAAGCGGTGCCATTGCAAATCATCCACAGAAAGAAATAGATTTCCAATTTTAATTTCTGTGGAAGGAGGTGGATTCCATACCCCTAGGACCTTGTGTCTGCGTTGTGGAACTTGATGTCGTGACACGATCTGCTCGAACTTGTTTTAGTGTTCCTCGTCTCTTGGAATCTTTTCGCAAACTTGATTTTCTGCAAAATGCCAGTGATGAGTGAGGGAATTCAAGTGGAATGTGGCATCTATATTTTTAAGGACTGAGTAAACAGTCAGAAATAAAGAAATAACTTGCCCGGGTAAGAATTCTTAGAACTCATTTGAACAAACCTTAAGCCTATTAAGTGTCCCAGAGGCAGCAATAACCTGAGGATGTACTATATTATCAGAGGTCCTAAATCCTTCAGCATGGACACTTTCATGGTTGAAGTGAAATTTAATGCCCCAGAAAAGGACCTGTGTTATTTTCTTGAACTAATGAAGAAGACAGCGGCCATTCTCTGAAAGAAAGAAAAACCCACACAATCTGTATGGAATTTAAACACATTTTTTATTAAACAGGACTCTATATGAAACTCTCGAGAATTTTATAGTAAAGCTTAGATAAATATTTCATGAAACATCTTAAGATGCAATCATTTATAGTAATTTTAGTGCCCTGATTTCTGTTTGTTTTCAGATTTGAAAAAGCAAACATTTTCTATGATGATTTATATCTAGGAGCTGCCAGTTGAGCCCAATTTCATAAGACTTATCTTTATAAATAAATGGAATAGCTCTTCTTACTTTTATTCTGTCTCTTAAGATGAAGCAATGTTGAAAGATCTTTTTTTTTTTTTTTTTTTTTCCTAGCTGAAATATAAACTATGACCTCGGTAAATGTCCTGCCTCATTTATCCCCCCAAGTTTATGCTGGTGTTGGATCGGGGCATCGTCTTCCCTCCAGCTGCCTCAGTAGACTCTCTCTAGAAGCTACTGTCCTGGGTTCTTCCCGTGCCTCCCCCCAACCCCCCACCCCACTCCCGCCTGCGCACTCTGCAGGAAACTAGAGCCTTGTCCTGACACATGAGACCTCTGACTAACCCAAGCTCCTGGGTTCCTGGAGCTGTTATTCAGACAGCCCTTTGTTAGTATGTTAGTTTGACGGTATTAGCTTTTTTTTATATACATGTCTTGATTTGGGCTACTCTGTCTAAATGAGTCTTTCACAGTTCATTCTACATGCTTGTTTATATTTGCCCAAATTGCTGATGACTGGATGTACCTTGACGTTATGGTCCTGCATAATTTAAAGATGTATTTTCTTTATCCGTTTGGATAGCTACCTGCTAAGCACCTACTCTGTTGTGCTCTGCGCTCTGTTGGGCGCATCAGGAATTTAATAATCATCCATTCAATAAATAGTTCCCCACCATGTGCCAGACTCTGCTGGCACTTTGGATGCAGCACTGAGACAGACATGATCCTTGCCCTCATGGAGCCGATTTTTAGCGGGGGGAGAGAGGCTAAGTGAGTTGAATATACGGGGAAATGATTGCGGATTATGAGAAGTGCCATGAAGAAACACGGGTGAGAAATGGCCAGGGTGTTCCGCGTCAGGGTGGGCAGCCGGGGAAGAGCCCTGGAGAGGAGAAGGTATCGGCAGGTGGGAGAACATTCTCGGGAGCCATGCTTTGTTGATGTTAGCTGCCCGGAGCCATAGGAAATGGGGTTGGAGTGAGACCTGAACGCCTGACCACAGAGGAGCCCGCAGGCCATGGTCAGAGGTTTGCATTTGGTTCCCGGGCTCACGGGAAAGCCTTGAGGGCTTTCATGCAGGAAAGATATGCTCTAATTTCTTTTTTTATTCCTGAGAGATGGTTCTGGCAGCTTTGTGAAAGTGAGGCGAAAGGAACAAAGCAGGGGTGGGTGGCGCAGAGGCTTGGAGATGAGTGTTGGGGGAGGGGGATATGAGCGCTGGCCAAGCTTCTGGAGAAATAGAGGGGAGCGGAGGCAACAGGATGGGCGCACACCTAGGAAACGGGTGGGGGGCTGGCGCCTGGCGGGGACAGTGGGTGAGTGCCGTTGCCATTGGCAGGTTTATGGGAGGAAGTCAGGGTTCTGAAACAGCAGGATCCACTTCAGACCCACCCGTTGTTCACAGCGGACCTGTAAGCGGTGGTCTGAATCAGGGTTCAGGTCTGCAGCGCTTAGGAGTCAAGGTGAACAGTGGCTGCTCAGGAGACCAGGGGGGCAGAACAGTTCCGTGCAGAGGAGAGAAAGGTACTGGCCTGGCCTTGAGAAGAAGGGCAGGATGTTTGGGTGGCAGGAGACATGCATCCCGGAGATCAGCCTGGAAGGAATGGAAGGCTCTCAGGATAAGAGGGTCCTGGGTGTTCCTGTGGCTTTTGGTAGGGGCCTCATCTCCAAGAGAGGTTAAGCTTGCTCGCCCTTCCTCCCTCTTCTCCTTTCCCTAGTTCACGATCCACTGGGTCCCCGGGAACTCTAATGGGTGTTCCGAGTTAGGACTAGGGGAGCCCCAGGGGACCCTTCCAGATCCCCCACTTTGGGTTTGAAATACCTTTAGATGTTTCTTTAGGGGAGTCTCACAGTGCCAGTCTTCTTCCTGTCCACCTTCCACACAATCCCATATCCGTTTTGTCACCTACACTTACATATTTCCATTTATTTCCCACCTAGGTTTTATGGCAGGCACACAAAGAAACCCTCAGATGTCTCAATATGGACCTCAACAGACAGGACCATCCATGTCGCCTCATCCTTCTCCTGGAGGCCAGATGCATCCTGGAATCAGTAGCTTTCAGCAGAGTAACTCAAGTGGGACTTATGGTCCGCAGATGAGCCAGTATGGACCACAAGGTAAATGACGTTTCTCAAAAATGCATCGCAGTAGGCTGTAGAGGTTTTGTTAATATGTTAGTCCTTCGAGGTCTTCATATTATAAACATCTTGTAAGATCCCATTATTTGTTACCCGGCAGGTTGGTGAGGTTAATGCAAACCCACAGTCCTTCAGTTGCCCATCATGATGGGAAGAATAATTATAGCAAGTGTTCATTAAGCATTCATGCATCAGACACTGTGGTAAATGCTCTTAATATGTGTGTTATTAATGAAGGAGTAAATCTTAGTTTCTGTGATGTAGTTTGAAATGCTCGTTGAGAAATAGACACAGGCCTTGTCCTCAAAAAGTTTCTGATTTAAAACTTGGGTTTCATTATGTTGAATTCTGATTGTGCCCCCTTAACAATGTGCTCACTACTCAGAAGGATGTCGTCCCATTACACCTGCTCCCAGTTTGTCTCCAAAGTGCTATATCTGATAAATAGTAGTTCTCATTTTTTCAGTCATTACTGGTGTTACTCTTAGAAGATAGAACAAAGCCTGAAATGGGCATGTCTTTCAAAAAGGAAGATAAGGGGGCACCCAGCTGGCTCAGTCCGTGGAGCGTGCAACTCTTGATCTTGGGGTTGTGAGTTTAGCCCCACGTTGGGTGTAGAGATTACTTAAAAGTAAAGTCTTTTAAAAAGGGGGAGGGGAGATAAGACGAGTAGAAAAATAAATGAGACTATGCCAAGATGCACTGTTTACATCTGCCTTCCTGGAAATTGATGTATGTTTTTTCATGTACATGTAGAATCCTTTCATCAAGGTTTTTAACCTGATACATATTTTTTCTAAGTCACTTTTGGCAATAAGGCATTTGAATTTAGCACCTTCTTTATGTTTTGTTTATTTAACTTAGACATTAATGGATAATTTAGAGAGAATGAGATAATCTGGCACAATTCCCAGAGTTTCCTCACTTCTGAAAATATCAGGAATTTTCCAAGTGGAGATGATGAATGCCCACTAGGAGGTTCTAGTAAAACAACAACAAAGTCAGGTCTCCTCCTGTTAAATAAAGTTTTATTTTCTGAAGACATTTGTGTCTGTTTAGCAAACCATTGAGCTCTGTTGGGGTTCGTTGAGCCTCTCCAGCCATTGAGTGTGTGCCTAACAAAGCTAGATGATTCTATGAGGCCTTAGTACCTTCTTGGCTTTTCACCTGGTGTTTCTCACCAGGTTTTTCTCAGAAAAACGCTTTCTTTCTGTTTATAGTATTTCACGGTTTGAAAATTGAGTTATCAACATACTATCTTATCTTGGAAGATCTCTTTCTGAAAGATGATAATATTCAGTATTCAATATTCCCAGTATAACATTGCTTCCTTGCCTTACATTGCTTTGTTATTTTACATTCCAACTATCTCTGTTGTTAGGGAAACTATGTTAGAACACCCAAAACAGGGGCCCCTGGCTGGCTCAGTCGGTTAAGCATCCGACTCTTGATTTCGGCTCAGGTCATGATCTCACAGTCCCGGGATCGAACCCCGCATTGGGCTCAGCACAGATCCTGAAGCCTACTTGGGATTCTCTCTCTCCCTCTCTCTCTCTGCCCCTGTCCTGCTTGTTCTCTCTCTCTCTCTCAAAATAAATAAACTTTAAAAAAAACGTTTTATTTGGCCCCTTCCGGCCTTTGTCAATACATGCACGTAGTCAGGGTGGATATAGACTTTGTGTTTTGCTTGATTCCCTTCACACCATATCATTAATGGTTTTCCAAGATCTTAATTTCAGTAGGCCCTAGGAGTTCAGGTCCCAGGTGACAGTAAGTCTGCCCTGTCCCTGTCAGCCCCAGGAAGCTGCGGCAGGAAGAAGTTTGTCGCTGACCTAGGGCAGGTCAGTGAGTCACCCGGTTGTGAGAGAGCACACCCGCTCACCAACTCCGCTCAGCGGGCGTCTTCAAGGCTTCCTTGGCTGTTGTGAAAAGAAGGAAACTTTAGTGAAAGTTAGAAAAGCAGTCTGTAAGTTGTGATATACACAGAAAATGTGGACTTGTGCTCAGCATGTAACTGGAGACAGGTCAGGCTTGTGCTCCCAGAATTGGGAGTGGCTAAAGGTCTGGGACTTGACCGCTAACACTCACAAGGGCTTCTTGTAATCTTGAAAATTGGTCTGTCTTCTCTTAAATAATTCACTCTTGCAACCTCATCCTCTACTGTTCTCATAATAAGGGAAGATGGAACCTTGACTGAGGAGTCTTTTGTGAAGAGCTAAGAAAGTGTTTATGCTATTGGAGTTAATAGCAGGAAAGGCAATTTCTATAGAATGGATTTCTTCTCCGGGTAAAACCCTCAGTTTTCCGGAATAATTGAACATTAAGATTCATAATTTAAGAACACTGAACCTGTGAGGGTTCTCATCCAAACTGCTGAGTGTCCTTGGAAAATTGCTTACTCTTCGGGAATTACCTTTCCTCTAGAAAATGAGAAAATTAGATCGTGTTACTTATAGAATTTGCTTCCAATTCTAATATTCTACAAGTCTAAATCTTGCTTCTTGTCTGAAGCCTTTTATATCCATGCGGCCCACTGGACCCACCACATCACACTTTGGTTATATAGTCAAGAAGGGATTTATTTTCAGGCATAAATACTGAGTTCAGGTTGATATTAGAAACCATTTAGAATACGGAAGATCATTTCCATACTCAACACTTCTTCATTTTGAAAACAGGTGCCCTCAGATTTGTCCTCTCTGTCATTCCTTCTCCCGAGTGATAGCTTGCTCGTGTCCACCCCGAGCTGTGCCTCCTCCTGGGTTCCTTGACTGGCTCCAAATGCCGTGTGCTGAAAATCAGTGTCCTGGGACTCTGCCTTCAGCTCCGAATTGTTTGCCTTTCCTTATTGTATTCTCCTTTCCCCAGCAAGCACTAAATGACAGGAAATTAGCGCTTGTAACACAATTACTCAATTCAGTAAGTGTCCTTACCTTTGCATTTCTCCCTTTGTTGATCTTTTTAAACTTGATCTTTTTAAACTGGACCCAAAATAAGTATTTTATTCTACCTTGTCTTAATTAGCTACTCAAATTAGTCATCAGACATTCAGCTTGCATTTTCATGCTACGTGTTTTAACATCTCTGAAAAGAATCACTTGTGTGTGAGCCACAGAGGCCATTATTTTCATCTTCTGTTTCTGTTCCTAACTGGATGAGTGTCTTCTCTGTTAGTTTTGTTTTGAAGAGATCTCAGAGGAAAATACCTTACGATCTTTTTTTAAGTCTTCTTACCGTCAGAAACGACTTCTGCAAAATTGTTATTTAGTAGTAGCAACCGACATCCATTACTGTGCCCTGGGTCCTGTTTAAAGTGTGTTCCATAGATTAACTCACTTCATCCTCACAGCATACTACGGGACGGGTACCATTTACCCCTGGACAGATGGAGAAACAGAGACAGCTTCACCAGGATACGCCACAGTCATGCCAGGATTCAAATTTGAGCAGACTCACCCATTTGCTTAATTAATGGGAAGCTCTCACATTGTCCCCATTTGCAAATGAGCAGGTTAAGTAATTGACCCACGATCTCACAGCTAGTAGGTGGCAGAGCCTGGGTTCAAACCAAGGGAGATTTCAGAGGCCACTTACATAGTCACTGGGGTGTTATTTCCCACGCCATAGATGTACCCTCCTTGCTGGTTCATTCATTCAGAAAGCCACTGGGGAAACCAAAAGACAAACTACTTGCCTTCAAGGAACAAGGAGCATTTGGGGAATTCAGGCTTGGAAACACATCAAAGATACTAGAGATTAAGAAAAAAGTTTCTATGAAGTGAAGAAGGAAATTTTTTAGAAATGTATATTACTAAAGTCTGCATTATTACATATGCAAATGGAATGAGTCCAATCTAAATGTGTGAAAATGTCTAATTGCAGTGTATTTTATGAAATAACACTTTTCTACCTTCAGGCAAGCACATATAATAACTACCCTTACGAGGTGTTTGCAAGTAGGGCCGTGAGACTTGCTTTAATAAATAGAATGGAATTATGTAATTGACACACTAATTATTAATAAATGAATTTGGGGGAAAGATTGCTGAAACAAATTTCGCCTTCATGTTTCTTAAGAACAAAGACTGTCTTGTTTTTGTGTTCTCTAAAACAGTGTTGGGGCACCTGGGTGGCTCAGTTGGTTAAGCGGCCAACTTCGGCTCAGGTCATGATCTCGCGGTCCGGTCCGTGAGTTCGAGCCCCGCATTGGGCTCTGTGCTGACAGCTCAGAGCCTGGAGCCTGTTTCAGATTCTGTGTCTCCCTCTCTCTGACCCTCCCCCGTTCATGCTCTGTCTCTCTCTGTCTCAAAAATAAATAAACGTTAAAAAAAAAAAATAAAAAAAAAAATAAAACCGTGTCTGTCACACAGGCTGTCCACAAATACTTTTTGCACATTTGTCACTGCGGGCAGTGGGGGTCTAGCCTTAATTTTGCTCTAAATAGCAGTATTTCCTTGGGCAACTAAATAATTCTGAGCTGAGATTCCCCTCAGTTATTCACTCACTTGTATGACAGGGTCTGCACCACCACATACAGCTTTTTCCCAGGTTTGTACCCTGAAGCAGGCCTGGGTTTCTGCCTTAATTTGTATAGTGTGTGTCTTAGGAAGCAGGGAACTTTCAATCAGATGAGTCTGATGGGCCTTTTGTTTCTAAATTACTTGATAAAAGGTATTTATTCTGGGGCACCGGGGTGGCTCGGTTGGTTGAGTGTCCAACTTCGGCTCAGGTCATGATCTCCTGGTTCATGAGTTCAAGGCCCACGTCGGGCTCTGTGCTGACGGCTCAGAGCCTGGAGCCTGCTTCGGATTCTGTGTCTCCCTCTCTCTCTGCCCCTCCTCCGCTCGTGCTCTGATCTCTGTCTCTTAAAAATAAATAAACATCAAAAAAAATTTTTTTAAGGTATTTTTTCCAAAGAAGTTAAAGGGTTTTTTTTTTCTAAAATAGATGCCATTTGAAATATTCCTTCTCCTTTCATTAACATATGTTTCTCAATGAATTTAGAAAACTCCAAATCATACCTAGTTGAAATGAATGCAGTTCCAAACTAGCAAATTACACATGGATCATCTTACAACTGTTTCAGCTGCAGAGGAAGAATACATGTTAGTAGGGAGCAGTCCACTCAGTACCTGTAGTAGCGACCTTAGTGTCACCATGACCCAGGATGTCGGTCTCCACTCTTGCAAGTCCAGAATCGCAGTCTTATTATTGAATTAAGCTGAATTCAGCCTCTCTCCCACAGAGGTGAAATGTGTCTGCCACATGGGTTCACACGTCCCCCTGGACAGTGCTGCAGACTGATGACATCCTCTTCTCTGGCTTTCGGAAGGCTGGTCTCTGTGCAGATCCCTCCGTTTGGTTAACTCGGTTTCTTTTCCCCTGGAATCCTGTTGTGCTGCGTGTGACAAGTTTATTACCGTAACCTTATTTTATGGTTAAATCTGCAGTGCCCAGCACGTGTTCAGTTCCGTATTCCATATTGTTTTGTTGTTAAAGAAATATTCCAAATCTTCATCTCACCATGACCGGGGAAGAAAACAGAAATTGAAGTAGGTCATTTATAGCAAAAGACCGTTAACGCCCTCTTCTTTCGATGCTCAAATTCAGCTTTCGCATTACAAGGTTTATGCATGAATTTTTCTCAACGGACTGATGATCGTCACAATTTTATCAAAACCTGGGAATTTAAACCACTTAAAATTTAAAAAAGGAAAAATTAAAAAAAGAAAAGAAAAACACAAAGCAGCTGTAATTTGGACTGGTGTGAAACTATTTTACCTTGCCAGTTAAAATCAACAGCACTCAGGAGTGCCGCGAGGCACTGCCCTTGCTGAGTAAGCTCGTCTCATCCCGGTGGGCTGGCCCTCCGCTACAGGTCCTGGTCACGACAGCCATGGACAGCACTGTAGAGACACAAGATGTGCACATTCAGCTTCACTTTACATCTTAGCCTTTTCCCAGGGCTCACAGCTCTGCCCTTTTTTCAAACGTCTGAAAAGAAATGGCCTTATTGAATCACAGGTGACAGATCTCAGAGTCCCTCAGCCATCGGGGGAAGCAGGTAAGCGCTCTCCCTCCAGGGGGCGCTGTTCGACGCTTGCAAGCCCAGGGCACAAGGACTCTGGAGCCCAGGGGAGGACAGAGGTGCGTTTGCAATGTGTGACAGCGGTGACTCTGACACTTTTTCATTTCTTACCAGAGAGATTTCACTGTTTTATACTAAATTCGGCTACTGAGTTGAGGTCATTCCTTTTTACATTTTTAATGTAAGTGCTTTTTCTTATACTCGGTTTGAGAAATAAATTTGAATATCTGTGCATCGTGAAAATAAAATTACACATATGATGCATACATAAAAAGATAATTTCACTGATTAAAAACCTATTAATATTGGAATAGTTTCTCTGTGTTCCTTGAAAGATTCTATTTATGGACTGTCCTTGTCCAACAGTAGTTAGTTATTATCATTTTTCCCCCACAGCAACCACGTAAGATAGCTAATCCTGTATTATACCCTTTTTACAGATGAGAAAACTGACCTTGGGAGTAACAAGTGGCTTTCTGAAGGTCACACGTAGCAGACAGTTGTACCCGTACTATTTGAGGGCCTATGCCTTCTCCTTCACTCACTGCCCTGGAGCCCGATACTGGCATCTGACTGTGCCCGTATGTCTTCTGGGCCTGTGTGTGATGTCAGCCTCAGTGATCGTTGTTTCTCTGAGGATCCACTTTTCCTTGCTGAGAGGCCACCAACACATGCACAGCTCCTTTCCCGGGAGTGGCTCTCCTCAGTCGCCTTCCCACGGACACCTCCCTCACCACGCTGTATAAATCTCCCTTTATCTCTCTTCATAGCACTTAGAGCCATACGACGTCTTCTAGGATTGCTCCTTTGCCTGTGTTGTGCCACCAGAATGTAGGCTTTTTGCCTTCATTCGCTGCTGAATCCCCAGCCATTAGCTCAGAGCTAGCACATAAGAGGCCCTTAAGAACTATTTAGGGGGCACGCCTGGGTGGCTCAGTTGGTTAAGCGTCCGACTTCAGCTCAGGTCATGATCTCACAGTTCATGAGTTCGAGCCCCATGTCGGGCTTTGTGCTGACACCTCAGAGCCTGGAGCCTGCGTCACATTCTGTGTCTCCCTCTCTTTCTACCCCTCCCCCTCTTGTGTTCTGTCTCTCTCTCTCTCTCTCTCTTTTTATTATTTTTTTTAATGTTTACTTTATTTTTGAGAGAGAGAGCGCCAGCGGGGAGGGGCAGAGAGAGAGGAAGACACAGAATCCAAAGCAGGCTCCAGGCTCTGAGCAGTCAGCACAGAGCCCAACGTGAGGCTCGAACTCATGGACCGCAAGATCACGATCTGAGGCAGTCAGACACTCAACCGACTGAGCCACCCAGGCACCCCGTGTCTCTCTCTCTCTCTCTCTTAAAAATAAATAAACGTTAAAAATTTTTTTAAAAAATCAGTAAAAAAAAAAAAATTACCTTTGGGAGGTGAAACTGAGGATCACCTTTGTCTGTTTCTCTCTCTGCTCTTGTACTCACTGTACTGAACTTGCATTATTGTATAATTAAATTTTTGAAGGGGTCCATTTTTGTAACATATGGAGAAAAAACTACCAAAAGTGAAACTCTGAACCCAAACTGTAAGGTAGTAGGCCTTTCCCCCTCTGTTCCGAGCTTTGTGCAATATGGTCACTTCTCTTACATGGTGAAGACTTGAAAATGCATGTTGACTTAGGGAAAAAATATGGTACCCATACGTATCGATTCCAAAAACAAATTATTCATTCCCACCAGTGGTAGGATTTAATGCAACTGGGGGTAAGTCAGCTTTCATTTTGAACCTGCATTTGTGGTCTTCCTATCTACTCGGTCAGTTTTTCTCCAAGGTGGTGCCCAAAGAGCAGCATTGTGTGATCAGCCTGTGTAAAAAGGTGGGGTTGAAAGGTTTTTGAAATAGAACTTTTTTTTTTTAAACACAGAAAGGATCTTATGAAATACGGTAACCAGCAAATAAGCATGTGAAAAATGCTCAAAATCATTCTATTTCTTAATGTCTATTTCTGAGAGAGAGAGAGAGAGAGCAGGGGAGGGGCAGAACAAGGAAGGGACAGAGGATCCGAAGCAGGCTCTGCGCTGACAGCAGAGAGCCCGATGCGGACCCTGAACTCGCAAACCATGAGATCATGACCTGAGCCGAAACCAAGAGTCGGATGCTTAACCGACTGAGCCACCCAGGCGCCCCGCTAATTTTTTTTTTCGTTGGCGATATCAACAATGTAGAACAATTAGAACTCCTACGTTTTTTTGTTTTTTTTTTTTAACTTACACATTTTGTGGTAGGGTTTCTTCAAAAGCCCGACATGCACTTAGCCTTCAACCTGGCACTCTCTCATCCCTAGGGTTCTGCCAAGAGAAATGAAACCTATGTCCACACAAAGACCTGTGTGCAAATGTTAGCGGCTTTGTTCGTATCACCAAAAACTGGAAACAACTCAAATGTCCACAGAATTGAATGCTCCTCAGCAACAAAAGGGAACAAGCCACTGATGTGTGCAATAATGTGGATGAATTTCAAAAGCGTGGTGCTTTGGGAAAGGAGCCAGACACAAAAAGACCACATGCTGTATGATTCTATATGACATCGTGGAGAAGGCAAAACTGGAGGAACAGAAATCAGATCAGTGGTTCCCACGAGGGGGAGGGAGAGAGAAAATGACCACAAAATGGCAGGGTTTTTTCATCATGGTAGAAATAACCCACATCGTGGTGCTTATGGAACTACACAGGATTGTTATTGTGTGTAAATTCTATCTCTAGACATGACCTAAAATCATATTATGTGGTAGATAGCTGCAAAAAGTAGCAAACGTTATTAACTAAACAACGAGGTAAATGCGTATTTAGCCCTCATTCACAAACATGTTTATCATAATACATCGCTAATTATCATTTTATTTTCTCCTGCTCGGGGTAAAGTGTCGGTTCTGTGACTTGGGCACCATTGTATCCTCCACAGCATGGGGGAATAATGGAGAGCCTTGCCTGTAAAAGTTACTCATAAATAATTTGTTGAATGGTGAAACGGAGAAGCAAAACTTCATATGTGAGTGGAAACACTTAATAGTTCAATAAAAGCGCTAAGCTTGGAATATTGATTGTAAGTAGCAAATTTAAATATTCCAGAGTCAGGTACAGAATTATCTGCACTTCCCCTGAAATAATCATGGTGACTTGAATAGAGTCTAGCTCCCGCTTCCTCTCTCTGGCGCCTGACTATAACTCCCGGTAGGTTGAAATCTGAATTTATTTGGTGACCGATTTTCCAAAGCTGGTGTGCCAAGATGAACCCACTTGAAAACTGTGAGCTCTCGGACTTGGCTGCCAGACCCGTCCAGCTGAGGTGGGCTGGACCAGCATCTGCTGCCTTCATTGTGCTTAATGCTGGATCCATCTGTTTTCTGTCAAAACCAGTGCCAACAAATTACTAATCTATTAGAGAAACATGGAAATAAGATTGCACTTCTCATTCCTGGCTTTTCCTCTCATATTTTGCTTGGCTTACGTGTTTGGTTTTTATTTATTTGGAGGAGAAAGATACGTTTATCGCGTGGGCAAGGCGGGGGCATTAATCATTTTTTCACTCCTTCCACGCATTTTTAAAAGATTATGGGGACAAGATCATCAATGATCAGTGGCTGTTGAGGGTGTTACGGGCGTCGATGAAGGTGGCGGTAGTAACAACTGTCGTTTATTAGGGGACGCCGTGCTCGGCGCTGTCCTAGTCCCTCCATACCTATTCCCCATTACTCTCGTTACTTTACAGATGGCAAAACTGATGTGCAGACAGGTTAAGTAACTTGTCCAAGGTCAGGCCGCTATTCAGACCCAAATTCTAGAGCCTGCGCTTTGTCCATCGCTGCCTCTTAAGCCATTTAAAGCCTTTAGAAAGCTTTTTTATCCAGGCATGTGAGTTTAATGAGGAAAGTCTTCAGAGTTTCAAGGAGAAGAAAAGGGGACTTTGTATTTCTTCCACCAAGTAGAGGCCTCTATAATTAGAACATATTCCCTTGACGTGTGCTTTTGAGTGCCGATTCATGGAATCAACCCAACTGATTGAGGAAAATTAGATTGGGAGCCCGGGACTCAACGGGCCTTTCTAAGCACAAGTGCTTTTGCGTGCATGTCTGGGTGTGCCTGGTGGTTGTGGTCCAGCACGTCCACCGCCCGATGGCAGGACGCCGCCTGGCTGCTGAATTGAGCAAAGCCACGGAAACACAGCTCTTTTTCACACACGCCACGAATGAGATAGATGAGGTCGGGTCCGGGGTAACCGAACGTCGCCATCCTTTCTTTCCTTTGGGATCATTAAAGTACAGCTCCTGCCTGCCAGTTAAACCCCAAGTACAGAACCCAGTGTGACGGAATTTCTCTGTTCCCCCCATAAGCAGAGTTCAACAAAGTCAGGAACCTTCTTCTCTAATAGAGCCGCACTGTGGGTATAGTCTGATATAAGCATGTCTGAATGCTTGTTTTCTAAAACAAGATTAAAGTGTTATTTCATTTCCTTCGAAAGCAAAGGGTACATATGTTTTCACTGAGTAAGGTTTCTTACCAAATGAGTCACTTACCAAGTGTTGGGGGAGGGTGGGAACTGGTAATCGAATGAGTATGTGAATTAATTTCATTTGCATTCGAGCTGTGAATGAGTTGATTTATTTTTAATAAAAGCAAGAGCCAAAAAAGAGCCCTGTCTTCACTGATGTTATCGGGCTGTCTGGAAGTGAGGGCGTGTGAGGTCAGTGAGGGCGGAGAGGAGAAATCTTCATCCTGCCCCCAGAGACGTGTTCTGAGGACTGCGCTCTGAGAAGGCGTGGGAAGAGGCAGGACGGCAGCCTGCCCACCGCGCCGTGTCCCTCACAAGCCGGGGAGGCATAAGGTGCCCTTTCCACCAAGATGCTGTGACGGCAAGACAGACGGGGGCCTTATGTGGGGTCCTGTGGGGTGGGAGGCTCTGAAACAAGAACTTTTTATAAAGAACTTTGAAATTGATAAACAGTGAATGTTTTACCTTTTACTTGGAAACAGCATACGTTTGTTTCTGCAAAGGCAGAGTGTCGTCTTACGAGAAGGCAGTTTAAATTTGAGGAGCTGGCCATAAAAGACCCACCCGCATGTAACTCGGTGGTCCTGAAGTAATTTACATCAAACCTTTCCTGTTCCCTCTATTCTCTTTTGTTTTTCTCTCCATTTTCCAGTTCCTTCAACTGCTAGTGCCTTCCTCTGTTATTCCTCTTTAGGCTTTCTTTAGCCTTCCAGAGGACATCCGGGGTCAAAGAAATGCTGGCTTTAACAAGTCGCTTTCCGTGCTGGTGGAGCACTTCATTAGTTTGTCCCAAGATTGGTCTATAGCAGGGGCCAGCAGATTATGGCCCACTTTGGCCCACCACCTGTGTCTGTAAATAAAGTTTTATTGGAACACAGGCACTTCCATTTGTGGAGACAGCGCCTCTGGCCACGTCGGAGCCACAGACGCAGTTGAATTGAGACTGTCTTGCCCCATACAGTCTGAACTATTTACTGCCCAACCCTTTACAGAGAGTGTGGCGGCCCATGGTCCTTGTGAATGGTGGCTTCCGTACCATCTGCAATAAATAACACTCTTCACGACACCCAAATAAGAAAGCTCATGTGATGCACCTAACAGAGAGCAAGTACCCAGTCAGTGTTGAAAGTCCACGGATCTCTTGTGGATTTGTAGGTCATGCTGCTTTACATGTGTGGGCTTAAGAAAACCTGGTTTTTCTGTCGTGATGATACGTTACGTAAGTGTGGTTTTTCCTTAAGCATCTGAGAGGCTGCACGGCAGTGTGATGTGCCTGGACTCTGAACTGCACACACAGACTACCTGAGTGCAAACCGTGGCTCCTCTGCCTGTCGGGCACATGACCTCGAGACAAGCTCCCCAGCGTCCCGTGCCTCAGGTCCCTCATCTCTAAAATGAGCAGTGTAATAATAGGGGCCTCTTGGGCCTGATACAAGGATCAAGTGAGTTAATGCAAACAATTTGGAACTGAGCTTAGCACGTAGTAAATATTAAGTATTTGCTTTTGATATTTTTACTAGTCAAATCCAGTTTCTGCTGGAAAACCTGGGGAAGCTCCTCCTTATCTTCCAAATAAACCCTACACTTGGCGGCCTGGAACACGAGACCATGCAGGTCTGACATCTTCCCCCGGGGCCCCGTCACAGCCACACAGAGCTCCTCCGTGACTTATCTGGAAATCGTTTGCTCTCTGGCTGGCTGTGCCGTGTGCACGTTGTCCTCTCTTCTGCCTTACTCGCCGCTCAGGTATCTAACCCCTACCATTTTGACTCTGTGTTTGCAATACTTTACATACTTTATGCCCTTGAACCCTAGCCACCACTCCTCAAGCGGACCATATTAGAGGTGATAATCTTTGCTTTGTGGAGAAGAGGATGGGAAAAGAAAGAGGAGAATGAGCTGAGGTCTGGTAGTTAGTATGTGTGGAGCCTTCACTCAGCACCAGTGCTCCCAGGTCCCAGGGCCTGCCCCCCACGGGTTCCTGAGGCCACAGCCCAGCAAAGAAATCTTTGCTGAACTACACTATCACGCTGACCCCCTCCCCCCTCAAGCAGACTTGCTCTCCATTCTCTTGCACTTTTAACAGTACGTTATCTTTCTGGTTTTGTATTCATACTTTTTCTTGTCTTATCACTGCTGCTACACCTCACACACACGCGCGCGCGCGCGCGCACACACACACACACACACACACGGTGAGCAGCTTGAGTGTAGGAATTGAATTGTATTTAATTTTATATCCCCTGTGCCTAAAACAGTTATGTTATTTTGACAAGGAGGCTCTTCCAGAAAGCAGTTAAGGATCGATTGAGAAACGCTTATCCATGTTCCGCAAATGCTTTTTACATTTGTTTCAATAATCATTTGTGGGAAAGCAGCATATCGTACTGGTTAATTACATGGGTCCTAGAACCTGTTTTTGCTGGAGCTTGAATCCTAACCTACTAGCTGTTGATTTTCTTCATTTGTAAATGGAATCATGGTCATTTATATATGTATTTCATACAGTTATCGGAGAAGCAAAAGAAACCATTGATGTAAAGCACTTAACCCAGCATGTCAAACACAGTACGGTTCAGCAGTTACTCTCTGCAATTGTTATTATTGGAACGACATTACTTATGCCTTTAATGTATGTACACTCGTCAAAGTAAAAGGTATGGAAGGAGAGAGAAAACTTTTGAAATAATTGGGGTCCTTGAGGCTGCTGCTCTCCTTGTGAGCGCATGCGCCAGTGTGAATGGGGGCTCGGGGGGTCTGTCTGCCCCCCCCCGGATGCCACCACCCCTTCACCACGTTGACTGTCACGCCAGTACGTGAAACCATATTTCCGAGGACATGGCACCAAGCACAAGCGAGCTGCTTTATCTGATGCTCAAGGCGGAAACAAAACAAAACGAAAACCCTGCTCCCAACACCAGAGAAAAACTGGTTGCTTTGCTGGACCAAGGCTGAGTTTCCATGTGACCCCTCCTGTGGGGTTTTGGAGGATAATCTTGACCAGATGTGCATTTTGTCTTACATGCCGTCTTTCTGGCCCTTTGTCATGACTGCCGCATGCAGTAGTGGGGTAGTCATGCAGTCTCGTTATGGGTAAAACGTAGTGGGGTAAAACGTAGAAATGTGAATGTTGGGTGTATTGAAGCAACAACACTCACTGCTAGCATCCCTTGCCTGTGCATAGGTTGTTTTAATGATCAGCCTGATTGTCTCCTCCCTCTCTCAGCAGGCCTGTGTGGCTCTTTGCCTTGGAATGTGCCGAGATAGCTTATTTTGCCACAGCCAGCCTCATCGGTGCCAGCAGGGGAAGGGTTAATAAGGGTCATGGCTAATATTCTGTGTTGATCACACTGTTGGACAAGAAGTCTTTCTAGTGGCCGTTCTCACAAGTACAGATACTAAGTAAAAGGCTTCAATTTGTGTTTACTTTTTGTTTAGGTAACTACTCCAGACCCCCAACGTATAGTGGGGTGCCCAGTGCGAGCTACAGCGGCCCAGGGCCCGGCATGGGCATCAATGCCAACAACCAGATGCACGGACAAGGGCCAAGCCAGCCGTGTGGTGCTATGCCCCTGGGACGAATGCCATCAGCTGGGATGCAGAACAGGCCGTTTCCTGGAAATATGAGCAGCATGACCCCCAGCTCTCCCGGCATGTCCCAGCAGGGAGGGCCAGGAATGGGGCCACCGATGCCAACCGTGAACCGTAAGGCACAGGAGGCAGCTGCCGCAGTGATGCAGGCCGCTGCAAACTCGGCACAAAGCAGGTATGCCGTCGGGGCAGGTGGTCTGGGTGCGGACGTGTAAGCACGTGCTGAGCACAGAGCTACATCGTCACCCGAGGCGGGGGGGTGGGGGGGAGCAGTGGAGTGCGATTTTGCTCGGCCGTTCCTTTGGTGTTAATGTTTTCTGTACCGTAAAGTACAGACAGGTGAACGACAGAACACGTTCCGGGAGACATCGAGGAAGGAATCTGAGTTGTGGGAGGTTCTTTGAAATGACTGCGCGGAGTCCTTATAACCAGTCCAGAGCAGTGGCATATCTCATGGTTCCGTTTAGAACAGCTAGGTTTAGGCAGGAAAGTGTGAAGCCTGAAGAACTAGGCTTTTAAGATCGAAAACACTGAAAAAGAACCACCTTCTTTTTTTCTTTTTTTTTTTTTTACCCCACCATAAAAATCTTTATAAAATAGAAACCTCGTCTATGCACATATTTGTATCGTGTGTGTTTGTCTAAATGTATACGTGTGAGATTTATAGATGTCATCTTATATTTTATTTTTCTGGGCATACCTCTCTGTCCAAACCAAAATGTGGTTAATAAAGCAAAGATAATATTTCATAAAGTTTAAGCTGATAGAGCAAGGCTTTAGCCTCAATCACTTGTTTTTAATCTTGATTTCTAAAATGATTAAGCAAATATTGAACCTATATAAAAATAACGTACTTAATTAAAAATTTATGACCGAAGTGACTAGTTTTAAAGGAAGCACTTATGAATATGTTTTAAATTACGTTTAACTATGTTAAAATACGTTTTAAAACAAAGCACGTTGACAGCTATGTCTGAAGTTACGGTATCTTCAGAAGAAAAGATAGAGGAATCGGATTTTTGTCAAAGGGAAAGAAAAATGTGCGTGTGTGTACGTGTGTGTGTGTTTAAATGTGTCCTTTGTTACTTTTCCTCTGAAGCTGCTATTTGGGGAATGTTAGGGACCCCTTCAGTCTCCCTGTTTGCTCCAAATAAAAATAAATTTCCCTTGAGGAATCAAAAGGAAAATCAATCATCCTCTCTCTCTCTCTCATCCACATTATAATTACTTAAAATTTCCTGAACCCCAGATACTAACCCGAACCTCACAGACTTTAGGGAATGTTTTAATAAACCTGTCCGTGAAAACTGGTTTGCCTGGTCCAATTGAAGCTCTAATTTAGGGTTAATTGTCCATTGTTGCACCTCCTGAAGCACCAGTTATTTTCAAGTAGAAAGTACCTGACTGCATTGGACAATGCGGCCTCGGATAGCAGGCCCGGGGAGAAGATAACAACAGATATTAAGACATAATTGCTTGATAAAAAAGTCTTGCTATGCTCCCTTCCTGAATCAGTTTATATATCATTTTGTATAAATTAACGTATAAATCCACATCCATGCGTTTTCCTTTTCTGTTTCTGACCAGGAGGCAGTTCCAAATCCCTGCCTTCACACACTGCCCGTTTTCAGCGAGGGCCCGTATATTTTTTGGCTTGTACCGAAGTCAAAGCTCCACTTCAGCAGCGTAAACTGAGATTACATCTGAGAATCTCACTTTTCTCTCTCCTCTGCCCTGTCCTTCACCCCGCCCCCCCCCTTTTTAAGGAATGTTCTCCAGCTCCCCTCCCAGGCAGCTGCACGGTACAGAGTATTATGCCACATTCTGTAGCCCCCCCGCACCTATGTGTGGAGGTGACATGATGGACAGGGGGATTCGTACTTGTCTACAGAACAAATCCAAAGAAGTTGTTCTTCTGTTCTGCTTTAGGCCACCATACATTAGGTCGCCTGCTTATCCCAGCCAGTCTGGGGCTGGCGGACGCCCCATGTTTTCTTCCCAGCACCCCAACTATGGCAACTCTCAGGCTCCCATGATGCACCAGCCTGACCAGTACGGGTAGGTAGCAACATACCCTGACTTGCTGCGGGACCTGGGCATTTTTTTTTTTTTTTTTGAAACTGTTAATGAACGTGCCATCTGGCTGCGAAAGGAACACCCAGAACAAGACAGTGAAAGACCTAAGAGGAGATCCATCCCAGAGGGGGTTGTCTTTTCGTTCCTTTTTGTTTGTTTCGGGGGTTTGGTTCGTTTTGTTCTGTTTTGTTCTTCACTCTTCTGAACGGTACTGTGGTAGTGCGGTGGGAGCGTGCATGCTGTCCCCCAGATCCTGTCTCTGCATGGCTTTTGGCATGGCTTGTTCCCTTCATGCCTGAGAGGGAAAGAAAAACTTGTATCTCCGTAAAAGTAATGAAGCCACCCGCTCTGGCGTGATCTCCCCCATTGTCGTCCCTCTGTTGTCTGGGAACTTGTGTTGTGTAGCACCGTGATCATGACTGTGTTATTGTCATCTCTGCCACGACAGTGACCCGCTCCACACACGCACACACACCCCTGAATTCAGAGAGCAGCAGCCGCGTTTGACAAGAGACCCACTGCAGGAGACAGGACTTAGGTTATTAATAGGACTTAGGAGGGGATTCTTTCCAGCCTCCCTGAGCAGATTTCTATTCTTTCCTTCTCCCAAGGAGTTTTAGAATATTGAAGTCATCAGAAAAACGCAACCAAATAATCCAACGCGGAATTTTCTTTCGAAACATGGTGTTGCCATATTATTATCCATTTCGACACAGGAATTACATACAGCAACAAAAAGTAGCTTTCTTTTTTCCTACTGCAAAGCTATATAGCAACAGGCTGTCACCATTTTTAGGTTCATAAGTGCTCTTAAAGCATATCGTTATTGAGCGATTTACTTAGCAGAAATATTATTATTGATACTGTTTTGCATGTTGCAATGGTAAGATTATCCTACGTAGACTGAATGCTGTTCAGCAGTTTCAGTAGAAACACACCACATTTTTGGTTCAAATAAAACAGAGAACAGTCAGCTGGCTTTGTTTGAAGACTAAACTTCTAGAACTATGCTTTTACTGCTTGTTATGAATACGTAACAGAGAGCCTGTCACTAGTTTTGTATTCGGTATACATTTATTTAGACAGCGAGAGCAAACGATAATTTTGCAGGCGAGAGTTCTAAATCCTGTAAACACGGTCCTAAATGTGGGCCAACAAATATAGAATTTTGTAAACATAATCCTAAAAATGAAATAACAGATATAATTAGGTAAGCAGACTTCTTTTGGGAAGATGTCTTTTCCTCTTTTTTCCCTTCTTGTGGTACCTTCAAGGTCACTTCATGAGTCAGTAGGAAGATAACAGTAGGGGGAGAAAAGCATTCCTCATCAGCTGCTAATCCATAGGATCTGTCCTTTACCAACTCTGGAGTCCTATTTAGACCCACAAAGCTAGTTTGGCTGTGCCTTGCCAAGCCACATTAAGCAGCTGTGTAAAATGAATTTAAATGGCATGCATCAGAGTAAAATCTCTTCCACTGGGGCAGAAAATCAATGTTAGCTAACCAGCACGAGGAGATCAAATCTGCGTTTCAGCCAGCAGCATCCAGATAGCTTCCTTAGAAAACAACACCTCCTCTTTAATTAAAAATAAGAAAAAGATAGATGTTGGAGTTACTCTTTGTAAATCTTATAAAGCGCACTTGGCGAAGGCTCATCTCTGTGGCCCCATCCCTGTTAGCTCTGATTTTTGCCTTTCATGTCTACAGCATTCTTTCTAAAAAGGAAAGAAAAGAAAGTTTTATTTCTATTTTAAATCTTCCTTCCTTTTCACTTTGCAAGTACATATAACCTGTTGTGCCTTTTTTTTTTTTTAAGCAGAAGCTTGAATGTGAGAAAACATGTAGAGTACATGTTTTAGTGCTGTGGGTTAAGAAATTTGGTTTTCAACATGCTTTTGCTTTACTTAACAGCTCGTGGCAGCGAACTCATGTTTTTGCTTCTGTTGTCGTTTTCGTCCCCCGTTGGTGGCTCTGTCGGGTGGAAGTCAGGTCGGCAGTTTGAAAAACCGGTTCACTAAATGTCAGTGTCTCTTTGGGGGAAGAAGTGGCTCCAGCCTTTCAGAAACACAGCATTCGCAGAGTTTGTTAAAATGACTTCTTTCCCAAGTCAGAATCCCTCAGGGCCCGGAGCTTCTGAAGGAACCTGAAAAAAGACAGATTAGTGACAAAAGTGTAGCGCGTGAGTGTGTGTGCACGCGTGTGCTATTAGAACCCGAAAGCTCTCCGTGAGAAATGACGGACTATGGCAGTTATGCTCCAGGCTTTCTCAGCTCGTTGCGTGTGAGACGGGACAGAGGAAAACACACAGGCGTGGCTGATTGGAAGCCATCTTATTGCTTTGCTTTTTAAGGGTAAAACCCACCTGCTGCACTGAGTAAGTGAAGAAACAGAGAATCGGGTTGTTTTCATTTCGACCTTTCGAGTGAAGGAATTCCTTTTGATTATCAGAGGATTTACGGTAGAATACGGTGACTCTTACTGCTCGGGTAGTAGACCAGCTGAGTGATCTCATCTAATCATTTGGAATTAATAAGTTACATGTAATATTTTTGCAAGATGCCCTGCCCGCCATACACAGAGAGACTTTATTCAGAAAATGCATTGCTGTTTAGTTTTAAAGCATTTCTTTTTTTTTCAAGTTTATTTATTTATTTTGAGAGAGAGAGAGCGTGCACACGAGCAGGGGAGGGGCAAAGAGAGGGAGAGGGAGGGAGAATCCCAAGCTGACTCTGCACTGTCAGCACAGAGCCTGATGTGGGGTGTGAACTCACAGACCATGAGATCATGACCTGAGCAGAAACCAAGAGCCAGTTGCTTAACTGACTGAGCCACCCAGGTGCCCCTAGTTTTAAAGCATTTCTAGTAGGTAGTATTCTTTTGAAGCCATGAGAGAGAGGTGGCAATATTCAGTGACCTTATCAAAAGCCTAGTTCAGGGACGGCTGGTGACTTTCCCCCTCAGTCTGGCTCTGTAGACCATGCTGGACAGACTTGAGACATTGTCTGTAGAGGGGAGCCAAAGTTGGCCAGAAGTTTAGGAGAGGCTTTGGCCTGTTGCTTCCTAAAGAAGCATTACCACGAACCCCAGGCCACACACACACACACACACACACACACACACACACACACACACACACAAGAAAATCTCCCTCAGCCATGGATGTGTGTTTTGCATCCATTCATCCATTCCCAGTGGCACCTGCTAGTGTCCCAACAGCTGACCGCTCTGCCAAATACAGCCGATGTGTGAATCGGGATATATCAGAGTTATCCAGATTGTTTTCTTGGGAATGAGCTCCAAGGGAAATGCACGACTTCAGTGAACTTACAGAGGGCCTGACAAGCCCTAGACCTTTAGGCCCGGGTACAGCCTGGTTCCCTGAAGTCTGCCACCCCCAGCACCCCCCGTATATCAACTTGAATCGAGTCTTCGGTGACTTGAGATGACCAGCGTCAGAGTTCTGGCACGGATCTTTATGACGGTATCTTCCTCAGAAGGGAAGTGTTCCGTTCTCCCTTCCCAGAGGATGTACTTTCGGTGACAGAGCAGTAGCATCTTGGAGCTAGAAGGGCTTGAGGTGTCATCAGGCCTCTGCCTCTTGATTTTGTGGTGGAGGAGACGAGTGTCTTCGAGTTACCGGCTCAGGACCCTTTTGTCAGCTACAGGCCAGGCATCGGCTCTGTCTCCGGTCTTAACCGCTCTTCTTTCATTTAGTGCTGTCTCAGTAGATTATTCCCTTTAAAAGGAAAATGTCTTAATTTCGGTTCTCTGTCAGGTCTAAAGGCAATTCTACCGTTAGAAACCAGCGATCAGCCAGTGTCTTGGTGGAGATCCTACTTCTTACTTGAGGCCTGGACTTTGGCTCCCTGGCCCGCCCTGTGCTTCCCCTGATGGGCCACGTGTGTTTGGCACGTCCCCCTGGAGATCCACTGCGCAGCCTGAGTCCTTGCTTCTGCAACCACCCACCTTGTGGGATGCGGTGACAGCTTGCCTGATGGGTGGGTTTGAATCCCTGTCCTTTTCACCCTTCGCCTGCCCCCCGAGAACGATTCCACATCTTGCGTTCTTGTGACTGGAGCGGAGCCGTTAGAGTAAGGATCCTGAGCCGACCCTTTAATCCCACAGCGCATACACCTGCTGAGGCTGGTACAGGCGACGTGCGTCTTCCTTCTGCTGTCCCCGAAAGACACCCCCGTGGACTGACTGAACATCAGAAGGAGGAAAACTCTGGGACTTCTTAGTTTTAAGGGGAAAAAAGTATGAGCAAAAATGAGTCCGTTTGGAAAGTCTTATGATTGTTGCCTGGAATGGCATCTTTCTGCTCTCACAACCATGAATCTGGAGACCTACGTTTTAATACTTACATCGTACCAAATACTAGGGTGGCCAAAATCACTTTTGTTAGAATGTTTCTAGTAAAAGAGGAGTTTGGGAATTCTCACTGACATCATTTTTTAACCTTTGCCACCCATTCACTGCCACGAAACGTTAGCCACAAGGTGGCTTGATCCGTAGTAGCACCTCACCTGTGTTGATGCCGAAGCGGCCGAATGTCTCAGGAGATAGTTTGACCGGTGGTCTTCCTCTGCTTGGGACTAGCTGGCTCTGCTTACAAGCGACTGGATCAGTCTGTCCTCTGGGGTATACACAGGCTGCTGGTGTCTGTGTCTCATGTGCACACCGCATACACACACGTCTGCCGGCAGCTGTTCTTTAGGGAGGTGTATTTATAATTCATTTTCCCCGTTGCTGTTTGCCAGCAAGGCACTTTTTCTGTATTATTTTCCTTCAAGCCAGTATGACGCAATTCTGCTGATGGGCAGGGAGCCACCGATGTGGAAATACATTAATGGAGATAGTGCATTAAAATGTCAAAGGGAAGGAGCAAAAACTTCTAAATGTGTCAAGCCCCAGTTACAGTGGGGTCCGTGAGCCTGAAGGGCTGTGAGTGATTTGTATTAACAAAGAATTTAGCCCCTTGGATTTTAGACTCTTAGGTTTTAGAATAATAGCTATGATTGGAAAAGTCACATTATTGGAAGACAAAGAAAAGATTTCTGAGACTTAAGTAGAGTTTTTATTTCTGCAATTAAATGTAAGCCTTTGCATTATCATCCAAATACCGTGCTTAATTTTTAGCCCCCCCTCCCCTTCAAAATTTAGAATTGAGGATTATTATGTTGGTATTTTAAGATTACGATTTCAATCAAATCTTTCAGAGTTTCAGAACTATCACGGTAACTACAAAGTATATTTATTAGTCTTCAAATCAAAAATTAGTAAAGCACTACTTTTTAAAAGACCAAGAGAGTTTTTTTTTTTTCTTTTTTAAGTTGAATGAGATCCAAGGAATCAGAGTGTGAAATGTGCAGCAAACCTTTAATGGACTAGAGTCTGTGACGTTCCCTAAACAAGTGGTTATTACCAGGCAAGCGTTTTAACCACGTACACACGCTCACCGCAGCCACAGTCAGGGGAGGGTCTGGAGCCTGCGTTTTTCATAGCCCCATGGGGACCCTGCTGTGGAACTCTGGCTGAGGGTTGACCTTTGGGATTCCTGCTACTGAAGAAAAGGGAGTGGAAAGTGTAGACTCGGATGCCTGTGTTTGAACCTGGTGGATACTGAATGAGGAGCACGCTGGACAGGAGCCTCGGTCACTGGATAGCGTTCCGAGGAACCAATGGTTGTGCGGGCCAGAAACCAGAACTCGGGCTTTGGCAGTCTCTCGACTCATGGCAGAGGTGGTCTCCCCGAGTCCCTCTGACTGTCTGCTTTTTGTCCTCGTCTCAGACATCAGTGTGCTCCTCATATTCTGGAACATTCCCAGTTTCCCACCGTATCTAGACCTGCCTCCCTCATTCAGAGTATCTCCTATCCAGTCCCAGTCTGAACCCCTCCCAGCGGGGTGCGTCCTCACCATCTCAGGTGACCCACGATGATGCGTGCATTGGGTCGGGGCTCTTGTCATCGAGGTGAGCCTTGCATCGGTTGTCTGCTCCCTTGTCTGAGCCACCTGGCCTGACCTGGGGTCCTACTAGCACCTCTGCCCCACAGTTGACACAGCCCCCCAGGCCAGCTGGGAGGGTCATCTCCAGAATCAGCTTTATAGTCCACCTGTCCCCAGAGACGGTCAGCAACACAGCCCAGCCAGTCCGGGCTCTTCAGGGTTAAAGGGCAGGGTCCCCAGAGTCACACACATCACAGGTGGTAGCATTTGGCCACACGGCCAACACCAGAAGTGTCTGAAACCTCATCGCCTCCACGGTGTTTGGGGCTGAGGGCAGCCGGAAGAGTTTAAAAGTGGTAAAGAGCATCTGGTCTGTGTCTTAGTCTGTCCCCGTCTGGGGTTTGGGAAGCATCCCGCGTGACCTGTGAAGACCACGGGCAAGGGGCTGGGCTCTCTGGTCGCTCACAGAACCCCTTCGCTGGCGGCATGAAGGACGTGGGGGCACCTCCCAAAGGCCCTTCTTACTCTTGACCTTCATTCTTATTCCGAACTCCACTTCCATTAAGAGAGTGAAAAAAAACAAACCAAACAAAAAACCCGCAGCTTCAGAACCTGAAGGCTTTGTCCCGTGCTTTGCCAGTTAACTCTTGCTGGATGGCCTTTGAGTGTTTAATGCCGGGTGAGAGCTTGCCAGTTTCCGCCTTCCTATTTTTCAGGCTCTTCCTGCAACATTCTACCCTAATTCTGAACAGCGTTTGCTTAAATAAATTGAGTAACTGTGTGGCCCAGGGCTACTCTTAGCTCAGGAAATCTGTAAGAATTTTACGAAGATTTTTTTTTTTTTAAGTTAGAAAGGACCGTATTGATATATTTCCTGGCACCACAGCGCTGGACAAGAGTATTGTTTGTTGGAGGATTTTACAGACTATTGCTGTGGCAAGGATATGAGATGGAGATCTTGGGACCTAGATTCTTTCTTTTCTTCAGTCAACAGACTGGTCCATTTAGGTACAAGAAGTCTGTGAATGCAAGAGATCTGTGCGTTCTTAATGACCTCCTTCCTAAAACATCACTCGGCTTCATTCTTGGGTAGTTGCTGCTTAGTCCTCGGCGTTTGTCAAGCTGATATGCGCCCTGTGTCTGAGGTGCTGGTAACTCTAAGGAGACCTTCCCTCGTCACTCTCTCGTACCTTGTGCCCAGGAAGGGGATGTCCTTGTATAAAGGGCGGGTACTCCCATCACTGAAAAGGAATAGCCCCCCTCACAAATTACTCACGATCATTTCTTAATGGTTTTATGATCCCAAGATAAACCTTTTTTTTTTTTTTTTAAGTAAAGAACTTTGACTTAACACAGGGAAGAGCACTGTTTTCTTTCTGTGGGTGACATCAATGGCAACTAGTTTTTCCTTCAAGAGGTACAACAGAGGGCGCCTGGGGGGCTCAGTCGGTTGAGCGTCCGACTTCAGCTCAGGTCATGATCTCACGGTCTGTGGGTTTGAGTCCCGCATCGGGCTCTGTGCTGACAGCTCAGAACCTGGAGCCTGCTTTGGGTTCTGTGTCTCCCTCTCTCTCTCTCTCTCTCTCTGCCCCTTCCCCGTCCATGCTCTGTGTCTCAGAAATGAATAAATGTTAATAAATAAATAAATAAATAAATAAATAAATAAATAAGAGGTACAGCGGATGTCATTTTCACCAGACCAGGGGCCTATGCTCTTTGCGTCCTTATCAGAAGCCAGTGGGAAGCTATGTGTACCAGAGCCTACAAAGCTCTGGGGTTTACCCCTCAGAGGGAGGAGACAGGTTTGGGGACCCACTCCTGCCCCCTGTGGCTTCTGTCTCCACCCTGCACCTGAGGCAGCCGGTGTGCTGGGGATCAACAGGGTCTAACACCAGAACCTCTGAGTGAAGCACCTTCAGAAGGGAAACCCGCCATTTGTTTGCATGCGATTGCCAGTAAACGGTTTAGTAACAGAACAGTGGGCTCAACAAACCAAAATCAACTTGGACATGCACAGAACCTTCTTCGTTATCAATTACCAAATTCAGGCAGCCAGTTTCTGCATTTTCTTCACACCCTGACAAGGAAGTCCCTTGCTTCAGAACCCTTGAGCTCTACTTGTTCTCCTGTTTGCTTTGAGAGAGGAGGGGAAGATCAGTCCGCTGCTTTCAGAACAACCGACACGGGTGACCTGCACTGAGGCAAAAAAGAAGCACTTAATCTTGAAATTGCACAACAGGTGCATTTTAGCAGGGATGCCAGGAGCAGAACCGATAACAGGTTGGAACCCTCTGAGAAGTCTGCGTGAAGTAGTTAACAAAAAGGGAAGAAATGTTTCCGACGTTCCAGCCTTTTAGGAAATCAGGGTGGAATATGCAGTATTCCTCGGTGCTTGGTGGAAATCGTTTCGCCAGGATGCAGGGGTGAAAATACGGCTCTTTGAAGAAAGGTGAGGACGACCGGGAGGTCCTGTGGGCCGCCCACGTGATCTGGGCCGTGGCAAAGACATGCCAGGGAGAACTTGGACTCTGCGGAGTTAGCCACTAAATATATATCCACGCAAAAGACCCTTCTCGAGAACAGCTCACAAAGTGACCACTACCCTTCCGTTGAAAGCGTCTTTTTCATGGAGCTCTTGAAAAGTAACTTTCCTTTTTGCCCATTCTCAAAGGAAAAAATAAAACCTAAACGTATCAATTGCCAAAGGGTTTGGGGCGTTACTAATTTACAGCTGGAAAATGATCATGACTCTTAGCTTTGTGGCTGATGTCATACACACTTCAGCCTTCTTTAAGGGGACGGGCTGCCCCAGAAGAGATCACGTTCACGAGGGAGAATCTTAGACAAAAAGACTCAAGAAGGATTGGAAGAGAGCAGGGAGCAAAGATGAGTTCTAGGACCCTCCCTCTGCTCCCAGACCTGAGCCTCCAGCTGCCCGCATGACATTTGCCTCTCGGGAACTCAGGGCCACATCAGATGCCACGTGTCCAAAGCCAGAGCCCTGATCTCTCTGTGACTGCCCCGTTTGTCCATCCTCTTGTGTAAGCCAGATACCTCGGAGACCTCTCGGTGTGCCTCTTCTTTCCCCACAGCATCTAATTCATCGCCAGGTCCCTCCCAGTTTACCTCCAAGGTACCGTTCAGCTCCGTATCTTACCTGGACTTTTACAGTAGCTCAGCCCCACAGCCGTTCCCCCCGCCTCCAGTGTGTCCTCCCTCCCACAGTCCGAGGACGGCATCTTCCGATCACACGTCTTCTTAACGAGTTGCTCCTGCTTAAAACCCCCCATCTCTCTGTTTCTTCTAACAGACACAGCCCTACGGAACCGAAGCCCTGGGTGACGTGGCCCTTCCCTCCCTCCCCACTTTCATTCCCTGCTAGTCAGCCTGCTGTCCCCTGCTCCCAGACACCCGAAGGCCCTCTCCCCTCCCCTCCCCTTCCCCTCTGTTCCCCTCCATTCCCCTCTCCTCCCCCCGCTTCATTCCCCTCCACTCCCCTGTGTGGCTGTGTGTTTTTCCAGGCATCTACTGTTTCTAAGTCATTGACGCTTCTATCTGTTGTCTTTGGGTTAAGGATATTCATGCCACCTCACCTCCCCAGGACTGATTCCCAGCCAGGGCGAGTGGCTTGTTGAAACTGTAGCGTTACTTTGCCCCCCGAGTTGCTGATGTGTGTGTCCTCGCAGGTGGGCTGATGCATTGGTCACACCACAAATGGGCTGGGGCTTGGACGGCTTTCTTTTCTGTCTTGATCATGTTGTTTGGGGACATAGGCAGTGTTTCTCCCTCTTCAGATATTAGATTTAAACCAGTTTCAACCAAATTTGTCCTTCTTGGTGAGGCTTTGAGAAAGATACTGTGTAACTCAGGTTGAAAGCGTTCTGCCAGTGACTCTGGACATGGGTGTGAAAACAGTGTCTGTTGAGAACACATTTAAAATAGGGCATCCTGTGTAATGTTATGCATGCAGTTAGAGCTCTCTAAAAATAAACTCTGCTGGAACTGGGCTTTTCGAAGATGCGAGTTCCTGGTTCCGATCGCTATTGAGTTTAAGTGAAAGAGTGCCCCAAATTTCACTGTTAGCCTAATTAATTTTGTCAGTAAGCAATCTTTCTGGCTACATAAACTACACCTACACTGACAGTCCATACAGAGGAGGGCGTGTGTATGTGGCAGTCATATACTTCCCAATTTTGAACAGAACTCAGGAGTGATATTTTCAGTGGCTCAGTTAGAACCCTTGCATGGAGCTTCTCTCTAGGTGGCTTGCCCCTGGGACTGAAATGACATGGTTTCACTCGTGTGGTGCCTGTTTCCAGACTATTTCTTCTGTCTGCCCCGACCCTTCTCCAAAGAGCTGTATCGGGAATCCATTCATTTTCAAGATACACATTTCACACTTCCCCATCTGCCACTGTTGAGAAAAAATAGTGGTGATTGCTAAGACAGTATGGCCTAAATATTCTTCTAAAGCACCGAAACCATATACAGATCTTATTTTAAATTGTATTGTAGTTGACTTTAAAACAAGGTCACTTGTTAGGTTAGGAGTATGTGGTTACTCTTTATAGGATTTCATACTGGTATGTTTAACTGCTTTCTATCTTCTCAGTGAACCATTGGAAACGGTCACTTTAAAGTTGGTGTTTGCTTCTGGGTTTGTTTTTTTTTCTTCCCTAGAGCCAGCTCTTTGTTGGCAGATGAATGTGTAATGTTTGAGAAATTTCCAAAGTGAATAAAAGGAAAATCTATGATAAATATAGAATATATAATATGTATATATTACTTGTGTCCGTGTGAAGACTGAGAAGCAGGAGTGGGGAGTGCTTTTGGGAAATACCTCCGTAGGCTCCAGTTTTGAACTATCCTCATTATAATAACCTGGCCTTTGTCATAGGATGACAGATCTCAAACACTTCCATCCAGGCCCAACCAGAGACCCATCGATCTAAATAACGTTCCTCCGGTGATTGTGCGGGTCCCCGTGTTTAAATAACA
Organism: Acinonyx jubatus; assembly: GCF_027475565.1. NCBI lineage: Eukaryota > Metazoa > Chordata > Mammalia > Carnivora > Felidae > Acinonyx > Acinonyx jubatus. The sequence goes on along the minus strand of NC_069385.1, from coordinate 10,630,652 downwards.
GCGCTCCACCTCAGACTTTGACTTTGCAAAGGCATAAGGGAACAGGGCCTTGTCACAGAAGACCAGGCCTGGGTAAGCAGTGGCCCCTTTGGTCAGCCCTGATCTGGACGCACCGCCTCCCACTCCGTGCGGCCCAGGCGCTACGCCCAGTAACTACGTTAGCAGCACAACAGCAACTAAACATTACTTTCAAATGTTAGTCCAGTCTCCCCAACCCCCCGGGCCTTATTGGGCATTTATTGCCACAACTATCACAGGTTAGGAACGGGCCGCATCAGGGGACCGTGGTAATTTGGGAGGAAAACCACCTGAGCCTGTCGCCCCGTAATAGACAGCCCAGGAATTCACACACCCACGGGTCAAGGAAGGGCACTTTGCTCTTCCGGGCCCCGCTTACATCTTGGTAGACTTTTACGTGGAAAATGTTTCCTTCGTTTCAGTTTGTAGTTTCGCCTGTTTTTGTTTTGTTGTTCTTGGTTCGTTTTGAAAAAGAGAATGTCTGGTGATTTACTTCTTGGCTCTCCTCATTCCATGTGGAGCATTGCAAACGGTGCCGTGGTCAGAAAGGGATTTAGAAGCCGGTGAGTGCCGCCTCTGGAAAGGGCCCAACTTCTTTGGAGGTCTTTGTGGTCCGAGTGACGGTAGTCAGCCCAACCAAATAAGCTTTTTGTCGCAAGCCCCCAGAAATCCTCTCATACTAGCAACACCATGATAAGTTGGAGTGCTCGGCTTAGTCAGGCGGCCATGTTATGTTTTCTTCCACAAAACAAAATTGTCTCAATTTCCAAAAAGTCAGCAGAAAGCTCTTTTTAGTATTAAGCTCATCTTGCTCGTTGAAAATTACCAATAATCCTGGCAGTAGTTTCCAAAGCAGTGATGAATTGGATTTCTTCTATGATGATGAAAGACCGGCTTTCTCCCCCATTTAGACAGGTGGCCAGATGCCGTGCTCATGGCCACGCATGCCCTGCATTGCTGGGAAGACTTGCATCTTTGTCGGCCACTTCCCTACTTGGATCCCTAAGAGGCGTGCAGCACTCTGGATGAACTCGTTCCAAGAAGCAGGTGTCCCGGAAACCCGGAGAAAAGCACCATTTTTATTTGTCAGCTTTCTATAACCACAGATGAATACAGTAGACAGGAAGGTATACAGTGGGCTCTGTATGCCTGTGTACTTTGCACTTGGAGAAAGAAATACAGGACACTGATCTGAAAGCAGGCCTGAGGAATTCTGTTTCTGACACTTCCTAGCTGTGTGTCCTTAAGCAGGTGATTTAATCTCTCTGATCCCTATTTTCTTCCTTTGTATGTGAGCATAATTCCACCTACCTTCCTCCAGGTAATTTAAAAAGTTAAATGTATAAAATGCCTAGAAATTGTGCCCGGCACATGTATAATTACCTAGTAAAGTATGAACATTATCATTGTTATTGGTCCCTCCATGGCCACATGCAAACACTGAGGCCCAGAGACTGAAGGAGTTTTGCTCCCAGATCCCAGTGACAGTGGAAGGTGTGACTGGTGGCAGAGTCAAGACCTGTGGCATTTTGACCAGACTTTTCAAACTGCAGGCATGATTTCACTGAGGACCATTATACACAGCAGCTGACATCCAACACACCGACCTCAAAATCCTTAATTTGTTTTGTTACTTTAAGGGTTTGTTTGTTTAACTTCTCCTGCGCACCTTCATCATCTTATGGTGGCTGCAGATGGGCCGGGCAGACTTGGGAGAAATCCTAGATTAGGGTTACAAGGAGCCTCTGAGGTCATTACTTCATTTAACCACCTGCCTGGTGGGTTTCATATTCGGATTCTCTTTTGCACCTGAGTTATAAGCAGGTGTGCTTAAAGGACCATGTGTTTCATGCACATGTTAGTCACACCACATGTGAAACTGAATTTGGAAAAAGCCTGTTTACAATGGTAAAAATGTTCTCTGTTGGTTTATTTAACAAGTACTTTCTGCAGTAGCTGTCTGTTGCTCCTTTGCTCCTCTCAGAATTGCCTAGAAGAGCCCAGGCATGCACATAAATTGTTGCCATGCACAAAAGAAAGTGCAGAGGGTTGTCAGAGGCAGAGTCTGGGGAAGGCAGAGCTCCCAGGTGGGGGAGACAGTGCAGCCTTCACAAAGGAGACGGCCCCTGAAACGATCTTGATGGACGACGGCAGGTCACCATTGGCTGAGACTTGAAAGCTGTCTTCAGAAAACCCAACCTGTTCCTGAGTTAAGGATGCTCTTCAGGTGACTAACCTGCTAACAAATTGGGAGAGCAGTCCCAGCAGGTGCCACAGGGACATGAAGGTGAAACTGTGTTTTGTTTGAATGAAAACACCCCAGAAGGGAACCTCAGCCGTCTGAGTTAATGCCGGCAATCTCCACGCTGATGTTAAGACCCGAACCGTACAGGAATATGTTTATGGCTGCCGGGCAATGTATTTATGAGTATTTGACGACCTGGAGGTTAATCAGAAGCCATTGGATGATCTCAGAAACATTCTTAATGAACTGCAGTGGGTATTATCATCCTGATTCAGCAGTCTGTAGTATTCGAAGTGGCACTTGAGTGAGCTCAGAATTCAAGGCTGAAGTAACATTCCTTTCTCCCAGAGCCACACTCACACTGTTAGTCTCTCAGCCCGCTAGAATGTTCTTTCCAAGCTATCATCGAGTGCCAGTTTAGAATAGTTTGTGTGATATTTAAAAGGAAGAAAAGCACTCAAACCTTTGATACTTTGAATTTTCAAGTGGACCACGTTTGAACTTTTTCTACAAGCCGGAAAGTTGAATCCACTGAAGACTGCTACACAAAAAGATTGTATATTGTGTTTTTCTGAAAATGACTTAGGTTAAGCTTTGAAAGGATCTCTTTAAACATATTTTACCATTACACACAAAAAGCCATCAAATGACGACTTAATGGAGGTGGAGGGGCTTAAAATCATAACTCACTTGGAGTAGATGAGCAAGTGTGGATTTTTACGCCTCTTACTAGTTTTACTCCCGAGAGAAAACACCAGTAAATGAAAGTTTGAAAAGTTTTCTCCAGGTGAACTATTTACATAGGAGAAGCTTGGGTACACCAGTGGGTGGCGTCTTTCCCAGATTTTGCCACATCGCCATCACCTGTCTTGTCACCTTGTGGTTTCCCTGCGAGCATTAAACCACCGTGCCATCCAAACCTCCCCTTCCCCAGGCCGTGCCATCCAAACCTCCCCTTCCCCAGGCCCGGGCCCAGCAGAGAAATACCCTCTTGCACCACAGTTGTCTCCTTCAGACGCACAAATACCCTTGGCCTCTTGCAAGAGTGAGAAGTTTGTCTTTCATAGAGCGGACACACAAAACTAGTGAAACCAAGTCACCAAAACTTTAGGTTCGTGAGTCTGCGTCGCAGTCAGGGAGGGGTGACCCGGAGCCTTTTAGGGACACTTTCAGCCAGTCTAAGCTCCCTTCCTTCCTGTCGCAAGAAATCCTACAAAAAGAAGCGGGAGTCTGAGGTTTACTGTGTGATGTCAATATGGGGAAATGGGTGTGTTTTTAATAGTACCTAATTTCAGAACCTTGAATAATCAGGTTGAAGCGTTTAGAGATGCTTTCTCCTATATTCCTTATATCAGAAAACTTAGGTCAAAGGAAAAAAATTTTAAGTAACATTCCCACACTGCCCATTTGGTTTTCATCCCTTGACTTCTGGTTTTTGATACGAGGATACTAACTACTTAATGCCAATAAAGAGTCAAATCTTTTTTAAATGTTAGAAGTTAATTTTGCTTGCTTTTGTAATTCCTGTTCTTATTTCAAGTTCCCCCTTTCTTGCTTATATTCCTCTATAGAAATCATAACGTGGAACACTTGACATGACTTAAAATGTATAATTTACTTGTGGAATCTATATTATTTGGAATTTTTACACAGTGGTTTAAGTCATTACTTAGCAAGAGTTCAGCCTCTCTGTCCAGGAAATCAATTATTTTAAGCAAACACGGAAAACAGCAGCCCCACCCCTTGCATATGTGCATTATGAGAAATGACCCCCGGGATAGAGTGTTGCCCACGTGCACGGTCAGTATATGTATACCTGTGCTCTCTCTTCACACAGGCAAGGCAGTTTCCCGGGCATGAACCAGAGTGGACTTATGGCTTCCAGCTCTCCCTACAGCCAGCCCGTCAACAACAGCTCTGGGCTCATGAACACCCAGGCACCCCCCTACAGCATGGCGCCCAATATGGTGAACAGCTCAACAGGTAACCTAGGCGGCTCTGTGTCCTGAGCGCTGCCCCCCCACCCCCAACCCTTTCCCTCTTTTCCTCTTAGGCCTGCACCAGTGAATGTACAGAGACAACAGCAATGGAATCATTGGGTGAAAAGGGGGGAAAAGTCCACTTTTCTGTGCTCAACCTATGTAACTACTGTTAAGAGTGGAGGGTCACATTATGTTTCATGTAAATTCTTTTTCCGCGCTCTGTTTTTGCAACGTGTGAACGTATTCTTAAGTGTCGCTGGGGTTGCTTGCTCACTGCATACACTATGTTCTTTTTGTCTTTGGGTATCATTCAAAGCATTAAGAAATCCCAATGACAGAATGGATCCTCCATTCGGTAGTGACGGTGCTGAACACTTAAAAATCATATTTCAGGGGCAGAACAAGGGGGTTTGAAGTACTTTTTCACCTTGAAATGTATATGTGGAAATAGTTGTTCCTTAAGTGCTATTTGCAGATTGTCTCCATTGAGGAATCGTATACAATTTTGTTTAATGTGTTGTTTTAAATTTTGTGTCACGTTTAATTGTTTCAACCCACTTTGTGATGCCAACAACTGCGTTCTTACCAAATCCCATCTGATTGGTGCGGTAAGAGTACTGTCTCAGTTTGTGGAAGTATTGAAGATGTCTAAACCTGGGCAAATCGTCTGTGTCCTTGGATTGCTTAGACCCTGAATCACCTCCTCAAGCCCCAACTACCCAGCAGTGAGCGCTACTCTTTACATGAGGAAACGCTGTGGATCGCAATTGACCTGTTCCTTTCTAGCACCGATTAGAATGGTGACCACTGTTCGGGTAGCATTCTCTCCTTTGGTCAACACAGAGCTTTGTGTAGCCAGTCATGTGTGTCCCGCACTGTTTTATGATGCATTCGAAAAGCACTGTGGAGTTAGAGGCTTGGCTTTCTCTTATGACCTTTTTTCATCTCCTCTGCCTTTTGCCACCTTGCTGACCTGTCCATCTTTGAAAGGCCACCCCAGGAGCTATTGTTTCTTTGTCCGGCCGAACAGACAGCTAGAGGCTGGGCTGGCATTCCGGCCAAGCTTCTGAGGGGTTGGCTTCTCAGGTCTAATTTAATAGGGCCATTCCCTGATTACGTCTCTTAAAAGCATGTGGAAGAGGGGAAAAAAAGAGAAACTAGTGGAGAAAATGAAGGTTTTTAAATAAACAGAACAGCCCTTCCTGATACCGGTCATTCATCCCAGCGAGGGGGATGTTTTTACATTCGAGATGAAAGGGGAAGGCTCTTGAACAGTCTGTTAGCCAGAAGCTTCCCTTCCCTTCTCAGCACTGTCCCAGGTAACAGCGTATTTGGGTTATGACATTATGTGTTTTGTCTGGCTTGCTGAAATAAAATTACTTCAGAGCATTGAAACTACACAATAAATTTTCACCTACTATTAGCAATACTCATTTTTCCCCTTTTCCTTTGGACCCCAGAGCCACAAAAATAACCAACCACAAACAGATGGCACGGTGCCCTGCCTAAGAAGATTTATGTGTTCCTAAGGAATAACCAATTTAATGGAGATTCACAGAGAGGGTTTCTATTTATTATTATTATTATTCAGATAATTCAGAGGAAAACTGTTCGACAAAAGGCCGTTTATCCTCACACACTTTTGTATGGGCTAAGTAGTAGTTTTGTATCACATGGTATATTTGGAGATATTGAATTTTTAATAATTTAAGTATTTATCAAATTTTCCTCTACACATTTATGTGATTTTTTTTTTTTCCCAGCTCGGTTAAGTCCAATGCAGCCTGATAGAAAGTAGTCATCTAGCACATCCAAGGAATAGGGATGATTTAGCCTCTACTGCGTTATCTGTCGATAGGCACACGTCAGTCCGCTCTCACTGTGTTACAATCTCAGAGGGAAACGGGAATGACAGGGGAACCCAGAACGTTACCGAGTGGCTCCTGACGGGTCTTGGTCGGAAGGTGGACTCTTGACTTTCCTAGAGTTGGGCCAAAAAAAGGCTATGACCAGCATCACATCACTCTACTTGGTCTGGGCTCTTGCATATCAGTTGCCGGTGATAACGGCAAAGCATTTCCTCTACCAAAGGACCTTTTCAGAGAAAGTGAAGATGACACCCACAGTGTCCAGGGCTGGGCGTGGGACTGGCTGAGCTTCTGTTAACAGCTTATGCGGCAGACGTTCCAGCACCCTCTTTGCGGAGTTCGAGCCGTTGTGCTGTAGACAGTGTACAGGGCCAAAAACAGTCTCCCTGTGTAGTGACAAATTGTTACAGGCTTCAGTGAGCAAGTAATTATTCAAATGGAGTCAGTGTGAGTATGAATGTGACAACTATTTCTTCATTTTAAAATGCAGGGGAGGTGGGGTGGTAAGCAGTGGGGGGATTTGTTCCCTCTAAAGGAGCTTTTAAAAAAAAAACTATTCACATTAAAAGATTAGAATTATGTAATGCTATGGGCAAAATTATAAATCACGTATAGCCTTGTTAAATACACCCTTTTATATGATACTTGCGTTACTGGTTATATGATACTTGTGTCTCATTTTATAATATTCATTAGTCATATACTTGTCTTTGTATAAGCCATCATCTTAAAGAAGACATCTAAATTCCAGAAAATGTATCTACCATCTGTCGTTCTAAGTTTGCCTCCCTGGAAGTCGCTCTGCAGAATGTAGGACATTTCCATCAGTATAACCTACAGATAGCAGATGAACAGCCACACACTGCTGTTATCAGGCCTTCCTATTGTACAAGAGCCCCGTCAGATTCCAGATCTTCCCGCCCACCTAGCGCTGCTCAGTACCAAATGCGATATCCTGTTGCCGTCCTACCGGGATGGGGCACACTAGCTCCGTTAGCCCTCCCAAGGAAAAAGAGGCGAGCTCACTAGCACGGTATCGACAGCCTCTTTCAGCATTCCCAAAGTCAGGAACCACCTATCACCTGGAATGTTTGTTAAAACTACAGATTACGGCAGCCCAACCGGAATTTCTGAGGATGGTCCGGGAGTCTGGATTCCTAACAGACTCCGCAGGTGGTTTTCACATGTGCGTGCTAAAGCTTACGAGCCACCCATTTAGGGGTATTTTGCTCAGCAATCTCTCCGCTAAACTGCTGCCAGCTTTGTGTGGCATTGGCTGTTTACCAGATAATTTGCTGTTTTGAAATTTAAAAGAAAAATTATAAAACTCTGCCTAGAATATAAATCTACCAGATGGATAGGTGTTTTCTGTCTCGAGACGTTAGGGTCCTTCACTAAAGAAGTTTGGGGTATTTCACACCATTGCTGGCTGTCAATTGTCTAAGTAGTTTATAAAGATCGTCGGGTTTTTTGTTCGCTTGCTTGCACGAAGTTAGTGACTTTAGGTGAATTGCTGTCCTCCCTCCCCACCCCACCCCCAAAGATGTAAAAGGTATATTAAATTATGAAAACCATATCTCTTCGAGTGGGGAAAAAATGCACCCCGGGATTATGCCAAGTACGTTGGTGGTTCTGGACTTCACGTGCAGCTGGGGCTTTCTGGAGAGCATCGCTCTAGCTCACTGCAGACAGGAGCTGCTTTCCTTGAAGCAGTGCCGCGTAGCAAGCATACTTACTGGTTTTGCTCCGGTCGCGTGTTTCCTTGGGCTGGCTGGGATGGAGAGAGGCCGCAGATGGAAATGCTGGGGGTGGGCATCTCACATACACTGCCCCCGTGGGGGTACATCGGCATAGACGGGTGTCCTCAGATTTCCTCAAGGCCTCGCCGATCCAGTCAGAGAGAAGGGTTTCTCCTGAGCTTTTCTCACATCCTCTGTATGTGTTATGTTAACGGCGGTCTTTCTGTATCAGCCACGTGTGAAAATGGTCCTGAATATCTGCAGACGTACACACGCAGGTAGGCCCTTCAGTGCTTTCAGAAACAAGGAATAAAATATTTTGTGGGGCATGGTGTATTGTTTACCATGAAAAGAACAAGCCGTGTGTGTGTTTCTGGTCCCATTTCCCCATCTTCTGGGAGTGATTTTGTCACCTTGTAGGGAGACTAAGTGAAGGAAGCTGAGAGAGTAAGAATGAATGTTTGAGTTCGGTTTTGCTCACACCATATGTTCTTCGTGTTCCTTTTGAATATATTAAATCCAGGGTGGAATGACTGCCTCAGGACCTTGACCCGCACTTACTTTAAGAAATCATTCTAGCTCTTAAATTTCGGTGGTGAAGCCAGAGGCTAGTGCTCGAAATGTATTTACGGTGCTCACACGGCTCTTCTGCAGTCACGGATCCTTTACTGCCCCTTTTTATGCCTGAACTTTACATACTGGATCACTGATGTCAGTGGGAGAAAGAACAGGGCCTTGATTTAACACATCGTTACAGTAGTGGTGGTCTTTCTCTTCTGGGAAAGGAGAAAAAAACAGTGCCCCTGGAGTGTCATCGCCCTGGGAGGCGTATAGCTCTTTGCAGTGATTCATTGAGAATTCTGGTAAGAAGTCAAAAAGTAAGCATTTCAACAAAAGGAACAGTAAAAGCCACAGTAAGGAAAGACCTTATGATCCATTTACTAAAATAAAATTTGCAATGTAAGGCAGGAGGACTAAATAAAACTGTTACTCTAAACCCTCTCCTTATTTGTCTCTCAAGATAATAACACAATGTAACTTTTGACAGTTTTTACATTTGCATACCCTAAATGCCCATTGAAGAATATATAACAGAGAATGAAGAAATTTAGGGAATTTCAAACCAACAGATATGCTTAAATTCATCTAAGTCTGATTGTTATTTTTTAAATATTTGTTTTTGAGAGAGAGAGAGCGTGTGTGCACGTGCACGGGGGAGGGGCAGAGAGAGAGAGAAAAGGAATCCCAAGCAGGCTCCCCGCTGTTAAGCACAGAGCCCGAGGCAGGGCTTGATCCCACCAGCCAACCATGAGATCATGACCTGAGCCGAAATCAAGAGTCAGACGCTTAGGGCGCCTGGGCGGGTCTGTCAGTTAAGTGGTTAAGCATGCGACTCAAGTCATGGTCTCACGGTCAGTGAGTTCGAGCCCCACATCGGGCTCTGTGCTGACAGCTCAGAGCCCGGAGCCTGCTTCGGATTCTGTGTCTCCCTCTGTCTCTGCCCCTCCCCCGCTTGCGCTCTGTCTCTCTCCCAAAAGCAAATAAACATTAAAAAAATACATTAAAAACAAAAAGAGTCGGACGCTTAGCTGGCCAAGCCACCCAGGCACCCCGAGTCTGATTTTTAAATCAGTGTTAATTATTATCATTAATTATGATAATACATGTTGTCCCACTTCTTTAGGCTTAAAAAAATGTTTTGTGTATGTTAACACATTTCATGCACGAAGAAGAATATTACTGTTTTCTGTCTTTCAACAGTAATATTTATTACAAATAATTTATTACAAATGCTAACAGAACTATCCGTTAGAACCTTTGAAGATACAGGCCTTAACTGGAGCCGCGTGTCCGTGACTTTGCCACCTTCCCAGGATGGTGTGGCTGTCGTTCCTTGGAACCCACTCTGAATAAGTAGCAAGGACGTGTGGACTTTGATACAGAAGCTCCTCTTTCGGCACGCCTCCTGCTCTTCCATTCTGTTCTTCTAAAAAGAGTGTTTCTTAATGTACGGATTTACTAATTCCTACAGCGCTAGACCCCAGAGAGAAAACTGCACGAAAGCAGCCCACAGCTCGGAGCAAGGCGGTCTGGTGTCATCTCTCTCAGCTGCTTTTCTGAGGTTTCACACATTCACAAAAATAACAGCATTTTTAGCTGATCCCAATAGATTTTTCTCTGCAGCTGCATCCCTTGAAAAAGCTTTTTGTTCCAGTTCTTAAAGTCTAAGTACTGAAAGTAATTTGGGAAAAAAAAAAAAGGGGGGGGGGGGAAGAAAGAAAGAAAGAAAGAAAAACATCCCAATTATGATTTGTGTGTGTGGTGATGACTTCAAGGGCTGACTGGCTGCAAATGGGCTCGGGAGCACAAGCCAGTGTGCCCGCGGAGAAGACGGGCGCTTCCCGGGGCATCCGTGGGCGCGCCGCCGTGCTCACGGGCACGTGGCGGGGTCGGCTTTTTTGGCAGGACCTCTGGTCTCAACCTGCAGAGATGCTAACGATATTAGCAAATTAGCACCACAAAGCTTGCCAGCTAATTCGCCAGAGCCCTGCTCACTCTCTCTCTGCTGTAATTAAAACTAATTATTTTCTAAAACATAGTAATACATGAATATGTGCAATAATCATTTTGTAGTGGGCAATCTGTAGAGCCTTTTTTAACGCTTTTTTTTTTTTTTTTTGGCACTTTATGCAACATGTGCACTGCCTTGGTTGAGCCAGCATTTTCGTTTGCAGAATGTAGAATGCGTCCTGTTCATAAAACCTCAGGTTTACTTTATTTTGAAATAGGAATGTTTTCTGGCTTTCACTCATTTACAAGGCTCATAATTCTCTCCACTCGCCCTTGTCTGTTTCCAACTCTCCTCACACATCTGTTTGTGTCGCACTCCCGGCCCAGTGTTGTGCAGATGGTTTTCACAGTGGGGTTCTGTAGAAATTCAGCTGTTAGTCCCTGGACGTCTACACTGATTCCCTACTGTAGCCTTGTGCTTCCTTTAAAAAGAAATCTGAACCCATATTTTTAGGTTGAAAATGTCTATCCGTATGGGTAATAAATGCGTCTAAATCAGTTGTTCTTTGGAGAACCTTTCAATCTAAAGCCTGGATGAACTTGGTAGAATTTCTGAGCCTAGAGATGGAGAGTGAGTTTTGCCAGGGAGCGTAGAGTTGACTCTTGGGCTGCTGGGCATTTGAGCTGCTGCTGGGGATTGATAAGTGCACGTATGGTCCCAGACTGAAAGAAAAGCAGCCCCACTGCAAACTAATTAGAAATCCTTTCCTTCGAAAAGAACTTCTGATTACTGTTTTTGAAGTCATTTGTTACGATTGTTTTCCATCGTTGCAGACCAGGCCACATGGAATAGATAAGATTTTCAAATGAAACCATATAAAATGTCAAATGAATTTGCCAACTATAGACTATGTAAACTTAGGAAATTAAGAAAGCACAACATCCTCTAGTCACCAGGTAGAAAATACACACATCCACTCTTTCCTTTCAACACCCGATGAGCACTTTAAACATTGGACTTCTTTCCACTTGTCACCTACTCCATTAAATAACGCTGTAATCATTTTGAGAAGATAACGTTGGTACGAGTTGACTTTCAGTGGTGGGGTGTTGAATAAATGATTGCATTTGTGTTTTTTCTTTTTAAGTTAAAAAAGGACCACCAGAATATTGTGCTGTCTAGATGTCAGAAACGAGTGTGCTCCGAGTTACGATTTCTTTTTTCTTTTCTTCCTTCAAGGGAAATGCAAGTGCCCCACGCATCACTCAGTAACTTGTGTTAGCAGGAGCCCAGCCTGACGAATCACATGTATAATCCTAAACTCTTTCTCCTGTTTTCGATTAGCATCTATGGGTCTTGCAGATATGATGTCTCCTGGCGAATCCAAATTGCCCCTGCCTCTCAAAGCAGACGGTAAAGAAGAAGGCACTCCACAGCCCGAGAGCAAGTCGAAGGTATTTCCTTTCTCCTCTGCACGCGGTGTGGGGTCTGCCTCGCTGAAGCCGCCATGTTGTTCTGTAGTCACGGTGTTGGCCTACACTTTAGTCGCCATTTTCTTCTCTTCTGCATGCCTCCATTTTGTGCACCACGTTTGTAGTTTTCTTTCCTTTCCCCACCCCCCTTCATGGTGTGGATCTGAAAGTTACTAGTTCTTACGGCATTTAACTCCTGGCTGTGGGAGAGGGGAGGAGGGACGAGACCCACCTGAGAGAAACGCTTCGGGGGTGGGGAGAAGTAAGGGGCCTTGCCTGGTTTTGACACTGGCAGCCATTTTCTCTGCCTTCAGTTTATAGCTTCCTGTTTTGGCCGCCTCAGCAACAACAACATACTTAATATTTTGCTTTCCTGCCTTATTTGATAAATAAGGTGAACAGCTTTTTTTTTTTTTTTCCTTTCTTTCTTTCATAAGGGGTAACCCATGCTTAGCATTCCGTGTCAGCTTGAAGTAAGCATGGTGGCTTAGCGGCCTTCTCCGGCATCCAGCGAACTGACCAAATTCTACTAATTAAGAACGTTGTTCTAATACCTTTATATGTGTGTGTCTTTGTGTGTTTGTTCGTACATGTCTTTATATCTATCCATTATATATAAAAATCAGTCTGTTAAACTGGATGTGCTTTTTGTTATTTTAAATAAAGTTTGCCCTACCTTTGTCATTTTTTTTTTATTCCTCTACCACAGGATAGCTACAGCTCTCAGGGTATATCTCAGCCCCCAACCCCCGGCAACCTGCCAGTCCCTTCCCCAATGTCCCCCAGCTCTGCTAGCATCTCCTCATTTCATGGAGATGAAAGTGATAGCATTAGCAGCCCAGGCTGGCCAAAGACTCCATCAAGCCCTGTAAGTGGCTCTGGTTTTTTGTGGTTTTCGGTTTTTTTTGTTTTTGTTTTTGTTTTTGGGGGGTTTTTTGATAATTACGTAATTCTACTTTCATGCTTGCTGATTGATTTGTTTTATAAGACTTTTTCTTCATAATTTATCCATGAAAGGGTTTGCTTTGTGATTGTAGCAGTAACAAAATGAGTAACGTTTGTGCAAATCGTAGAAGTTGATTTCTGGTAATGAAACCGCTGTTATAAAGAAGCACCTCGATATGAAGCATGTGATCGTGTTACCGGGCCCAAACTCCTTCACCCAGTGACTTTGTTTAAATGTCTGATCCGTTGTGCACTTACAGAAGATCTTTAAAACGAGTTACTTCTCCATTTACATGGAAACTAATAGCAGCCAAGGAGTAAATGACAAGTTTGGCCTTTGGCCTAAATCTTTCATGGGCTGTTGTATCTGAAACATCTTATTTCAAAACTGCCTACCTGAAAATAGAGATGTGACACTCTGGGCAGGGGTTAACACAATATCAGCCCTACTTTGTCTCATCCCACCTGTCAGAAATTAACAGCAAAGCTGTAGAAATGTTCCTGTAAGTGAATATTTGGAAGGCTACTTTTAGAATAATATTTGTACCTGCATTAGAATGAGTGGAGATAGAAAAATTACATCCTGCACAAGACTGCCGATAATCTTGAAATTAAGTGTTGATTTCCTTATGATATAGAGAAAATAAAAATGGTGATGTGCATACAAGGGAATTTTTTTAGTCTTAATGTTCTTCTGTCCATAGAGCTCGGTCTTTATTTTCCTACTGAAGAAATTAATTCTGTGCCATTAAAAAAAGAAGAAGAAGAAAATGGCACTGTAGTAACCTTTATTTTACATTCATATAGGGAATCAAAAGATCTGTTTAAAAAAAAAAAAAAGCCTTAACATGCAATTACTTGCCAAGAAGGCTTAATTAACACGCTAATTTTTGTTAAGACGACGTATTGAAGAGTACAGCTCAGGAAAAGCGAGTTGGAGGGAAGAAGTCTCTATGTGCAGAATCTGGCAATCTAGTCAAAACCCCAAAAGGAGGCTGCTATTAATTATCCATTCACTGGTTTAAACAGATAGAACTGAGGGTTTGAAGGGTTGGTGGTTCCGGTAAATGTTTGTAAAATTCATGTGGAGCTCTAGTATAACCAGCATTTTCCTTTTCAGAGGAAGAAAGGGCAATATTCGCTGTTACCTTCTCTGTAGACATGTTTTGCTTTTGCAGCAACGGAGATGAAATGAAAAATGCTCTCGGGCGGGTTTGCAGAACTAACAGGAAGGGGGAGGGCAACTCCCGCATCTTGATGGCTTTGTGTCATTGGCTTTGAGTCTCAGAAGGCAGCCGACGCTCCGGGGGTTTTCCCCACAATCTCCCCTGGTGTTGTGTTGTGTTTTGTCTTCATCACAAGAAGAGCACTTTTGAATCGGCATACTCTCAGGTTAGCAGGTAGAACTCAGATTAAAACTTTTCAAAAACATGTATTATGTTGGCTCGGAGGGAAACATTTTAGAGGCCGAAAATCATAACCGTTAAAACCTTAAGATAATAATCAAGAATAACAATTTGTGACAAACAAAGACTACTGACAGATGATATTATATATTATACGTTTAAAATGCCACTTTACTGACTCTGGCTTATAAAGATGGAGTGAGATATTTATGATACTTGGACTAGTCAGGTGATCTCCATCCAAGGAGTCCCAGAGGAAAGAAACTATTACCAAAACCGCACTTTCCACTTAAATATAAGAAAAAAGCAAACTGAAGTGTTGACTTCATTTCCTGAGTATAATATAATTCTCCATAAGGTTGCATACTCCTTTTTTCTAAACATTCCCACATCCGTTATCTCTTCCTGTACCATAACCATTGTGTGTTTGAGAACGGGCACGCAAATGTCCAGCTCCAGTGGTAGAGAAGGACTGGGGAGGCTGTGGTCCCAGGTAGAAGGATTCAGATGACGGCTCTGTATGGAAAAAATGGCGCCTGTCTTGGATGAGATGCTAATTTAAAGAAGGGAACCAAATGCAATCGGAAGGAATGACCAGAGAGTATCTGTGCTGTCAAATCACTGCTGATATATACGATTTAGGAATATTTAACTGTTCTTTCTGAGACACAACTTCAGTTTGCACTTAAAATTGCTCCTACCAGTGTCTCTAATAAAGCCTGTCTAATAGAAGGCCTGAGATGGACTGAATAATAAAGATGTTCAGTGCTTTGACAGTGTGCTGTGGACCAACATTGTTTTGTTACAGAACATTCTAAAATAAAAATAAACATTTGCACATACACAGATTACCAGGCATATGGTAAAGACTGCTGAAATGTAAATCTGCCTTGGAGATTTGAGAAAAAATGTACTTATAGACTTAATTAAACTATATGCAAGGAAAACATTTGTGGCGCCATAATGTCTTACTGTAATTTTTCAGCAATCTCCGTTCCCTTCTCTTGCGCCCATGACAGTTACGGGCACTAGAATACCATTTTTACAACACAGAAGCAATGTGAGGTGCTCCTAGTGACCTGGAAGAGGTAACCCGTCTTTCTGCAGGGCTGGTGTGTTTGCCCAGTGTCCGTGGCTAGAGCGTATGATAACACCCATCCAAAGGTTGCATCGAAGCTGGTGTCTGTGAACAGAAAAAGTACATGTTGAGCCTAATCGACGATAAAGTATAAACTCTTTTATTTCCTAGCACTTATGTTTCCCTTTATGTCCTTTTCCTCTGTTCGGACACCCAAAGACTAACTTTGATAACTGGCCAGTAAACAGACCTTGAGGCTGGGAGTAGAGGTGGAATGTGGCAGTCATGGGCACAACCCCTCCTCAGCTTTCAGTCTTGTTGGATTGTGTCCACGGTCACTCAGCACCCCGGTCTCTGAAATCCTGTTACAGATGCCTCCAGTGTGCAGTCGCTGTTGGGGATTCAAAATCGGCTCGAACCCTGCCTCGTGGAACATAAAGTCTAGTCAGGAGAACGTAGGGCAGACAGATGATCCCACGCAAAACACGGGCTTTTTATAGGCCGTGTAACCAAGGGCCGCCAAGGACAAATAGAGCAGGAGACAGTGATTCAGATGAGGGAGCCTGTGTGCCTGGGAGGCCTCTTCCAGGAACTGACGCATCACCTGAGGCCTGACCACTTCTCCTCCAGATGTATTTTCCTACATTATGGTGCCATGAAAATCCTTAAGTCTTTTTTGAAGATTTAAAGCTATGAAAAATAAAATGATCCTATTAAAAACCACTGTCTTCATTAAGCTTTTCTAACTTTATGAGAACAAATTGAGACATACAAAAGTTAATTAAATTCAAGTTCATTTAACAAAGAAAGGTAAGGAAAGGTAAAATATGTATGGCCAAAGTAAGTACACTATTATTTGAGGCTTATCTCAGGTTAGGAGATACACTCATTTCACAAATGGGAACAGACATCTGCATAGCCCCACTGCTCAGGGCCTGATGAACGGTCCTTCCAGACCCCTTCCCCAGTTTGGCATCAGAGAGGACCAGGCCAGAGATGGCCTGGATCTTAGATTCAGAACGCTGGTAGAGCCACTCAAGGTAATTTTAAATTGAAACGATCGCTTTTATTTCTCTTACCCTTAAATTGAATGTCAAACTTTTACCTCTCAATTTGTTACAAATGAAATGCAAGTGAGAGGGTTGGTGGGTTTTTTTTTCTTTTTTGATTGATTTTAGGTGATAAAATCTCATTTTTTAAAAAGAGATTTAAAAATGAGTGGGCCCATTTTGTATGGTGCCCCAAAAGGGAAAAAAAATTTTTTTAACTAGCATTTAGAAACTAACTACCCCCCTTAGTGATGACAGAGCTTCTGGAATGTGTAAAATGTGGTAGGACAATTTCTTTTCCCAGTCAAATATTCCTTGGGTATATGAATATGGAAAAGAAAATTTAAAAACATATTATTTGAATATACAGTGTGTTCCAGATTCTGAGTATATATATGGAGATATATATATATATATATATATATATATATATATATATGAATGTGTATATATTTTAAGCTCTAAAGTAATTTTTAAGTGACTTACTCTTGAGCCTCAGCATTAATGTAAATTCTAAAAGATCACACTTTTTTTTAATCCCACCACCCTAAATTTTTTATTTACATCAACTGTATTCACCCATTTTTTATGTATTTGATGTAAAGGTTTTATGCCTCAATAATTCTGAATCCGAAGGCTTAAAATTTCAGCGGAAATAGCCTGGGAGAGGTGCCTTCAATTAGAGGAATGTTGTTATTTTCATTCTCAAGCATCCTCTCTGAGGTCCTACTTTCACTGGGGATCATTTACTAACAAAGTAACATCAAACTTCAATGGCAGTCATGTTATTTGACCCCCCAAATTTCAGCAATGTGTTTAAAACGGTTAAGCCAAATACAATGGAAAAGAGTTAAGAGGAAGTCCCATCTAAAATGAGGACTATCCATTGCAAATGATAAGCTGCTAAAGACACATGAGGAAGTCAATTATTGTTCCAAGGAAATCTTGATTGAGAATTTAGAAGTGAATTTTTCACAGCAGCCCTGGACCTGCAGATATTAAAGCACACAAGTTATTGTTACAGACATAAGAGGCATAAAAGAAAAACATCCATTTGGGCTGTACCAAAAATGTTAGCTTCCCAGATCACATAATCCAGAAGGTGGGCTTCAGTTGTGCACAAACAGCAAATTTTGACATTTTACTATCACATAGAATTAGAAAACCGAAGATAAGAATTAGAGCCTCAGTATAAGCCACACGAGCACATAAACCCATGTGTATAAAAGTAAACACATATAGGTATCCATAGATCTGCAGGGAATATGAAATAGCCCATGTGTTTGTGATTAAAGCATGGTTGCCTGAGAAATCTGTTAAAACAATTCCTACAAGCGCCTTGCCTTGGCAGAGAAGTCCAAGAAACCTTACGTAGGGAAAGCTAGTCATCGTGAGTAAATGCCAAAACTTTAGCTGGCTTAGTTAATAAAGCTTACAAAGGAGCAGAAACCACACCACTGGTCCCTATGAATTGTGACCTACCTTCTATATTTCAGCAAGTCCCGTATCTTCTCCATAAGATTTAGCATTTTAATGAAGACACACATTATTGACTCTTATTTTAACAAGGAAAAACAAGAGTCCGTTTAGTTTTTTGGGCTCTATAATATTACATAAATGTGAAATTTTAAGTTCACTGTGATTCTTCTATGAACTCGCACTCTCTTATTTTTAAAAGTGACATGGGGCGTCCTTGGAAACTTGCCTTCTGGGATTCAACGCTTATATCAATCAAGTGAAAAAGGGTTTTGTTTTTTTGGTTTTTTTTAAGTATATAAAAGGGGGAGTTTGGGCCCTTTATTTAAAGTCAAAGTAAAGTCTTAATTAAGAAAATGTATAGTTTGTGCCTGAACTAGTAGCCTTCATTCCTGATTGTTGTGTGATAGCGGTAGTTTTTAAATTTCTTCTCTTCTTGTGTTTGGTAGCTCATTACTTTTTTCTCACCTTCTTCCCTTTCCCTCTGCCCACCCATTCCCCACTTCCAAATGCTCTTTCTGGGCGCTAGAAGTCCAGCTCATCCACCACCACTGGGGAAAAGATCACAAAGGTGTATGAGTTGGGGAATGAGCCGGAGAGAAAGCTGTGGGTCGACCGATACCTTACCTTCATGGAAGAGAGAGGCTCCCCCGTCTCCAGTCTGCCCGCGGTGGGCAAGAAGCCCTTGGACCTGTTCCGGCTCTACATCTGCGTCAAAGAGATCGGAGGTTTGGCACAGGTGAGAGTGCGAGTGAGTGAATGAGGAGACGTTGTGCGTAAGCTCCCAAAGGTTTCTTTGTACTTTTTTTTTTTTTTTTTTAAATAAAAAGCTAAGCCCATGGGATTCATGTCTGTGTGCTGTGCGGGGAGAGCACTGGGGTGGGGCCCTGGGCCTGGCACCAACTTGTAGTGTGACCTTGGCAGGTCACTTTTACATGGACCTCCATTCTCATCTACAAAATGAGACGGTCGGGCTGGATTTTTCTTTAGGTTCCCTGACAGCTCTAGAAATCTGTGGAATCTGCCAAGATTTCATAGTAAATGCTCCAGGAATGTTTTGCAAATGACCAAATTAATTGTCCGGATCAGTTCTAAATCCAAAGCAACTTATTAAGAAAACGAAGTCCTGTATCTCACAGCATGTCCACAGTGCCCGAGTGGTAAGAGGGGCATTTCTGCACAGAACTGGGGCTGGGGTGCAGGAGGGGTGGCATCGGGGTGTGGAATTTCAGAAGGCACTCTTCAGGCTTGTGCGGTGCCTCCCCTGCCCCTGCCTGACTCTCTGAACCAGTGCTCCCCTAAACTTGGTACCCTGGGGGCCAAACTTTCCTCCCCCTGGTCCTGGCTCTGCTGTGGTCTGGAGTCTAGCACATGAGTGCATGTCCTGCGAGAGGAGCAGGGAAGGGGTCCCAGGTAAGTGCTCACTGCGTGCTGGGCACCATGCTTTCCATTTGTTCTGGCTTGGTCTTTCTGAATACCCGTTAAATGCAGGCGTCATCAGCCCCAAAGAGGAGAGGACACTGTAACAGAATGAAACACAGTTGGGTGGCCCAGGGACTCTCAGGGTAGATGTAGGCCAGGTCTATCAGATTCTAAGACACGTGCCCCCCCCCCCCCCCATCTTCCTGTGGCTCTCAGGCTGGTTATCCGTTAGCATTACTTGGGGAGGGAAGAAGAATTACTTGGGGAGCTTTAAAAACCTGTCAGCACCTGGGCTCCCACCCGGATCACTGAAAGGAGCTGCTCTGGGCCCAGGTGGTCCAGTACACAGTGTGGGACCCTGCACTCCGCCCCGGTGCCGCAGGGTCGCTAACCATTCGGGAGTGAGTCACCTAATCCACGGGTACCGCTGAGGGCCCGCCTTGCTCTCAGCGCCTCGCAGCTCTAGGGGAAGCAGGCCAGGCCTTTGTCCCTAGCCTTCCCGGAGGGGCCTCATCCCACCAGAGACCTTCCGTGTACGCCCGAAACCAACAGAGCTTGAGCCAAGGCTTTGCAGAGTCAGGTGGTAAGTCGTACATCGGAGACCAAGTGCATGAGTGGTGGTCAGTGGAGGGAGAGCTCAAGATACAAAACTCCTACACCTAGACCCTGTCACCTTTCCTCTCTGCACCTGCTCCCCCAACCTTTCCCCTCTATCCTAACGCCGTGGCATAGATTTTTTAGAATCCTCAGGACACTGTACAGTTGGGTTTCACCCTCACAGAAGCATAGAGCTTGTCCAGACCCCTTACTTTTCCTCCGTCGACAGCGGGAATTACCTACCATGTTGGGTCTGTGGGTGAGGTTCATTGCCTACCTGGCTAACAAGGGCTGCTTGAGCACAGCTGTGATGCACGATGGTGAGCCGCGTGGCCACGTTGCCTTTCACCCCGTCTTGATTTCTGCCTGGCCGCCCTGAGCTGCAGTCAGAGTGGGCACTGGCAGCCACATAGAGGTCGGTGCAGAGCCTTGCTTTTCAGGGCAGCCCAGGCAACACGCCTCTTATCCCTTCGGAAGCATTTCGCGAGCATTTTGTTTATCACACGCCATTTAGTACTAAGTAAATGGACATAAAGAGCTTTGTGATAAAGTTTGAATCCAAAAATTGAACATTTCATTAAAAACCACTGTCGCCTTAACATTTAACCATGCTCCTTACTTAGCGCCAGGCGCGTCTAAAGGCAAAATATTCCCCAAATATTCGCAGGTCTGTGTGCTTCCTTCGAATGTCCAACCTTGCTTAACTGTCCCAAGTGGAAACCGAAAGTTAATGCCTAAAGTCCTTTTGTAGCATCCCAGGATTTCTCTCCTTTTTTCTCTTCACGTTGCGGCTCTATTCTCTGCAGCCTGAGCGTCAGTGGGAACCCTGCGTGGCCCTGCCCCTTCCCCAGCTCGCGGGTGCCCACCGCGTCGGCTCGCTCGTGGCTTCACAGAGCCACCCAGGGTGGATGGCTGGTGCTGGCTTTCCAGTGAGGGGCCCTCTGCCCAACACCCTAAGAAAGTCTCCCGTGAGAGAAGAGATGCAGGCTAGAGTTACAGGGAGCTCGGGCTGGTGGAAAGAAACACTGTTTCTCGTATCAGAGCTCAGCACTTAAATTGCAAAGTAGTTCTGTTACTGCTTTTTAAGTTCTTTTTCGGGTGCCTTGTTTTTTTTTTTTTTTTTTTTAAGATGAGAGGTGGGCTGGGGATGAGCGCGGGTCAGAGTGTACATTTGCTCAAAAAAATCGCGGGCTCTGAGCAGCAACGGGCTGGAATGGTGCGACGCATTAGAAGGCACACCGAGCAGAAGAATCCCAAGGAGCAATGCTTTTATGTAGCTATCAGCAGGTCCCTTAATGGTTTTATAACTGTAAATGCTGTCTATGCACTACTGAGTGGGAGTAATGAGCATTCGTTAAGAGAGGCAAATGGAAAAAAAAAAAAAAGTAAACCAAGACATTAAGTGCTTTTTTTTTTTTTTTTTTTGGTCTCCTGGCTTTAAACAAGCCACTTTGCTGCAAACCAATGATCCTGCCTTTTTTTTTTTTTTTTTTTTGCTAGGTTAATAAAAACAAGAAGTGGCGTGAGCTGGCAACCAACCTAAATGTTGGCACTTCAAGCAGTGCAGCGAGCTCCCTGAAAAAGCAGTATATCCAGTACCTGTTTGCCTTTGAGTGCAAGATTGAGCGCGGGGAGGAGCCCCCGCCGGAAGTCTTCAGCACCGCGGACACCAAGAAGCAGCCGAAGCTCCAGCCGCCCTCTCCTGGTAAGCGGGAGTACTACACTTGTCGCCGGGGAAAGGCGAGGCACCTGCACCCCCACCCCCACCCCCACCCCAGGGCGCTGGAGGCCACCCGCCACTCATGTTCTGAGAAGGCCACTTCACAGTAAAGCAAACAGAACACGGGATCTCTGAGGACAAGGGGCGTTTTGTTGTGTTCTGTTTAATTGAACCCCCCCGGTCAGCAGTGCTTAAGGGAGGCGAGCATGCGGTTTGGGACGCTGCCCTCTGGGGCCAACATTTCCAAGGCTTTCTGTGGAATTCTGAGCTGTAGACCTTTATTCCTTATACAGGTATTTAAAAACATCCCGTCTAATTCTGTCAAAATAAGTATCCCCGGTAACCTTTTATTCCTTGTACAAGTATTTTTAAATACTCCATTTAACTCTGTCAAAATAAGTGTCCCCGGTAACCTGTGCTCATACTTTTGTGCTACTAGAAAATGCCACCCTATAGGTTTGACAGCCAGTTCCTACCAGCTGTGCCTGTGTCAGCGACACTCAGAGTTGTATGTTAGCAAAATGAAATTTGGACTTCTTTTTACTGTCCCCTGCTCAGCATGTTCTCACTTGTAGGGAATCTAGCAAACTGTCACGGCAAAGGTCCATGCAGCCCTATTTCTGAGACCGAATAGCCCATTAGCTCTGACCTAGAGGCCAGGAGTCTTAGGAATACTACCTAGGAATAACGCAGTTCACCTAAATCCTCATAAGCAAAACCAAGCGAATGCCTTCTCTCCTGTCTCTCCACTCAACTGTTCGAGACCCTGCCATTCTCTCAGCTCTCCTGCTAGTCTTAGTTCTACCTGTTAGCGTTTCAAATTACTGACTCATTATATTCTACTAAATATAGTATTCAAGATAGGAAGAAATTTACATCCTCCTGAGTTCTGGGTGGTGACCTCAGTCAAGTCCGATCCAACCGTGTTCTTGTCTTTCTGGCCACATCCAAGCCCTGTGATGGGGTCAGCACTTTGCCGTGCTGTCCCGCGTACAAGGTGAGGCTGGCCGTACCTGCCACTGTCCATCACACAGGATTGCCCTGGGATCAAATGCCAGTATTTCTTGGGCACTTAAAGTGTGCCAGGCACCTTTCTAAGTGCTTTTCCATTCAATCGCATCCCCCCTATGATGCACAGATACTGTCCCAAAGTCCGTGAGAAAACTAAGGCACATAAAATCTTGACTAACTGGCCCCAGATCTCCTGCTAGTGAGTGCTATCCAGCCCTGGCATTATGCCTAGACCTACTGTATTCCTCTGTCCGTATTTGAAATAGCATTGTAACAGGGAAGCCTTTTGCACACACAGGAAGGTGTCTGTGAGCCAAAGAAAGAAATTGTTTTCTTTTTAATTATTTCCTCTTGCTGCTTTCTGGATGACAGTGCTAGTACCTAAGGTCATGAATCAAGGGATCTCACATCGCTACTTCCGTGGGCCAAAGCGCACTTGCAGGGAATACACCTCGATATATATTTAGATCTGACAGTTCTGAACACAACTAGAAATCCTCTCCGGCCCCACCCTTAAGGATTCGAAGCCTTTGCAGTTACGGTGTACCTTAAAAACTGTGAAATCTAATTTTAAAAGTCTCACAACATTACATTCCGTTCACAGAGTAAAACAAGCCGCCTGTGAACGGCTCTGAAGCTATTTTTCCTAAATAAAAACTCAGTGGGGTGTAGGGACCAAAGTGGCGATGTCTGCAAAGATGTAAAAGTGTATTTTGTTTGCCGGGGAAAAGCTCGTGTCACTGAATGGGCAGCACTTCTGTATGGAGAATGGCTCTCCCAGCGTGACCAGCTTCAGTGCAAGAAATCCCGCTGCGGCATAGACCCTTCAGAAAGCCTAGGGCCTCTGCTCTCAACAGTCAGCTCTTTTCCTTTTTCCCTTTTTTTAAAACTACCGGTTTTGTGGCAACATTATCGTTTTAACTGCACAAAAGAGCTCGGATTGCAGATGTGCTTCTGATAGCACGTTCTTCTCAGTGGTCCACATGGTCCAAAGGCTTGTGAAACAGGAAGCAGTGGAAGGAGGGCGTCCTGAGCTGAGCCTCCCAGTCAGGGCGCGGCCCAGGCGGCCCCGCGCGGAGCACACGGGGCCAGCCTGCCTCCTCACCTGTTCCGCGCGCCGCTCGAGACGCTCCGCTCAGCCGGACAGAAGGACACACACGCTGGTCAGTGGGGTCCTGACCGACATCAGCCCCATAACCAAAACGCCACGCTCCTGCCTGGCACCCGTTAAGGGAAACGACTCTGAAACATTTTTATCTTCAAAGAAAGAAAACAAGTAATAATAATTGTCCCCAACCGTTAGCCATGTTAGGGTTTCGTATACTACAAAATTTTTAAAACCTAATCTTCAGCCAGAATTCGTGTTCTTAGAAGTCCGTCTTTCCCATAAGAAGGTAATTGTAGCTTCTTTCTTACCAGCACGTCCAGGCAAACTAAACTAAAAGATTCCCGAGAAACATGCCAGATTGCTCTTCACAGGGCCGCTCGGAAGCAACCCAAATCCCGGATCATTTGGCCCTGTTAGCATCGTGAGTCGTCCACCCGGCCCCCCTTTTTGAGGCAACGTGGCTGACGTGGCCTGAAATTCATTTCTGCCAGCCTCTGGGAGGTGTCACCCCTCAGCCCTTGGGGGCGCGCCACGATCCTCACTCGTGAGTGGCCGTGTGGCTTCTCATGCCCGAGACCCGTGTGGCTGTCTTCCAGTGACTAGAGCAAGTCCACGAGAGAAGGCTCCCGAATGAAAGCCGGGCAAGGCCTGGGGTATGGTTGCACCTCTGAGGCACCAGTGGGGATCTCGCTATAACAAGCCCGTAAAAGTTTGTGGAGTTCTGCTGAACAGCTGCGGGAATCGGCCCGCGCGGCCCGCAAGCTGGGTGGGGGGCCGGGGGGTGGGGGGAGCAAGGAAGCTCGCACATTCAATTAGTGAGTCTGTAACCAAAAACCCATCCATCTTTGCTGGCAGGTGGCTGACTGCATTTCTATTATTAGCTGACAGGTGATGTCACAAAACCTGTCATGGATCCAGCTAGGGAATCCTCAGCGGAAGATAAATGAGAAAGGGGTTCAGGTTATAAACAAAGGTGCCCTCCGGGTGACCTCTAGTCGCTGTAGACCTGGGACATATCAGCTATTCCCCCTTCCCTCCTTCCCGCAACCCCAGCCAGAAGTAGGGCACCAGGTTCGTGCTGTGTAAATTATCTTCCCAGTTAGGAGTCTGGCTGTGCAGTCTGAAGTGTGTGAATGTACTTAACCTTCCATAACCTTTCCATTGTTTACTTTCGAGTATACATTTGTAGCTTCTGGCAAAAGGTAGGGATATCCTAGAGAGTTGTGCCAGCCTCATCTATTAACGGAGCTTCAAGAGGTTGCATTCATTTTTTTTTTTTTTTTCCTGAAAGGAGCAGAAAAAACACTGGCAAGAGGGAAGAATTTTTCCATTTTTTTTTTTTTTATTAGCTGTAAATGTGAATACTTGTAAATAAGGGTCATTCTGAAATCACAGCCTGTGAACCGTTTTTCCAAAGAAGCCGTATAGGCTTGCTGTGGAGCCTGTTCTGTGATTGAAGAAGCACGTTAATTTCGGGGCGCCCGGGTGACTCAGTCGGTTGAGCGGCCGATTTCGGCTCAAGTCATGATCTCCCAGCTCGTGGGTTCGAGCCCCACGTCGGGCTCTGTGCTGACAGCTTGGAGCCTGGAGCCTGCTTCGGATTCTGTGTTTTCCGCTCTCTCTGCCCCTCCCCCACTCATGCTCACTCTCTCTCTCCTCTAAAAAGTAAATAAACAACAACAACAAAAGATTTAGAAAAAAACCCAGAAGCACGTTGTTTCTCCTGCCAGCTCTGTGGGGCAGTCACGTCAGTAGGATTATCCTTACGTATTAATAGAAGACTGCTTTTTTCTTTTATTACCATCTACCTTTTTAATATGTATTTCCAGGGTTTCACCAAAGTTTGGTTTATAAGCATGCGTTCCTAAGCTTTTCTCTTGAGATATTGGCATGAAAAAAGATTGTCTACTTTTAAAGTTAGTCCTCCCGGCATCTCTGGGAACTTCCCTGAGTCCCTCTAGACCCAGGCACCCTCTGGTCCCAGGCACCCACAGGACACCTCATACAGAAGGCAGGGCCCTGGCGGCCAGGGTCGGGATTCATCCCCCAGCCGGCCAGGCCCGGGCTGACCTGAGCTCATTGGAGACCTCTGTGTTCAGCCGAGGCTTTTTGAGTAGAAGTGCTGGGCTCGTTTCTATCTCTGACTCCTTCCCAGTGCACTCTGTCGTCTCCAGGGATTTGCGGAACCCCGTTTACTCTGCAGTCAAATGTGGCTGGTGGTGATTGTAGGGAGTCTTGGACAGCTTGTAAGAAAGGGACTATAGCTAATAACTTGTACAGTATCATCACTTACAAGCACTAGTAACTCTGCCATGTGTAATGGCTCTGAAAGCATTTATTATAAACCGCATGAGGGCAGGAACTTGTGTCTTTTTTGTCAGTTTTGGACACTGGCGTGCCAGAGGTAGAAATAAAGCTTGCAATATAGTAAGCGTGTTATTTATCCAGTTAAGTATTTGTTTCATTAATAGATGAAACCAATGTCTGTTGAGCATCTAACCTGCAGAGGCCTATGATAAAGCAAGAACCCTTAAAATACTAGGTTTTCCAATAAGATGAGTTGAAATTTTGAAACGATCTGCTCAATTCTGAGTTCTGTTATTATAATGTAATTATAGTTAAAGCCGAATCTTGGGACTCTGATAATGACATTAAAGAACTCCAAAGAGCATGACTTCAGTTTTTGTAATAACAAATCTGATTCCATAGCTCTAAAAATGACTCTGTTAATGACAGAGCATAGACATATCCAGACATCGAGGAGGCATTGAAGTGACATAAGGCTCATTACTAATTTGTGTCATTGCATTTGAACTTAAACATTTCTCATTGCCTAAGACCTGGTACTCATTTTTCTAATTTTTTCCCCTAAAATAGCACAATAGTCCATCAAATTGGTGTACCAAATTTTTCATCCTGTTTTTTTTCTTACTCTCAGACATTTAGATTATCTCCATTATAAACAACACTGAAATAAACATTTTTCTGCCTAAAGCCTTTTTTTATATTAGATTATTTTCTTTGAGATAAATACCCAGGAAAGCAATTACCCAGTCAAGAGGTATAAATATGTTTTATGGCTCACAAATGAAGTATGTTGCCAAATAGATTACTAAAAAAAAAAAAAAAAAAAACAAAAACAAAAAAACCTTTTACTAATTTTCCCTATAAGGAATCTAAGAGCAACTAATTTTACTACGTCGTTACCAGTAATGGATATTGCTACTATTTCTAATAAGATGGTGTCTTGTTTTCCTTCCTTTTTTTTTTTTTTTTTTTAAATAAGTAGGGAGGATGAGCTTACTCGATAACCCCTAGTGTCTTCCTTACTTTCTTACTCCTCGTCCCAGCGAACTCAGGGTCCTTGCAAGGTCCTCAGACCCCCCAGTCAACCAGCAGCAATTCGATGGCAGACGTACAAGGCGACCTGAAGCCACCTACCCCAGCGTCTACCCCGCATGGACAGATGACCCCAATGCAAGGTGGAAGGTGTGTACGGTAGGAGATCTCCGTGAGCCCCACAACATCGCATTTATCGATCTCGTAATGTCCTGGAACAGACTGTAAAAGGGCTGTTATTGCCTCACGAGCTACCAAGTGTCGACCAAGAAATTACATCCGTGTAATTTTTCGGATGGTTTTTACATGAAAAACTTTCAAGTTAGGCGCGTTTCCCGATCGGGCATTTGGTGGCAAGTCCTGATATTTCGTTGCGCTTTCCTTGTCCTCGTCTCTTCAGAAGCGGTACAGTCAGCGTGCACGACCCGTTCTCAGACGCCAGTGACTCATCGTTCCCAAAACGGAACTCCATGACCCCAAGCGCCCCGTACCAGCAGAGCATGAGCATGCCTGACGTGATGGGCAGGATGCCCTATGAACCCAACAAGGACCCCTTCGGTGGAATGAGAAAAGGTAAATGCGGAGGGAGCAGACTAGGCCCAGAGGGCATTTTCCTCTCTGCCAGCACGCAGCCAACCCACTTACCCATTAGAGACGTGTCTGAGCCGCAGCTCCCCAACCTACTAGATTTCTGGCCTCGGGAAAAGTACTCAGTAGCTCTGTGCCTCAGTTTCCTCATCTAGGAATTAGGGCAATAACAAGACCTGCCTAAAGGATGTGACGAGGATTGAGTTCATGTACAAAAAGCCCACTGAAGAAATGACTGGTGCACGCAGTGGCACGCGTGCTCCTGGAGCTCCCTCGCGCTGCACGCCTTGTTGTATACCATGGGCTGGGCAGGGGCTAGGCGCTAGGTAGTGTGATAAGTCAGACGTAGTTCCTCCCGGAGTTGACGGTGTCTTAGGGGGAACAAACAAAAAGTAAGCAAAACCACAAATACGTAATTAAATATGGTGGCTGATGGAAGGAAGGGCACCAAGTGCGGCGATGCGGGTTAAGGGTCACGGAAGGGAAGGACATATGAGAAGGGATGGTCGGGAGGGGAGGGCTTTGAGGAGATGTCGGTTATCTGCTGAGACCTGAGGAATGAGGAGTAGAGAAGTGCAGGGGAGGGGGAAGGCCCGAGGCAGGAGTGGGCTTGGCGTGTTTGAGGAGGTGGAAGGCATCTGGGGATAACGGGCAGGGGGGAGGCTGAGTGCACCGAAGCCATCAGGGCCACTGGGCCAGAACTTCCAGCCTCCCCCGGCTTGGGGATGAGTCTGGGTTTGTACCCTCGCCGCAAGATGTTCTGTAGGAAGTGACGTGACTGGGTCTTTTGTTGAAAAACAAGTAACTGGGCATCTACGGAGAGTGTGTTGGCAGGACCACTGTGATGGTCCAGGGGAGAGATGACAGGGCGGAGTCAGATTCCAGCAGCCAAGAGAAAAGCAGAAGCACTCATCACACGTTCTGGACTTAGAAAGAACAGGCCGGGCTTGCTGGATTGACCGTGGGGGTCAAGGTGAGACCTTACTGAGAGGGTGACGACCTTACTACTTTGGAGATGCCCGCCTGGGAAGGGGCCCGCTGGTAGCGCTCACTGTTAGCGCCTGCACTGTGGACAGCTGCGGGAGGAACGAGAGAGAAGCCCCGTGTTGACTTGGGGATGTGCTAAGGCGGGAGGTGGTGGAATGTCTGTCTGGAGCTGGGCAGAGCGTTGGAATTAGGAATCATTTCAGGGAACTCAGCAGAGGAGTGGGATGGAGCATCATGGGATGGATGGGATCACCAAGAATTGGGAGAGTTCTGACGGACGTTCGCAAACACCCAGCGTGGTTTTTCCCTTTATGCTCATCAATCCCCAGCGCCCACTTGGCTCTGAGAACGTAGCATCTAAGCCTCTGCCCTTTGAGCGCCTCCCGAGGCCCGCACACTCCGAGCTCTTTGGCACCCTTCCAGGTGCAGGCGCGCTATGAAATTGAGGCATGATAGTGAATATCATTGGAAGAAATACAGAAAAGGAGCAAATACTGTTTTCACGGAATTGCTTCTCGGATCCCTTAAACAGTAGTACCTCTATTTAGATGTTCGGGGTATGTGAATTTCTCGATATGTTACCCTTAGTCGAGAGAAACGTAAAGCCCAAAGCCTTGGTTTTCACAACTATTATGGATCAGTGAAAGGCAAAAATGAATCATTTCAAAATTTTAAGTATTTATTTTTTACTTTTTTTTACATCTATTCATTTTTGAGAGACAGAGTGTGAGCAGGGGAGGGGCAGAGAGAGGGAGGCACAGAATCCGAAGCAGGCTCCAGGCTCTGAGCCGTCATCACAGAGCCTGATGTGGGCCTCGAACCCACAGACCGTGAGATTATGACCTGAGCCAAAGTCGGATGCTCAACCGACTGAGCCCCTCAGGCGCCCCATTTCAACATTTTAAGTATTAGGCATGTATCGTTTAACTACCAAATGAGATTATGTTTCATGTGTATTTCTTAATAACATTTCAGGTATGTTCCACAGAGTAAAATAATCTAATTTTTCGTTTCAAAAAGTTTCAGAGCTGTCTGTTCCAAGTGAATATTCTACAGAACATGCAATAAATCTGTAAGCTCAGAAACTCAAAAGCCTTGTAAACGTTGGAGGTGGTTATTTTTCTTAGTGGTATGAGATATTAGAAAGAACATTTTGTTCTTGCTGATGGTGGTTGTATCACATTTTTAGGCTCTGAAAATATGACAATAACATGGGGAAAATAATTAGTAGTGTTTGGAATCTGGCTTCAAAAGCTATGTGAACCGTTTCCATTAGCCCCACCTGTATGCTATATTAGACACTGAGAGTTGTATTTCTTTTGTTTCTGTGTGCCTACAGTTTTTCTTATTGTGAAAATAAATTGGGTGGAGGGGATGATTGTGGATTACCTTGTTAGGCACTAGCAAGCTGTATCATGTGTTTTCATCAACTGTGTAAGTGATACAGTGGCTGAGAGGGGACCCCCTTCTCACATTTCCCCGGGACATTTCAGCTCACCTGCTACCTTACCATGCTGGTGTAGTTAGCACCAAATTAAAGCAGATAAACAGAAAACCCACAGGAAACAAATTTTTTTCTCGCCCTGTCCCTGTTACAATAAGTTTCGCATTCCTCAGTTCACATTATTCTGTCGGTGAACTGGTGGTGCTCCGATTTCTTATGTAATGACCAACATTAGGGGAAAGCCCGCTCTTTGTTGCTGCCGCTGGCCTACAGCGTGGTGTAGGGCAGAGACCAGAACCTGTCCCAGCCTCAGTGGCCCTAAGCATCCTTGGCCCCACCCGCCCGCCCCCCACCTCTATAATTCATTACTGATTGAAGGATTGATTAATTGCTTATAAGTGAACAGTAAGTGAATATTTACATACTGTATATCTAAACAGTATATTTTGAATACCCGTTAATATCTTTATACATCATCCTTTTTCTTAATGCTCCAGTAGTGAACGTGTTGTTTCATCATGCTTTGCTCTTCTTAAACATGAAGCTGTGATTATTGACGTATAGCTGTTTTTTCACATGTGTAAGAGTGTGTCTGTGAAATAGATTCTTGAAAGAATAACCGAGGGGCATCTGGGTGGCTCAGTCGGTTGAGCGACTGACTTCGACTCAGGTCATGATCTCATGGTCCGTGAGTTCAAGCCCCGCGTCGGGCTCTGTGCTGGCAGCTCGGAGCCTGGAGCCTGCTTCCGATTCTGTGTCTCCCCCCTCTCTGCCCCTCCCCCGCTCATTCTCTCTCTCTCTCTCTCAATAATAAACATTAAAAAATTAAAAAAAAAAAAAAAGAATAACCGAATCAAGGGATGTGAACTTTTTTTTTTTTTTTTTTAGTTTACGGAGTATCTTTTACTCCATAACAAACCGCCACAGAAAGCGGCTTTAAACAACAGCACTTGGGTATGTCTCACAGTCCTCTGGTGGGCGGGGTGGTTCTGCATTTCGAGTTGTCAGCCGGGACCCTGAGGCAGCCTCTGTCACCTGGAAGCCTGATTAGGGACTCTGCTGGAGCCGCATCACTTGAATGGCCGGTGTCATCTGGAGGGTCTGTTGGGAACTCCTCGGAACCTGTCGGCTAGGGGGCCTCCCCCCTGGGCCGTCCCACGGAGCTTCTGGGGTGCCTCGTGGCGTGGTGGATGGGTCACAGACACTCCCAGTTAAAGGTTAAGTTAAAAGTCGCTTGTCAGTTTAATACTCTTCACATGAACGTGGAACAGTGTGTGGCCCTCACTCCCTACCAAGAATGATCATTATCAGTCCTTTTAATAGTTGCCAGTCAGATGGGGGGGGAGGAGTGGAGGGGACGGGAGGGCCTCATAGTTGTTTTGACTTGCATTTCTTTAATTGCTAGTGAAATCAGACACCTTTTCATATATTGATGGGCCATTTGTTTTCTTTTTTTCTGAATGTCCATTTATGCGTTTACCCATTTTTTTAAAAATCTGGTTGTCTTTTTCCTTACCTATTTTCAAAGAATTTTTCTTGTATCAAGGAATTAAGCTATTTAACTTTAATTATCCCCCTTAATGTTTGCCTGTCTCTGTTCTTCCATTTATAAAACGGAAAGTAACATCAAAACTCATTCTACCACACGTGGACTTAAGGTGGAAGATACAGTGTGAGATAGCTCACTTGCGAAGCACAGAGCCCCCCGCCCGTGTGAGACCCCATTATCTGCACCTCTGTTCTAGCAAATTCCATCAGCTCACAGACGTTTAATCAGCTTTTGCTTCGTGTCACATAAAAGTAACCTTCCTAGGATGAAGAAGGGTAGTAGCACTGTATACCAATTAAGATTTGCATTAAAATGTTTAATTTGCCTACAGGCTAGTTTTTGGGCTTGACCCAATTTCCTTCAGGCTCTGAGCTGATGCTAATTTGCATATTTGACCTAATTGCCACTCTACGCCCTGATAGAAATACTAGTATTTCATCCATTCTTGAGTTATTCTTAATCCCCTAGTGGTTTTCCTTTTCCTGGTTTTGGAGTGAGTCTGCTGATAGGTATTCGTGCTAAGGTTTTTTTCTTTTTTCCCCCGTAAGGGAAGGGAACTAACTTTACCCATACAGCTGACCCTTGAACAACACAGGTTTACACAGATTTTTTCAATAAATAGATGTATGGTACTAGAGATGCTTTTCTTTTCTTTTATTTTTTTTTTAAGTTTATGTATTTTGAGAGAGAGAGAAAGAGAGCATGCTTTCAAGCCAGGGAGAGGGAGAGAGAATCCCAAACAGGCTCCGAGTTGTTAGCACGGATCCCGACACGGGGGTCGATCTCACAAACCAAGACATCATGACCTGAGCTGAAATCAAGAGTCAGATACTTAACTGACTGAGCCAGCTAGGCGCCCCATAAATGTGTTTTCTCGTAAGATTTTCTTAACATTTTCTTTTCTTTTCTTTAGCTTTGTTGTAAGAATACAGTATATAGTACGTATAACGGTGGCCTGTTAGTAGTTGATTTTAAGGGGGAGTCCAAAGTTGTACATGGATTTTCAACTTCGCGGGGGTGAGCACCTCTAACCCGCGCAAGAAGGGTCAACTGTGTATGCATTTCTTTCTCACAACCACTGCATGAGGTGGTATTACCAACTTTACTTCATCGACAGGGAGTTGAACTCAGAAGTTTGATGACCTACCCAAGAAAGGGCCGGTGTTCACTCTCTACCTTACTTCATAACAAATTACCACAAACTCAGCAGCCTAAAACAACATCAGTTTACGGTCCCATGTTCCCGCGGGCTCTCAGCTCAGGGCCTTACACGGCAGACATCAGCATGTCAGCCAGGACTCAGGGCCCTCTTCCGAGCTCGTTGAGGTTGTTGGCAGATTTGGTTCCTCGAAGTCGAAGGACTGAGGTCTCATTGTCTTGTTGGCTGTCGTCTGCCTTCACAGTCCTAGAAGCTGCCACCTTTGTGAATAAGTGGCCTTCTCCACTGCATGGTGGGTGCCTCCTCAAGGGCGGCAGGCGGGTGTCTCTGACTTCCAGACACAGATTGAAAGGGCACGCCTGGATAATCTCCCTTTTAGTTGACTGCCAGTCAGCTGATGAGTCACTTTAGTTACATCTGTGAAATCCCTTTGGCCATCAAATGTAACATAATCATGGGAGCCATGTTCCCATCATATTCGTGGGTTCTACCGGTACTCCAGGTGGGGGCTCATTTAAGGCCCGTGCATGGGGTCAGGGATGGGGATCTTGGGGTCCTTCCTGAGTCCAGACCTTACACTCATTGGTTTGTATTGTTGTCGGCCATATTAAGACTGAGACATCTACATCTGCCA
Organism: Acinonyx jubatus; assembly: GCF_027475565.1. NCBI lineage: Eukaryota > Metazoa > Chordata > Mammalia > Carnivora > Felidae > Acinonyx > Acinonyx jubatus. The sequence goes on along the minus strand of NC_069385.1, from coordinate 10,597,304 downwards.
TATTGAGGTTAACAGAAATGACTAGAAGGGCTGTCTGGGCCCCTTGGGGGTCGAAAATGCTTAATTTTATATCCGTGATTTAAAATGTTGCAGTGCCTGGGAGCAGTGAGCCCTTTATGACTCAAGGACAAATGCCCACTAGCAGTGTGCAGGACGTGTATAACCAGAGTCCCTCCGGAGCACTGTCCGGTCTGGGCATGGGGCGGCAGCAGTTTCCCTACGGAGCCGGCTACGACCGAAGGTGAGTGTTTTCTAAGACGACACGGAGAGAGTGCTAGAAACTGCACTCTCCTCACACGTGCGTTTCCGAGCCCGGGGAGCCGACGACAGCACACAGTACCTGCTTTCCCGCTAAGCGTCGTGTGGGGTGGCTGCCTTCAGGCCGGGGGAGGGGGACGCCTGAGAACCAGGTGGCCCTGTCAGCACCCGGATGCTCGGCCCCTGTCCCCGCACCGAGACCCCCACCTCCAGCTGCCCCGAGCGGCTCCTCCTGTGAACGGCCACAAAGTCAGGCGTGTAGCATCGCCCGACCGCCTTCCCGCCTGCATCTCTTCCCTCGGGAAAGCCACCCAGGAAGCTCTCGAAAAAGTCTTCCAGGCCTTGTCTTCTCAGACGTTTCCATTCTTCCCTGCGAACGTGTGAAACGGAGAGAGACTACTCTGCTCCTTAAGAAACATCTCTGAGGAAAGCCACGGCAGTCTTTTTTTTTCAGGGTGGCCTCTGGACACTGAAATGTTGGGCTTCAGCGCTCATCCAGATTAGTTTTAGTTAGATGGAGGGAAAGTCATTGAAGTGTCTCTGAGAGGTCGCCGGAAACTGCTTCCTAAACTAGTGGCTTATGGGAGACTTCTTTTGGTGAAGCAGGCCCCTCACCTGTGCCCCTGACCTGAGTACTTACTACGAAAGCCCCTTCCCCTGGATGGGAGGTTCTTTACCTCACCGTTGCACAGGTGCTCAGAAACAAAGTCTTGAATGTAATATTTGTGATTTTGGAAGGAAATTGAGGCTCACTAGAGGACTCCGTTTGTAACTGTGGCCACAGGGGCATGGCTCGGGGTAGGGATGGCTGGTGTGGTGGTGTTCCTCACAGACTGCCCACCTGCTGGGCCGCGGGCAGTGGTGAAGTCTTGGGAAGGTTCCCTCCCCCCCCCCCCCGCCCCACCCCGTAACACAAACAGGAAGGAAGGAAGTTTGAAAATCACTGTTTTTACCAAATAATATTTCTTTCCGGCACTTTCTGTGCACCTGGTTCTTGCGATTACACATAGCCATCACAAGCTTAAAGTGATTTGGTACTTTCTAGTAGCGACTTAAGAACCTAGACTTCGGATTCTTACCCTGGCCATAAGTGTGGTGACTGTTTATTTGTGGTGTGTCCGTTAACCAGTTAACCATCATGCTTAGTGTGCTGGAGCAGGGATTTGACTTAGATCCGTTTTTGAGGATCCAAGAGCAACTCTTTTTTCCTTTTCCTTCCTTCCTTCCTTCTCTCCTTCCTACCTTCCAATGAGATTAGGAGAACAACTCTCTTGGAACATATATTCGTAAATGAACCCAGGCAGATGCGCTGTTCTGTTTCTTCTAGAATGCTTTCTAGAACTGGTTTAGGTCATCTGGCTGTACCCCATTAGGGCTTATTTACCTTTGATAGATTTTCTAAAAAGTGTTACTTTGTTCAGCTTAAATTTTATCTATGTCAATTCTATTTCTTTCCTCAACTGTAAGCTTCCTTCTAGCTGTTAATGCCCTTCGCAAACACGTCTCCTATGTCTGTTTTACCCGTGATCTTCTAAAAATTCATTTATTTTCTTTCTTATTTTCATTCCTTGACCAGTTTAGGCATATATTCAATCCAAGTATTGTCTTTCTTACAGGATTCAATCGATACACTAAGTAAACCAGTTTCTCTCTTTAAACTTCAAATCCATTGCTCTTTTAAGCGTGCTACTTTTATGGTATTTATAGCTGCTCAGTGTAATGGCAGTTGAAAAATAAGTGTATTAGTCATTCCCATTTTAAGATTTAGAAATGTAAAAAAGATTTAAACGTAGGAGTACGTTTAAATCAACCCCGTCACTCTTGTAAGTCCTCTCTGTTACTCTTTTCTGTGGCCTTGTAGGGTCATGGGACTTCAAAATTTTGAGTAGGTCTATTTTTACAATTATTAGCTAACTCGGTATCATTTTGGATGAATCGGGAAGTACGCTTTTTAAGAGATTGAACACTTCCTATTCATAATGAGAAGATAAGTAGAGACAGTTTCCGTGCTTATACGTCTGTGTTCTGGCACTCCCAGAAATCCCGCTTTGATTCTTACGTTGCTTTTGTTATCTCCTGCTTTCATGAACACCTCACATCACCATGTTGTGACACTCCCCGGGGCCGCGTCAGTGGGTGGGCGGAGGCTCCTCTCAAAGGCAGAGGGTGCCAGCCTGTCCTGCCGGGACTCCTCACACACCTACTAGCCAGGAGATTGGCAGCGTTCCCAAAACGGGTGTGCCCATCCCTTTGGCTAAAAGTTCAAGTGCTGTTTCTGCTTGGCGTGCCTCTGTTGGAAGGTGTTGTGCAGTGAGGGAGAGACCAGACCACTCGGGGGTGCAGAATTCCCAGCAGTGAACTGTTCATTTCTCTCTCGGCCTGAGGTCTTTTGAAAATGAAGTTCTCTTTGAATGGCTCATTCTAGGCACGAACCTTACGGGCAGCAGTACCCAGGCCAAGGCCCTCCCTCAGGACAGCCGCCATATGGAGGACACCAGCCCGGCCTGTATCCACAGCAGCCGGTGAGTTGGCGGGCAGGAATGCATCTCTGTGCTTTCTGTTTAAAACTCAAATTTGCGTTACTTCTGAGAAGTTTTAGGAAGTATAACAATAAACGGTGGTATTTATTGAACACTCAGGATATATTTGCTCGTGCTAGAAAATATTGTTAGGATTTTAAAGTCAGCACATTTTAAAAAGCTCTTGATATATGGGATCCCGCAACAAATATAACATGTTGTGGGAAGCAAAGGACGTTCATCCTTGTAAATAACGCCCGGCCGGAGTAAAGGTTTCTTAAACGGGTGTCTGGTGTGTGTGTTGTCCTGTCAGGTGCCTGAACTGAAATTTGTCGATGTTTTAAAGAAGGTGTGTAGAAGAAAAAAAACAACTTCAAATATTATATACCAGTATCAAAAGTTAAAAGTTAATTGGCTTTTTAAAAACAAGATCTTAAGGACCGCGTGTTTTGCTGACATGGCGGGGGGGGGGGGGGGGGGGGGGGTTACGCTGGCCTACGCGGCCGTGGGTCTTCAGTTGTGTAAGATAACCTTGCAGATGTCGCTACTGATGCAGAGAATTGCCCACCATGCTGTGGCCGTTCAGACACAGGACTTTGCTCTCTCGAAACGACTTTTCAGGTCTGAGACCTCTGGTAACACGGAAGGGGTTTTAAGCATTGAATTCTACTGGAGCGTGTATGTACGTGACTTTTATTTTTACACCAGCTGGTCCTAAACAGCTTCTGGGTGAGGTGAAAGAACACGAACACATCCACATCTCTCTACGTCAGGAGGTTCCCGCCTGATGGGGTGCTGACACCCGGATGTCCCCAGGAGGGGAACCTAGTAACGTGGGCTGCACCGGGCCTGCTGTCAGAGGCTGGGACCAGCGGGGCTTGCGGGGGAGACTGTGACCTGCACAACTGGAAGTCGGGGTGGGGGCCGTAGACCGTAGGGTGTCCGTGCAGGCCCGGTCTGAGGAGCCAGATGCCGTGGGGAGACATTGCTAACGCAAAGCTAGGCCTGAGAAATCTGTCCAGGGGCTTTCAGGCTGGCCTTCAGGAAGCTCAGTCCATTCTGGTGAGAGTTTTCCTCTTCCTGCCGAGGCACCTTCGTGTAGTCCCGAGCCCCTGTCTGGCGTCGCCTGTGTGGGAGTCTCCAAAGCCACGTCCTCCTATATTGCAGCCCTGAGAAATCCCAAAAGGGAGGAGAGATACCTACCAGGAAAAAGAGAGAGGAAGCTTTCTTTTCCCCACAGAAAATTCCAAGCACACGAAAACAAACTTTGGAAACCCTCTTCGGAGTCCATGATGTGGTATCCTAATCCGGAAATAGAGTGCCTAAATTGTTAGTCCTTAGTTGTCACAGGAGCTTCCCATACCCATTTTGAAATGAACATTCCACCAGGTAATAACTGTTTTGCATAATTTAAGTGTGTGATTATACCTGTAAAAGCACATCAGTGTGATTTGTCTTTATATGAATTTCAGAATTACAAACGCCATATGGACGGCATGTATGGGCCTCCGGCCAAACGCCACGAGGGAGACATGTACAACATGCAGTTCGGCAGCCAGCAGCAAGAGATGTATAACCAGTACGGAAGTTCCTACTCCGGACCGGACAGGAGGCCCATCCAGGGGCAGTATCCGTACCCCTACAACAGAGAGAGGGTGCAGGGCCCCGGGCAGATGCAGCCGCACGGGATCCCGCCTCCCATGATGGGCGGCCCCATGCAGTCGTCCTCCAGCGAAGGGCCTCAGCAGAGCATGTGGGCGACGCGCAATGATATGCCTTACCCCTACCAGAACCGGCAGGGCCCCGGGGGCCCGGCCCAGGCCCCGCCGTATCCAGGCATGAACCGCACGGATGATATGCTGGTACCTGAGCAAAGGATCAATCACGAGAGCCAGTGGCCTTCCCACGTCAGCCAACGTCAGCCTTACATGTCCTCTCCCGCCTCCATGCAGCCCATCACGCGCCCGCCTCAGTCATCCTACCAGACGCCTCCATCACTGCCAAACCACATCTCCAGAGCCCCCAGCCCCGCGTCCTTCCAGCGCTCCCTGGAGAGCCGCATGTCCCCCAGCAAGTCTCCCTTTCTGCCCTCTCTGAAGATGCAGAAGGTCCTGCCCACCGTCCCCACGGCCCAGGTCACGGGCCCGCCCCCCCAGCCACCCCCGATCCGAAGGGAGATCACCTTCCCTCCTGGCTCAGTCGAGGCATCGCAGCCAGTCCTGAAACAAAGGCGAAAGATTACCTCAAAAGATATCGGTAAGCGTTCCGGGCTCGGTCCGGAAATGGAGCCCAGTTGTGTTCTAGAATTTTCATGTTGGCTTAGATCTAGCTCCTGTTAATCTCAAAGGGATGAAGTTCTTAGGACGACAAGCTGTCAAGCAGTGGTTCTACGCAGGGGCAATACTTGGAAGCTGCTGATCCGAGTTCAGAAACAGTGCCCGAGAGGAGCGTGAATTGACGTGGGATTTTTCCACAGGAGCGTTATCTGTGCGCGAGAGTAGAGCCCCAAGTGAAAGACCAGGGGATCCTCAGCGACTACCGAGTTCTGAGCTTAAAGCTTTGACCTTAACCAGGCACTTAATCTCTGCAGTGTGAGCCTAACAGCCGAGAGGCTAATGAAATGCTGAGGTGGCCTGAGAAAATACGAGCCACTCTGTAATTTTGGTAACAACATACAGACCGTGAGCTTCCCCGGGAAAAAGTAGAAGCCTGCATGTGATACGTAGATAAATATATAGTATATGCGGAATTTGATATGCTTTGATGTATAGAATTGATGGTAACCCGGTGCTGGTAGATATGGGCCCAAAAGCTATTTCAGTCGGGTGCAAATCATGTTTATTCATTCTGTTGGGATGTTCTGAATGCTAATTAGAGATCTGGAACATCTAGGAGTACGCACAGTTTTTCTGCATTATTTTTGAAGTCCTTTTAATACGGCAAAGGAAATTATAGATCTTGGTCATACAAAAAAGTTTTCAAAAATCTCAAAATCACTTGACTTGAAATCATTTACTACAGGGACTAGAAAATCAAAGATATTAGAGATGTTTTCAACCATCAGAATTAAGGACCTGTACAGAGAGAGGGAGAGAGAAGTAAGGAGTTTTATAGAGAGGGTTGCTGGAGACGAGGAGGAGATACAGACACCGAGCACCATTTTCTATATGGAAAGATATACGTAAAAATATGCACATGTGTCTGTGTGTTTATGCGTGTGCACATAAATAAATGTATTTAAATTTCTATACATGTCTTTGCACATGTTAGATCAGTGTTTGTCTTCAGCCTGGGGAAAGTTATGTTCCTTATTTGAAGAAAAAAATTTTCTAATGTTTATTTATTTTTGAGAGAGAGAAAGAGAGAGAGACAGAGCGTGAATGGGGGAGGGCAGAGAGCGAGGGAGACACAGAATCCGAAGCGGGCTCCAGGCTCTGAGCCATCAGCACAGAGCCCTATGCGGAGCTCAAATCCACAAACTGCAAGATCATGCCCTGAACCGAAGTGGGACGCCTAAGTGGCTGAGCCACCCAGGCGCCCCTATGTTCCTTATTTTAAAAAGGAAGTTTGCCTTTTCTGTTAGAAAAGTTTTGTGTGCCTCTTAGAAAATAGGAAACGTAGATGAGATCAACCTAGAGGTGGAAACCCACGGCCCCCCCAGCACAGGAGATCACTGCTGATGTCTGGCATTGGCTGTGGCCCTGGTGACTTCTGACCGCACAGGCCTGCTCGCGCCATGTGCTTCCGCCCGCTTCCCGAGACAGAGATTTCAGACCTATCGCGGGCCTCTTCTCCCAGCCCCATCTTACGGCAGATCCTGCAAATGTCTTCTCTAACCCCTCTCTCCTCTTCGGTAACAGGAAGGGGGGAAAGAAAAGCGCAGTCGCTCTGTTTCCCATCCCCTGGCTCAGACCAAGCTGTTGAAAAATCTGAACCATCAAAGTGCTAATAATTGTCAGCAGCATGTTCTGAGGGCAGGAGCTCGGATAGAAGAGGACAGCAAGGGAGTATCAAGACTCTATATCTGAGAATGTGCTGCCGCATACTCACCAGCCTTCCAGAGATCTGCCAGAGGGGCCTCCCTGAGACATTTGGGAATGGAGCGGGCCAAAGAAGACAACCAGTTTTTTTGCTGTGACTCCATTACTAACACTCTGCTGCGTCATTACAGAGTCCGTTAGGGACTAAAGGAAATAAGTCGGAGATGAGAAAGGGCCCTTGTGCTTATTAGCACTCCCACCTCTAGAAGCACTTTGGGCTCATGTGTAACCAACAAGCCAAAGGATCTTAAACGACAGCAGTTTCTTAGTAAGCCGTCCCCTCCGTGTGAATTCTGGAAACGATCGCATTTAACTGCGCCTTGGCACATTTGTTTGAAATCAGTACCTCACTCAACACCCCGCTTCTTTCTTCTTATTCTTTCGTTATTTTCTGTTCTTTCATGCACAGAGTTAATATTCACCTCATCCTTGTCCTTTCCCCTGGTTTTAGTTACTCCTGAGGCCTGGCGTGTGATGATGTCCCTCAAGTCCGGTCTTTTGGCTGAAAGCACATGGGCTCTGGACACCATTAACATTCTCCTGTACGATGACAGCACTGTCGCCACCTTCAGTCTCTCCCAGGTACACCAGCGCCCATCCAGCCAGGGGCCGGGGTAGAACAAGAAAGTTCAGGAGCTCATGCTTGAACACATGCCCAGAGTGGTGGGCACCCCGGGACGCAGGGCTGTCCTCGTGGCTGTTACACATGTAGAGCTGTCTGGGCGCTTAATCCGGGAATCATAATTCCTTCCAGGCTCCAGTATAATAAGCACACGCATACGTGTGCTTCTCCTGAGAAAACAGTCCTCTGTGCACACGTGTGTGTGTATGTGTGTGTGCGGCATAGATAACAGTGAAAGTAATTGTTGTTCAGAATGAATATCAGCAGGCGGGTGGGAGGTAATCCAGACACAAAGCCGGCGCTGAAGTCAGGCTGAATACGCAAGAGCTTATAACAGGACATACTCTACTTTCCAGTGAGACATAATCCCTTCCTTTTAATTAAAAAGAAATGTTATAGAAAATGTACGAGAGAGAGAGAGAGAGAGAGAGAGGCAGAGAGAACAGCTTGGTGAACCCCCATATACCCATCACTCAGCTGAAATAGTTGTGAACTCACGGCCAAACTTGTTTCTTGGTCTCCTTCCTTCCTTTCTGCCTCTGTCCACCTTATTCTGAAGGAGTCATTGAAAAGCCTACTAATCTTAGGAAGCTTAACGCTGTCCTTTGTTCAGTGCTAGACTTAAGGTGTGGCTTCCAGCATTAATTGCTAGAAGAGAGAAGGGGAGCAGAGGGTTAGGGGAAATGGCCCAACTAAGCTACAGACTTGTAAAGAAATATGTAGAAACAAAAACAAGAAAAGGTAATTCTCCTTACTGAGTACGCACAATTCTCTGCTTTGGGGGGAGAAAACCAAAACATCTAATTACCTTGCTTCTGTCGAAATTAGACCAGAACCTTCCACTTGGTCTTTTCTTCTCACATTTCAGTCCTTCATGATAGCCCTGAAAGGCAATTTTTCACTTGATAGGAAGTGTATTAATAAGGTTATAAACATAGCTTGAAGTCCACTGTAACAGAAAATATTTTAAAATGTATACGCCTCCCTTAGAGTAATGGCCTTTCAGCCTTCTGTTGGGTGAACGACTGTTGATCACACATTTTAGTAACCAGAATTGCTTTGGTAACTTGCCCCTTCCCCTGCCCTGGGAAAAAAGTTCACTTTAAGTATGGTGGGGGCGGGGGGGAGATAAACGCCCAAACCTTCACTTGCAAAATTGTGTGCCTTCATCCCCTAAAAGTGAGTACTTTGTGGTTAGTACCTCAGTTTCCCCTTTCTCCTTAATAATTGTTTCAACCCCACTTTCAGGAAACTGATAGCAGGATATGAAAGTATGGTTGATTTCCAAAACACCTATCATTAAAGACTCCTCCCTTCCTTATTAACCCTTTATCATCCCTAAACGCGGTGGCGCGGGTGCTGGGGGCGGGGAGCTGGGGCAGTTGCTAATCGTGGAGCGTGTTGATTTTCTTGATGCACACATTCGCTTAAAGGAAACAAAACTGGTTCTCATAGTTGCTTTTGTCTTTCAGTTAGAGTTGTGATAACTGAAATGTAAAATTGCATTCGATGAAACATTCTAATTCATTTATCAGGGACTAAATTGATTTGTTTTTAATTTTCTGTGTTTATGAGCTACTACATTGCTGAAATTATCTTCTCCCAAAGATATATGGAGAATGTAAATTAGAGTAACCTATGGCACCTGAGACAAAAATAACCATAAAATCCTAAGAATAATAACCATAAAAATCCAGGCAAGCAAGTCTCAGATAAATAGCAGAAGAGAACAGACTCACTTTGGGTGAATGAGTCTATAAAATCCACGTTCCCACTCTTCTAATATGGAGTGTGTTGTACCTAAATCAGAAGAAAACACAAAGAGCACAAAGCAGTCCGTCACTGATACTATTAAAGGTAAGAAAATAACACGGAAGTTTCCATACTGATAGAGTAGGAAAGTAAGCAGCAAATAAAAAACATGTGGTTTCGTCAACAATGTAAAATTCAGGAGACGGCTCCCACCCATCTGTGGTTTCTCTTTCTTGGCCCAGACAAAAAGGAAATGAATCGTGTGAAAATCACCCTAAAAATGTATTGATAGTTATTAGGATTGTTACCCTTCTCAGTCCCCGTGTGAGGTTATGACATTGTCCCCGTTCTTGTTCTTGTCCTCCTCTCTAGCTGTCCGGATTTCTGGAACTTTTAGTAGAGTACTTTAGAAAATGCCTAATTGACATTTTTGGAATTCTTACGGAATATGAGGTGGGAGACCCCAGCCAAAAAGCACTTGATCACAATGCGGGGAAGAGAGCTGACAGCCAGTCCTTGGCCGACGAGTCTGGGAAAGAGGAGGAGGGCACCGAGTGTGTGGACGAGGAGGATGACGAGGAGGACGACGAGGAGGACGACGAGGAGGAGGACGACGGGAAGACGGAGACCGAGGAGAAGAGCAGCTCGACCCTGGCCTCTCCCAACGCCACTGCGGATCCGAAGGAGAAGCCCAGGCAAGCTAGCAAGTTCGACAAGCTCCCGATAAAGATAGTCAAAAAGAACAACCTGTTTGTGGTCGACCGATCTGACAAGCTGGGTCGTGTTCAGGAGTTCAACAGCGGACTTCTGCACTGGCAGCTTGGTGGGGGGGACACCACCGAGCACATCCAGACTCACTTTGAGAGCAAGATGGAAATTCCTCCTCGCAGGCGTCCACCTCCCCCTCTGAGCTCCACCGGGAGGAAGAAAGAGCAGGAAGGAAAAGGCGATTCTGACGAGCAGCAAGAGAAGAGCATCATCGCAACCATCGATGATGTCCTCTGTGCTCGGCCGGGGGCGCTGCCCGAAGATGCAAACCCTGGTACCCAGACCGAGAGCGGGAAGTTTCCCTTTGGGATACATCAAGCCAAAAGTCACCGGAACATCAAGCTGCTGGAGGACGAGCCCAGGAGCCGAGACGAGACTCCTCTCTGCACCATCGCGCACTGGCAGGATTCCCTGGCCAAGCGCTGCATCTGTGTGTCGAATATTGTCCGTAGCTTGTCTTTTGTGCCTGGCAATGACGCCGAAATGTCCAAACATCCAGGCTTGGTGCTGATCCTGGGGAAGCTGATTCTCCTTCACCACGAGCATCCAGAGAGGAAGCGAGCGCCGCAGACCTACGAGAAAGAGGAAGACGAGGACAAAGGGGTGGCCTGCAGCAAAGACGAGTGGTGGTGGGACTGCCTGGAGGTCCTAAGGGACAACACGCTGGTCACGTTGGCCAACATTTCCGGGCAACTAGACTTGTCTGCGTACACGGAAAGCATCTGCCTGCCGATTCTGGACGGCTTGCTGCACTGGATGGTGTGCCCGTCGGCAGAGGCACAAGACCCCTTTCCAACCGTGGGACCCAACTCTGTCCTGTCGCCTCAGAGACTTGTGCTGGAGACCCTCTGCAAACTCAGTATCCAGGACAACAACGTGGACCTGATCTTGGCCACGCCTCCATTTAGTCGCCAGGAGAAATTCTACGCTACGTTAGTTAGGTACGTTGGGGATCGCAAAAACCCAGTCTGTCGAGAAATGTCCATGGCGCTCTTATCGAACCTTGCCCAAGGGGACGCACTGGCAGCAAGGGCAATAGCTGTGCAGAAGGGAAGCATCGGAAACTTGATAAGCTTCCTAGAGGACGGGGTCACCATGGCCCAGTATCAGCAGAGCCAGCATAACCTCATGCACATGCAACCGCCGCCTCTAGAACCACCTAGCGTGGACATGATGTGCAGGGCGGCCAAGGCTCTGCTGGCCATGGCCAGGGTGGACGAGAACCGCTCGGAATTCCTTCTGCACGAGGGTCGATTGCTGGATATCTCGATATCAGCCGTCCTGAACTCTCTGGTTGCGTCTGTCATCTGTGATGTACTGTTTCAGATTGGGCAGTTATGACATCAGTGAGAAGGCAGCATGTGTGAGTGAAAACTAGAGGCTCCCGTATAACTGGCTGTTTTCTGTTCTTGTTTATCCAGCGTAGGAAGAAGGAAAAGAAAATCTTTGCTCCTCTGCCCCATTCACTATTTACCAATTGGGAATTAAAGAAATAATTAATTCGAACAGTTATGAAATTAATATTTGCTGTCTGTGTGTATAAGTACATCCTTTTGGGGTTTTTTATTTTGTTTTTTTGTTGTTTTTTTTTTTAACCAAAGTTGCTGTCTAGTGCATTCAAAGGTCACTTGTTGTTTTTCACAGATTTTCTTTTTAATGTTCTTTTCCATGTTGTATTGCATTTTTGGGGAAGCAAATTGACTTTAATGAAACAAATTGCGGCGAAAGATGCTAAGATGGGAAAATTTCACCACACTGAGGCAAAAAAGGTGAAAAAGTGATCAACTTCCTAGGCATGTCATTCTTCAGATAATGAAAACAAAACAAAACAAAACAAAACTGTATCCCATCACCCAAAGCTCTGTGCAATAGAAACTACTTCTAGAGATGTAGGAATAGGGGCTCAAGGAGGTGTGTCAGTCAGTAGTCAGACTATGAAATGATACTGGTTTCTCCACAGGAAAATGGTTCCATTAGGCTAGGAGCAAAAACAATGTCGTTTGAAGTTAAGAGTGAAAACACATACCTGACAACGATCAACGGAAATTGCTTCCTCACCACTACCGTCGGTCATGTCTGCCGTCTGTCGTTGGACCTTCCACGTGACAGTTCTTCACAATTCCTTTAATCATTTTTTAAATATTTTTTTTTTTTTACTGCCTATGGGCTGTGATGTATATAGAAGTTGTACATGAAACACACCCTCATTTTTTCTTTTCTCTTTCCTTTTTTTCTGGTTTTTTTTTTTTTTTTAGTACAAAGTTTTTAGTTTCTTTTTCATGATGTGGTAACTACGAAGCGATGGTAGAGTTAAATAATTTTTTATTTTTATTTTATATATTTTTTCATTAGGGCCATATCTCCAAAAAAAGAAAAAAAAGAAAAAATACAAAAAACAAAAACAAACAAAAAAAAACAAACAAAAAAAAGAGGGTAATGTACAAGTTTCTGTATGTATAAAGTCATGCTCTATTTCGGGAGAGCAGCTGATCACAATTTGCTTCATGAATCAAGGTGTGGAAATGGTTGCATATGGATTGATTTAGAAAATGGTTACCAGTACAGACAAAAAAGAAAAAAATACAACTAAAAGGAAGAAACACAACTTCAAAGATTTTTCAGTGACGAGAATCCACATTTGTATTTCAAGATAATGTAGTTTAAAAAAAAAAAAAAAAGAAAAAAACTTGATGTAAATTCCTCCTTTTCCTCTGGCTTAATGAATATCATTTATTCAGTATAAAATCTTTATATGTTCCACATGTTAAGAATAAATGTACATTAAATCTTGTTAAGCACTGTGATGGGTGTTCTTGAATACTGTTCTAGTTTCCTTACAGTGGTTTCATAGTAACCAAGTTATCCACAAGAAATAGGGGAAATACAGCCGCGGACTAACAGAGTCCCTGTCACGAAACCCTGAGGTCGGGAGGGACCTGTAGGGTTGACCTGCTTTAGAGTGGGGGGGGGGGGGGCAACAGTTCGATTTTTCTCCAATTATTTAGCTAATGAGTCTTTGTTTGAAGCGATCCACGCGAACGACATTGAGGTCTGAGAATCTTCAGTATCTATGGGAGGTGGCTGCCGGCCCAGGAGCTCACTGGCCTGACAGCAGAACATTCTGCCTTTCACTAACCCCGTCTTGATTTTAATCAGAGTTCAGTCTAGTCCACGTTTCTTCTGTGTGCCTCAGAGGTATTTTGCATTTAGTTTACTCCACCGTGTATAATATTTATATTGTGCAATGTTAAAAAGAATATGTTATATTGTATGTGGTGTACATAGTGCAAAGTGATTATTTCTATTTCAGGGCATATTAATATTCTCATATTCCTTCCTACCTGGTGCACAGTAGCTTTTTAATACTGGTCACTTCTAATTTAAACCTTTTCTTCCCGGGTCCTTGACTGTTATCGCGTAACAATCGATCTCTTTGAAACTGCTGCAGAATCCAGCTGTTAGCGGACAGACACCCTCTGACTCTACCTCTTTACCACCCTCCCAGTCACGACACAGAAACCCCAAGTCCTTTCGCCAGACCCGTTGTCCGGGGTTGCACCTGGAAGAGTTAGACAAGAGCACGCAGCCACGACCAGCGTGTGAAACGTGACGCTAGTGTCACGAGAAACAGATTTTTCTGCGAGCAGTGTCCTCATCTGTCAGCCCCCACATTACTTAGTCACACAACCTTCGTACCTAACGAGGCAGCCAAATACATGTTGAATTAAAAGCCCATTTATAATTCTGCTTTAAGTACATCTGCCTGCTGAGAACAGATTGTAGTGCTCTGAGCTTCAACTACCGAAGATTTGTAAGAGGGAATCAATAGGAGTCCAGTCGCTCTCTTGCAGAGCACGAACGCAAGGTGTGCAGAGACTCTGAAGCCGTCCACTACCCCAATTTCTTTTGTCAACCGGAAGCGTAAAATCATTACAAAAGACTGTTGTTTTCATGGTTTGAGTTGTAATCAGTACCTAGAGTCTGACCATTGAGCAACAAGTTTTTACATACCGATATGCAACGTAACCTCTAGAATAATCCAGGAAGACGTTAGCATCCTTTCTACATTCTCACCCCAGAATCAAGACTGCAGAAGCCCATGAAGAACTTACAACCTGCCTGAGATCATCCCGCCTACAAACGGAGTTATTGCTTTGTCCTAAAACTTAGTTGGTTTCTTTTTTTCTATGAGGCTTTTCAGAAACTTACAGGATGCCCGTACTTTAAATGTGTACAAAAAAAAAAAAAAAAAAAAAGATAAAAATAAAGGTGCAAAGAAAGTTTAGTATTTTGGAATGGTGCTATAAAGTTGAATCTGTTGGTATTCGAGTGCATTTTTTTAATGTCACGTAAGAGATATTGGGTGGCACGTGCTCAGAAATGACTATTCAGATGTTTTGTTTGAGGTCGAGGATGACAGAGAATCCGTTTTTATTGGTGAATGTGGCCTATTCAGAAACTAGCTACACTGCTTTTGCAAAGTGAGAATAGAGAATGGTTTTTTCAGGGGGGTGTGAGCAGTTGGCTGACCCAGCGTCAGCTGCTAAGTACCTTTCTCATGGAAGGAATATGGCCTTTGCCCTGAAATCCATCCATTTAAAAACTGTTGGAAATCTTTCGTTTCCCGTCAAACCCCATGTACCGATTCCTATGATCTGTTCACCTGCAAGGAAGCGGAGAAGGTATTAAATGAGCCAAAAATGACAATCCAAACAACCCATCTTCTTCTTGCTGGGTTCACTTCTTTGTCTGGAGAGCTGGAGGCCCGGCCGCCCGACGGCCCCTGCCCTCCGCCCCTCCGTGGCACCGCAGAGAACTTCCTAGTCAGATGACCTTTCAAACATGCCTAGAAATCTTCTTGGTGATAGTCATAACCTACTAAGATGTCTCATTTTGCATTAATTCAGCAGAGATGTGTTGAGCACTCCCTGCCTCAGCCCTCGGCGCTGAGGAGTCCCTCGTGAATGAAGACTTGGGTCACGTTCTCGTCTTTTGGGTCAGACAGATTCCCGAGACAGTCTTCCAAGTGCATTGTTTACGCACTGAGAACACTTAGCACGTTTTTGTTGACTACAAAATAAAGTAAGGCTCTATAGCACGTCAGTGTGTGGGGAAGAGCTCTGGACTGAAAAGCAAGGGGACTGAGTCGAGGCTCAGTGACAGCCTGACCTGCAGGTACGAGGACAGCATGGTCTCTGAGGCCCCTTCCGGCTCTAAAACGTGACTCCAGAGCCTCCGGTTCCTTTCCTGCTCACGCAGGAGGGCCTGTCTGGAGGGGACCAAACGATGGTAGCCTGGGACCGTGACGCCAGGCTGCTTGATGGGCCCTGGGAAATTTAGGAATTGATTGAGACTGTACGAGAAGACCGTATCAAGGCCTTTTTTTTTTGATGTTTTATTTTTGACAAAGACAGAGTGTGAGCAGGGGAGGGGCAGAGAGAGAGGGAGACACAGAATCCGAAGCAGGCTCCAGGCTGAGCTGTGAGCACAGAGCCCGACGCGGGGCTCGAACTCACAAACTGTGAGATCATGACCTGAGCCAAAGTCAGGTGCTTAACCCACTGAGCCACCCAGGCCCCCCTTAAGGCCTTTTTTTTTTTTTTAACTTTATTTATTTTTACAGAGAGAAGGAGAGAACACGAAGGGGGGAGGGGCAGAGAGAAGGAGAGAAAATCCCAAGCAGGCTCCATGCTGTCGGCACAGAGCCCAACGCGGGGATCCATCTCACGAACCGTGAGATCGTGACCTGAGCTGACGTCAAGTCAGACACGTAACCAACTGAGCCATCCAGACGCCCCTCGAGGCCTTTTTTGTTCTTAAGTCCCACGTACCCTCCCACGTGTCCATGCCTATCTTCCCGTCGCCATGCCGCACGCTTCCGTCCCGTTTTCCAGTCCCGCTTTTGTTTGATGATGCTCCAAGTCCTCTAAAATGCCACAAATTACCAAGTTGATTCACGTTGGGATTTAAACCTATGAAACCCCGAGGGGAAGCTGGGGTAAGACCATCAAATGTGTTCTTCCTGAGTCTGACTTCAGGGACGTGAAGTTTTACCCCAGCTTTTTCAAAGCATATGCCAAGAAATAGAAGAGATCTCAAAACAAAAGCAAAAACATCCCGAAACTCCTTATGTGTTCTCTTCTTGGCCATCTGTAATCCATGTTATCATATTAAAGACTGAGAAACCCTGCAGAAAAGAAGCCTGTTTATCCCAAGCATTTCCTGACTTAATTAACCTTGAAACCTTTTTTTTCCCTCTAAACGTGCTGCACAGCTTTGGTAGACTGCACACGTTAGCGGAAGATACTGCCTCACTTCTAAACCTCCGTGTACCCTGCTTGTCCAGAGTGCAGTATTCCTTGCACTGAAATTGAGATGCCCCCATTGGAGGCGATTTCATGAAATCTCTTGCCGTCTCTGACCTTGAGCAAGGTACTTAAATTCTTTGAGCCTCCGTTTCCCATATACCTGTACTATGGGAGTGATGCCTACCTCAGGATTGGTGAGGATAAAATGAGGCATTATATAAAGACCTGATATCCCATGTGATCACTGTGTGTGCACCCTGAACGTACAGACACACACACACACACACACACACACACACACCCTTCTTCCTTGGGTGGGTGCCCTAAAGCATGTTCGTGCAAGTTTAAAATCTCACCTAAGAGAGTATCTTCCCATTGTCACAACCAGCCACACAGTTTGCGTGACTATTGGTTGGGGTTTTTCAGTAAAATCCATAAAGGGTTAGTCCATTGACTGCCTGTGGCTAGTGCATAAGGTGATCGTGCTTGATTTCTCTAACGAAGGTCAGTGTTGGGAGTTGGACATCCAGAGGGGGTGGAAGAACTAGGCTTTAACGTCGCAGGCCCCAGGGAGCCATGTCTGGACTACAGTCAGTCGTGCGGCAGACTTGCCCCTCCCCTGCCCTCCTAAAATAACACGGCGGCCAGGAACATTGTCCAGAGGTCAGCTCCGGCAGGTGGCTGACCGCAATGTTTTCCTTTGCTATTCCTTTTCATCTGGGGCACAGAGCAGAGAACTTTCCTGGAGAAAAGGAACTCTAGTCTTCATGCTTAGCTGGAGCTGGGCCATGTTTCTGTGGGCTACCGAGAAGGAATTCAGGACGTTCCTCATTTCTGTGTGAGCGTCATGTAAGTTCAGGTAAATAAATGAACCTTGAGCTTTGATCTTCTGCATAAATTTGTTATGTTGATGGCCCAGGACCTGTATGTTCTACACACTGTAGATTTTTCCAGGGACTTAAAGAACCTAAGCTTGGATTCAGCCCCTTGAAGATATCCTTGTCCAAACAAAAGCAGTTTCTTCAGCAAAACCCGGCAGCATTTGTAACACCGCTTCCTGGTAAGTGGTGATCATTTCACATTTGGATGTTTTCTTGCACTTGAAGGAATTTCATGGCTATTAGTTGTCTTTGCAGAAGTCTTGGTGTAGAGCATGATAACATCCATTCTCCAGAAACAGAAGCATAGGTTGACGCGCAAAGTAGCTGGAACCAAACTGAGATCTCCCCTTTCCAAGAACGGGTGCTTTGCCTGAGAAATGTTTTCAGCTCTGTGCAAACTCCAGAGGATCCAGGGACTTTTAAAACAGAAGCCGTGTTATGCATTGGCCACAGATTAGAGGGAGGGGGGGTCTTTGGTAAAACCTCATCATCAAGGCATAATGTCATATGCTCCTCTATTGAAACGAACATAAGTGCAAATTTAAAACAAAATCTGGAAAGTCTGGGCAGTGCTCTGTCATATGGCAGGTTCTTCCAAGAGTGTCTCCTTACTGCCGCCTTCATAATCCTTGGGAGCTTCATCTGTGTGTTTTGTGTCGAGATGCAGACGTAACTACCACCCACTCCAGCCCATGTTCCGGGTTTCTGTCCTCCGAGCCTTTCTTGGGCCTCCCTCCTCATCATACACCCAAGGCCGTGTGAATTCCTGTGGGCAATTCATGATGACGTCCCTACTGGACACCAGATACTCTACCAAAGACTAAGATTCCCAGAAGATGTCAGGCAGATTTTTCTGCCCTTCTGGGCCTTCAAATATACTGCAAAATTTGCATTGGAACTTAAATTTCTTCCAAAAATTCCATTAGGCCCGCGGGCTTGCATAGACGATCCTTGATGAGAAGTTGGGGTCAACCCAGCCCCCGCTAGCGTTTAAAATTGAATTCCTGGTCATCTAGGGAATTGGCCTGTCCAGTAGGAATTGGCATGACCTTTGACCCTGTTATCTTAGGTGTTCTTGGAAGCTTCACTGGCTTGGAGGATATTCTGCCTAACAGATGACTTCTTCGGTGCCCCTGTCAGACATTTTGGATTTTAATTTCGTAATAGTTTCTTAGCTTTCCTGTTTCCCTTTTCATTCACCCATTGTGACTTGGAAGATACCTGAGGAATGAAAAGTGAAAAGGGACATATGGGGAGGACACCAGTTGCATACGTTTGGATGGTAGCTTTAAAGATGCTGGTCTAACACCAGAGGCTATTTGTTCCCGTGGGAAAATGATAGGATACCTTCTACGCACTGAAGAGGAATACACTTTTAGCATGATAGAGAAAAAAATTACCCATAAGCGCAATGCTTGTTTTGTTGGTTCCGTGTATTTTTTACCAAATGGTGTGAACATATGGCCACTGCTTCTCTTGGCCATAAGATCTGAAGGGAGAAGACTCCTGATGGCAAGAAGCCATCGTGATTTATCGAGGCGAGTTTCGATTCCAAAGGGATCTTCAAGTGAAGGCCTCTCTCAGCCAACTTTTCATGTGCAGTCCCCGCTCCCCACATTTAACATTTGATGTCTGCTTTGGTGGGTAACAGTAGATTGGGATGCATCGGGGGGAAAAAGTCAGGTTTTGTTAATTAGTGGAATTTTATCTTGGTGGGCCTTGTTTTCAAAAATTATATTTGATCCTAGTTTGGGGGCTCAGTGCACTGAGCAGTCAGATCTTGATATGAACTGGCACCTCTTCCCATCCACCCAGAATCTGTCTTCAAGGGCCGTCGTTAAATGGTGCGATTTGTAAGTGCCTGCAAATCGTTTTCACAGTCTCGTGCTCGTCTGGGGTATTGAACTTACATTTTTTGGAGAACACTCCTCAAAGCCTCCTGTCTGGCTTCTCTTACGGAGGTGGGGGTGAGAAGTCTGTTGGTTTCTGTTTTCTCAAAAGCACACGGGAAACAGGTGGAGCCCTGATGGGAGAGGCCTGCATTCCTGACTCACAGCTGACGAGCCGCCACCGCCCCCCTCCCCCACCCGCTTCCACTCACGTCCAGGACAGCTTCGGACCCTCTCACCCCTGCAAGGGCACTGGGGTGGGCATGACCCAGCCTTTGAGGGGAGGAGAGTCCTGGTGTTCTCCCATGACCCCGTCTAGGCACCACAGCCCCTAGTTTGCACTCCTTCGTGCCTCGTGAGCAGAACAGAGTGGTCAAAGCCTGAGCGCAGTCTGCCATCCGGTAGGCGTTTAATAAACAGTGGCCGTCTCGCTTCCAAAACATACTGAGCATCATCCCGTGCCTAAATGGGGCTGCACGCTGTCAGCAGGTAAGCACCAGTCTGACGCCTGTTGCAGAGGCTACAGGAGAAGAACCCAGCCCACGTTGGAGGGGGCAATCTGGGAAGGCTTCCTGTAGGAGACTGCGTGAGGTGGAACGGAGCTAAGGAAAGAAGTCCTTCTTTCCCCGGCACAGTGCTCATCGTACAGAAGAGAGTTGTGAAAGCTCTCTGGGCATTCCGGGACCTAAAAGAAATCCAGGACGGTTCAGTTGCAGGTTTTGAAGTGGTCTGCAGGAGGGGGTGGGGAGAGGGTGCCCAGAGGAGGCTGGGAGTTGAACAAGGACAAGAACACCAGAGCCCTGCGTCATCCCCAGGGGTGGCCGGCCTCGGTGGGTTACTGAAAGACCTGAGCGGTAATGAGATTCCCATTACAACTAGATGGGAATCTGAGGAGCGAAACCAGCGGGAAAACCATTAGGGCTTTGCAGTATCCAGGCAGGGGGTGCTGAGGGCCAAGCGAGAGCGGCAGCTGTCGGCCGAAGAGGGTGAGCAGCCTTCTAAACGGGACGGATCCTGGGGTGTTGGGGGCGTGAGGCCTAGGGACCGTGTGGACGGAGGGGCTGGGAGGGAACGGCCGATGGCGTGGGTCACCCTGGGTCCGCTTGCCGGCCGTTGAGGAGGCGATCTGAGGAAGGCACGGGTCCGGGGGACCAGCTGTAAGCCTCAGGTACACGACCTGGTCTCTAAACAAAGATGTGCCCCCCCCCCCCCCGGGCTCCGGTGGGCTGCGGGCACAGAGGAATGAGGGTTGTTACCAGCTCACCCTGGGGTAAGGAGACAGTCCCAGATCAGCCGGGCGGGCCCAAGGTTAAGTGCAAAGGTCTGTAAAAGCAGAAGAGGGGAGCAAAAGGGGGCTTGGTGGGGTGCCACAGAGGGTGGTCCAGGAGGTGCTGGGATGCTGGCCTTGAAGGTGGAGGAAGGGGCCGTGAGCCCTGGGGTGTGGGCGGCCCCCGGAATCTGGAAAAGGCCAGGACGCTATCCCCAGAGCCTTCAGAAAGGAGCACGGCCCTGCGACACCTGGATTTCAGCCCGGGAGGGAGACCGTTGTCCCCTCCCGGCCCCCGGGACCGTCAGATGGTGCATCGGTGTTGTTTGAAGCCACTAAGTTTGAGGCACTTGGTTCCTACAGCTGCTAAGGGAGACGAGCTCAGGGGCTTTTGGGGTTTTTGGTGCTTGTGGGACACGCAGGGGCCGCTGGTTAGAGGCAGTGGAGCACAGGGCTCTGGGATCCGGGGCTGGAGTGCAGATCGGGGGTCCGCGAGGTGGCGGTTAGCAGGATCCCCGAGAGAAGGCCTGAGGGCTCGGCCGGCGTTCACAGCCAGAGCGTGGAAGGGGACGCCTCAGAGACCAGAGGGGGCAGGATCCAGAGGCCAAGGGGGCCAAGGGCGGGGAGGACCGAGCCGTTGTCCCCACTGGCAGTGGGCCTGTCAGGAGGAGACCGCATCGGTCCAGCTTGGCGAGGAGGAGGTCAAGGGCGCGGAGGGGGCGGTCTCGCTGCAGGGCCGAGGTGAGCTTCAGCCCCTGCAGACCTGCCACGAGAGACACCCCGCCCCCCGAGATGCCAGCCCCTCAGAAGAGACCTGAGGGCCACATCTCAGCTTGCGGGTTCCGAGCGCGCGCGGCTCACGAGCGGTCCAGCGTGTTGTCTCTTGTCGTGCGGGCAGATGTCATTCTTTTGCTCCAAAAATCAGTGGACCAGGGAGACGACTCTGGCCAGTCTTCAGCCTCTTCACGTGGGAGTACCTCTCTGGTGGCACGTCTGTGTCTGCCTCCCGGGCAGTGACATGAGCTGCCGCGGATCCGCGAGCGTGGGGAGCTGGCGGGGGCTTTGAGCGGGAGAGTGAGCAGGGCACGAGGGCGTCGAGGCGCCCTTGCTGCCGTGAGAAGAATGGGCTTCTGTCGGTCAGGAGTGCGACCCGCAGCCGGAAACCACACGTGCCTTGGGTCAGGGGGAGACCCCTAGAACTTGGGGCTCCGGGCGGATCCACCCCGGCGCCAGGCACCTCCCCCGGGGGATTCTGGAAGGAAGACTGCGTCCCCGGCTCCGTTGGCGGGCGGCCAGTCCTTCGCCCGATGGGCCCCGAGGCGGGAATCCCGACGGGAGCGGGAAGACCTCACATCCCCTTCGGACTGTCTGCTTCCTCCTGAGGGCCCCACGTTTCTCCGGAAGTCTCTTCTGGCCACCAGTGACTCAAGACCAGCCCTTCCAAGCTCTCAGAACGGCCCAAGGTGAGCGCCTCGGTCCGCGGTGCCCCTCACTTCCTCCACGTGCCACGGCCACCCCGGGGAGCGGGGGCTCGTGAGTGGCCTGTGGACAATCCGCAAAGAGGCCAAGGCAGGGCGGCTGGGGGCCCGTCTGCACCAGGCCAGAAAGAACGCCACAGTCGTCACCCCCCACGGCCCAGCGGCCCCGGGGCCTGCCTCACCGAGACTTCGTACGAAGTTGGACAAAACTGCCTGCCTTTTCCGAAGTCCCCCCCCCCCCCCGCCCCCAGCCCCGATGCCCAAAGACGGCACTGGTGTGTGTGTGTGCCCGTTAAACCGGGGCCGGCTCAGCCCTCCCGTCTCTCGCCGTCTCCTCTCGCCGGCCAGCGAGGCCCTTTCCCGACCCGCAGCTCCCAGCCTTTCCGTCCGTGGGCCCCGACCCCAGCTCGCCTCCCCTCGCCGGAGCTTTGCGGCTCGGATCCCGCATTCTGCTCGCTGCTCAGAGGCGAATTCCTGAGCCTGTCCTTCCGACCCCTCTCTCCAGTTCATCGTGTTCTTTATTTTCCTCCCTCTTCGTGGAAATCTTTCTTTCCATCTCTTTAATTTTGCGAACCACCTTCAGGTGAGCAGTTTTCTCGTCGGAACGTGTCTGCAGCGCTGATGGCTGGGTGGTCACGGATCGCTGCTCCTTAAAGACCCCGCAGCAGCGATATTCTGTTCCTTCCTCCCGCAGGTGGTGTGGGGGGGGGGACTCTCTTTTAGTTTGAAAGTGTTTCGTTGTTTTTAACCCCCACAACCCCTCCCCGCTCCCGTTCTTCCCTTTGCTGTTGACCTCTGGTCTTACTGCACCGTTGTCATGGAATTCGTGTTCTGTAATTTCCGCATTGGATCCTTTCTCGGGCTTCTTCTCTGCTCCATCATTTCTTTCCGGAATCCCTGTTGCACAGACACCCCCGGCGGCCGCTCTGTCTTCTTGCCTTTTTCTCCTCTCCCTCGTCATCCTTAGTGTCCCTCTTTACCCCTCCTTCTGGGTGCTCAGAGAATTTCTCAAGGTATGAGTTTGGCTCTCTGTACTGTCCTGCACACCGTTCACTGCTTCTGGAGAGCTAAGAAACAGGGTAGTGAATGTTTTGTTTCCAAAAACAATGTTGTCAAAATTTCAGATGGTTCTCTTCACAGGCGCAATTTCCTCCCCAGACCCCAGCATCCCCCCAGCGCTGGGTGTGAGTCTGACTCGTCCCTCCCTCCCCAAGTGGCCGGCTCAGGAGGCCCCCAGGTCCTTGCCCACAGACGACCTCAAGCCATCAGAGGCGTTTCAGTGATGGGAAACCCTATGGGGCCCCCGGGGCACGGGTCTCTTCTCCAGACGCCCCACGGCCCACTTACCAGCAGCCCTCGTGCTCAGGTGCCTGGGGCACGAGTCTGGCTCTAACAGTCCCGTGAGACCTTCCCTCCAGAGACCGTGGCCAACCAGTCCCAGCTCACCCAGACTCCTCCGTGTTAGCGATCCCATGTTCCAGGCCCCCCGGGGTGGTGGCTCACCTCACCCCTGAACCAAGGACACCCACTCGCCCTATTTCTGCCCCAAAATGGGGGCTGTCCCGTGCTGTCCCCTCACTAGGGAATTGGGCCCTCATCCTCCACAAGAAGATCTACTGGCAACTTTAAATGGCAGCTAGTTGCTCTTAAAAATGACTAAATCCTTCCCGCAGGGCAACCTCCCACTTCGTTCCCAGTCCTGCTCCCAGCTTGGGGTTGCCACAGCCCTGCTGGTGGCCGTCAGGCCTGTGTACCTTGCTAGTCCTGTCTGCATCACAACTCGGAAAGCGAAGCTACGTTTCCAGCTCGTCGATGGCGTTCTTCCTTTGTTTTCCATTTATCTGCTCTCGGTTACATGGACTTGTGTGTGCTCACAGGGCTTCAGGGTGTGGGGTCTTCGGGTCCGAAACGCGCTCACGGTCCATTGCAGCCTCGCTTACACGATGTGAGTTATTCTCCTGTCTGTGGCTTCAAACCCTCCTTCAGACAGTTGCTTCTCTGGACGGGTTTTCAGACCTGGTCCAGGCGTTGCCCCTCACAGCTGGAGGGGAGGGCCTCCCCGAGGCCCCGGGCCCTGTTGCTTGCTCAGGGTGACGCTCCCTCCTGCTGCCAGAGCGCCCGGCCCTTTCCCTTCCCTGGTACGGAAGGAGAGGCAAGCACCGTGTGGGGTGTGCTCCAGCCGCACAGCAGAGCGGGCCACCTGTCCCCAGACCCGGGCCTGAGGGCAGGAGCTGGGACTGGTCCACGCAGGGCCCGGCAGGAGTGTGCACTCGGACCCCGGGAAGATCAGGGTCCACCCGGAGGGAAACACGAACGTCCTCCAAGGAAATTGTTGTCAAAAGGAATAGAGTTAAGCGATTGAGAAAACACCGGTTCATAGTTATAAGTATGTCTTCTCATTCTCTTTTGCTCATTTATTATTTACTATTACGGGGGGTGGGGGCGGTGGGGGCGGGTAATATTTCTTGTTTCCTCAGTGGCACCGTGTGGCCGTCTGTTCTGTGGCCAGAACTAAGGACCCTCCTTCCGGTCCCTGGAAGTGAGCAGGATCCGTCTGCTTGGGAAGGATGGTTCTCGGGCCCAGACTGCAGACGCGGTGGCTACGATGGCCAGGCCCTGCTCAGAGTAGACGGAAGTACAGATGGGCCACCGGGGTCGGGGCGGGGGGGACCCCAGGGGAGAACCCCGTGGAGGGAAGAGTGACACGGTGCGGATGGTCCGGAGCGAGCCCACAGTGATAAACAGCTCCCGCTCAGACCCAAGCAGGCCCCACCGCTTAGGCAACCTCTGTGCCGGAGGTAAAGAGGCTCCGGGACTTGTGAGTCTTCGGTCACCGCAGCCAAGCTGGAGTGTCCACGTGACCCTCCTAGCCATGAACCTGGAGCTCAGAAGTCCGCCCCGGCCCCAGAGGGAGTGATGCATGAGGGCAGCGATGTGACACTTGGCCCTTAGATACTCTGCCCAGCCTGCCAAGCGTCCCCCAGCCCGTATTGACTGTGAACTCTGTCCTCTGGGATCCTGCGGCTGTCACTGTCCACGTGGCTCATGTGGTTCAGCGGGTGGCAAGGGGACACCTGGCTACGAGGAGGGCCAGAAGGAATTCTCTCCCTGGGGGGTTTCCAGTAGCTCCCGGGCTTAGTAAGTTTCCTGAGGGCTTCGCTGGGAGGGCAGAGCGGGTGCTGGGGCGGTTCAGGGGGTGCTCCTGGATGGGGTTCAAGACTCACAGGTCAGACCATGTAGACGACAGAAAACAACGGGGTCCCCTGGCAGGGAGAAAGCAAGCTGTGTGGGGAAGGACACGGGTGGGGGTCCTCCAGAATGGAAGAACTGTCACAGTGAGTGAGGACACCATCCGAAGGGCGTGCGGGGACACACAGGTGTTGCGGTGTCATGCGAGGAGGGCGATGTTGTTTCTGACAAAGCAAAACAAACATGCAGGCAGTCATTGGAGCAAGTGACGAGCCTGTCACCGTGTTCCCTGACAGCTTTGCCAGCTTCTAATTTTCCTGCCCCTCCGATCACCTTTTGGGAGCAAGCCTGTCCTCCCGGCTGGGACTTTCCAGCCAGCAGAACCAAGTGAGGAAACGAGATCTCTGGTTTTCGGTGGGCCTGCCCGAGAGAAGCCGATGAAAGTGATGAGAAGTTTCTGGAACCGCCTGGAGAAGAGCACGTCAGCCCTCAACGATGAGGACGGAGGCGGGTGCTCTTTGATGAGGAGCCGGGATGGGAGGGAAAGGGCCACAATTCCGGCAGGATGAGGCAGAAACAAGCCCTCCCTGCCACTTCCCTGCAGGGGGTGGAGCTGTGGCCCCCCGGCGGGCAGCCCACAGGGACAGGTGGCCCCGTGGGGTCCCGCATGCTCCCGCATGCTCTCTGCCGGGCCTGGCGCCCGGAGCCGGGCTGCAGCCAGCAGGGCGAGGAGGGAGGGGGCAGCGCCCACTCTGCCCCTGCGTGGGAGGGGTGCATTCCCCTCTTTCACAGAGCAGGGACGGATAAACCATACACATGAGATCAAAGCAAAGAGGAACCTGTTTTGGAGGCTGGGGAGAGAGCTCAGAGGAGAGGCCAAAGCCCTGAGCACTGGGGACATATGGCATTTGTCAATCAAACGCAGAGCAACCTTCAAAAAGCCATTAGAAGGCAGCCCCATGCCGTCTCGGCCATTTGTGCCGGCTGATGGCTCCCCTGTCCCGCAGGCCCTACAGACGCTCCATTTCTGGGACTAATTAGCCTTCCAGAGGGCAATCAAGGGCCTCTGCTGGAACTTTCTTAGGAACTGAGCCGTTAGATGGCTTCAAAAGGACACCACTAGGAATGGGCAAAAGCAGCTCTCTCCCCGGCTGGGCCAGGCGGCTTCCTCTACCTGCGCGGCCTGGCCGCACCGGTGAGGGGCCCCCCACAGGGCACGTCCCCGAGCCTGGACAGGCCGTCGCCACCTCGCCAAGGCTCCCTCTCCCGCCGACCACACGCCTTTCCAAAGTTCACCCTTTACTCTTCACCACGTCGTCCAACCCGGCGTTTGCATCAGCAAACATCGTCAGAGCCCCGCGAGGGCAAGAGCTGGTGTGCTTTGCTCACTGCCAGACCTTCCGAGGCGGGGAGTCACCGGGCACCGAGCACCTCGTTAATGTGGCCAAGTACATACATGAGTTTCATCCCAGCTGAACTGAGCCTGTGGGATTTCCTTCCAGGAACATACTTCTAACGGGGCAGATGTCTTTATTTTCTCTTGTTCGTAACGTGATGTAGATTGAGGGAGAATCTGGTCCCTGGATTTTCCTTCTGCAAATGTGTTCAGGGTGATCCGCATCCCCTTCCTAGGAATGGCATCAGATGGGGTCAAATGGAGGTGCCAGCTTCTGCCGAGGCTCAGGCTGCCTGTCTGTGCCCTTTCTGCCGCCTGTTTGCACCGACGGCCCAACCCCGTGCAGCCTTCTGGGGGGTCACCGTGACCTGCTCAGACAGAGGGGTGACGGTTCCCTGTCGCCTGGGCTTTATTCAGCTGCCTCCTCCCTGCCTCGTGCCCAGTGAGCCCGATGCCCGACCCTTGCTCCTGGCCCAGCGCTCCTGCCATCTGGGCAAAGCAGACTCCGGGGACGGCCCCCAGAATCAAAAGCTGGCCTGTCAGGGTCAGGAAGGGAGGGCAAGTCTTTCTTACCAGGCACCAGGATGAAACAAAGGGGTGCCGAGTCCTTCCCAGCCACCTCTCGCTGGTGGGAACGGAGGACGGGAACACTGGGAAAATGAAACTCCAGACAGTCCCAGGACCGAGAATGTGTGGAAACCCCGGGCCAGGTGCAGGCAGGCCTTCCACACCATTGTCTTGCCCTGTCTTGACCCCAGGTGTCCAGCAGGCACTGCGGGGCTCGGGGGCTGCCCAGCGGGACAGCTCTGGGGCTGCAGTTAGCAAATCGTCTCGCAAATATGTATTCCCTCCCCTCCTCGCACCCTTCCTTCTGTCATCCAAGCTCCCTTCTGTGTCCATTTCTTAAGATGAGAGTTGGAAAAGCGTCCCCTGTAGAAATGTTGAAAAGTACGGAAGCATAGAGATAAAAGTGAAAAATAAAAATTACCTGTAATTCTGGCATCCAGAAATATCTTTCATAAAGGGTTCAATTTTATAAGCAAATCTTAAAATGTGTTAGATCATGAGCCTTTTCGTGTCATTAATTTTTCTAAAATTTGAATCTTAGTGGCTGCCTAGGGCTCCATTTATTACACCAATCCCCTATTGTTGGACATTTATGTCTTTTCCAAATTTTTACCATCGTAAAAAATGCTGCAGTGAACATCCTAGAAGGTAAATCTTTGTGACTATCTCTAATTAATTCATTAAGATAAATTCCTAGGATAAATTCCTGTAAAAACAATGTGTCAAGTGGGATGACAATATTTAAAGCTATTTGGACACATCCCCCAGGGACACTCAGGGGAAGTCCCATCACTGAAAATCCCAGTGGAAGCTTACCAAAGGGTCCAGCCCCTTGAACCCAGCCCGCACTGAGTACCCACTGCCCCCCTCAAATTTGATAGGCAAAAAAGACATTGTTTTGTTTTCATTCCTTTGACCTCAAGATTGGACTTTTTAAAAATATGTTCTTGACTCATCTCTATTTGGCATTTTGGAAAATTTCTGTTTGTATCCTTTGTCCATGTTTTCCACCAGAATATTAATTTCTTACAAAAATTGAACCTGTAGGAGTTACATTCATAAGCTACAAAATCCTTGTGTCACTTTTTCCCCTTTTTCTCCCTTAGTTTGGTGTCTCCACCCTCAGTCTCTATCTGCAACGTGGGTTACTTGGACCAAACGACCTCTCGACCCCAAGGTCATTTCAAAACCCTCAGCCCTCTCTCTCTGTTGTAACCCCCTTTTCAGCCATGCCGGGGCTCCAAACTCATTAGTATGTCTCCTGGGACCTTGAGTTTGACTTGTCTGCCAAGGTGGACCTTCCACTTGAATAATCCAGGTAGGTCCCCTACATAGGCCCCCGGTGGGAGAGGAAGCCAGTTCCCCTGGCCCCAGGAAGGGGTCCCGGCTGGGGTCTCTGTGGCCGTTATGAGGGCCACCCCCCCCCCCCAATTGGTTGAAGAAGTAATAAGTCCACACAATGGACTCAGATGTAGATGCAAATTTTGTGACATGGGAGAATTTATTTTTAAATAAGAAGAGTAGATTCCAGAGCAATAAAAGCCCTTACAGACACACACACACACACACACACACACACACACACCGAGAACAAATGTGAATCGCCGGTCCCTGAGCAACTCCCCTCCATTTCCTGTCTCCCTTCAGATGTCGCCTCTAAACGCACTGCTCTGAGGCAGTTGCCCCTGAAGTCACGTCCCCGCTGCCAGCGTGTCATAGGCAGCTCTGGGTGGAACCTCATTACACCGTCTGCCGGGTCATGGCAGGCCTGTCGGCACTGGAAGGATGGTCTGCAGAGGCCTGGTTGCTGTATGTGGAATGGGGCTTCTTCAGGAAGAATTTTCTCCTGTTGGCCGTTTTGTGGATCTCGAGGCCTGGACTCAGAACTTCCTAAAACAGGGGTTCTCAAGGGCGTGGGGGCAGAATTCACTGCACTGCTGTTTTAAACTACACTCCAGGGCCAACAGAAAAACAGTCTGGGGCGCCTGGGTGGCTCAGTGGGTTAAGCATCTGACTTCGGCTCAGGTTATGACCCCACGGCTCATGAGTTCAAACCCGGAGTCGGGCTTTGTGCTGACAGCTCAGAGCCTGGAGCCTGCTTCGGATTCTGTGTCTCCCTCTCTCCCTGCCCCTCCCCCACGCTCGCGCATGCGCTCTCTCTCTCTCTCGCTCTCTCTCTCTAACAAAACAAAACAAAACAAAACATGGTCTGGGAATTGAACACTTAACCTGCCCTAACACACTCACCAGCACACACACACCCCTGCACATGCGTGTGCGTGTGCACACTTCTCGAAGATTAAGGCCACCGATCTCAGGCCTGGGGAACGTTTGCTGGCCCCTCCAGGCTGGTGTTTTCCGAGGACACGAGAACAGCTGTTTTGTTGTGACAGGTGAAGTCCAGACTGCAGCCACGGTGTCTGTAGCCAAAGAGAAAAAGCCGGATGCTCCCGCCGCGGGGTCGAGTGTCTGCCACGCCCAGAACTGCAGACGTGAACCGGCTGGAAGGAGTCGGCGCTGTGTTGTTTTCAGCTGAAGATGTGGGGGCCGAGCTCCTCGGTAACTACATCCGTCAGGGCTCACAAACGTGGGCCCGCCGAGGACCAGCCAGGCCGCCACCGGCTGGAGGCCACTCCTGGAGCCCGGGTCCTACCGCGGCAGCCTGGCCCTGGCTGATCGCCGGATGCGCCTCTTTAATGCGGGGACGCGAGTCAGATGCTTCGTATCAGCCTGGGGGTCATAGCAGACCCCTTCCTCCTTCCGGATGCCTCCATCCTCCTTCCGGATGCCAAGAGGCCGTCCCCCAAATTTCAGAGTGTGGGAGGAAGTAGATCCTTCTAGAGAGCTGCAGCATAGGCTGGGGGAGCAGGGAGGGCCAGGGGCTCCAGGGAAGGGCCGGGGGCTCCGGGGAAGGGCCCGGAGCAGGGGTGTGGAAGGTGGAGCTGCTCCAGAATGACCACAAACATACATTAGTATCAAGCTTCAGAATTGTCAGATCCCGGGGCTATTGGGATGGCTCTTTTTAAGAATTCCTTACATTTGGGGTGCCTGGGTGGCTCAGTTGGTTAAGCGCCCCACTTCATTGGGGTCATGATCTCTTGGTTCGTGGGTTCGAGCCCCATGTCGGGTTCTGTGCTGACAGCTCGGACTCTGTCTCTCAAGTAAGTAAACATTTTTAAAAATTAAAAAAAAAAAAAAAGCCCAGTTTTCCAGTTTCTCATGTGGATAAATGGGGGTGGGGTGCTTCGGAATCAGGAAGGCCTCGTGCAAATTAAACTACCCCCTGCCCCCCACCACCGCACCCAGACTCTGGGCCGTGAATGGGAACTCTCATACTGGTCTCGGATTAAATGAGGTCATGCTCGTGAGCTTCACCACTCAGGGCCCAGAAAGGCAGGAGCTCAGTAACTACTCACTCCTTTTGCCTGGAACCAGGAACAGGGAAACACCAGGGGGCCCGGTGGGGAGGTCAGGTCAACAGGGCTGGACGAGCACCCGCCAGGGCCCCCACCCCTCACCCCTGGCAGTGGACACACAGAGTGGAAGATCAGTTCCTGGGCTAGCAGGGGTGAATTCAATGAAGAGTAGGGCAGTTAGTCAAATAATTATTATCACAAAATATGATTAGAGACTGACAGGCAGAGTGATCTGGGAGGACAAGGAAGGAGTCAGTGGTTGATTATTTATATATTTATAGCATATATTTTACATGTTATATATTATATTATGATTCATAGATGATAGATGATGATAGATTATAGATAGATTATAGATAGATGTCTACTATGAACCAAGACCCATATTTACAGTGGGAATCAATCAACCTGATGCTGTAGACAGACAATGAACAAGAAGACAAATGAAAAAAAGTTACAAATCGAATATGTATTATAAAGGGAAAAATCTCAGTCAACATAACAGACTAACAGGAGGTTTCCCATGTTGGTGTTGGTGTATCAGAGAGGGCTTCTCTGAGGAGGTGACATAGGCAGGTCACCATGGGAAGAGATGGGGCAGGAGTCAGAGGGAGGAGCCCGCTGGGAGGGACCGCAGGAGCCCGGGGAGAGGCCCTGGGGAAGGTGCGAGAAGGCTGGGAGGAGGATGGGCAGGGTCTGGAAGGAGTCCGTCGGGGTTGACTGGACTGAAGAGAGCTTCTTGAAGGATGTGGCACTGGGGAAGGCGTCCAAGGACAGGGCAGGATTCCCAGAGGAGGGCAGAGCATGTGAGCAGGTAAGCAGATGAGGGGCCTGGATGAGGTGGCAGGGTGGGGGCACTGAGCAGGGCTTTACCTTCAGGGAACCTGCCTGGACCTCAGTGTGGCCACAGGGCAGGTGCGGTGGGTCTCCCCACCAGGGCATCCTGACGGATCGTCCCTAGCTGTGTGGTGGTGGTCGTGCTGGGCTGGGGGACTGGTGGGGATGGGCAGGGGAGAGTGGGGAGGGGAGCCTCCTGTGTCTGCTGTCCCTCGTGGCATTGCCCAGTGAGGCCCGGGGGATTAACTCCCTGTTCCTGGCGTCTCCCTTTTGTTCTCTCAGCCCCCCACAGCCTACTTAAAATCCCCTCTCTCTGGCACCTTTTGGACACCCCCTGCTCTGCGGGTGGACCCAGGCACGTGGCAGGAAGGCGGCTGTGAGGTGAGGGGGTGCCACGCAGGCCGGGACGTTCAGCCCGGGGACCTGACCGCAGCCCCTCGTCATTCAGGCTCATTCTCCTCATGGGACAGTCCACTCTGGAAAAGAGGTCCCAGTGTCGGCTCTCCAACTCGGTGAGGTCACCAAGGCCCCAGGCCCCCTCCACCCTCCCACCCCGCCGTGCTTAGAGGGTTGGCTTTTGTCCTCAGGCTGCAAGATGGCCGCCGACGCCCAGGCTCTATGTCCTTTGCTTCATCCACAGCAAGAAGGAGAAGGTAAGGAAGAGGGTTCTCTGCCTTGTCCGCTTTTGTCAAGGAGGACCTTGTTTCCCAGCCGCCTCCGGCTTCACCGTCTGGAAAAGGAGAAGATTGGCCCACAGGGGCCTCCGCTACCTGGCACACAGAGCCAGGGGACTCACTGGCCTGCCGTGGCTCCTGTGGCCTGCTCCCTCCTGTGCCTCTGCCTCACAGGGACTTGAGGCGCAAACGGGACCAAGTCTAAGATGGGCTCGGGTTGCCCATGTGTCTGACAAGGCCCTCGGTCATCAGTCATCAGGCTCGGCTCCCATCAGGCCCTAGCAGCGGGAGGCACCACAGGGCTGTGGCACTGGGGACTGTCCTCCCCTGGCGTCTGCCTCTGGGTATGTGCCCAAGCACCCTAGAGTTTGTTCTGTGTGCCGGGAGATGCCGTCTCCTGAAGATCCAGCTCAGAGGCCCCCTGGCATGGATCTTGAGCCTGTCTTAGCTCCCCCATCCTTCCACATCGCAGCTACCAGCCTCCTGGTTTGCAGCTCTGCTCCTTCCCTCACGACACGTCTGTCCAGGCAGCTGTCTGCACCCCGAGTCTTCGTTCGGCAACGTTGCACGTACTTAACTCTCTGGCTCTCCTTGAACATTTGTCCCTACAGCCCCTTTATTTCTGCCTCCCTGGGCCGGCTCGCCCATTTGTCTGGTCTCCATGGCAACAAGCCCCTCTAATGGATACACAGTTCCCATGAGGTCATGCCCGCTGCCTCTTGTCACCTCCCCGCCTGCTCACACACAGCCTCTTCTGCCCCCAAATCACCAACGCATACCCATGGTCTAGTTTCACCTCCCAAGATTCATTTCCCCCTGTTTCTCTTGTTTTCTACCCAGTTTTACTTGGACCTGTGCCAACCCGCTCTGGAATCTGGTCTCTTGACAATGGGGATTGGGGATGGCCAGGGGTGTCGATCCCCTGCGTGGGTGCCATGGTCCAGCCAGGGACAGTGCTCTTTTGTGTACTGTCTGGAAGGGCATGGGCTGCAGTGTGGGCTTGTCTGGGTTGAAATCTCCACACGGCCACTTATTAGGTGTGTCGGGAAGTAATTCCTGAGAGCCCACGGTGAGCCAGGCCCTGGGAATCCTACATTGTGGGACCATATAGTCTCTTTGTTCATGTAGCCTTTGGGCTGGTGGGAACGGGGTTGCCACATTTAGCAAGTAAATATACAGGATGCCCAGTTAGATTTGAATTTCAGATAAACGACAGTTTTTTTAGCGTAAGTATCGGTATTTGTTGTTTACCTGAAAATCAAATTTAACTGGGAATCCTATATTGCATCTGACAACCCTAAGTGGGAGAGAAAGAAAACAAATAAGAAAATATGAGGATAACATAATTCCAGGACTCCAGTGGGTGCTGAGAAGAAAAAGCCAGTGATCTCAAGGGGCGTCTGAGTGGCTCAGTCGGTTGAGCGTCTGACTCCTGATTTCAGCTCAGGTCAGGATCTCGTGGTTCATGAGTTTGAGCCCTGTTGTCAGCACAGAGGCTGCGTGAGATTCTCTCCCTCTCTTTCTGCCTTCCCCCGCTTTCCCTCTCTCTCTCAAAATAAATAAACTTAAAAAAAAAAAAAAGCCAGTGCTCTCGAGAACATCCCAAGGTGCCAACTGGATGGTTAGGGATGGTCTCCTGGAGTCCTGGGGGGTGGGAAGAAGCCTCCACATGCAAAGTCCACTGGTGAGCATTCCAGCCAGACAGAATAGCATGTGCAAAGGTGCTGAGGTAGGAGAGTTTGCCGTGGTCCTCAGCCAAACAGGCCAGTATGACTGGATGGAGGGACCAGGAAGCAGGAGTGTACAACTGGAACTGATGACATAATCGAC
Source organism: Acinonyx jubatus (assembly GCF_027475565.1). Classification (NCBI taxonomy): domain Eukaryota; kingdom Metazoa; phylum Chordata; class Mammalia; order Carnivora; family Felidae; genus Acinonyx; species Acinonyx jubatus. Next base: position 10,563,613 of record NC_069385.1, on the reverse strand, counting down.
CTGGCCACTATGAGTAGGTGCTCAACAAATCTTAGCTATTTTATACTGTTATTAATAATTATGATTTTAAAATTCAGCCAACTCTGAGTTCCAGACACGGTATGAAACACTCCTTCAGTCACTAAACTGCCATATTTATCCTAGCTTTCTATAAAGAGGCCATTTCGGCACCTGTGGTGCTGAATACAGGCCAGCCAGGCATAAGACGTTTGCCTGGACATCTAACAATGATCTGAAAAGATTAAGATGCAGCATGTTGTCTGAAACTCCTGTTTTCCATCAGAAGACATTAAAACATCAGCCAGGACCTCCCCACCCCCCAGTGTCAGTAGGAAAGTTGTGAAACGCACCTGTTGGTCAGCAGAGATGTTGGGCCTCCACTCACCCCTGATGCCTTACGTCTGCTGTGTGATTTGGCACATGTCACTCGACTTCTCTGAGCACTGGTTTGCTCCTCTGTAAAGCAGGGATAATAATTATAAGGGGTGCATGGTGCAGAGGGTCACCTGGAGGGTCCAGTGAAATAACGTCTAAGTGTCTGTCAGGCACTGAGGGCCACGTGAAGGAAGCATGGGCCGACGGCTGCCTCCGTCATAATCGTCTCAGTTACCACCTCCTTCACCAGAAGGATAAGGAAAGGGAGACCCGGGGTCCTGAGCAGTAAGAAACGCCATCTTCCTGCCTCATTTTCCTGTGCAGGTGGCTTTCAGCCAGCCAAGGGGAGGAAAGATGATCTGACAAAGTTGCTCACAAGGACTGAAGTCAGATTTAGTGCAGGGACATGTGTCAGGCTAAATGTCAGCGGACAGTGTTGAAGGGAGCCACGCCTCACTCCTCACACGGGACCGTGACAGAGAGTGTGGGCCTTTTTTAGCAACTAAGCACAGGCTTGTGTCACAGTAGCCCAGCGATAGGGACGGGGGTCTGTCTCCGGCAGAACCTGCTCTCGGTGGGACGTGGTGCTCAGCGGCTGGGGGACCTCACACGTTAACTCCATGCCCATCAGCCACGTGAGTCTTGGCTTTCTCCTCGGCCACGAGGGGATGGCGGAAGAGCCGCCCACGTCTCGGCGAGCTGGTGTGGGTACAGGAGATGGCATATGGCTAACCTGCTTGGCACGGTGTGTGGAACACAGAAACCTTGAGCGGTAGCCCAGGGCAAGGCCAGCACCACCTTCAAGGCCGTCTGCGTCACTGGGGCGGGGCCGGGCAGGATACTGGCATCACTGAGCACGTGAGTGTGAGTGCGTGTGTGCAGAGGGCCACAATCCCGCCCGCATATCTGAGCCACGCTACAGCAGGTGCATGGACCCACCGAGCCCCGAGGCCCCAGATCCTTTCCTTCCGAGTCGCAGATGTTCGACAGGCCGCGTCAGCTACTCAGCCCTCAGTCTGGGCTCCGTATTGTAATTCTGTCTTTGGTCTGGCAGATCTTGGCGTGGACCACTGATCCTGCGGGCTGGAGGCTGGGCCTCTGGAAGGCCAGGCTGCAGGTGGTGGAGGGCATCCACTGGGAATTCGAGGTACAGCCACTTTACGGGGGAGGTGGGTGCACCGGGGAGGAGTGTAACCTTATAATTTTGCTGCCCCTCGAAAGAAAACTTTACATTTTAAATTAACAGCGTGTCCACTGCCAGTATTTGTGGTTACTACCTGTAACGTAAATCTCTTTTAGAGATGTGTGAGAACAGCATACATAATGAAATATCAACATGTAACTTGATTTAAAGTGGCTTTTCGTTAATATAACAAATGAAGTGTACCAAAATTTGAAAGTATATTCCTTTGGGCCTAATTAAAACACTGAACAAAATACATGTATATGTATATTTTAAATGAAGATGTTCAGCAACCAGAATTAGCTACAGAAATTAATTCAACTTGAAAAGTGCACCGTGAGTACATTGTTATTATTAACGTAGCCAATCCTGTTTCCTGAGATATCTCAAATAATGGGCATCTGATTTAGTGCCTGCAAGGGGTGACAAGTGGGCTTTGCTTTAAAAATACCGTAGTATTTTTAATACACAGTGGCTTATCCCACGGGTGTCTTAACTGTGCTGCCTTTTGGTCGGAGGAGAATTTTCTGGGCACCTGTGACAGCGTCAGAGAGCTGGGATCTCCTCCGACTGAGGAGAGCTTCCTTGGCCCAACTTCTGTGCACAAAGGGCAGTGGTCTCTGTCTTGGGAGGCTGTGGCCAGAGCTCAGGAAGGAACAGGCTCTCTTTCAATGGGCAATAGCCCTGACAGGCACCCAAGCTGGCATCCAGGAATGGGTCCCTGCGGCTGGCCTGAAGACACACAGAAAGGACTAGAGACTAACCATGAGAAGGCAGGAGCCGGGGATGAAGGAGAGGCAGAGGCAGAGAAGCAATGTGGTTCCACCGCTGAACCAAGGGCAGGGAATGAATGCATTTGCCATGACCCTCATCCCCTACTCTTTGGTGGCAGTAAACTAAAGGTGCACCGGAAACCCAGCAGAGGGGCCCCAGGCTCAAGGTGGGGCTCCAGGGGTCGGCACTCCAGGCTTGGGCAGCGAGTGGCTCCCTGCCGACAATTTTGGCCGGTGACAGAAGATACCCCAGAGGTCGGGGGACCGACAGAGAAACCTCCTTGCCCATGCACGTGACCCCTCAGCCATCTGGAACAGCGCCTTGTTTCTAGGGCTACGGAGCAGGACTTCTTACCATGACCCTCTGGGACGTGGATGGGCCTTAGGCTTGGCAGGAAATCTCTCCAGGCCCAGCAAGGCCCCAAGGACCAGGAGATCCCATCTGGGGACCAGAGAAGTGTGTGTGTGTGAGCACACGTGTGTGAGGATGAAACTACACAAAGATGGGCTTTCTCCAAACAGTGACCACATCTGTGCTGGCTGAGTGGCGACCTAGAACTCCAGTGGCAGGCGAGCCGTGTCACCCTTCTGTTCCTTTACGTCTACGTGGAGACATCGGTGGTTCCTGTCCTCCTAGGACTGATGTGAGGATTGGATTCAATACTGCGTACAAAGTATTATTCTTCAGAGCGCTAAGTACTTCATAATCGTTCATCACTATCCTGGTTTTTCTGTACGTTACTGGCTCATATTCCAGTCCCTGGGGGAGGGGAATGAAGCACCATAACAATAACTGATACTTGTACAGCAATATATAATTGACACATTACTTTTGTGTCCTGATCTCTGTTAAACGTGCAATGACACAGGCCAGGCCCTGGGTTGTTCTTCCTCCCTTTCGGAAGAAACAGGCTCTCAGGGTACAGACTTGCCCAGCACTACATAGCCCAGTGCTTCCAATCTGAATATCTGCCTTGGAACCCTGGGGATGAGGGAGGAAGCCCCCCCTCATGGACTCCAGAGAAAGCTCCGTAGAACCTTCTAGAACTTCCCTGACTTCCCTTAACAGGCTGGGGAAGAAGAAACTAAGCCAGGTGGGGCAGGTGCAGACAGCAAGGCTCAGCCTGACCAGGACCATCTCCTGAAAACACTTCCATTTGGTCAACAACTGGCTTTAATTCCACAGTTGCCACACCTGATTCCAGGGGGGAGGGAGGACCCAAGCCCCCAGGTCAAACGTCTCCATTTCTAGGTGATTTGTTGGAAGATGGGTGGCTTCTACCAACAGCTCTTAAATATTAACATATCTCATTGGACGCATATTAACAGGCACATCGTAAAGATTTCCGGGTTCGTGGGACTTCGGAGATCTCTGGTTGTCATGCACGGCCTTTTGCATTTGAAGGTGCTGTGTCGTTCCCCGTGAGCACCAGCCCAGGTGAAACCAGGCTGGGCCCCAGAAGAGGCCTTGCAGGGTGTGGTCAGCAGAGCTCACGCACCTCGTCTGGCTGCTATTGCTTTATTCAACCAGCACACGTGTTCTCCACGAAGAGGCCCAGAGAGCTTCCCTCTCCTGCCTGGCAGTCATCCCGGCTCCCAGATCAGCAGCGCTCAGCAACACCCTGTACCTCCAGGAGCACCTTCTCCCAGGAGTCCAGGTCTGGGGGTGGGTGCTGATGGGAAGCGGGGGAAGCAATCGGGACGGGAATCTGCCTATCGGAGGAAGCTGTGAGGAGAAGCCGAGGTGGAAAAGGTTGACTGGGCCTCTTCTGTCCTGAAAGGCAGTGGCCTGAACCCAGCCTTCAAAGGCCGGGAGGGACACAGGCTTCCATTCCAGGAGGGGAGGTAGACTGTTCCAGTGCGTGCACGGAACCTCCCTGGGTAAGAGCTTCAGCAGCTCACTGCTCCCCAAGAAGTGACGGAGACCAAAGGTAGAAGTGGACTTCGAGAGCTCCTGGATGCGTTCAGCAACTGAAGACAGGAGGTTCTGAAGGGAAGAGGACTGGAAGCGATGTGTTGGCTTCTAAACCGCTGGGGTAAAGGCCAGGTGGCCCAGGTCCAGCAGGGGCCTCCAAACACTTGCTGGTTCCCGACAGTGGGGGGGTCTTGCGGCCGTTTGCCTTAGCATTTGCTGGTTCCTTGCCTAGAACACCCTTCCTCTTGCTTTTGGCCTCTAAGATTCAGCCTTCATTGAATATTGTGTGGATTTGAGTGGTATTTATTTCTTTATTTTTTAATTTTTCTAAAACGTTTATTTATTTTTGAGAGACAGAGAACAAGCAGGGGAGGGGCAGAGAGAGGGAGACACAGAATCTGAAGCAGACTGCAGGCTCTGAGCTGTCAGTGCTGAGCCTGATGTGGGGCTGGAACTCACGAACCACTAGATCGTGACCTGAGCTTAACTCAGGTGCTTAACCGACTGAGCCACCCAGGCGCCCCTTGAGTGTATTTCAAGAAGAGGATTGGCAGGATGTGGATCAGGCTGAATTTGGTGTTGAGAGAGCAAGGAAGAGAAAGATGTCAACACAAGAAAAAAAATTTTTTTAATGTTTATAATTTATTTTTGAGAGAGAGAGAAAGGCAGAGAATCCCAAGCAGGCCCTAGGCTGTCAGCACAGAACCTGATGCAGGGCTCGAACTGATGAACCGTGAGATCATGACCTGAGCCAAAATAAAGAGTGGAGGCCTAACCGACTGAGCCACCTAGGCATCCCAGGGCAAGTGTTTTCAATGTTAAAGTGCTTGGGGGGTGTAGCTTTTGCAAGTAGTGGGGACATTGGAAAGGAGAGTGAGTCCCTGAACAGGGAGATGCTCTCCTTCCTTTTCAACAGGGTGAACTTCCTGTCAGCAGTATAGCCATGGAAGACAGATGAAGTCACCAGCAAAGAACACTTCGAAGACTCAGGCCTGAGGTGGTAATGTGGAAGTCATTCAGGGTGCTGGTGGCAAGAACTGGGCTTAAGGGGAACACACTCAGGCTGGGGGAGGCAAACGCAGGCTAGGTTGGTGGGGGCAGCCCGCAGGAAGTGGGCATAGACCAGGCACCCTGGCCTCTAGCAATTTTAACATGGTCACATCAACTCGCTTTCTTTACTGCTCTGGAAGGTAACCCAAAGCTCCTGGATTCAAAATCTTATGCCACTGCTCAAATATAACAACAACAAAAAACATTCTTTAGCACTTGGAACTTGCTAGTTGATGGCTCTACCGAGAGCCCGGGCAGGAGTGGAGCTGGGACGTACCCTGCCAGATAGGAGGGTGGGGTGGGTGGCTCCCCCAGCCTTCAGTTACCAGAAGAAAATAGGATTCTGCCAAGAACTGAGGCTCCAGGCTACGCCCTCCTCTGCCTTGGGCCGCAGTCCGCACACAGGCCCCCTGGACCGTCATTAACCCTGGAGTCCTGGACGCCTTGAGTGGGGGTTACAGGCCGCTCCTGAGCAGGGCAGAAGGTGGCAGAGGGAGTAAAATGCCTCCTTCCAGGGGCATAAAAGCAGGCGGGGGCTTCCCATGACCGGGAGAGGAGGAGGGAGGCGGAGAGCCAGGAGGCCCTCTCCCCGCCCCCCCCCCCCTCCGGGGAGCTCTACAGGGGAAAAGAGGGACCCGGGAGAGGGGACGCTGGGCAAGGCCTCTCAAGTCGCTGCGGTGGGTGGCGTTGGGACGACAGACGCAGGCTGCCGCGGCCCCTCTCGCGGGTTTGGGGTCCGTCGGCCTCAGCCCCCCTTCGGGGTGGGGTAAGTGCTGCCCGGGCCCAGGCCGAGCAGGGCTGGTGCCCCGCGGCCCAGGACGCGTGCCCAGGTCGCCTGCGGGTGAGGCGGAGGCAGAAGCAGGCTGGGGGCACACGGACTCGTCCCCTCGAGGGCGCCCTCCCTGGGGCCCACGCAGGACTCCGACCTCTGCCCGCGACAGCGTGGACGGGTTCGGCGGCCCTAAACCACCCAAACCTCCACCGGCCAGCGAAGCATTTGCTGCTCCCTCAGGCGACAAAAGACTCCCCAGGCGCGCGGCTCCGGGTACAGCGCCCCCCAGAGCCAAGGCCCTGAGGCTGGCCGCGAGCGCCTCCGCGCCAAGGTCAACGACGGCCCGGCTGTCTGGCGCCTCCCTTTCCTCCTCCCGAGCGCTCAGCTCCATAGGGACTGGGCCGCAGGACCCACACCGTCTCCGATCCGGGTTCCCCACGGCTCGGGGAGCCCAGGCACCATCTGGGTACGTGTGCGTCGGGGATACTTCGGGTCACGCACAGATTCGGAGCCGCCCGGGACCAATCACTCAACCACTGGGCGAGCAGCAGGAAGAATGCGCGTTTCAAACCAGCACCGCCCACCCCTGCCGGCCCAACCTTGCCGCCCTGGCTGGAAATTGGGCGGCGCTGGGTCCACAGGCTTGTGCCCTCTCCTTGGCGCTTTGGTACCCCCTGTGACAGTCACGTCCCAGCCCACCTGCTGACTGACGGGCGCCATGCCCTAGATCGACTTGGTGCAGGCTGAGTAATGATGCTCGGGGTGGAGGGGCACGCAGAGGTGTGAGAATTCCATGTCAGCCTGCGGTCCTAATTGGAAGTGGATGTTAAAGATGAGAAATTCAGTTTTGCAAAGTGAAATGTCATGGATTTAGAATCTCAAACCCACCCCTAGCCTTTGGTATTTGACTATCTTTATCCTTGGCAGTGTGTGATTTCCCATGTTTCAAAGAAAGAACTTTAAAGGTTCATAAAGCTCCAAAGATTTCAAATAGCTCTTTTAAAAGCACTTTGATGGTTTAAATGCAGACACATGCATTACATATCTCTTAAATTACACAGGGTTTTAAATCTAAGGGAGAATGTCTTAGGCAAGATGGATTAGAGTTTTGTCTTGTGCAGGTAGTTTTTGAAACAGTGTTGGTAACATTCAGGTTGGTAGGGGGAAGAGAAGAGAAAGGGGGCGTCGGGGAAGGATGCTCAGACTTCCCGCCGCCTGGTCCCACCGAGGCTCTCAGAGCAGAGTGAAGACACATCCCTGGGGGCCTTCATGTTCCTCCCAGGCCAAGGCAGGGACACGGCCATCCATACTGGGCTCCTGAAGGGCTGTGGATGAGCTCCTCCAGGGAGGCGCGTGTGCTTCCTCATGCCTTCTCCACCCAGATCAGCAGTGAATGAATGAATGAATGAATGAGACAAAGAACAAATGGATGTAGCCATCATATCTCCATTCTTGCTACATTTGCAGCTTGCCCATGGCCTAAAGTGATTGATCGTTTCAATCTTCCCAGGTCAGGCCTTCAAGAAACTACTAGCAACCAGAGGCCCTAACCCAGGAGGGAAGGCAGTTTGGCATATGGTGAGCTCAGTCTTTGGAGTCAGGCTGCCCGGACTTGAATTCTTGCTCTGTCACTTCTTATATGGGTTATCTCTTTAATCTTCAGTGTCCTCGCCTATTAAAATGAGATCACAGTGGTCCTTTCGTCACTTGGGTTGTTGTCAGGGTTAACCTAGATACGTGTAAAGCCTACAGCAAAGGGCTTGGCCCACAGGCACCTTTAAGGCTACATCGTGGCGGGTGATGGTGGTGATGGTGGTAATGGCACTACTCATGGCTATATACTAATGATGATGGCGGTGATGCCAGTCGTTCCGCAGGCTCTCTCACCCGCACAGCTATGGCAGCTGGTAGTCCTGCAGGATGGTAGGGTTAGCGCTCCCCTCCTCCCAGGCCTGAGAGCTCCATCTGTTGATGAAGTGGATGGTGCAGGAAGGCAGACTCTCCCACCCTGCGTGGGCACAGGGAACTTTGCTGGGGTTTCTACAGCTGCCAAGGAGTCCTTGAACAGCCTTGGCCTTGGGCATGTGCAATGATGGAGAAAAGATGAGAGTTCTTTGAGCTATTTCCTAAAGCAATAAACTTGGCAATGCCATTTGCTTAGAACTGAGGGCTTTTGGAAGAGAACTTCCAGGGGTCCCAAGCCTTCCAGAGAGGCAAAAGTATTGGTGAGCAGGTCCTGTGGATGGACCCTGTCTATCCAGACAGCTTCCCCTCTCCAGCACTCCCCTGAAGCCCTTTGCACAGAGAGAAAAGTCCCTTTGAGCACACCTCACCCCTCCCCAGGAGTCCTCGGTCACTCTTCCGTACCCCTGACTTGACAAGATACCTGTTCTTATTTGGTTTGTGTACTTGCTCTAGATTTGTTCATGCATCTGGCTCCTGTGCCCCCCTTCCAGCTGGGATTATAAGGCTCTGGAGGGCAGGATCCCCGATTTGCTTCCTCAAATGTCTCACAAAGCCCTTAGTAGATACCAGAGGGGCGCCCCACATTCAGCATCCCCCCTGTGCCTAGCACCACGAATTACACATCCTGGGCATTGGCTAATGCCAGTGAATAGACAGATAGCTGGGGACAGAGGTGAGGGTGCATGTTACTTACGTTCTCAAGGCAAGCTCTGCTCTTGACCTTCCTGACTCAGGTGGCCCCAAACGCTGTGTGCTCGGGGCCATAGTTACATCTAGGTGGGACCATCAGAGGCCACCACGCGAGGTCCCTCTGGAGGTGAGCCACCCAGCCACTCCAAACATATGTCTCATGTCGTGAACAGCCTAAGAGCTCCTGGAAAATTTGCCTCCTCTCGCTCATTAAGAAACTCTTTGTGATTTTTAAGCCATCGGTATTATGAGATTTTTAAAAACGAATTCCTCATCCAGGCAATTCTCATTCCAAACTCAGAAACGCTCCAAATCTCAAAACCCTCCCCATCAGAACGTGCGGTTAAAAGTGCTAACCCTTGATTTTACCAGGTGATCCATTGTGGGTTTGGGGCTGCCGGGGTGGGAACTGAGCTAGAAAATCCCAACAGACTGCCACCATCACCCTAATCTCTCTCCATTACAGAAACGGATGGCAAGACGGGGATTACTGTGCCTATAAATCAGTGTTGTGTTCTGGATAATCTAATACATTTTTCAAGTGTTGTTCTCGCCGTTTGGCATGCACGGAACTGCTCGGTTGGCACAAAGTTTGCAATCAATCTCTCCTGCCTGCTCCCCACGCGGCCTCGCCACCTCCTCGAACCTTCCTAATATTTTATACATAAACCGGTTTGGATTCACGGGGCATTCCAGCTAGTAAATGCTCTGAAGATTCATCTTTATGGACTAGCAGCCCAGCCTTGTAGCGTCTCAGCTTCTCAAGATGAAAAGGAATTTTATTTGGTGTGTTATGCCACGCGGGGAATGGCTGCTGGCGGGTTGCTAGGTTCTATTATTATCGTGTGTGTTCTTCTCCCGGGAGGATGAGGCAAGGCCTCACGGGTGGGGCCCTCAGAAAACTGACAATCCTTATTTCCCCTCTTCTTCCCAGACCCTCCCGACAGTGTGTCAGGGCCCCGAGAGGCTCCCCAGGACCCCAGGGAACGGGGGTGGCGAGTTTTGAGCGATCCAAGTGCATGTCTCCGCTAGCCTGCATCCCTGCACTGGGGGAAGAGGGTTGGGGCATCCACTAGATTAAGACAACTGTTGGGGGGAGGGGAACAGCCCCACCAAAGGGAAAGAAAATAGTGCAGTTTCATTTGCTTTAAAGCACAGCCTCGTAATAAATGTGCACAGCAAATGTGCTGAGCAAACACCTCGGCGTTCATCAATATGCGGGGCCTGTTTATTGCCTCATAAACTTGGAAGCAAGTGATATTGTCTCTTAAATCAATGGCTGTGTGGACAGCCTTGGCGCTCCAGGAGAACAGGACATCCAGGCCACGCGGCGCTTAAATTAATGGCTGGAGCAGTGACTGAAAGGTGCTTAGTCACTGCTGGGGGATTAGGAGCCATTTCCAAGGATGCAGAGCATCCTTAGTACGTATCTGTGCCAGGATGACAGGCCAGGGCACCTGGCATGCTGTGGGGGTCTCCTCACCCATGAGCTGTGCTACAGAAGGCACAGAAGGGGGGCCAATGCCCCAACCCTGGGGGAGGAGAGAGGGTCTGTTTGTCTGCCTCTCTAGACTGTGGGTCCTCGAGAGCTGGTCTGGGTCCCTCCATTCTGGACCCCCAGCACCTGCATCAGGCCCCAGCTGGAGTAAATACTGGAAGAGGGTGGGAGGGGAGGAAGGCAGGCAGCCAAGTTAAGAAAGGAGACCATGGGAAGCCTGCGATGAGGCTAAATAGAGATGATGAATGGCCTTGCCACGCTGGGAGGCACCGCTTCCGAGGCAGGATGGGGACCAAGACACCTGCCACCGAAGGGGGCTTTCGTGTCTATGAAAAGAGAGACGTTCATCGGGCCCTAATGAAGGGCCAGTGCAGGGGGCATCTTCAAGCAGAGCCAGACTCCCTGTGGTGCCCTGAATGGTGATACCCCAAAAGATAGATGTCCACGTCCTAATCTCTGGCCCCTGTGAATGTGATCTTATTTGGGGAAAAAAGGGTCTTTGCATATATAATTAAGGATCTTGAGAAGATTATCCTGAATTATCTGGGTGGGCCCTAAACCCAAAGACAGGTGTCCCTATGGGAGAGAGGCCGAGGTAGGTCTGAGACAAGACAGGAGATGAAGAACAGAGGAGACAGAGGCAGAGTGATGTGGGGACAAGCCACAGAACACCAGGGATTGTCAGCAGACACCATAAATTAGGAGAGGGATGAACAGATTCCTGCCCCCAGTCCCGAACCTTGATTTCAGACCTCTGGCCTCCAAACCATGAGAGAATACATTTCTGTTATTTTAAGCCACCATGGATATGGTAATTAGGGATAGCAGCCACAGAGGCGAAGGTGTGCCTCCTCCCCAAACTTGGGCTCAGAAAGGCACGTTGTCTTCCAGGCAGGTGCTCCTGCATTCTTGGGGACAACAGGTTCTGGCCAGCAGTGCCTGAACCCACGGGGACGGCCCGGCCTAGCAGAGTGCTGGAAAAACTCAGCGACCCTGCTTTCCTTCCTTGGTCTCAGCAAGTGCTCTTATAGCACCATCCAAAGCACAGGAGGCCTTTTATGCCTGCATTTGTTAACCCATTCAGGTGCTCCAAGACTCCTGCCAGGTAAAAGTCTCAAAGCAGCAATCACCCCTGGAATTTTACTGAGGTCACAATGAACCTTGGGGACATGGAACAGGAGCCTGTGATGCCAGGCATGTGGTTTGTACCTGGGCCGTATATGTTGCCTCGGGTGGTTTCCTTGTCTAGACCCCAGTCACTTTCAAGTTCCATGTTTATTCTCACCGCCACCCGAGGTAGTTGCATCTCGACTTTTCTCCTTGGTTTTCCCTTCATAGCCCCCCACCACTGACCCAATCCCTTCCACCTGGGAAGAGTGGGCAGCCTCTAAGCCCAAGAAAAGTCATAATTCAGTCATTTTGCAAGTTGGTGAATTAATTGATTGACTGACGTGGTGGAAGTTTATAGGGAGGAAGTTCCCTTGGATAAATTAAAGAAGGTGCCATGGGCAAAAATCTGGTCTTCTCTCAAGAGCCTCCTATGACCTTGATAGTTTTCAGTGTGGTTTAAAGGTAAACTGTCTACCTTAAAGGATCAGAAGTCCCAAAGCATTCACACCCAGAGACAAAGTCCTTCCTCTCACAAGGGGCTCACGGGAGACTGTTATGGGCTCCAGAACGACAATTTATTAATCTACAGTGAGAAACAGGCTCAACTATGTGACATTGCCAATATTCAAATACTTTCGAACTACAGGAGTGGCAATTTCATATGATCCAACATTAATACCACCATGGGGATCTGAAATACTCAGATCTGTATGCCCACAATTGTCCCCTGCAGGCCCCCTATGTGGGAAGCCCAATTATAATCAAAGAGGTACTTGGTGAGCAATGAACCGGAGCAAGGATTCTGGGGCTCGATGGTGAGAAACAAAAAAGCAGGCCCTGGCAGCTGTCAGCTGGGAGCCGGCCTGGTACTCACAGCTAGGCCATGGTGTTCTTTTGTTGAACAAACACAATTTCACTGAACACCAACATCGAACAAGGTCACTCTGTGACCGGGATGGGAAGAGACAAAAACAAGGCCACTCCTGTAATCATGTCTGAACACAGACAAAAAAACCCAAGCATACTGTTTAAACCACAAAATGACCGCCTGTGCCTCCTTCCCACCTGGTGTGAATGACAGCCACTTTGCCAATTCCAGCCCCAGCCTCACTCATTCATCCACCTCCTAGATAAAATTAGTGATGCCCAGTCCTACCCAATTTCAACGTTCTGATACCCCATCCAAAGCGACAGCCTCCAACATCACCTAGTGTGAGCTGAAATCCTATAAAATGGTCCCTCCACCACCTCCTTACCAAGATACCCCAAGATTCCCCATAGTGTGCAGTCTCCCTGGAGGCAACAAGTACCAAGAAACCCAACTTTGTTCAACTACCTGTGTGTTCCTGGCGTCTTTGGAGAGTGGGCATTGATCATGGCATGAGATTTTGCCAACCAGACCTATCCAACTCTGCATCAAGGATAGGCCCACCATGACCACCACGACCACCATAATCACTTTGACCATTATTATGACCACCATCACCATCACCATAATCACTTCCACCATTACTATAGTCACCACCCCCATAATCACTACCACCATCATCACCACCCCAGTCACCACCACCACCCTGCTAAGTGATTGATATACATTTTATCATTTTATCCTTCTTCAACTCTGTAGGGTAATTATAGTTATCTCCATTTTCCCAGGTAAAGCTATTGTGACTCAGAGAGACTCAGAGAGACTCAAGATCACACAGCTAGGAAATGGCAGAGCAGGGGTTTGAAACCCAGTCAGCCAGGGATACTCTACTGATTCTCACAATGCAGAATACTGCAGTGCTCAGCCCAGAGGTATCCTGTGACCTCCTCAGTCTCCCCTGTGCCCCCCAGCTCCTCCTCCTGAACTTGGATATGAGCTGCCAGCAGCCGCTTTCGTCACTCTCCCTGTGCAATCCTAGCTGACCCCCATCTGACTAGCCCACTGTTATGTTTCTTTAAGGTGGTTGTGCACACGTTTGCTGTGGTCTCTTCTCCTTTTTTAAGTAGGCTCCATGCCCAATGTGGGGCTTGAACTCACGGCCCTGAGATCAAGAGTCAGATGCTCTACCAACTAAGCCACCCAGGCACCCCTGCTCTGGTCTCTTCTGTGTGGATTTCATAGTTTAACTTTTACAGGGAGATCCTATTTCCTTCTTATCCAAGCTCCTGAATCTATCTCCCTGTTGCCTCCATGTGCCAAACGCAGTGAACACATAAATTCTTTCCAGAGCCAAGAATAGAAACTAAGATTTATGAGTCCCCATCTATTACTGTAACCAGCAGGATCACTTACTCCCCATATCCTTTATTTCATGACCATATTTTTCTTCATAAATGGCACCTTTTTAAGATGTTACATAAAGAGGCCCAATTCAAAGTTTTAAATTCAAATTATTTGGGCTATCTGAGAACATACTAGGCATCTGAACTACGGATGGAAAATACCCTTTTTACATGCTTGAATAAGTCCAAAACAGCTTAAAGGATTTCTTCAATTTAAAAAAAAAATAATTCACTTCTGGACTGAGGAAAAAAATATGATAAATTTCTACACAAAGGCAATGCCTTGAGAGAGAAATAGCTTAGGTGGCTGTGAAAATCAAGGGCTTTGTAGGGAATGCAACCCAGTCTACAAGCAAAGCTTCCTCGGGCTCATAATGTAGATGTCAAGGGTGTTTTCCAGAGGACAGGGCTCAGGTGGATTTAGGGGCTATCTGAATTCTGAGATTTCTTCTTCAGATGTATGTGTTAGTTACAGAGGGGGGTTAAAGACCCACCGGGGACAAAGACTAGAAGCTGTAATTGGTCTTACCATACAGTGTTGTAAGTTCTTTTTGATGCTATTGAATGTGAAACAGGGACTTCTTAGGACAAGAGGAGTCTCAACTTGGCACAATTCACAGGCCTTGCAGCAAACCCCCACACGCCATGGGGAATCCCCCCTTATCTTTCTGGTAAGGTGTTCTGTGGTCCAGAAGCAGCTTCCCAAAATCTGCAAAAGACCCTTCTCTTGCGCTGATGGCGGCCGGCTTACACAGCACCATGCGCAGAGCACTTCCCGGGCCCAGCCACGAAACCGCAGCCCAGCGTTTGCTGTCTGCGGCCCTGGCGGGCCTGCCGTGGTACCGCGCCCCAGCCACGCTGCCCAGAGAGGGACCCTGCTCTCCAGGCTCTGGGGCCCCTCCGGGCTCACAGAGGAGTCACTCTGCCTGCAAACTACCACACAGCAAGGGACGCCATGCCTTTGTCTTTCTTGAGAAAAACCTTGAAACTATCCTGGAGGCCTCCGGAATAGTGTGAGTACCCAGTGACTTTGCTTTCCTTAATGCATCATTTCTAAAAGAGAAAAAAGAATTGTGTAGACTCCATAGAAACTTGCCTCATCTACTTTGCTCCCAGACGACCCCCTCCCGTGCAACAAAACGCAAAAACAAACAACAAAACCCAACAACCCCATCTCCCTAAAGACCTTGGCAGCTGCCAGCAAAGGAGGACAGACATGCTGTCCATGGATGTCCAAGAGGTGACATTCTGTTGTTTTAGTTTTAATATCTCACAATGGTGATTGCAGCCAGAAACAAGAGCATTCCAAGGCTCCCTGTCTTACCGCCTCCTGCTTGGCCCTTTGGTGCATGGGATTAGTGTCACCCCTGCTATGGGGTCCAGTACCCCCATAGAGTAGCAGATCGTCAGCAAGGATCTGCATTTTCTACAAACTGTCAGACCCTCCAAGCCCTGGGCTGGTGAGTGCAAGTGGGTCCCTCCACCCGGTGCACCCCGCACCTACCTGCACCCTGCAGCCTCTGGCTCCCCTTGCCCCCTAAGCACCACCCCTCCAGCCCAGCCCCTGCTGGCCTATAGCAGACTCATCCCAGCAGGCAGGAGGAGCCCTGGGGGGGGGGGGGGCATCTGCTACCAACCCCCCCCACCCCTGCCCCAGGCTTAGGGGCTCCTCTCTACAGGCACCAGCAGCACCCTTTGAACATCCGGCCATCCGGAGTGGCAAGGCCAAGACAACACAGCCGCAGCAGCATCAGAAATACATGGATTTTTGGTACAGCCACGAGCCCCATCCAATTAAAAATATTCACTGGCATGTTCCAAGTCTTTATTCCTGCCAAGTGAGTTGACTGCCGCTCGCACAGAACAATGCTATTTGTCAAACATGACCTCATTTTCAGAACTGATCAGAGAAGTTTTGAAGCACAACCTTCCCCCATTACTAGAAGGTCTAGAGGTTTTCCGGGGTGATCTTACTCCACAGTTAGGCCTCTTTCCTTGTCTGGGGACTGGAGCTGTGGGAGTTTAGGTTTTAAGTTCTCTATTTAGGGTTAGTGAAACAGGCCAAGCTGCTGAAGAAGAGACAGGCAGGGGGAGAGAGAGAGAGATGGCATGTGTAATTCCTGCCTGGGAAGTATTTGGAAACTGCTGGTGGGGTGGGGGTGGGGGGCCGATGCTGTAGCCATTAGAAATTACAGAGCAGGGGTGCTTGGGTGGCTCAGTTGGTTCAGCATCTGACTCTTGGTTTCAGATCAGGGCATGATCTCACGGCTTTGTGGGTTCCAGCCCTGCATCAGGCTCTGAACTGGCAGTGCAGAGCCTCCTTGGGATTCTCTCTCTCTCACCCTCTCTCTCTGCCCCCCGCCCCACTTGCACTGTATCTGTCTCCCTCAAACTAAATAAATAAACTTAAAAAAATAGGGGCACCTGGGTGGCTCAGTCAGTTAAGTGTCCGACTTCTGCTCAGGTCATGATCCCACAGTCTGTGAGTTCAAGCCAGCATTGGGCTCTGTGCTGACAGCTCAGAGCCTGGAGCCTGCTTCAGATTTTCTCTCTCTCTCTCTCTCTCAAAAATAAACATTAAGAAAAATTTAAAGTAAATAAAAATAAATATAGTACTGGTGTATAGTTTGAAAAAATTAAAAAAAGAGAGAAATTACAGAGCAAACCATGAACACATATCTCTTACCATTACATAAAAGATGAAAGACAAAATAGGAGGGAAGTAAGTCAAATACATGCCCCAAGAGGACCCATATATGTATATCCAAGAGACCAGTCCCTTGGTGGAAGCAGTAAATGGAAGGGAAAAGACAGAGACTGATATCAGACTAACCTGAGTTTCAGTCCTGGCTCTGCCACTTAGGAGTTGTGTGACCTTAGGCAAATTACTTAACTTTTCTGAAGGCCAGTTGAATCATCTCTAAAATCTGGCTATTCATACCTTCCTTCAGAAACTCAATGGCATTATCATTTATAAAACCTCTCTAGCAGGAGGTAAATACTACCGCCTAGCCTAAGAGTAGGTGGGGGTGCCTGAGTGGCTCAGTTGGTTAAGCATCTGACCTCAGCTCAGGTCATGATCTCCCAGTTCATGAGTTCAAGCCCCACATCAGGGTCTGAGCTGACAGCTTGGAGCCTGGAAACTGCTTCCGATTCTGTGTCTCCCTCTCTCTCTGTGCCCCTCCCCTGCTAGTGCTATCTCTCTCTGTCTCTCAAAAATGAATAAATGTGAAAAAAGATTTTTTTTAAACAAGAGTAGGTAAATATTGGCAAATAGTACGTATTGATGAACAACTTTCTGCAACTTTTGGCAATCTTCCTAAGGTCTCCGTGCACAAGTCTGGAAGTTTATCAAGAGTCTGTATTTAACTTTTTCCATTCTGGTTGAGGATAACAGAAAAAGAAATTATATAAAAAAAGAAAGAGAAAGAAAGAAAGAAAGAAAGAAGAAAGAGAAATACACTGAGAAATCCCACCTTTCTTCCTAGAGATATTCTTTATGATTCCAAACTTTTCAAACATTTTTTATCCCAAATATCTGATACAGAGGTGCCAGATGGGAGGGGGTAGGGAGTAATCTGTATGTTGACCCAGGACACTGAGCTGTAGGTCCCTGACATCAAATTAACCATCATTTTGTCATATTGCACTCTTCCAAAATAACTTTTTCTAGAAAGTAACCCAATTATTTCTGACTTACATTTGCGGTTCCATTGTTCTGCACCCTCACCAGAACTAGGTATGGTCAGTCTTTTCAATTTAGCCATTCTTTTTGTTTTGGGGTTTTTTTTGTTGTTTTTTGTTTTTTTGAGAGAGCGAGAATGAGAGTTCAAGTGTGAGTGGGGAAGAAGGAGCAGGGAGAGAATCCCAAGCAGGCTCCACAGTCAGTGCAGAGCCTGACATGGGGCTTGATCCCTGGACCCTGGGATCAGCCCAACCGACTGAACCACCCAGGTGCCCCTAATTTAGCCATTTTAGTAGGTGTGTAGTAGTATCTTATCAAGGTTTTCATTTATATTTCCCTAGTGATGAATTTTTTCAGCCATCTTTCCTGTGTATCTTCTTTGGCGTTTTCTGACAATTTGGTAAATTGTCTGTTCAGATCTTCTGTCTAGTTTTTAATTGTGTTGTTTATTTTCTTTGTTGTGGAGTTTTGAGAGTTAAAAAAAAATACAATCTGGGTATAAGTCCTTTATCAGATAGGTATTGTTCAAATATTTTCTCCCAGTCTTGGTGTGACTTTTTCATTCTATTTTCTTTTGAAGAGCAAAAGTTTTTCATCTTGACGAAATCCAATTTATCACCTTGATTCCCTCTTATGCGAGTCCTGCATTTGGTGTTGTAGCTAAGAAATCTTTGCCTAAACCAAAGTCACACAACTTTTTCCTATGTTTTCTTCTACAAGTTTTACCGTGTTCTTCTACATGCATTGAGGTGTGTGGTCCATTTTAAGATAAACTTTGTATACGGTGTGAGGTTTGGATGGAAGTTCATGTTTCGCAGATGGATATCCAGGTGTCCCAGCATCATTTATTGAAAAGACCATCCTTTCCCCCCATTGAGATGCCTTTGCACCTTTGCTGAAAATCAACTGACCATCTATGTGTGGGTCTATTCTGGAGAGCATCTCGATTTTCACCATATAGTCCTGTATTGAAATTCTCAGCTGCCATGATGCCCAGACAGGATCCTCTCTCACTCCACGAGTGCTGCTCACTGGTGGGTCCCCACCACAGGCAGCACTGACGGCTCTTCTACAGCCTCAAAGCTTCTTGAGCCTCGCCTTAGTGGGGCTGGCTGCAGATGCATGCACAGATCTCCCAGAGGTCAGGGAGGGGGGCCCACCACATTTTCCAAGAGTGCACGCCCCCCACTGGAACATAGTACTGGGTACCCAAGAGGCTCTGAAGCCCTGGCCAAGCTGGAGGACCCAGGGCTCCCCCACATCCTCTCACCCTCCACCCTAGCACACGACCTCCCCCCTTGTCTTCTCTTCATTCCAATCAGGCCGGAGAACCTTCAAGAGAAATATTGATTAGAAGTCCTGTCTGCCTTACAAAAACACGGGAGGTTAACTCCTCCGGCAGAGCCCATCTTGGCCGCCTATCTTCTTGCAGCTGCCTGGGGAGGGCTGTACTGAGAGAGAGGAACATCAGAGGAATCGCTCGCTTATTTCCCCAGCAGTTAGGAATTAGATGAAGTCATAACCAGGTCTACACTTGGCAGAGCACCTGGACACAATAGTATGCTTAATGAAATGATTAAATGTCTCCGCAGCGGAGCCCCATTTCATTTATGTAACTTTTATTGACCTGTAATGAAGGTCTGCCAAAATACTAGCACAGCATGGAGGGGCACAAGCGAGGCATCCACCAGCAGGCAGGGTCTAGACTGACCTTGTGGTCCCCCCTCCTTCCCCAAGCTGGAGAACTCCTGCCATTGTCCTCAGTCTTTCATCCACATCTCCTGTAGACAACTGAATGGGTACCCCGACCTGGAAAAAATCACAATAAAAATGTTACCCTTTTCAAAGTAAACTGGCCCTGGCCAGGCAGGAACGCAGAGGGCTGTGTCCTTAACTTTCCCACCTCTCTCAAGGAGGAGGCACTGCCTTCAGGACATTCAGGTGGCTGAAAACCATGTGGTGAGTATCCAGAGACATCCCTCAAGGTGGCCCACCAAAAAGAAATTCTTAAAAGGGTGAGTTTTAATGGTAAGATTCATTTGAGGAGCTCATTCATCCTATCCCTTCTGCAAGGTCCACAAAGCACCTTATCACATTAAGGGCTTTGAGAAGCCCTTCTGCAAATTCACCCAGAAATCTCCTAAACTACGTTAAGAACACCTTTTTTCCCCCCCCCGCCAAACATCTGTTAACACCAGGGAACTTGGTTGAGAAATGATGTTCCCCCCCAAATGCCATAAGATGTTCTGATAAAAAGTGTCTGTCGCTTTATTCTATTCAGCTTAGAATCAGTGAAGGGTGAAGACAATGAGGAATTTGGGGTTTCCCCGGGCTCCCTGCCTGCTTCTCTCTGGCACCCAGCTTGGGATGTGGGAAAGAAGCGATGACATCTTCCTGCCACGCTGGTATGTGTGTGTTTGGGGAGCGGGGGAGGGGGGGGGATTGCAGAATCCCCAGCCAGAGCTCTGCCACTGACTAGTTGATTAAGACTGCCTGAAACGCCTAGATCAGAAGAGTCCACCTCCCCAAAGTTAGCACGTATTGACCTCTGATGACACAGTCCGTTTCTAGCACATAGTTGTCTCTTCTTTCCTCTCGTGCTAGTTTGCCACAGATTTATTTTCTCCAAATATCACAACTGAATTAAAAACATTTTTTCTCCCCCCCCCCCCCAACACTTCTGTACCACATCCCTCCCCTTCTCCAAAGTCACCTCTGGGACTAGAGGGCCAGCTGCGGAAAACTCCCAATCTGTCTTTTAAAGGGTGTCAGCCACTTTTAAGTGGCTACCCCTCCTCAGCTTAGTGCCTCCGCCGCCACGAACGTGGAATTAGATTAAGCGCCGGTTGTCCCCCTGTCCCCGTGAAAAGCTCTCCGCACAGTCGGGCAGCGGAGAAACCACCGAGTCAGCAGCTCAGACTCCTCCCCCACCCCTGTCTCCCTCGGCTCCGGGCACTGGGTTGTCATCTGGAGCGAGAGCACTCATTCTAATTCTTTATGCCTTGTTATTCTGTCAATTTCTTAATCTATTTATGCTGACTTTATTTTTAGTGTGCCTATTGTGACAGCAAATCCTGAAATTGCCTTGGTTGTTTTCTGAAAATGGCCGTTACCAAACCATAACGCAGACCCCGACTAAAATAATGTGAGCCCCAGGCGGTTTCTGGCGCCCACAGCGGCTGTCTACTTTTAGAGCTGCATATCAATTCTCCCCTCGGAGAGGCTGGCCCGGGAGGCGGCTAGGAACGCAGCCTGGTGTCGTATTTAGATGAGCGTCTCTGGGTCTCGCTGAAAATGCTCGCTGCCTCCCCTTTGGGAGAATTTCTTCAAACATTAATAAATTCCCTCCCCTCTCCCTATCTTTTGTTGGCAAACTATAAAAAATGCACATGATCCAGAAACCAATTAATTTTTAGAAGGTTGCAGCTGTTTTGCTGTATTCACAAGACATGGTGGGCACATTTAGGGTGTGTGTCTGCGAAAGCACACACATGTGGAAGGCATCCGACCGCTCATCACAGACGCATCAGATCTCCAGATATGAGCCATCATTCAGCCTCGTCAATGCCAACACATGCGTTTCAAAGCGCATTCCACTCCCAGAGAATCAGGAGTTGCTAAGGGGCACACAGAGGCCAGAAGGCGGCCACAAGACAGATACCCAGTCACGATAATGCGTCACCTCCTGGGACCAAGGAAATGCTCTCTCTCTTCTGGTGCTTCTCCAAATGTCAAAATAGTATCCCTGGAGGAGAACACCATCAATATTCCTCTGCCTCCCATTACATCACCCCATGGCGGTCACGGCCCACCTAGCAGCCACTGCCCATCTCTCGTCTCACTTTGCTGGGAGCGGTTGGATTTGGTTGAGGTAGAGGGATAGTGGTTCCATTTTGTCAACCTCCCAAGGCACCACCGTGCTTGATCTAAGCACAACACTGTGATCCCACGATGCTCGGAGACCGGGCATGTGACCCAGTTGTAGCCAATGAGACACAGGGCAAGCCTGCTGATGGGGTTTTGGAGGCTCCTGATGTCAAGCTACTCTGGCGAAGTCAAGTAAGGAAAATGCCGTTGTGCACGTCTGCCACCTTCCTGTCCCAAAGAACACTTCTGTGTGCTGATGTGATGGCCGTGGCTTGCTGGTGTCTCATGACCACGAGGTGGAAGGCCCAGGATGGTGGAGCGGAAGCCATCCAGCACCTGTGCCCATCCTGGGCCAGCAGATCTCCGGACTCCTGGCCGTGTGAGATAATTACCTCTCTTCATTGCTCAGCTACTGTTTGTCAGGTGCTTTGTTACTTGTGGGCAAAAGCATTCCTGATTGATACAAGGCTCTCCGGGTTGGAAGAGACGTACGGCTATGTCATCTAGAATCACTGCCACGGGCTGCTTGGCTTCCTGCTCTGATACGTCCATGGGGTGATCTTCTAAACTGTGCTCCAACAAGCAAAGAAGAGAACCTGTGCTCTCCTGGAGCACCCGGGCTGCACCGGCACCTCTGCTGGGAAGTCTTCGTCCTGTGAGGAGCCACTCCCCTAGTGTTCTGGAGAGAGTGGCGCCGGAGAGAGAGGCATGGGGGCTGCTCCCACAAGCGGTGCTGGGGCAGGGGCTGAGCCCCCTGTGAAGAGCAGAGGGATGTCAGGCTTATTGAGCTATAATTCACATACCACACAACTCACCCCTTTAAATGCACAATTCAGTGGTTTTTTTTAGTTTATTCATAGATGTGTGCACCCATCGCAAGCCAATTTTAGACCATTTTCATCACTTGCAAAGAAACTCTGTGCCCTTTAGCTATTGCTCCTCTGCTCACCAACCCCCTACCCTCCCCCTGCCCTGAGCAACCACTAATCTTTCTGTCTCTAGAGAGTCCCCTATTCTGGACATTTCATAAAACGGAATCACATAGTACGTGGTCTTTGTGAATGGCTTCTTTCACTCAACGTAATGTTTTCAAGGTTCATCTACATTACAACATGTATTAGTACTTCATTTCTTCTTATGGCCAAAAAATATTCCATTGCGTAGATATTCGGCCTTGTTATTTTTTTGGTAATTACATTCTATAACGTCATCACAATCATTGAATTAGCAAATACTGCACCATTGCTGCTAGGGGAAATACAGGGTTAGGTTTCCGAAAGCCACTGGTCAGAACATTTTCCTCAATCAACACACAACCTTGGGGCGCCTGGTGGCTCGGTCGGTTAAGCATCCAACTTCGGCTCAGGTCATGATTTCGCGGTTCGTGAGTTCAAGCCCCATGTCGGGCGCTGTGCTGACAGCTCAGAGCCTCGAGCCTGCTTCAGATTCTGTGTCTCCCTCTTCTCTGTCCCTCCCACGATTTCTCTCTCTCTCTTACACACAAAAAAATAAATAAAAATTAAAAAATTAAAAAAACCCCACAACCTTGATGTACATGTATTTCTGCTTAAAGACACAGTATTTAATATATATTATTGGTTTGTTAACATTGAACTCACAGTCGACAGCACTATAACTGCTATCTGAATGAGTGGGGATGGGGATGGGGGACGGAGAGCTGCCCGAAAGAACTCTTAGGATTAGACACACCTGTATCAACCCAAAATTGGCCCTAACTAGGATGACCAAGTGCCCTGGTCCTTGGAAACCCCTCAGGGTTTCCCAGGAGGTGGGACTTTCATGGCTACAACTAGAGAGTCTGGGCAAACTGGGATGGTCGATTCACCCTACCTGCTTCCCTAGGTCTGTGCATCCACAGATTTGACTCCTACCCTTTGGAGTGACACAAAAATGATCTTCTCCTTCGTGAGAAGACCCTTCCATTGTTTGAAGACACGTCTTGTTTTCTCCCAAGTTTTCTCAGACTTGACATCCTTAGTTTCTTGGACCTTCTTCACACTGGGCAGAGTGACAGGGGTCACTGGCTGATGACAGAGTTCTCTTCTTCTGGCCTCATTGGCCAGACTGCACTTCCCACCCTCTCTTGAAGGTCGGTGTGGCCCTGGGATGAATGTGAGTGCAGGCCATGTGGTCATTTCCAGACCTGGCTTTCACAAACCTTCCACTCACAGGCCCCACGTTCCTTCAGCACGAAGGGAGGCACCCACCCCGCTGCTGGAGGAGGGCTGCTCCCCACTTAGAAGCATCACTTAGTGAGCAAGTAATAAGCTGTTGTGTTCCGTCTCTATGGCAAGCGCGTTATCTGCCACTGCGGTGAGCCTCACTTTGATTCGCATGCTTTCAAGCTCCTGCATTACCATCTCCCTCTCTGCACACGTTCCTGCCTGTCTGGACTCTTTTTACAGGGGGCACCCCAAATCTGTCCATGTGTGATCCGTCTGTCTAGGGCAAAGGTTGATGCTCTCCCTCTTCTGATTACCCATATCTAGGGGCACAGAGTGAAATTACATAAGCTTTTTTGGGAGGGGAGCCCACCCTGTGGCTGACCTCTTTTTAACTTGCTATCGAACATTTCCTCCCCATACCACTTCGAGACACTGGGGACGCAACGATCAGCTTAACCATTAAATTCACCCATCATCATGACTTAGTAAGATATTCTGGATGCTATTCTGCTCACTGGTGCATTTACTCCTCCTGTCCCCCAGTGCCCCACCCCCCGTTACAACCAGGGTAGCTGTCGTAACAGCCAATACCCAGATGGTAAATTCTAGATGCTTCATAAGTCCCAACTCTTAACACTCTTAACAATTCTTTTTTTTTAATTGTTTTAATGTTTACTTATTATTGAGAGACAGAGAGAGAGAGATAGAACATGAGCTTGGGAGGGGCAGAGACAGGAGGAGACACAGAATCGGAAGCAGGCTCCAGGCTCCGAGCTGTCAGCACAGAGCCCGACGCGGGGCTCGAACTCACAAACTGCGCAATCGTGACCCAAGCCGAAGTCGGACACTTAACAGACTGAGCCACCCAGGCACCCTACCATTCAGCAATTCTAAAGGCAAAACTACTATGATCCCCATTATATAGCTGAGTAAACTGAGGCACAGAGAGGTTAAATAACCTGCCCCAGGACATTTAGCTAGCAACAGAGTTGGCTTTCATTCACCCCAGCAGTACAGTGTCAGCCCAGATTCTTAACTATTAGGTTAATATGTTTTCTATGCCCCGGTCGTGTCTGAATCCATGTGTTACACAAACACGGAACAAGAAAGTGCCAAGGGCACCGGGGACCCTCCCCTGGACAGCCCTTTGAACTAACACTCATCTGCTTCTGGGACACATTTTAGGTTTAGCTGTTCAACTAGTTGCTCAGCCCTTGGATGAGGGCTCCATGTTGCCTCCAGCCTGTGTGTCCCCATTTTAGTCACAGGGATGTCATAGGAGATGGGGATCTGTGCCCAGAAAAAAGGAGAATGGGCTCAGAGTTCTGCAAGTTTGAGGCCCTCTGGACACAGCCGCCCAGAATCCTTATGGACTTTCTGCCAAAGCTCAAGGGTATGACCTTGAAGATGCAGGAAATAAAACAGAAAGAGCTTGCCCTCCTGGGACCAGGGGTGTTGGAAGAGGCCAGACTCAGAACTATAAAAGCAGCCCTGAAAGCCTGGCCATTATTCTGTGTCAGACTGAAGAGAAGTATTGAGAATGCATGCTTATAATCTAACAGTATAAGGTGAGGACTCAGATATGTATACCCTAGTAGAAGGATCGTTCTTGCCCTCTAAATCGCTTACTGATGGCATTCTATGCTGAGGACCAGCACAGCCAGATGGCACAGAGCGATCGCTTTCCAGCTTTATGCAAAGTAACGGGCTAAGCATTATACCAAAAAAGTATCATCCACAAGCTTGACCCTTGTCAAAGTTATTTTCTTATTACTCTACGGCTTGAGTGGTGGACAAAGATGAAAGGAAATTGAGAACTTGTTTCTCCAGTGGTGGCAGCAGAGGCTGCCAGTGGCAAGATGGCAGGCTGGTTACACAGTATGTCCTGGGTCCGCGGCCACACGCAGCTCACGTTGGTTCCCATGGGCAGTAAGGACTGCCTTCAGCAAGCAAAGGCTGAGGCTGGGATTGAAAGAGGTTCCAGAGCTGGAGGATCCATGGTAAAGCTCTTCTAGAAGCTTCCTGTCCTTTCGGCTCGTTCCGACCTATTGAGCCACCAGCAAGGCAGCCACAGGCCTGGAGTCTGGCCGGAGGGACGAGGAACCTACTTCAGGGATGGGCAGGGAGTGTCTGAGTTTCTACCAGTTCAAGCACGGCCTTCAGTAACTGACAGGTTGCAAACAACTGCAATCCTGCTAAAGAGCCTGGAAATTCAGCTAATTCACTCTGCGTGTTCTGTCCTGGGGTCTGTGAAGATGACAGCAGGGCTGGTCCCTTCTGAGGGTTGTGGAGGAAAGCCTGCTCCAGGCCTATCTCCTTGGCGAGGAAATGGCCGGCTCCCGTTCACGTCATGTTCTCCCTGTGTGTCTGTGTCCAAATTTCCCCTTTTTATAAGGACAGTGTCATTTTGGATTAGGGACCTTCCTACTGAACTCATTTCAATGCAATCACCTCTTTAAAGGACCAGTCTCCAAATGTGGTCACATTCTGGGGGACAACGGGTTAGGGCTTCAACATCTGAATTTTGGGGTGACACATAATTCAACCCCCAACACTCCTTTCCCCACCTCAAGTTTCTCTTACCATTTTCTTTCTCTCTCTCTTTTTTTTTTTTTTTTTTGCCTTCTTTACTTTAAAGCATTTGTTAGTACCCGCAGTCATTTCATTTATTTGTTTGGAAAGTATCTTTCCCACTTGAATGGAACATCCCTGAGCATTCTCTCCCCTGGGGACCTACCACACTTGCGGACTATGTGAATCTGGCTTTCACCTGTGCCTCTTGGTGGCCCACTCCCCCTTCTAGTGACAGCGGCACTATCCTCAGCTGCAGAAGGCTCCAGGAAACCCACAGGGGACAGAGAGGAGAGACTTAAACCTGCCCCAGAAGGCCTAGGAGGTGACAGAAGGATGACAGCCTTTCTTTCTCCTTGTTATCACCTCATTATTTTCCAGGTCTTGGCCTCCTTCCAGAAATAACAAGATGGAAAGTCCATCACACAGCTCAGTTTAATTCACATTTCTCTGTGATGCCTCAGATTATTTATTTTCCATAATAATATCATTAATTTTTTTTGAAGAGTTGTCTTCTGTGTGGTAAACACAGGGGCAGGTAAATGCCGTTAGAGCCACTCAGGCCTGGTTCAGCTGCCGCGGAATTGGCCTGAGATGAAGAGGTGCTGCTACCTGGGTTGCAAGCCTGAGGCTTTCTGAAGCACCAAGGTCTCTCTAGAAGGAAGTTCTCCTTCAGTGGAGGAGTCAGGAGCTCAGGAGTGGCCCTGAGAAGCCAGGGTTCTAAGTAGTGCCTCACAAAATTACCATCACCACATCAGCACCACCACCACCATCGTCAACGTCACCAAACCATCACCACCACCATAATCACCATCGTCGTCACCGTCATCCTCACCACCATCACCACCGCCATCATCAGCGTCACCAAACCATCATCATCACGACTGCATTTACCAAGTGTCTACTCTCTACCAGGTCCTCTGTCAAGTGCTTGGCCCACAAGATCTTCTAAAAATAGCACCCAAAGGCCAAAACACTTCTTGTGTCACAGATGTGGTAAACGATACGAGTCATGAAAACATAGGCGCTCACCGAGCACAGAGGATCTTCACCACTGCACACGTAGCCAATAACCAGAACCTCGTGCCACCTCATAAGCGTCTACAGGGGCAGCTGGGCAGCTCTGCTCACCTCAGTTGGCCTCGCGCAGCGTCCGCGCTTGGCCTGGAGTCCCTGTTCTAGGCTGGGCGTGGCTGGAAGCCTCGGCTTCTCCCTGCTCAGGGATGACTCCACTCCAGGTGTGTGCATTCTGGGCCCAGCTCAAGGGGCGGCAGCTGCTCCGAGGAAGCCTTTCCTCGTGGTGATGGCCAAAGTGCAAGACATCGATGGAAACAGACACATTCTCCCCAGAACCATCACGTGGGACTCTCGCCAGATGTCCGCTGGCCTAAGTGAGTCACGTGGGCAAGCCTAGAGCCAGTGGAGCAGGGATGCCTAGCTCGTCGTCGTGTGTCACCGAGGACCTTGGTGGTTTGTGATGCTGTGTGACAATGACACCTCACACCCCCTTCCTTCCTCTTCCGTGCGGTGGAGGTGTCTCCCTCTCCTGCTCCTGGACGGTGAAGCCAGGTCAGGGTGAGGACATGGTGAAGAGTGGACGGCAGAGGCCCAGGCAGGGCCGTGGAGCAGCCCAGGTGCCACAAGACTGTCTAGTAAGGACTCGATTTCTGTTTCTGTCAGCTGCCAGCTTTGTGACCTCAGACAAGCCCGTCAACCTCTCTGAGCTCCAGTGACCGCGCCTGTATGTAAAATCAGGGTAATAATGGCCCAGAGGCGAGGCTAAGAATTAGCATGTGTAAGTCCCCAGTCTCTTCGCTGCTTCTGGGCGGCAGGGGGACTTGGGTGGAAGTGTAACGAGACGTGATTCTCACTAAAGAGCTGGTCACCAGAGAGGGTCAAGCAAAGAGCGTGCAAACGAGGAAGAGAGGAAAATGCCCCAGGCGAGCCGGGGCAAAACCAAAGCAGGACTTGACTCCGCAGAAGCCCGGGAGGTGTTTTCAGCATTTATAGAATCAGGGAGCAGCGAGGATGCTTCTGGTATCGGGCACAGAAAACGGTGCCACGTGTTATTTCACACCAGGCGGCTGAAGGTAGGGTGGCACCAGCCTCGGCGCGTGGGGCTCCGGGTCCCCGTCGAGCTGGACATCCAGACACAGTCTCGAGAGGACGGCGTCTCTCAGGGTGTCTCCCGAGCGAGCGAGCGAGCCAGGAACGTGGCCCAGGCTGCACGCGGGGCCCACTTCCAACCAATCACCGTCAGGGAGCTCAGCTTGCTCTTGGGCTTGGGCCAATCAGGACGCCGCCCTGGCGCTGGGGGGTCCGTCGGGAAGGAAGGAACGGGCGGTGTTGCCAGGGCCGAGAGGCAGAGGAACACTTCCCAGGGGCCCCGGAGCCGGAGGAGGTGTGGCTGCGGTTGTGTGGGCGCCGCGGCTGGGGCGCAGCGCACGCAGGGGCTGCAGGCCCCGCCGCAAGTCATTCAGAAGGATCTAAAACCCACCGAGGCCTCCCAGTAACTGGAATCACGGGGAGCCCAGCACCGGGCGCAGGTGACACTGGGCTGCTGCGCTGGGTGGGGGGCGCGGGCCACGGGTCCCACCGATCGCTGCGGGGCAGGGGAAGCGGGGTTCCGCCAGCCCAGCCTACGTGTGGAAGGGTGGTCTTGGGACCTGCAACTTCCCACGACTGGCTGGCCAGTGGGGGCGTTCAGCGTTGGCACCCGGGAGATTGGGGAATCGTGTGCCTCCCACGCACCGCTTCTCGCGGTCAGCGTCGGAAAGCAAGTTCCCGCGGGAGGGCCGGGTTTCCTGGACACCGTCTTCCTGGGGCCTCAGGGGGAGTGGAGGTGTTGCACGAGCGGCCGCTGACCCCTGGGTCCAAGTCTAAGTTCCCAAAGCTGTGGGTGCAACTGGGTTTCCCAGCTTCCTGGGGGAGAGTTTTCAGGATGTGAGCAAAATCACAAAGGGGACTGTGGGTCCTAAGTATCCTGATCCCTGAGCTGTGGCTCTCTGACCCCAGCGGGCGTTTATTCCCAGGTAGGGGCAGAGGTTGGCAATGGAGAGGTTGGGCATTAGAGATGGGTGCGGAAAAAGGCAGATCTCAGACCTGGTGGCTCCAGCATCCCAGCTGGTGGGGAGACCTCGGGTGATTTGGTTCACCCATAAACTAGGTAGGACAGCCTCGGTGTGTGCCGCCGCATAGCCACCCACACAGACGCCTGTAGGGACGTGCCAGTGCCCGGAAATGCTGGAGTCACCAGGTCTGCTCTGGGGCCTCTACTGCCCTCCCTGCCCTTTCTCCCTGCACGTCTGTCACCTTCAAAGGGCTTCTCCGGCACCTGAGCTCCCTTCCTCTCCAGCCGGGGCAGTCTTCATTAAGGCTCTGACTCCTCAGCTCTTCTCTTCCCAATTTATGGTCTACTGCATCCCGCCAGAGCCTAATCTCTCAATTTCCAAATGTCCAACACTTGCTTTCAAGACAGCTGTCTCTGTGATGAGACTCAAGAACCAATTTTAATCTGAAAAGCCAAGAACTTGACACTCTCCACCCTGTCCCCCTGTCTCTGGGCTCTTTCTGTTTTCTGGACAGGGTGTGCTGCTGAAGTCATCGGAAGAGGGAGTTGTTGTAACTTGATACAACAGGGAAATGTGCATGAAAGAAACCTCAGTCAATGACACCAAGGTTTATCCTGTCACAAGAATGTGATTCAATTGAGAACTTCTTACTTTCTTTTTAAGTTTATTTATTTATTCGAGAGGGAGAGGGAGAGAGGGCGCACGCCAGCACAAGTGGGGGAGGGGCAGAGAGAGAGAGAGAGAGAAAGAGAGAATCTCAAGCAAGCTCTGTGCTACCAGCGCAGAGCCCAATTTGGGCTCTCAGGAAACCACAAGATCATGACCTGAGCTGAAACCGAGAGTCCGATGCTTAACTGACTAAGCCACCCAGGCGCTGGACAATTTCTTTTTGATTTGAGACGATTGGCCAATCAGAGTTTGGGGCAAAGTCGATAAGGAGTTTGTGTGGAGAGCAAGGAGAAGATCACTTGTCTGAGAGCCGACTGGTAGAGCCGAGTTCCAGTTGGGGGCTGATGCTTTCTGTGGGCCTTGAGGCAAGCCTTAGCCTCCCAAAGGCTCAATTTCACCACCTATAATACGGGGCTTGACCAGATGATTGTTTTGGTCTGTTTCAGCTCTGAAGTTCTGTGATGCTAGGATTCATGCCAAGAACAATTAAGGCCAGAAGCCAGATTTCTGATCTTGCTGAACTGACCACCTCTCCTTCTTTAAACTGAGTTTTCTTTTCAGTTTCTAAACCCAATTGTTTCTGTAACTGTTGGGCATTAGGTTGACAGTGGCCATCGGATGACAGCTGGACCCCCATGTAAACATTGGAGTGTGACAGGAAAAAGATCACGGGCTTTGGAGGCGCCTGGGTGCCTCAGTCCGTTAAGCGTCCAACTCTTGATTTCAGCTCAGGTCACGATCTCCCGGTTCAGGGGATCAAGCCCTATGTTGGGCTCCATGCTGACAGCACAGAGCCAGTTTGAGATTCTCTCGCTCTCTTTCTCTCTCTCTCTCTGCCCCTCCCCTGCTCACACTGTCTCTGTCTCTCTCAAAATAAATAAATAAACTTAAAAAAAAAAAAAGAAAAGTCATGGGCTTTGAAGTTAGACCAGCCCAGGATTTATGTTAGGAGGTGTTCAACTGGAAGTAACTAATAACTACCTAACAGTGACTTCCAACCATAAAGACATTTTCTGCTTACTCAAGAAATCTGGAGGTGGGAGGTCCTGAGATTGGTTTGACAGGCCAGTGGCCACACATTCCAAGTTCCATTTCCCATCTTCAGCGGGTTGGCTTTATCCTTGTCACCTCACGGATCTTAAAAGGCTGCCCCGGGCCACACACCTTACCTTCCTACAATATGCCGATAGACAGGGAGGAGACGTGATAGACTCACAGGGTGTTTGTTCTTGAACTGCTCACCCCTTCCTAGCAGGGAGAGAGTGTTTTCCAGAAGCCCCTGCTCCCACACCTTTTTCTCCGGACTCGTTGCCCAGAACGGGTCCCATGCTCCCTCCCATATCAACCACTGGCAAGGGCGGCAGGATTCTTGTGGCCCGCTAAGCCCAATCATAATGCTCACAAGATTTGCCACCTGGTTTTTTAAATTTGGGCTTCACTGGGGTACCGGGGTGGCTCAGTCGGTTAAATGTCTGACTTCGACTCAGGTCATAATCTCACAGCTCATGAGTTCGAGCCCCGCATCGGGCTCTCTGCTGACAGCTCAGAGTCTGGAGCCTGCTTCGGATTCTGTGTCTCCCTCTCTCTCTCTCTGCCCTCTCCTGCTCGCGCTCTGCACTCTCTCTCTCTCTCGAAAATAAATAAACATTAAAAAGTAATAATAAAATTTGGGCTTCATTTAACTGCCTGTGTGATATTGAACAAATCACTCAGCTTCTCTGAGCCCCGTTTTCAGCAGCCGAAATAGAGGCAAAATCACACTAACTTCACAGGACAGTGGGAAGGACTGAGTCAGATGATGTGTGGGAAGTCTCCAGGGCATTTGACCGTCCCCTGCACGCCCCACGTGCTCAGGAAATGGTAACTCTTGCCCTCCTAACATCACTTTGGATGACGGTCGGAGAGGGTAGCCTCACTTAGCCCTCGCGTCCACGTTTTCAATTTCCATAAACTCCATTTCCGTGACAAGACACGCAGGAGCTTGCCAAAGTCAACACGTCGTCGGGCTCCAGTGTTTCCCGCTGTGGCACCTCCTGTCCTCACGGGCTCGGTGCCGCTCTGTACACCGCGGTTTTGGACAGCGGCCACTGCACATTTTGTGTCTGGATTTCTTGTGGGGGAGATTGAGCATCTGGCAGGATGGCCCCTGACTGTGACCAGTCTCCAGCAAGCATTGTCGCTGGGCGTGAGCGGCGACGAGACTTCTGTGAGGAGGGAGAGAACGGGCGTCCGCGGGAGAGGTACTGCTTCCCCGGGACAGGGTGCCCTTCAGTGCTCCCACGGGGTTGGCTAAGGGGCGCCTCAAATCGCAAATCAAGCGGGGCTCTAGGGCTTCCGTCCCCTCCCCGCCTGCAGCCAATCCATCCGCTCTCTCTAAAGCCCACCACCTCTTCTCCTGTGGTCTCAGCAAGCCACTCCCTGGTCCCCTCCTGCCCCCCACCTGCCCTCACCTCCTCAGCACAGGCTCCTCCCAGCAGCCAGGCCGCGGTCCAAGGACGGGCACCATGTCAGATCTTGCCGCGGCTTGGGCCCTTCCTGTGGCCATTCCATTACGGGTGGAATAAAATCCGAGGCCTCGTGGTCTGACCCTGCCCACCTCTCAACCCCTGTCCTCACTCAGGGCCAGCTTCAGGGCGACCCATCTGCAGCGCACAGGGCCCCAGGCTTGCTCCTGACCCTGCTGTCACTGCCTGGAAGTTCTCAATCACTTCTGAACAAGGGTCTGCATTTCCGTTCTGCATGGGGGCCCATGAATTACGTCCTGTCCTTACCTTCTTACCTGCCACACTCAGCTCCCCTTCTCTAGAACACCCAGGTGTCCTTGTCCTCCTCAGCGTTGGCTGTTTCACCAGCTCCCTGTGGGGTCACTGCCTTCTTGGCGAGCCAGCCTCAGAGAAGACCCCCACCCCACTCCCTGTTGCCCGCCTGTGCATTGCCCACCCAGCACCCACCCTCTCGTCACGCCCTCTTCTGGAGCCGGGGCATCAGGACCCTTCCGTGATGCTGGAGGCTCACCTTGTCCCTTGTACACCAGAGGCCGCACAGGCGCACGTTTTGTCACGTGCATTATATGTGTTCCTCACAAGTGAGCATAACAAATGTCTGGTTCCAGAACTTGGGTTCTGTCTGTGGCTCGGAGGAAGTAACCAGGGAGTTCAAAAGTGTTGTTCACAGAAAGCGTTAACTGCTCTGTGATGTTGACTTGGGACAGGGGTCATCTGAAGGACAGAATGAGTACAACTGCCCCTTCGGTGGTACTGGCACTGCCTCGTGCATAGATGGGATTAATTGAATATCCTGAATGTTCAGTGGAGAGCTCTGATGTAATAAAATTAGGAACCGAAGTAAAGGACTGTGCCCAGGAGAAGAGCACCTTACACACACACACACACACACACACACGCACGCATAAACATGCACACAGACACACACCTATGTGCACACACACCGCACACGAACGTGTACGGGCACACACACACATGCACATAGACACACATGCACACACACACACATACGCACACCACACACAGAGTCTAAGGCAGTGTCTCTCTTCTGAGCAGCGGGGAGGTCTCTGCCCGCAGCTGGGAGGTGGACTGAGTCCCAGATTCACGGGACCAAGGGGGCTGCCGGGGAGGTACGCACCCCTCCCCAGGAGTCCTGGGGTGCAGCCGCCTCTGACCTCGGACCCAGCGGCATCAGGTCGAGAGGGGGCTGGGATGCAGGGGACCCAGGGATCCCCAGCCTGCGCCAGGTGGCCCGGGGAGCACCTTCAAGGGCCTGAGTAGCTCCAGTGCCCCAGCAGGTGTTTCAGTCCCTTCTAGAGAAGATCTGGAGAGCATTTTAGGTTTGAAGGCTAAAAATTACTGTCTCTTCTGAAGAGACCCATCGCTGGCCTCAAATGGCTTGGCCTGAGGCTGCGACACGAGGCAGCTTGGCTCTTTGAAGTCGCTTGTGTCCTCAGGGGGCTGTGAGGGGGGGGGGGAGACGCAGTGAAGTGCTCAGTGGGGGGCCCTGGCTCAAGGCAACGGGTCAGTCAGGTGGCTTATCACTCAGTCCTCTTGTTCGTGAACAGAACACACCCGGGCTAGTTTAAGCTGAAAGGGAATTATTGGTTATTGGGGGATCCACAGAAAGCTCTAGGGAGCTGGAGAAAGAGAGCAAGGCTGGTCTTCCAGGATCCGTGCCTAAAATCGTCCCACACCTCAGGTGGCAGGAGCTCAGCCCCACGGCCATCTCAGTGGCCACCGCCCTGATGCCACCTCTGCCCTGAGAACGGGACCCAGCAGCTCTGGGCGGGCTCTGCAGCCCCAGCCAACATCTTCACCCGAAAGTGGGCGTATTTGCCTCACCAGGGCGAGCAGGACAGGAGCCCCCCCGCTGAGCCTGTTCCCGCACATTCTTTACCTCTGAATCAAGGGTTTGCGTGGTCGTGGCTCATTGATGGGGCTGCGTCCTAGCTGCAAGGGAAGCTGGGGATCAAATCCTGGCTTCTCCAGAGAGAATTCCTCTCAGCCTGAAGACTTCCTCAAATAAGGAAAGCTTAGAAGACAAAGCATCTACATATGAGACAGCTGTACACGATGCGGAGCATGGGCACCAAAATCAAAGGAAACTTCAAAAACTAGTCCACCTAGTTTTTGTCCAAGGTCTCTGTCCAAGGCCCATTTGGCATCAGTCTTTGGGGCGGTGGCAACACGGTGTCCCATGACAAGACTGTGACAGGACTGGGGACAGATCGCTGGGCAGGTGGACAGCCTCTCCTGACCAGTGAGGTCTGGGGCTGGGGTCATACAAGACTAATGTCCCGGTTACCAGGCTTCTGCAGCTTCCAGCGGCTCCCGCTTCGAACCCCAGAGTTCTAGTGGTGCAATTTCTCCAACAGGCTGTTAGGCCAGGGCGCACCACCCAAGGGAAATAATAATAAAAATGATCATCGTCCTAATTTGCATTGTGCCCGGCGCTGAACCAAGCACTTTAAATCTCTGAACACTCACAGTAACCCCACAAGGTGCTTGATTACTATCCCCGCCTGACTGATGTGCAGAGAGGCCAAGAAAAGCATGCAGCCGGTGTGTGGAGGACTGGGATTCGAACCCAGGTCCTTACTCCTTAGCCACAAAATGTGCTGTTGGTGTACAAGCTGCACACATGAATTCTCCAAGTCTCGCTCCCAATCTAGCCACATATACCACCGCACAGAGGCCACAGTGGGTCGTGTGAGTGATTCCCAAGGTCCAGTGTGACAACACACGGCGTGTAGGGGACATGGCTGTCCTCCACCGGGTAGGGATATCCCCTAAGGATTCCACGGTGTTCCTCCCACACAGGGGGACTTGGGAGTGGGGGAGGGGTCTTCACAGGCAAACTGTCTGAGGAAGAGGGTGAACCCTTCACGTCTCTGAGGACACGACAGCTCCTGCAAGAGCCGAATAGGGCCAGAAAGCTGGTCTTTCCCAGCGGGAGGCCCAGAGGCTGGACATGCAAAGTGCGAGACCCCTTTGGCCGGGGGTGGCAGGCGGGGCGTGGAGGCAGGTGTCCAGAGAGGGGGCATGACCCAGACTGCAGCTTCTGAAGACAGCGTGCTGTGGAAGATGGTCCTAGCTCAGCCTGAACCACCACTTGCCTGGTGAACTTGGTCAGCTCGGAGGGTAAAAGTACTCTAGACTTGTTTGTTGGTCTGTTTATTCGAGCGCTGACTTGTTTTTAGAAAAGAATCTGCAGTAGGATATAAGAAGGCAAAACATGAAATTTATATATATATATATATAAGGCCCAGGAGAGAGATTTAAAACCAAAATTAAGACAAGGATAAAGTCAGAATGCAAACATGCAAGCCATGGGGGTCGGCCGAAGGACCACGGTGCGTCTGCAGTGTGGTTTCGAGATTCTTCTTGGCCGGAGTGAAAAGACACATCCAGTCAGCTCCCTGACTCACACATTTTCCAGTCTCCCTGCTTCTGCCGGCGTCTTTCCAGGTCAGAAGTCCTGTTTTTAGTCTGTTCTCACGGGGACCTTACTCTTGCTCTCTCCCTCTCTGCCCTCATTTCCCTTGCCCTGCCCTGGGTTTATTTTCAGCCGCCTCTTCTTTCTGAAGCTGCAGGGGCTGCACACAGGAGGCCAGGCTCCAGCCCTCCGGCTCCTCCCCTCCTTGGGGGAACAGGCCCACGTCAGCCCCGGCCTGCCCTCCCAGCGTGGCCCGCGTGGGCAGCCAGGTTTGGAAGCCAGCGTGGAAGGAGACCCGCACCCGGCAGCAGCCAGCGCGGGATGGAGTAGAGCTCCGGCTTCTCCTTCAGAGCTAAGGGACCGCTCTGACCTCCCTCGTTACTCCTGGCTCGTTTATAATCAGCTTTTCCATTATCTTGCAGCGAAGCCCTCCCAGAATCACATTAATTGCCTATAACTACAGCTGGGTGGTTCATTTATTCTTTCTAATTTGGAAGATCCAAATGGTTTAACCCCTATTTTTATTTTAAAAGCTTTAGGGGTTTTGTAAACTTTGGAGGCCCTAAAGCCAACGTGGCAGACACATACACGCTCACGTAAGTCCAAGCGCACGTGCACCTTCACACGCCCCATGGCACGTACCACGCAGGACGGACCTTTCGGGTCAGGGGTCGGAGGAGGGTGATATGACCTGAGGCGTTGCTGTGTAGACAGCGCTAGTGCCATTATCACCCACACCGATGACACCACCACCACCGCCTCCCCTGCCACCATCTCCACCTCCGCCCCACCCCCACTATCACCACCACCTCCATCACCACCCCACCGTCACCTTCACCACCGCTCGTCCAGGTGCCCGAAATCCCACCATTGCACCATTGCAGTCGGAGGGGAGCTCAAATGAGTGTGTGTGAGGCTGAGAGTGTGCGGGCACGCGCACAGGTACACGCACGCACGTGCGTGCCTTATCAGTTAAATAATGGACAAAGAAATGTGAAAAAAGGAAACTTCTGCCGACCCCTCTGCAACATTGTCAGAGCTCTTGTTTACATATTCATATCGTAACAGAACAGAGCGTAAGTTTCTCTTAAGCAGATCAGAAAACTGGAGTACGCGGAAGAGAAGTGGTTCTCAAACTTTCTCATGCAGGGGAACACCCAAGGGGCTGGCTAGACTGCTGAGCCCCACCCCAGCGTCTCCCAGTCAGTAGATCCGGGGCGGGGCTTGATAGTTTGCGTTTTCGAACAGGTTCTCAGGTGCTGCTGGTTCCGGGCCACACTGGAGAATCAGCACAGTAGGTTAAAACACACCCAGACTCACACACGGGCACACACACCACAGACTCGTGCATCAACCCTTGCAGACTGGAGCAGCCCTTTTCGATGTAAAAATTCTTGTCAAAAGAAAGCTTGAAGAATGTAAAGAAATTAAAATGATGAGATAAAATCATACTAGCCAGCTGAGAAGAGTAGTGTTCTAATACCAGCCCAGAGATGTGAATTTGGGGCTTCCACAGAATATGCGAAGTTTTGAGGTTCAGGGAAACATAAGCCACCCTAAGTGGGGGATGGAACCCTTCAGGAACGGCTGGAGGCCAAACTTAAACAGGGACTGAGGGAGAGTTGGGCAGGGGGCTTGGTGAGGCGGCAGGCAGGGAGGGGTTCCTGCTGGAGGGAGGAGCGCAGATGAGAAGGTGACGTAGCTGACACCTTGGTCCAGGCGGTGGGGGGGCAGGACCACAGACCAGCACTGGCCGCCCTGAGGCCTCTAGAGGCCTGGAGATGCCTCCGGTCATTGCCAGGATTGAATGAGATTGCACCTGCTCCATTGCAATTCAAGAGAAAAACAGACCGGCTTGAAGTTGTATGTAAATATTTGTTCCTTTGTCCCAGACTTGAGCCTCATGTTTTCAAAAGGAATGGAAGAAAAGGTGTGTGTGTGTCGGGGGTGGGGGGCACGTGGGGTCGAAGCCCCAGCTCCAGTTATCCCTGTCTTGTCTCTGGAATGCCCCTTCTGGCATGTTCTTCGTCTGAGTGGCTTTCCATTTCCAGAGTTTCTGCTAAAGGTGCAGATGTCCCTGGGGGACAGGGGGCCTTGAGCGGGTAAACGCGGGGAGGTGGCTTCCAGGCTGGCACCCTCCTGTTGCCCACACAGATCCGGCATGTTCGGGCTAAAGCCTCTCACCTGGTGGCCCAGGAGTATATTTTACGCTGTTATTTCAACCCTCCCCGCATCTAGGGAGCAGCCAGAAAATAACAGGTCTCAAAACAGACCGGGTTTGGAGACCTCAATATTCAGATGGAAAGAAACCTCATTTGAAGCCAATCCCAATTCTAGACACAAAATATGGGCTTGTTACCAAGAAGTATCGAAGCCCTCAACATTTCTTGAAACAAGCCCTTCCTTGCCCTCAAATCACATCTGTGACATTAACCCAGGTCCCACCGCATGGCTCAGAGGGCATCTGCCTCGGAGGGTTCCCTAACTCTGCTATGACTGGACTCCCCAGGGGAGCATTTGCAAATCCCAGTGCCCAGAACACACCCCAGTCCAGTTAATTCAGATCTCCTGAGGGGCGACCCGTGCATCTGCTTTTTTTTCCAAATGCTCCAGATGATTCTGACGGGCAGCCAAGTTTGAGAGCCAGTGGCTCTGTCTTGTTCAAGGCGAGAGAAACCTGGTGGGCTTCCTCCCCCACCTGCTGGCTCTCCGGCTTCAGGGAAACTAACCTGGAGCCCACAAGGCTCAGCGCCCTCACCCATGAGGTGGGCAAGTAACAGGGTTGCGGAGAATGTGTGTGAACACGTCCGAGGCACAGGTAGTGCCTGGCAAAAGGGAGAGGCTATTATTTGTAATTTAAGAAACTGAGGCACAGGGGCGTCTTGTACATCTGAGTCTGGGTCCGTGTCCCATCTGGAAGAGGAGACGGTTGCATTAGACGATGTCTTAGGCTCCTCTGAGCTCTAACACTCTGGGATTCTGCAAAGGGGCTGAAATGAGTCCTGTCTCCCCTCCGACACCTGAGAAAACCATGGGAATCCACACTCAGTAAAACAAAATAGGAAAAACCGGGCACACGGGCTACTGGATTATTCTCCTCCCCACCTCCCAGGTTGCTCTGGGACCTCATCTCAGCAGAGATCGCCTTTCAACCTCTTGCCCTTCTTTGCCACCAGGTCATGTCTGGGGGCAAATGGACAGGGCCCAGGAGTGACCAGTCAAGGCCATGGCCCCTCAGGCAGTGCTGCAGGCAGACCACGGCTGGGAGGCTCCTGGGCCCCAAGAGAGGGTGTTGACAAACATCTGGAGCAGGGGTCCTGGACCTTGGTACTGTTGACATTGGGGGTGGCTAATTATTTCTGGGGGCTGTCCGGTGCATGGAGGGGCGCCCAGCGGGAGCCCTGGCCTCTGTCCGCTAGATGCTAGGAGCAGTCCCCCCAACATCTCCAGGCATTGCCAAATGTCCCCGGGGAGGGGGGCAGAGTCGCCTCCCCACACCCCCACACCACTGCTCTGGAGGCCCATCTTTCCTGCCCCACATGCAGCAAGGAAGAATGTTGTCCTTCATGTGTCAGTACAGATTCATTTTGATTTGCTCTTTTTATTTTTTTATTTATTTATAAAAGAGATGTGTTCTTTTTTTTTTTTTTAACGATTCATTTTTGAGAGAGACAGAGTGTGAGCAGGGTGGGGCAGAGAGAGAGAGAGAGAGAGAGAGAGAGAGAGAAGGCTCCAAGCTGTCAGCACAGAGCCCGATGTAGGGTCCACACCCTCCAACTGCGAGATCCTGACCTGAGCCGCAATCAGATGCTGAACGACTAAGCCACCCAGGTGGCCCTGTGTTGCTCATATTTAAAGTCACAAGAGAAGGGGCGCCTGGATGGCTCAGCTGGTTAAGCATCTGACTTTGGCTCAGGCCATGATCTCAGGTCATCATCTCATGGTTCCTGAGTTCGAGCCTGCGTGGGGCTCTGTGCTGACAGCTGGAAGCCTGGAGCCCGGAGCCTACTTCAGATTCCACGGCTCCCTCTCTCTGCCCCTCCCCCACACCCTCTGTCTCTCGCTCTCAAAAATGAATAAAACATTTGAAAAAAAAGTCACAAGAGAGAAGAACCACTCTGCAAAGGGCAGACTTGTTTCAACTCAAAGGTGGGCAGGGAAGACGAGAGGAAAGGGACGGGAATGGGGTGCTCTCCCGAGTGCTGTTGAAAGGAACAAAATGGAGCCTTGGGAGCTGCGACAGGGCGGAGCCCTCACAGCAGAGCTGACGGCGGGGGTGGGCGGTGCCGGCCTTGGGGACAGGGGCCCACGACGCTCCGCCGGCGGGGCCTGGGGACTCCTGGGTGCGTCTTCCGCCGCAGAGAGGGATGTTCCGTTTGCACTGATGAGTGGGTAAGCAGGTTACAGAGGTCAGAGACACGATGCCACCCCTACTTTGGAAAAATAATATGCATCTATGCCCACACCCACACCCAGCGCAAAATGTGGCTGTGGATACACCGAGACGCTGATACGGTTACGGACAGAAGTCGGGACGTCAGGTGGCTTTTCTCCCTCGTTTGCTTATCTGTCCTTTTTCTACCGTGCACATTGCACTAGCTGGTAGGAAGGAAAAAAATCACGCGAAGGAAAGGCAAACACTTGGGCAAAGGCACGTGAAAACCCCAACTGCCAGAAACACGGCTGGGGAGTCACCAAGAGGCGGCAGGAGAGGCGGGCATGGCCCCCGCAGCCACGGCCCCTCTGCGGGCGCGGCCCGGGGGTCTAGAGACGGGAGAGCCCGGGAAGGGGCTCAGAGAGTGCCGGGCACAGGGCCAAGGGCGGCCCGGGGGAGCTGTCGGGGGTGGGAGGTGGACACAGACCCTGCACCCCTTCCGGGACCTCAGTCCAGGCCGCGGACACGCCCCCTTGCGGGGGCGACACGTGCGGCCCCGCGGCTGGGACCACGCCTCTGGGACGCGGGGGTCTGGAGGGCGCCGCGTGCGTGCCCGGGAGCCCCCGACGGCCCCGGTCCAGGGGCCGGGGGCGGCAGAAGGACGGCCAGCGAGGCTTCGTTCCGGCCCACTCCGCGGAGGCGCTGGGGACGCTGGGGCACCCGGGTGGCGGCTCTGCCCCCTCGTCCCCGGCCGCGGGGAGCCTGCGCCGCGGCCTCCAGGCCCCGGCTCGCCAGCCGCCGCCCCTCCCCGCGCCCCCGGAGCCCCCGACGGCGCCGCACGGAAGGCCGCGCGCAGGAGCCGCGGGGCCCGGGCTCGGTCGCCCTCTGCTGGGCGAAGCGCGAAGGGCAGCCTCAGGTCCACCCTGCCTCCCCTGCTGCCTGAAGGCTGCCTGAGTCACTGAGAACCGCAGACACTGGGAAGACTGGGGGGGGGGGGGGGGGGCGGGCGTAGGGTGGGGGGGGAGGGGGGGAGCACTTCAAGGAGGTGGAGGCCGTGATTCTGGAGGGAGGCAATTGGGGCCCTTCTCCTTCCCCAATATACTGTAGGCAATAATTTTTTATTCTCAAAAAAAAAAAAGTGTAATCACTTCTAGTTAGAAGACTCATCAATGCTCACAGGGGAAAAAAAGCAAGCAGTACAGAAGAGTGTAAAGAATGGTTTACAGATCACCCAAACTCAGCACCTACTCAGCACCCACTGGTAACTGCATGTAAATAGATGCGTATTTATGTACGTAAATAGCTTGATGACACTTTTCACGTCAAGAATAATGCCACATAGCCAACCTTTCTGGAGCTGTGGCTTTTGCCAGCACTTTATAACGTTGGTTCTGTGGATTCTTAAGAGGCCTATGCTTGCCTCACAATTTGGCCGGCAATTAGGACTTGACTCTGCAAGGGACAGGTGCTTTGCTCATGTGGCCCAGAAGATGAGGAAAGTGCCATCTCTGTCCATGAGCCTAGGTTAGCTCAATGGGAGGCTGACCCTTGGCCGGGAGGCCGCAGAGAGAAGCAGGAGAGGCAACCAGGGCGAATGCCAGGATTATCACCAGAGGAACCAGCCTGTGACTGAGAGAGAGGGTTACACTTCAAGTGTGAAGTGTCCACAGGGATGGGATTGGGGACAGAGACCCAAGGGTCTAGACGGTCAGAGCAGGACCAAACTGGGTGTGGACAGGAGTTGAGGGGAGAAGGTCAGAACAAAGCTTCTGAAAGACCCTCTGTAAGCGGCAAGCTCTCCTTCCAGGTCGTGGTTGGGACACTAGATGGGGCGCTGTGGTGTCAGGGCAGGGGAGGTGAAAAGGTGCCAGAGGAGATGGGGGAGAGGTGTGTGTGTGTGTGTGCGTGCACGTGCACACACACACACTTACTGCTTCTTTTGAACAACTTTCTATTCCATGCTATTTTATCATATTCTATGCTGTGCTAGTCACTTCCATCCCATCCCATCCCATTCCATTATTCCTTTCTATTACAGCTGCCAAATACTGATAGCATTGCATGGCAAATTATCTAATCTCACAGGCTAAGATTTAAAAACACTAAAGCGTGTAACAAAGTCTCATCCTTCCCTTCCTCACTTTCCCCAGCCTTAGGTCAGAAGGTGCCTTTGTTCTGACCCAGGTAGCTCAGGGATCTCCCCTCAGTTAGAAACAGAACTCCCTTTGGACCTAATCACAGCCTTCATTTACCTCTGTGCAAGCCCTGTTCTACCTGCCAGGACATCCCTTCTTCCTTTGGTCCCTCTCTGGATGGCAGAAAGAAAAGAAAGGTCATTTCTTTGTAGCACGTCTGTGCTAAAGTATGATTTCCTCAAGACTGTTCTTCTCCAACCAGAAATGACCTGATGCAACATTTTCCCACCTCCACGCCCCCCCCCCCACTTCAGTCATCCCAGGCTAGCTGAGAATAATCCCCAAATTTTAAGCAATACTTGCTGAGATCTAGGTGAGGTGTTGCAAACAGCCACTGCTCAAAGTAACAGTATTTACAAACTGCTTTCCCTTGAAAAATTTTCGGCGGTGAGTCCAGGATTATAGCAACCCAGGATCCTTTGCAGAAACAGAAATTTTAAAAACCTGTCGGTACATAAAATGTTCTGTGTTGAATTTATTACAAACGCTGCATCAAGACTTCAGATAATTCCAGAAATAAGAAAGCTACAATGGGAAGATTTCAGCGGGATTTATTTTTATTTATAATTTATACTCTGTCAGCTCCTCAAAAGGATTTGAGGCAGCATCCAATGAAAGACATGCGGTTCAACAAGGTTGCTAAAACTGGGAATAGAAAACCGAAAACTTCAAGCGGGAGGAGGAGGAAGCCAAGGTGATGGAATTACTGAGCTGAAGTGTAGCGAGCTCTCTGGTAGCCACAGCAAGGAGGGAAACACAAGCTTGTGTATGTTTCATTATCTGAGTAAAGAAAAAAAGTCCCAAGCCGCGCGTTAGTTCTCCAAGGGACATCAGCGCATCTCTGGTACTGTTTACTTGGTGACAGTTACAAGGGCCTCGGAGGAAAGGGCCCGCAGGGTCCAGCGCTCACAGCTGGAGGCTGGAGGGGCGGGGACAAGCAGGACACGGTGCACAGGAGGGCCTGGGTTCTGGGTGGGGCACGGGGGTTGCGAGAGGCAACCAGACCCACCCGGAGCACCCTCCTGGGCCCATCTTCTCCCGAGAGGCCTGCCCTGCAGGTGTTCACAGCCCTGGGCCCTAGCGGGGTGCCGGGGGACACCTGGACTGCAGGCTGGGGGTCCATGCATGCGTGCAAGCAAGGCCCTTGCACTGCAGGGTGCATCCAGGCTGTGGGAACAGATGGGGCCAGCTCCCCGGCCCCGCACTGTGGGCACCTGGGCGCCTCCGGGGAGCCCGAGAATTCTGCCTTTGAGACCAGTGTCCAGGCTGCTGTGAGGCTGTGTATGCCAAGCAAGGAGACTAAATGTATTTCACTTACCGACTCTTTAGTTTGATTTCTGCTTTGGAGGCTACCTGTGCCAAGGCACTGAGGCACGGGGCCCAGGGGCCTGGGGAACGCTGGCCTCTGTTGCCGCTCTGCCCCGGGGCCTGTGGCTGCACTCCTTGCAAGCTGAAATTGTCTTCCCCTCCCCCGGTGGCCAGTGGAGAGGGGGCTTTGCAAGTCAGATGTGCAGTCAAGAGATGTGTGACCTTGGCAGGTTATTTCTCCTGGCTTGAGTCCCAGCCTGTGACCTTGGGGGAACAGTTCTGGTCCCTCCCAGGGCCCCAGTTTCTGGTCTCCTGGGGCGCTTGGGAGACTAAATGAGCTTATATGCATGCACGGCTTCAGGACAGTTCCGAACATACAGTAAATGCCATGCAAGTGCCACGTTCTTATTATTACTTGGATCAGTGGCTGTTCCTCCCAAGTGGGTCTCATCTGATTCCCCCTTCCTGTGGGACCCTGGAGTCCGGGGCTCAGCGGCCAGAAACAGGGGCGTCTGGTGACGGCAGGACCCGACCCCCCACCTTCCTTGAG
The DNA here is from genome assembly GCF_027475565.1 of Acinonyx jubatus. Taxonomy (NCBI): domain Eukaryota; kingdom Metazoa; phylum Chordata; class Mammalia; order Carnivora; family Felidae; genus Acinonyx; species Acinonyx jubatus. The sequence goes on along the minus strand of NC_069385.1, from coordinate 10,519,591 downwards.
CTGTGCTCTTTGCGGTTCAGACGCCTTACCTGAGAGAGGATATGGGCTGCCGCTCAGGTACAGCTCGGCCATGCGTTCTCTTCTCTCTTTTAAAAAGAGCAAAGTTAGTGCCAATGAGACCTATTAACACGCAGTTCTGCACCCACACCTTGCCCGGCCCCAACCCCAGGGCCAGCCGTGCCTCTGGTCATTGGCGCCTCCTGCTGGCCGCTTGAGGCAGGTGCCTCACCAATGCTGGCCACAGTCTGCTGCCAGTCCGTTCTCCAGTCAAAATACCCTCTGCCTCCTGAAGGAAGGACTCTAATCATGGTTGTGTTCTCACCCAACCCCCACCACCCACTTAATAATTGTGCTTTAGAAAGTGAACAAACGAATGAATGAATGAATGAATGAAATGCCCATTTCCTAAGTCACAAGCTCAGACAACTCATAGACTTCCCATAGCTGCTTAGAGGCAAAACCCAAACTTACCCACCAGCCTAGGCCTTCTATAAACTGACTCACCTCCCTGCCTCACCATCCCAGCACCGCTGACCCAGCCTGGGCTCGTGCCTCCTGCAAGCCTGCCTCTCCTGCCCTTTCCAGGGCGTTCCTTCCGACAAGGTCTGTGCAGAAGGACTCTCGTCCGCACTGTCCCTTCCCTTTGGGGTTATTATCCCCATCTGGGCTAGTTGCCATTTACTGTGACCTTGTCTCTTTTCTCCGTTATGCAGTAAACAATTGGGGACCGAGACGGGTCACCAACTTCCGAGCGCTCACTGCTCATTTCAGAACGACTCCCTGCGTGTGTCTGGGGGTCTGTGTCATCTCTAACACGTCTGGTGTTTGTGTGCCTGGGGGAGGATCCTGCCACGCTGCCAGGGGGTGCAAATCAAAGGTGGCGGGTGTGTGTGTGTGTGTGTGTGTGTGCAGAGCCTGGGTGTGGAGGGCGGCAGCGGGTGAAGGCAGAATCAGGAGGGGGGAGCCACAGCTTTCTCAGGAGCTCGAGAAGGTGGTCTGTGGTAGCCAGTGAAGGGTTGGCCCAGACGCTCTCCTGTGACACTTCTTGTCCTCAGCACTATCATCAGGGACAGAGAGAGGGACACAGGTAGAGACAGAGACAGAGTGGGGCCCTGGTTCTCACCGTGGTGCCTGGACCAGCAGGTTGGCCTCCCCTGGGACTTGACTGAAATGCAAATTCTCGGGCCTCGCCTGGACCACTGGATTGGAGGCTGTGGGGTCACCTGTGTTTTCACAAGTGCTCTGAATGAGGTTTGAGAACCGTGAGTCCAGACAGGGTTAATGAAGGTGCGCAAAGCCCTCCTTTTCCCAATCCGAGTCTTTCCCTGATCCTCCTTTAAAATAGTTTTTAATGTTTATTTATTTTCGAGAGACAGAGAGAGACAGAGTGTGAGCAGGGCAGGGGCAGAGAGAGAGGGAGACACAGAATCCGAAGCAGGCTCCAGGCTCTGAGCTGTCAGCACAGAGCCCGACGCGGGGCTCGAACCCACAATCTGTGAGATCATGACCAGAGCCGAAGTCGGATGCTTAAGCCACTGAGCCACCCAGGAGCCCCTCCCTGCTCCCCCTGTAGCCCAGCGGTCCCTGATCAGGGGCATGCCAGGGAGGAGCACGGACTGTCCCCTGATGGTGCCTGGCTCACCAGCAGGTGTGGCCTCTGGAGCCCAGGCCAGAGAGGGCTCCCACCTGCTAGGTGATACGTGAAAGGTGGGGAAGATCTGCAAGCCCAAGCTCTGGGAGGAGCCTGCGGGACGGGGTGAATGGGAGTGTGCTGCAGGAGGAGCCCGGGGGTGTTATTCAGTATCAGATCAAGTGCGCCCATAACACAGGCTGGGGCTCTCACGGGCTGGCTGCTCGTTGGGCACATACATTTAATCCTCCCCATGACATGACGATGCGGGAGTTCTTCTTGCACCCATTTTAGAGATGGACACCCTGGGCCTCCATGGGTCATTTGCCCAAAGTCATCGCAGCTGTAAGCGGAGGAGCTGGGCTTGGGGTTAAGTTTGGGAGGGTGGAGGAGGGTTGGAGGAGGCTTCAAGAGTGGGCTCAGGCAGGGGAGGACCCAGGTGAAGGGACCCAGATCTCCCGTCACGCCAACCAGCAGCTCCAGGAAACCCCTTTCAGGGAGGACAGCCTGGCTGTCTGGGTGCTGTGTGATTGTGAAGAATTTTTAAATGTTCATAATGGCATTTGCCATAAAAGTCTTTTAACTGCACAGAAAATGCTTAGTGGCCTATCACAGTACTGAATAGACTCTTAGTAACTCACTGTGAACAAGGACAAGGTTTGGGAAGTGACTCCCCAGGGCCGGGAAGGATGCTGCTAGCTGAGGAATGGGCACTGGGCACAGCTCACGGGCCACACGGGGGATCCCAGAATGCAAGCGTCCAAAGAGGCTTGCAAAACCACTCATATACTGGCTTTTGTTCAGAAAGAAAAGAAAGGCAAATTTGACCTGCCAATATGCTGCTCACCTGAGTCTCCTTTTGGAGAGCGAGGGCTGGGCTTGGGGTAGGATCCACCCAAGTGACCCCTGGAGACAACATGAACAGGTTTGCACAGGGGGTGGTGTAGGACACTTGGAGAAACATGAGAAGTCATCAAAAACCCAAGGATTGTGACCCCCACCCCCCCCCCCCGCCGGCCTTGACCTTCTGCCGGTTAAGGGGTTGGTAAGACTTCCGCCAGCTTGGGGTAAGCGTTCCTCTGCTTATGAATGGGGCCACACGCATGTCTTGCTTTCACACGTGTTCGTGGAGGAGGTGGAAGACAGAAGGAGGTGGAGAAAGTCTGGGTGGGCCAGAAGACGGGTCGGGAGGGAGGTGTGGCCTCACCTTCAGGCGACTGCGGAATAAAACAGAAGGGGAAATGGAGGGGACAGGGGCAGTCCCGGGCCACCTGCGTGCCCCTCATCAGGGCCAGCAATGCTCGTACCAAATCTTGTGTTTAGCAGGGGTTCACCTGAAGTTACCAAAGGGTTCCAGGAATGTTTTCTGGGGCAGACCAAACAGGCGCAGGCACTCGGCTACCCGTGTCCCGCCGCTGCACTTACCTCGGGAACTGATCACTCATCTTACGACTGGGGACACCTCTTTTTGGGGAAGGCGTCGGCCTTCTGGCCTGCCCTGTCGCTGACCGCCACTGAGTACGAACGCTGACCGGAGTGGGGTGATGTAGCTCTTGGGTCAGCGAACAGCTACCACGAAAGGGTGATTTTGAAGTTTGGAGCCACAGAGAATAGTCACTGTACCCGGTCAGGACGGCTCAGGGCCTGTTGAGACCCTCAGCCTGCCGCGTATTTGAGAGAGCGGGTTTTTAATTTTAGTTCTTAAAGCCCAGGCACGGAGTGTGGCATCACACGTTGATACAGGAAGGGATGATGTTAACCTGCCAGCCCGAACTTTTCTAATAACTCCCACGGCCTCCCGGCAGGCACAACCCAAGAAAACCAGCTGACCCGAGGGTTTGTCATGCTGGGTAATTAATGTGTGATGGCACTCAGCTCAGAATGATTTAGTGACTAACGAAAAAGTAAGATGTAACGTGGAAGCTTACATCAAAGGGACAAATTGGGTAGATTAGGTAGAATTATTGGACTACTTTCTGGGGCATATTAGGTTCACAGGGGAGCGGATGGTGGGTTGGTTCCTGTCTCATTTCTTCGGTGAACAAGTCCATGCCCAGGTGACCCCGGCCACGGTGATTCTGTGTGGTCTCCCCACTCCTGGGTACTCTGAGTGAAACTTCAGCACCGGGTGTCTGGCTACAAAAGAAAACTCTCCACTCCGAGGTGAAAGAGGCCCCTTATTTCTAGATGCTGTTGCTAGAGAGTGAAGTTTCCAAAATGAAGTGAGAAGTGCCAGAGATGATTTTCCGAGATCTTTTGTTTTCAGAGGATGCTCCCCAATCCAGAGGTCTCTGGGGGCCTGACCAGGTTCTACAAAGCAAGATTGCCACCTTCTCCTCGCCAGACACAGGGTCATCCTGAGTAATACTTGTTCGTATGGCTCTTAATCTTATCTGTTTCTTATCTGCTCAGTACGTCAGAGTTGGTGAGTACATTAGGATCTTGCTTTTAGTTTTTAGTTAAAAAATTGTTTAATTTTTATTTCAGAGAGACAGTGTGAGTGGGGGAGATGGGAGAGAGAGGGAGAGAGAGGATCTTAAGCAGGTTCCATGCTCAGCATGGAGCCCGATGTGGGTCCTGATCCCACGACCCTGGCACCATGACTTGAGCCGAAATCAAGAGCAGGATGTTCAACTGAGGCGCCCCAATTTTTAACTGTTGGACCATCTGGTCATAAGACGGAGTTAGAAACCCCTGCAAGGGCCCAGGACCTGCCTCAAAAACTAATTTTTCATCATCCTGATGGGATTTTTATTTTCTTGAGTTTTGGTGGCTGAGGTCAGGGTGGTCAGTATGGATGAGAAGGCAAATGTCAGCTTCGGCAGAAGCTGGAGGTGTGGTCTTGGACGCATGGACCCTCTTCCCAGTGAGGAAGTCCCTCCCTCCCCGCTCCTCTTTTCTTCCTTCCTCCTCTCTACCCCTTTCCCTTCCCTCCCCACCTCCTTCCGATGCGCATAGTCCTGAACCTGAAGAGTTCGCACGCAAGGAGGAGCGCCCGCTTCTGGGTCGGGGAGGCAGGTGTCAAGGTCTCATCTGACCTGTTTTCAACCTAGTCCTTTACTCTCTGCTCCTTTGGTAATATTTGGAATACCGAGAAGTTAAAGCAAATGGATTCCTGTGGAGAATATGGATTCCACCCCCAACTCATTGTTAGTAGACATGTCAGAGATGTTGAATTTGGACAGTTCCCACGGGAACATCTTTGGCTGTGAGAGATATTTGGAAAGACACAGGGAAAACTGATGTGCAAGAGGATTTGTTGAGTCAGAGCCCCATCTTGCAGGCTGAAGTGCCATCGACCTCCAACTCTGGAGAAGCCTGAATAAGGTCCAGGGGCCCTACGTCCATGCATTCTCGACTGCCGGGGTGGAGCCTCCCTCCTCACTTACTGTGGTGCATAAAAAAGTCTTGCTCTTAAACAAGGAGTTGGTAAGCTTGCTGTTGTACTGTTTCCACAGATACTTTACTGCAATCTTCTGTAATAAGCATCTATGAGGAAGGTCAGGGCTGGCCCACGAGCCAGCTCAGGGCAGAGGGTTTCCTCAATCACTCTCACCTTTTGCCAACAGGTCTTATTTTAGCTTTGCATGAGATTTACTGTGCTAGAATTTTCTTAGCTTTGTAACCTCCATCCCAACTAAAGGATCTCTAAGTAGCTGTGGCCACTGTGGACTGAAGGGAGCTGGAAGGACAGGTGAAGGTGGCAGTGGTCATGGTCCACCCTGGTAACCCTCCAAGTTCTCCAGGTGAGGATGTCTACCACTGGGGCTTTGCTCAGAGGGATTTGGCCCCTAGAACAGGGACGATTGGAGAGGACAACCGGTAGCAATAAAATAAAAATAAACACATTCTCATCACCCGGGTTGGCAGAGCAAAGGGACTCCACAGAGTTTGACACAACTCAGTAAGGACTTCCTGAGCAAATCCAAGCTTTCTTTTATACTCACTTCTGTCCACTTGTTCTTTTCAGACAGCGGGTCCACGCTTGCTGGAGACCCAAGTCCACGGTCAGTCACCTGGACGTGTCTGGTGGATATCATCTGTCAGGCTGCAGACCTGGGCCCCCACGCTGAGCCCGAGACATCAGGCAGGGGCAGCGCGAAGATGAATTTTGCAGCGTTTTCAGACGAGCAGGTAGTAGGTGTTTCGTAAATGTGCTAAGCTTCTGCAGTCTGCCTGATTGAGCTTTTTAAGAAAGTCGGTTAAGAATGGCCTTTATCCTTCTGTCACTGAGAGCACTCAGATGATCTCTAGCCTGCTTTCACTATTGTTTTGTTTTCTTTTTTGAGTTAAGGGATCATGCCTCACCAATGTAAGAAATACATTAGGTTCTGAATCACTTCGCTACGACTTGGGCAGAAGAGTTGAACTCTGTGCACTTCTTGGTGACTGCTATTCTCATTTTCTCCCAAACCGAGTTATCTTCCATCAGGCAAAATTTGCTAACGGTCTCACTCATTATCACAGATTAATGTCACTGCTTGCGAGAGATGCTTACTTTCCTCTTATATAAGCACAGCCTTTGATAATTAATTCTGATAACACCAATATAGAGACCTGAATACTTGACATATTATTCGATGACTCTTGGCAGAAAGAAGACTATCTCACTCGAATGTGATAAAATACTATAAAAATCTGCATTTTACTACCTTTCGTAAGGAATTTAACTATTTGAGAAATAATTTTACATTTTACCTGGCTGATTTTAATTTATACTTAACTATTTGCTTTTTTTTTTTTTTTAAAGAAGATACATGAAAATAGGTGGCAATATACAACATTCTCCATGAACCAAACTTAGGAGAGATTAAATTTTGCCCCAAGTGAAATAGCTAAATTCAGTGGATTTTAATTACTTTTGTCCCTATGGGCTTCTTTTTTTTTTTTTTTTTTTTTTTTTAATTTCTTATATTTTCCCCTTAGGTTGCATGATTAATTTGCAAGCTGAGTCCCATACTGTCCATGAAACTAAGCAGAACATAGGACAGGTGAGGTGATTAGATGCCACCTTTTGACTGAGCACTGAGAAAGGTTTTAGCCAACATCTGTGTCACTGCTATGGAACAAGGGTCACCTGCGGTCACGCCTCAGCTCTGCAGGGGCCCGGAGGTGGCTGACTCAAGCTCTGGATCATTAGAATCCCTGTTTTGTGTAGACATAGGCTGGTAGGCGTCATGTAAGGCAGTTCCCATTTTTTTCATTCTGGGGTTGTTTGGAAATCGTATTTTCTTGACTCTGAAAATAACAGCTGCCCATGGATACATTTTTACAGGGCAGCAATAACTTAGCAGAATACATTTTTTTCTCTTGAATGAATCCCGAGGCCTTGGAAGTCGCCCCTCCCTGCCCACTACATTTTCTCTACATTGCTTTCTCTAATAGCTCTTTCGGTGCTGAGAGTCTAAACGTAAAGCTTACACTCAACCAGCGTAAGCAACGTTCTTATGGAAAGCCGCCTGAATGTTGGCTTACACGTGAAATGGAAATGGCTTGTGTTATCCATCCTTTAAAAAATTTCTAGTGCTCAGCCTCCATGAAATGGATTGCTTATGGGGAGATAATGTCTGTTCTATTCCTTTTTAAGTCTGTGAAAAATGTCATCCTGGTTAATAGGGTGATTAAAACTCTTTATGCTCCAGGAGATAAATGTGATTATGTTTGTCATACTCTACCCAAGATAAAGACAGCAAAGAAGGCAAACTTGAAATTCCATAACATTTCCTCTCTTCCATATCCAGGAACATTCAGAACTCAATACACAGATGGTACTTCACATAAAGAATAACATTATCTGTTAAACATTTTTCCTTTCCATTAACCAATTTAACAATATGCCTCTGGTATAAAAGGAATAGACAAATGACTAAATCTTCTGAAATCTGAGTTCTTACTGTAGAAAAATACCACGTCAGTCATATTGCTTGTTTTCCTTTTAACTTTCATCTTTGTTACTTCACTTCTGCTTTTAAAATGCAACTGGGAGTCTGTCCCCATCAACCTTCCCTCTGTGGGTGATTCACGATCGTTCTTATGGGAGCCCCCTTGCCATCCCTCAAGGACAACAGACGTATATGAAAAGGGTAAACAGAAGTCTGTATCCAAACATTCATGCCTTGAGGCCTCCCACAAGCCAGACCCTGTGGGAATGGGGCCCACCAAGCTCCTAGACACAGGCCATAATATCAACACAACCTGTTCCTTCCTTTCGTTCAAAGACTAGAGATCTTTTCTTAGTTAAAAATGAAAGCCGAGTGAAAAGTTTTTGCTTCTCCATATACCCTGATAAATTCTGCAATCCCTTCCTTGTAGTCTTGAGATTTTTAACAGGTTACATATGAATCCCAGATGCTGCTTACACCTGTTTAATTAGTTAACAATATGGCAATTTTAACAGGGTAAGCTGGCCCAGAGAAAAATGTTACATTATGCACTTGACATTTCACTTAAAAATTTTCCTTAGAACTAAAAGGTTTCATTACAACAACAAAAAAAATTAAATATACTTTATTAAACCTGATTGCTAATTAGAGCCTAAGTAATTATAAAGAAGTTGCACAACTGGTACCCAACCATATTTTTCTGGGTATACTGACATATGAAAGTACTTTTCTTTTTTCTTTTTTTTTTTTAAGATTTCTTTTTTTTATTTAAAAAATTTTTTCAATATATGAAATTTATTGTCAAATTGGTTTCCATACAACACCCAGTGCTCATCCCAAAACGTGCCCTCCTCAATACCCATCACCCACCCTCCCCTCCCTCCCACCCCCCATCAACCCTCAGTTTGTTCTCAGTTTTTAACAGTCTCTTATGCTTTGGCTCTCTCCCACTCTAACCTCTTTTTTTTTTTACTTTTCTTTAAAGAATGTTAATTTCAAATAAAAATAATTGCGTGCAGACATTTTTCTCTGTTTTCTCGAAGAGATCATGGAGGACAGGAAAGGGCTGGGTGTGCATAGAAGAATTTACCAGTAGTTTCATCAGGGAGGCAGTACTGACTACTTAAAATTGAGACTCAATACTCAGGTAACTTTCTGGTTCAAAATAATTTGTTAAGGTAGGTGATAATTGGACTCTTTTTACATTGACAATTGAGGTAAAACAACAGTCAATGTTGAGGGACACAGAACCAACTTCTCAAAAAAGTACATTTTATATCCATGGTATCGTATTATTTTAGCATGACTACTTTTCCAAGTTCTCATGATCTGTTACTGGCTTCTTATCTATGCACAAGAATTTCCAGAGCCTTGAGACGAGCTCATCAGCGACTAATTAGCACGTGCAAAGCCAGGACAGCAAATTCAGGACAACAGAGCCACACCTGCTACCTGACAAACAGGGTTTACCTGTTACCCTGTTGCTCTGGAGTCGGCCTAATAGGAGTGAGCTTTCCAAGCCCTGACAATCACATACAGACAAGAAACGCTGTTGAAAGTCATTTAATTAGACACATTGAGGTACTAAGTGTGGTTAGGAGTCTGTCTATAAAGATTTTCCATCGTATGTTATTATACATTTTTTTCAGGTACAAAACTTGGCTTCAGCTGTTATAAACAGACGTACTTCTCCTGGGATCTTCTCCACAGAGAGGTTATCCATATGATTATTTTTAAATAGTCTTCCCAGTTTTGGGAAAACCTTAGGCACACGCATGCCCATGTGAATTTTAAAGTAAAGTGCACAGACTGGCGGCCTCCTCTGTGGACACTGAGCGCCTTCTATCCCATGAATTCAGTCAACAATGCACATGTTCCTGATGATAAATCAATCGAGGCCCCTTTGCTTCTGTGGCATCTCTGAAGCCACCCTTTCCAAAATAATCGTTTTAGACTTCCCTCACCATGCTTATCTCATTTGGATTTCAATGCTTCCTCCCACTCAAGAGTCGATTCGGAGTTCTTGGGGATTGCTGGAAATATTGATTGCATTTTGCTTCGAAAGTCTTTCATCTAAAAGGAGGAAAAAAAATCAGTTATCAAAATTAAAAGAGCCAAAGCAATTAGAGACAGACTCTGTTGCTGCTGGGATGATACTTCATCGCTTGTGGGTACCATAAAAAGTAAAGACTGTGCTCCAGCTACCTTGAGAGGAAATGAGATACACCTCCATTCTTCTTCCAAGTGGTAATCTATTGAGCCTTAAATAACATAAAACACCACTCTGAATCTGGAAGGCAACGTAATCTAGACTGTCAACCCTCCATGATATCTATTTCCTACCAGAAGAATGCTATGTTTTGTTGGCTTTTTCATATATAAAGATGCAGCTGAGAATGGAAGTTGTGTTTGTCTTAAACACACTGAGGCCATTCGTAGAAGCATTTTGGAGCTAGAGGAAAGAAGTAGAGAGAAGAAACTTAGTAAGGGTTAATAAAGAATGCATCAGAGGACGGCAGATAAATTAGAATGTTCTCATATGCCAAACGGCATTGAAAGCTCTGTGTAGAGGTTTTACCAACAGAGGTTGACTTGGAACCCGAGAGTCACAGCAGGGGCTAGAAGATCTTTAATAGGAGCGTCAACCTGGGGCACCTGGCTCCCCCTGCAGAGCACACCGTCCTAAGGGAGGACGGATCATCTTTGCATTAGATAGTGCTGGCTACGCACTTTTGATTCACGGTTTTAACCTGTCTGGTCCTGTCATGAAGATACTTCAGCACTACTGTGCAGCATTACAGTATTCTCCTCGGCCGTATCCTGACTGTATTTCTCAAAGATACAGATCTCTTCAATCAGATGTGCGAAGCACCTCAGACTCATCGACAACACCAAGACATCTCTTGGAGTGGTTATGTTGGGAGTTGGCTAATATACTTTTCTTATATCGCTGCTTATTTATTTCACTTTATTTTGAAGCTGATTCCTTACTTTGTTTCTAAACTCAGCAAGTGCATCTTGCTCAGGACTTGTAAATTCCTAGGCATTCACTCCAGTCACCACAGCACAGCCTCTGCCGCCAGATAGATCTGTCTCTACTGGGGAAAACTCCTGTCTCTAAGCCGTAGTTTCCACATGTGTAGAAGGGAGATAACTGCCTGCTTATAGGGTTGTGAGGATTAAGTGACATAATACACGTAAAGCACAGCACCTAACACATGGCAGCACTCAATATATATTGGCCATTGTCATTATGGCATCACCAAAGTATGTGCTGGATTCCAAGAACAAAGTTCATACGGACATAAATAATATGGTAGGTTGGCTAAAAGCATTACTTTATAGTTCTGTATCATTTTGGTTCAACTATTTTGACATTGGGGGATACATATGGTTCTCTGTTATATGTAGTCTATAGGAGGTCCATGCCAACCATCTTTTAACGTTTGGGTCCCAGACACCAGTCCTCATTACACACACATCCATGGCATGGGTATCTCTCCCTAGCCCCATCTTCCATGCAACTCTTTGGTTTGTACTGTGACTAATCCTTCATAACACGTTGTCACCTAGACACAGTACTGGGGAGGGATTGGAAATGTAGCTCCAAATAGCAGTTCTCAAATAGTGTCATCATTTTGGTTGCCATAATCACAGGGAACTTCTATCTGCACTGGAGGAGGGGGGCAGATTCTAAGTATCTAGAATGGCCACAAAAATAATTGTTGCTTTGTCCAAAATACCAATATATAGCCCCACTGAGGCATCCTTTTTGCATAGACTTTCTCAGTTCCAAGACGTCTCTGGCCAGGATCTGCTTGTGCTGCCTCTTCTTTCCCTTCACCTTTATGGCTGAACATCTGTTACAACTAAATCCAATGACAAAGTTTTCAAATGGAGTGTCAGAGAGCAAGGACATGAAGAGGATATGCCATTCTGCCTTCTCAGTGATGTAGAACATGGTCAGTTGCTGAGAAGAAGGTAGGAAACGCAGATGTGGTCTGGGTAGGAGTAAAGGGTGGCTGCTATTCAGCAAGGGGGGGGGGGGTCATGTTGCCATTTTGTCTTCTTGGACTGATTTTTTTCTTTTCTTTCTTTATTTCCCAAGTATTGTATCATTCACCTGTCCCCAGAGTCATAAATGAGTTACTGACCCACTAGAAGAAATTGTATCTGAAAAAGAGCCAAAGAAGGATAGACAGACTTTGAAGAGGGGTAAAAGAAAGGAGGCAGATGGGATAAAGAACACCATTCGGGCCTCTTTAATTTTACAGCTGTAGAAGAGGAAACCCAGAGTCTACACTGAAGTTATAAAGAGGGCCTCATGTTACTCTAAACAATGGGGTTCCACAAATTTTTAAGCTTGTACTATTTATGTATATGGATAGGACACGAAAACCTTCAGGATTTTCCCCCCCTGTATTAATTTCTGATATGCAGTTCAGAGGTGTTGGTGTTATCGGTGATACGCTATCACAGGTCAACAGAACATTCTCCTGCTTAAAACTGTGCTTGAAAAAAGATTTAGGGGTTGAGTAAATTCAAGCAAATTTGATTATAAACCAATGAACTGAATTCCACAATAACAATGACAGCTATCGGCACAAACCATCCCCTACCCTGTACCCCACAAGTTCAGTGAGGACGGGACAATGTTGGGAACTAGAGATCCAGTAACTCAGTTTTACTCTGAAGCATTTTCCAAGCTCTGAGCTCTTACCTGCTGTCTTCCTTTTCCCTCTTTCCTCTGACTGGGGAGAATTTTTCCCTGGCTATGGGTCCCAGGGCTACGCTTCTAATCAGGGCCACTGTGTACTACACAACTCCAGGCGCTGCGCTCCACAAAGACTAAGAAAGGAATGGCACCCCCCAAGGCAATGAGCCCACTGCGCAAGAACCTCATCCCTAAGTCCCACTGATTGTGTCCAACAGGGATGGGTTGTAATACCGTCAGAAAGTATTACTTTCTAAGGCAGCAAGCCTTGAATATGTTGTCGTGACAATTGGGAAATGTATTACAAGTAATTTGTTACTAACATGGACATTCTGAAGACTGGGTATGATTGACTTTTTAGATGTTAGAATGGCTTCAAGATTATGTCTCTAATAATGTTATTCTCACGCACACTGCAATAGTTGTTTGAAGGGCCATATAGCCAGTAAGCCAGGAGAGAAACATGGGATACGGCTGCACATTTACCATGCATGTTTTGGCAGGGAAAAAACAACATGAAGGTTTTTGGTCTAATGCGTGGTGTGCTGAAAAACTCCTTAAAAGCCCAAGAGATGTACCCAATTAGAGAAAACCCTTACCCTTAAGAATAGTATCTATTCTTAAAAAAATAAGCAGTTGTTGGAATTAAAAGCTCCAAGTTGTATAATGTCTTTGCCACTGACTAGCTCATTTGGCTTCAGCTGCCTCTTGCAGGACTCCGGTACTGGAGGTAGAACGATGAAAGCGTTATAGGACCGACAGTCATTTTGAAGAACCTGGAAATTCAGCTTCTTCGTAACACAGAATAAGACAATAACTGTTACTTGAACAGGAATAATAATGGCTGCCGTATGAGATTACCTATGTGTCAGGCACTCTACCAAGCATCAGGCTACTATTTAGTCTTTACAATTCTTTGTGGCAGAAATGAGCACCGCCACTTTACATATGAGAAACCAGAAGTCAGAGAGGTTGACCCATCCATGGTGACATGCTTTCTAAGTACAACTGACTGAATGATGTCCAGGGATCTTTCACCATAGCCACTCTGATTCTGTGACCTGGAAAGACTTGGTACCTCTATAGCCTCTAATCACATACCAGCTTTAACTAAAAATGACTCTAAAAGCACATGTACCTCTTACAATGGCTACCATTTTATTTAGAATGGTATGGCAGATTATTATTAATGTTCACTGATAGCCAGTAGTCATGTACTTCCAGATATGGGGGGGGGGGTTATACTTCTCCACCCTCTTTAAGTTAGGTACCCACATGACTAGTTCTCACAAAAGAAATGTGCATCACTTCCAGGTTGAAGCATTTAATTGCAGGTGTTTCCAGGCCATTCTTACCTTCCCATAGAAATCATGGAAACCTGGGTTACTATGGCGGTGCCTTAAGATCAAAGCAATCTGAGGTACAAAGCCACCTGTGGAGGACGGCTCCCCTAGAGATTCAAGTAAACCCACAGTGGATTTAATGAGAGAAATAAACCTTGAGCCACACATTTGGAGACTGTTTTTCACTGTAGCAAACCCAGCCTACTCTGACTTGACATAGTAAAGAGAATTACAAAATAGACCTAAGGCGTGCTCTGATCCCCTTCAAAATTACATTAATCTTGGCTGAAACATGGCTGAATAAAAACTCAAGGGCTGGACAAAGGGGAAGAAGAACTCTGTGCAGTTAAGCTTAAAAAGCTCTTAGAATCGTCTGGAACCAAACCAACATTCTTCCCACTTTCAGAGCTGAGCACATCAATTAGTCCCATTACATGACACCGCTTCCTGGGTAGTCAGAACATTTCTAGATGTTTCCAATAAAATAGTATGGGAGCTCTGATCAGTATGGTAAAGGGTCATTTTTGGGGGTGGATTGCTGTCCTGTCTACCTGGTAAAATTCAACTAAGCAGGACCGGTTTTATTTAGAGAGGAGATGCTGGTACCTTTCCATTTTAATTAGCTTGGCTTATGTCCATATGGATCCTGAAATATGTTTGAACATACCATATTACTTATTTAATACTCAATTGCATCAAGAAGGCTAACACGAATTTGAAAATCGTTCTCATTTTCTACGTTATTAGTACATCATTTAGGTAGAGGTCAGACAAGCGTCTTCACTTTCTCCTAAACCCTCACTGTATCACATGCAGAAAGTCTAGAATCTATAGTAAAGTCAATTGATTTAGGAATAAAAAGTGAATGTGTAACTTTCTGAGAAATACAATCCCTGAAGCACTCATTAAAACAGCCAATTTTTATGACAGTGATTAACAACAGGGCACAATACAAAAGCAAAAGCTTTGTTAACGTGAAGTAAACCGAGCGAGAGGGATGCCCTCAGAGCATCTCAGGGCCACTCTGCTGATGAGACCTGGCCTAACAAGAACAACTTGTAACACGCTTCCCGGTTTAATGTGCAAACAGGTCAGGTTCTCAGAGGCAGTTCTAAAATAATTTCAGAGGCTGTATTTTTAGCGGCGACAAAATTTAGGAATGTCTCTCTGACAAATAAATGACAGTAACACTTGCCACCTCTGTCAGGTCTCTTTCTAAAAGCTTTTTTCTATCTTTTTACACTTCATACTTTATATTGCATTAAACGCTTTATAACTGCTACCACCCAGATCACTGCTATTTTCCTATTTTAACCTAATGTTTCTGCTTCACTGCCGTCCATACACGAGCATGTGTGTACATGTGCACCCCCTTCTCCCAACACACAGGCCCTACTCGCAGCTCTCATTTTATAATGCCTTTTTTTAAGGCCCACCGGAAAGGTTGTCACAGGGGCACAAAGGCAGCTGATGGCTCCTTTACAGTACTTCTGTCTGTGTATTTATTTTTACATTGTAGAGAAAGTCACAACTTCTTACAGTATATAAATGAACACAGTAGGTGTAAGCCAGCCAGAATGAAAAAATTAACATGTACTTAATGAAAATTATCATTTCTGTAACACAATAAACACCTATATCCTTTATCCTTTTGGACCAAATAGCAACTCTCTCTCTGTCTATGGCAAGTACTGGCACATCAGTGGTACAAAAAACCTTTGATGCAGTCACTTAGGAATTGTGTGGGGAAAAAAAAAAATCATCCTGACATCTGTATGCTAAGTAAAAAAGCTGGGGAATAAACAGATGAGTCACTGTACTTCCTTTCCTATTTCCAACTTCTAGCAATTTCAAGTTTATTAAAAAATTTGACATATACAACCCCACACCTACTATCTCTTCAATAACTTCTGATAGATAGTTTCAAACAACTTTAAAGCTCAAGCTCCTTCTGAATTTCCCACAGTGTTTCTGCACTCTTCTTCAGACGGGCCTGTTCTTCAGGGGTCAGCGTCACCTTTACAAGGTCTGCAATACCACTCTCTCCCAAGACACATGGAACACTGAGGAATACTTCTTTGTTTATCCCATACAGACCCTTAATTATGGTGGAAACTGGATGCACTCTTCTAAGATTCCTCAAAATGCTTTCTGTTAAATCAGCGACAGATAAGCCAATGGCCCAATTAGTATAACCTTTCATTTTAATAATCTCATAGGCACTGGCAATTACATCTTTGTGGACATTTTTCCACTTCTCGGGATCTTTATCAGTTCCTATATCTGAACTCAAATCCTTCAGAGGGACACCAGCGATGTTCACTCCACTCCACACAGGGACACTGGAATCTCCATGCTCTCCAAGGACCCACCCATGACAGCTTTCAGAGTGAATACCAAGCTTTTGCCCAATCAAGAAACGGAAACGGGCAGTGTCCAGATTACAACCACTTCCAATAACACGGTTTTGGGGAAATCCACTCAATTTCCAGGCCACGTAAGTTAATATATCTACTGGATTGGAAACAACAATCAGTTTGCAGCGAGGGCTATACTGGATAATATTGGAAATCATTAACTTAAAGATGGCCACGTTGCGCTGGACTAAATTAAGCCGTGTTTCTCCTTTTTCCTGGCGTGCACCTGCTGTGATGACCACAAGGTTGGAATTTGCAGTGACAAGGTAATCTTTGCTGGAGGCAATAGTTGGCATTTTCACGAACGGACTGCCATGTTGCAGATCCATGGTCTCACCCTTCAGTTTGTCTTCATCAACATCCACAAGGGCAAGTTCATCGGTCAAGCCCTTTAACAGGATGCTGATAGCACAGGCCATGCCAACCGATCCGGTTCCTATAATGGAGACTTTGTTGTGATGAACGGCCTCCTCGGAGGTGAAATTCTTGATAAGCTCACACTTGATGGTCGCCATCCTGGACACGAGGGTGACGGGCCAGGCGACCGGAAGGCAGATGCCTGCCGGCTGGCGGGGACACAGCGCCCCCCTCGGGCACAGGAAATTCACTCTCGCAGCCTCCACTCTCCGGCCGGCCCGCAGGGCTCCCACAGACCAGTTCATGGGTACTCACTCACGAGGTGGAGGGAGAGAAAGGAAGAAAACTGCAGACAAGCTTTGTGACCTTGACCTGAGGGCACAGAGCAGCAGGTGACCGTTAGACACCTCCTGCACCTGCTACTGCGGTGGCTCGAGGCCTTGGCGGTTGGAAGGCCCCGCCCCCCCCCCCCCCCCCCCCCCCGTCCACTACTGCGACTGCGCGCGGCCGTGGCAGTTGGATGGCACCGCGTCCCCCCCTAACTACTTCGGCTGTGCGTGGCCGCGGCGTCGGAGGGCCCCGCAGCCCACTACTGCAGCTGTGCCAGTGGGCAGGCTCGCGTGGCATCTCAAGGGCCTCCAGAGTGGTACTTTGCATGTCTGCTCAGGCTGGGGTGGTACAAGGGGTTCTCTGGCAAATTAATTCTGTAGATTGTTTTACACACATGAATTCTCTTCCATTTCTAACTTGTATAATGGGCCAACCCAGATCCCCGGGATTACGGATTTTCTATTTTTGCTACAGATGCCAAGTAGAAATAATTCCAGTAGGTATAGATAAAAATAGGGTTAGATTTTTCTGAACTGTATCCCTGACGGAAAGAATAAGGTACGTGTGCTCTGTCTCCAAACGGCCGCCTTCACCATTTTTCTGCGTCTATAGGAGAAGCGGGGCTCCTGTTTTAAGTTGTATCCAATTGGAGAATTTTCTATTTGGAGAGGTTCCACTGCCTTTGTACCAGTCACGCCCATGATCCACAACTGGGGCGGGGGGGGGGGGGGTGGGGGGAGTCACAGCGCTGGCAAAAAGGGGAAGGGGCCGACTGTGAGCTAGTCCAACAGTAGAAACTCAAAGGGAGATGCCTTTACTACTTTCTCATGCCAAAGGAAACCGTGTGATTCACAGTCCTGATTAAAAATTTCTCAGGTAGAAAGGTGGGGATGTAGCCTTCTATTCAAATGAAGATCTATGTTAAAGGTCTTTAAACTGGCAAATTTTGACCAACGCACAGATCAGATTATTGATTAAAGCAGTAAAATAAATATCAGTATCTCTTGCTTTCCACTGCATTTCTCTGGTCAGTCTTCTGAACTTGCTTTGAAGTTTCTAAGGAGATAGCAACTTTACATCTGATGAAATATAAATATATACCCTAATAAACCCAGTAAGCTACGAAAGTCAAATAAAAATAGTGGCACTTTCTCCCCACTTATAAAACAACTCTGACCATGTAATAATTCCTCAAAGTTCTCTCCTTTTAAGAGCAATATGCTCTTGGGGCGCTCAGTCGGTTAAGCGTTCGACTTCGGCTCAGGTCAGAGCCTGGAGCCTGTTTCGGATTCTGTGTCTCCCTCTCTCTCGGCCCCTCCCCCACCCATGCTCTGTCTCTCTCTGTTTCTCAAAAATAAATGTTAAAAAAAAATTAAAAAAAAAAGCAATATGCTCTTCCCTAATAGGGCTCTTGGCACACACAGCCCCCTCCCAGTCAGAAAAAATAGGGCTCTTGGCACACACAGCCCCCTCCCAGTCAGAAAAAAGATTTCGGTTTCAGAACACCAAATCTCCACAAAATGAATATTTTATATTCAGGACTTAGAAATCTATATTCTTTTGTCACCGCAGTGCAGTCCAGGAAGAGAGGAACAATGGGCGAAGCAGTTGGTGAGGGGTGGGAAAGTGTGGCAATTAGTGGGGTTCCTGCAACCCTGTTTCGGTGGGACTCAGCACTCTAGCAGGGACCAGACATACTGTTTAGATGGCACAGGGTCACAAGCTCCATGATACACAAAGTGGTGACAGCATCACAAACATGAGTTCTCTCCACACTGGTAGTCAGTTTTATGGTAACCATTTGCCAAATTAACAACTGCAATTTTAAAAACAATCATCTTTATTTAATGGTGGCTAACATCACAGAGGGATCCTTTTAAAAGACCAACTTTTGAGAGCTGTAGTTTCTTCTATCCCAGGCCGAATAGAAATATTTAAACCTGATGCCTGGTCCCACCTTCTTCCTATAATGAGTCCTTTGACCAGTCAAGTCATTTTCCAAGATAAGTGTTCTTGAGGATGAAATTCAAGCACATAACAACTCTTAGCTAGATGACTTCTTTCTATAGTAATTTTCTTTCTAGAGTTTGAACCTCTTCAGAAATAAAATCTCTGACAGCTGCCTCTTCAGCTTTTCCCCTTAGCCACAACTAAATCAATTTTGAGAAAATAACACTCTCCAAAGTAAAAATACCTCAAACAAAGCAGCTTTTTATTTACAGTAAGTCTTGAGCTAAGAAGGGAAGAACTGAGAAAGACAAAGACATGTACATGACCGCCACAGCAGATTTAGGTCTACTCAAAGAAGTGCAAAGTCAGATACAGCCAGACAACTCCCTAATGACCTGTCTGAGGTGGTTCCTTATTCCTTTCGAATGGAAAACCTAACTCAAATGATCTATTCAAAAGGCAGTATAATATTATTGCTGATGGGAGGAGGATGCTTGATTACATCACCTAGGAAGGAGGAAGCAGGAAATAAAAGATGACCAACAAGTCTCTGGACCACAAATTGTTCCAACTAAGCCATTCTATTCCACCTGTCTGGACTCTCATCCCCAGCTCTCTGGCCCTTTTTCTATCTAGGAGTCTGGTCCAAATATTCCATCCTCTCAGTCTTGTACAATCCACACCCCCACCCCCACCCCCCAGCAGAACTGACTTTTAAAAATCCTACGCCACCAGTGTCTTTTGCACCTTTCTCCATCATAGGATTTCTCACACACAATTAAGTGTAATTACATATGAATCTGTCACTCCAAAGGGATCACCTTTTATTTATAGCATATCACTATCCTCAAGAACACAGCTTGGTAAGCAAATTCAGTAAATATTCATGGTAGAAAAGAAGGAGTAGAGGAGTGCCTGGCTGGCTCAGTCAATAGAGCATACGACTCTTGATCTAAGGTTGTGAGTTCAAACCTACGCTGGACATAGAGATTACTTTGAAAAAATAAAAATCTTGAAAAGAAAAAAAAGAATGAGTATAGAACTGAGTGAAATAAGGCTAAAGGTGAGAGAAACAGAAAGGCATGGCTGGAAAATCCACCTAGTACCAGAGTTCTAAATGAAGGGGTAGGTAAAATGTGTAGATGCCTGTTGGGGGTTTCTTAGCAAGGCTGATGTATAAATTTTAGACAAAGCTATGGATAGGCTAAAAGATTTCTTAACTGTTTCCAAAGCCAAAGCCAATACCTCCCTTTACCAAGTTAGAACACACAAAAAAATAAAAAATAAAAAATAAATAGTAATAATAAAAGAAAGAAATTCTACAGTGCTAGAAACACAGTAAAATAAATATGCAATGGTGGAAAGAATATTTTCATTCTTTAAACAAATATTTTGTTCTTTGGAAAGCTTTTAAAAAGTAACCACTGCATAAAACCCTTGATTTGAAAAAAAAAAAAAAGAAAAAAAGAAGTTGCAATGAAAGAAGTGTTAATTAATATTATAAGCTATAAACTCACCAGCAAGCAAGTAGAGCATTATATAAACACAATTATTTTAAAAGTCTTCTTTGTGATTTAAAAATCATAAAATGCAAATCGTAGTTTTAAAACAAATTAGTGGGCTATGATTCTCTTGCTCATGAACTAAAATCTATACAACTCTGTAATCCTTGTGTGGGGGTGTTTAGAAATACCGGCACCTTATGTAGTTTCCTTTGTCAGCAATACGGGGAATGTTGGGGAGGGACAAAAGCAGGGCCACACAGCTTTGTCTCCTGATAGAACAAAGGTAGACTGTCACTGCAAAACAACATTGGGATCAACTTCCATTTACAGTATTCAAATATCATAACAGGAATTGGCAAATTCATCTAATAAAGAACCCAAATCCCACTTCTGTTCTTTAAAGACATCATCTAGGGTATCTGGGTGCTTCAGTTGGTTGAGAGGCCAACTTTTGATTTCAGCTCAGGTCATGATTCCAGGGTTGTGGGATCAAACCTCATGTTGGGCTCTGCACTGAGGGTGGAGCCTGCTTGAGATAGTCTCTCTCTCTCTCTCTCTCTTTCTGTCCCCTCCCCTGCTCATGCACCCCCATACATACATACATAAAAATAGGGGTGCCTGGGTGGCTCAGTTGATTAAGCATCTGACTTTGGCTCAGGTCATGATCTCATGGTTCATGGGTTTGACCCTTGCCTCAGGCTCTGTGTTGACAGCACGGAGCTTGCTTGGGATTCTCTTCCCACCCACCCCCCCACCCCCCGCCCTTCCCCTGCTCCTGTTCTCTCTTTCTCAAAAATAAAACATTAAAAAAATAAAAATAAAGATAAAGATATCATCTACACACAATCTTTGATGCACTTAAAAGAGCTACATGTATTAATAATTCAAAAGGAAAAAAAGGAAATATTTTAATGTAGGACAAAACATGAAAACAAGGCAATTAAAATTCACTGGTAAGTGTTTAAACATCCCAAATTGTAGCTAAAAACTGACAAAATTTAATTTTATGGCTATAGGCTCTAACTGAATAGGTGTGGTTTTATTAATTCACTCCAAGTATTCTCTGTGATTGGATTCATATAAATAATACCACAGTCCTGGATAACAGTTCTATTCATCAAAAAAAAGATATGAAGAATGTTTGTATATGGAAGTTATCTTCAATTTAGGTACAAACTTAAATTTACCTAATGGTAGAAGTTACCTTTATAATTTCAAAACTGCCCAAATGGATGAACTCCCTGTTGTGAAGTTTAAAGATTAGTTTGCCTCAAGACTCCAATCAGGCAAAGACCAGAGCCAGCACCAGGAACGGTAGGAAGGGCGAGGGGTGCTCAGCGGGGAGATCAGCAGGGACAGGGCTCAGAGGCCAGGAAGAACAGGCCTCTCAGCCTGGCTCGAGCTCTGGGCGTAACAGAGAGAAAGGGCCACTCTCAACCGCAGCACTAGTGCCACGGGCACCAGATCGCCGTGTGGGGCCTGCCAGTGCAGCGCTGGGTGGGGAACCACATCCCTGGCCTCCATCCACTAGCTGCCATCTCCCCCAGTTAGGACAACCAAAAATGTCTCCAGATACTGTCAAATATCTTTCTTCGGCAGGGAGGGGAAGACAAAACTGCCCCCATTAGGAACCAACGGGCGAAAGAAGAAGTGGGGGCCAGATCACGGAGGGGCCACACCATCTCAGGGAACGTGGATTTTATTCTCAAGGGAACAGCGAGCCACTGACATGGCAGAAACTGTGTGCCCGAGGGGGCACCCTCTGTGCTAGGCACTGTTACAGGTGCTGAGAATACAACAGTGAACAAATCAAATGAGGTCTCTATTCTCAAAACTGACATTCTTTTTGTGAGGACAGATGAGACCAGAAAATGGTCAAGAGAACTTCCTTTTGCAATCGTGCTGTGAAGAGAAGAAAACAGGATGCTGTCAGAGACGAACTGAGTGGTGGGAGTAAAGAGGCTACTGTATTTCGGACCAGATGGTCTGGGGAAGCTTCTCTGAGGAGGTGAAATAAATTTGGGCTGAAACTCTAAATGTCATGCCAGAGCGGCGGAGCGCAGACCTGGGGAGGGAGGGTCCAGGCCCGGCTGGAGGAAGGGGCCCAAGGGGAGAGGCTGGTGTGGCGCAGCGCGTGGGGGCGGTGGCCGTGGCGGTTCCGGAGGAGCCGGGAGCAGGGGGCAGGGCGCGACCGCCGACCTCTTCAGTGGGAGCCGCTGCAGGGTTTTTCAGAGGAGTGACGCGATCCGACTTAGACCTTCCGAGTATCCCCAGCTGCCAGCCGCTGCGCGGAGGAGACATTCAGGGGAAGGGAAGAAGAGGCCGGGAAACTTCCAGGGCGCTGGGCAAAAGGCCAGTGGAGGTGGGGCCACGAGAGGAGCCAGGCTGTGTCTCGCAGCACCGCTTACAAGCAGAACTGGCCCACGGATGAGACGAAGGGGATAAAGGGAAATGAGAGAACCCACGATGAGTCTCTGCCGGGGTTTGGCTGGAACAGCCGGGGGGGGAGTGGAGAGGGACTGGCCGAAGTGGGAAAGACAGACGGAGGGGGCATCGGAGGCGCGGGAACCCCGAGTGGTTGAGCCACGGTCGCGGACGTGCCTCTCGGACCCACGACCGACGACGCACAACATGCAGCTGTGAGGCAAATCTGGCAACAGATTGTATGGTTGTTTGAAAATGCCGAGGACGACGTGAGCGGAGCGAGGGACCGAGGACGGAAAGAGAACAGATGGGTCCAAGTGGGAAGCCACTGGATGTTCCCACGTTTCCGGGTCTGCCACGGAGGAGCCGGAACAGGAGACGTGCAAAGATATCTGGCCAGGGAGGTCGAAGGGGTCTCGGAAGCAAAGAGTGTTTTGCGGAGGACAGAATGCTCAGTTGGGTCAAATGTCGCTGAGAGTCAACTAGCGGAATGATAAAGACCTGGGTGTGGCAACAAGGAGGGCACTGGTGACCCTACCCAGCAGTTTCCCTCAGGACTGAGGAGAGAAAGGGGAGGAAGCACAGACGGTGACCATGGCAACTTTCAGAAATCTTTTCCTTCCTTTCCTTCCCTTCTCTTCCTTCTTTCTTTCCTCTTTCCTTCCCTTCCGTCTTTCTTTCCTTCCTCCTTTCATTTTAGAGACAAAGCATGCACCTGAGCAGGGGAGAGGGGCAGAGGGAGACACAGAATCTTAAGTAGGCTCCACACTCAGTGCAGAGCCAAATGCCGGGCTCGATCCCACGACCCTGAGATCAGGACCTGAGCTGAAATCAAGAGCAGGTCGCTCACCTGACTGAGCCACCCAGGCGCCCTGCAAAAGATCTTTTCTATGAAGGGAAGCAGACGAATGGGCTGGTAGCTGGAGAAAGATGAGGAATGTCAGAGAGAGTTTATAGAGGCAGGAGAAACGGGAACATGTCTGTACACGCTGCAGCAGAGGGGAAACCGACAGCTAAGGCTGAGGATAATTCCGGAAGCAAGATCCTCTGGCAGATGGGAGGGGTCAGCCCTTGGTAGCAGCATGGCCACCTTGTCCATGGTGACATGAACAAGGCAGAGTGAGTGGTACAGATGCAGGGAGAAGTTTGGGGAAGATGAAGGCCATGGCCTTCTTGCAAAGTGTGGAGAAAGGACTACTGAGAGGCCAGGCGGGAGGCAGGGTGAATGGAGATTAGTCGTGACCATCTTGAGGCAGGGAGACACCCCGACTACAGTGGCTGTGGGGGTGTGGGAGAAGCAAGGCTTGGTGACTGTTCAGATACAGGGGTGACAAAGAGTGTGGTCGTGAACAGAATCTAGCTTTTCTCTCTGGGCAGCTCTGTGGATGATGGTGCCATTCCCCTGAGTGATGCAGGAGGAGGGGATGGGGTGAGGATGGGGTGAGGGGTGGTGAGTGACCATGCAGGTGGGGACACGTGTGATGCCTGCAGGGCATCCAGTCGAGTGGGTCCACGAGCAAGGAGCTCAGGGGTCGACTCAAGATGCAGACCTGGCAACCTTCTGCACGTGGATGAAGCCACCAGAGTGGATGGAGCCTGCAAAGGAGAAAATTCAAGGGCAAAGCAAGGAACCAGCATCTAATGTGTAAAATAAGGCAGCAGCATTTCAGAAGTAGATGGGATAGTGGGAAACAAAAAGTAAGAGCCAAACTAGGATTGAGAAAAATTACAAAACGAATAAAGAACTATAGAAGCCCAGCATTCGTTCGCACAAGAGGCAAACTGATGTATCAGAGTCATCAAAAAATAGTGAAATTATGTTAAGCACAATTTACATTGTGGAAAGATACACAGCACATTTAAAAAAAGATTTCTTCTTAAAATTGTTAGAAATATTTCAGTCAGAAAAATTACTGGAGAGACCACTTCATTGTCTGATATACCGGTAAATGACTAATAATATATATAAATATACCAACATACACATATAAATTTTTTCACAGAGTCTTAGAGATTTCTAAGTGACCAAGAATAGGTACCTTTCGTAACAAAGGTAGACATATGCTATCAGGTCTTCACTCCACAATGCCTTATTTAGAGAGATCTGCTCACGTGAGTCCAATTTTCTGTGCTCAGTAGAAGAAATAAGGACAAAGAAAAGGAAAACCCAAGTGAAATCAAGGATACTTTTCCTCTGGTGGAGTAAGGCTGGGAACATTCCTGAGGTGATTAAGCCTGATTTGTGTCAGGCTTTGGAAAAAGAAGGCTTTCATGGCAGACCTGATCTTTTCTAGTAATGGTTGCACATTCCTATATTATAAAATGCTTGGGGCCCTGTTTTACTTATAAAAGGAAAACGTGGGTTTTTAGAAGAGGTATATTGGCAATATGCCAAAAAAAGCTGATTTTTTTTTTTTTCTACCCCCTTGGCTTAGGCAAAAAAAAAAAACCAACCCAAAACCAAAAAAAGACACTAGCTGTTATCTCCCATTTTAAACTGAGCAAGTCCCTGTGATTCGGTCTCTCTGTCACCAAATTGCTCCTCCACATTACACTGAGTGCCTCTTACCACCGGATGCCAAGCCCATTAGAGCTGCAATGAATGGGAAATAAGGGTTACAGAGATGTTCTTGTCACCTCAGACCTAGATTTAAGTGATGCACAGTGCCACTTCCAATTAATTTGAAAATGATTCCAGGAATATATTCCTCAATGCTTATGCCATTTGAAGGCCCTGAGCTTGACAGACGGAACTATCTGTGCAAGATCATGATGACTCTGTGTTCTGGGTGTTCTAGTAAGTACTATCAGGAAGTTGACGTGAGGCTGGGTCAGCTGACATTATGGTAATCAGAATAAGGAAGTGAAGTCCGCTTCCTGGGGACAGAAGCTGGTAGCTCTGAAATTAGATTAGGCAAGGACGCAGAAGGGACATATTTCAGTCACTTTTCAGATTTTCCCTGCAGCTTCCTCAGAAGTGGCTACCATTAAACAATTTGCCAAGAGACGGATTTGTTTTTAATCTTTGACCAAACCAATGAGAAGTACAAAGCACAGTCTATTTTCTTCTTAGAGATCTTAGAAGTTAAAAACTTCTAAGCTTTTCCATAGTTTCATTTACATATGCAGTTCTAGCATTCGCAATGTTGCTTCATTTGAAATGAGTAACTTAAAACCGGTGTAGGCATAAAAATATTTAATATAAGATATACCAGATGTTGAAATTAGCAAAAAGTCAAAAGAAAGAGATTTGACTGTAATTAGCAAAAGCCCTTAAAGCTGGTCACAAGGACATTAAGAAATGAGCCTAAATATTAACATAAAAAGTATACTTAGCAGCAGCTACAAAAAAGAGCTGGAGAAAATACATTTTATTAGAATGAATCCAATATTGTCCTAGAGGAAAGAGATAATATTACTTCCCTTAAAGAATCTTTCTTAGAATAGCAAAGTTGAATGCCAATTTTTAGAGAAATATTTAAAATGTGTTTTATTTACATATTTTACTTTTTGTTTTCAAGGAAAAGGAAGCCTGGCTCTTGAGAAAGAACCAACCTATTATCAGCAGATGAGGAAGCAACACTGGGGCTGGAGAGATATGTTAAAACTCCAATCACAGGTTATTTGCATAAAAGCCTTTATAGCGACAGGGACTTCAAAGAGATGCAGTAAAGAAAGAAAGAGATTATTTCCCGTCTATCAGATTGGCAAACATTTCAAAGTAATAGAAGCCACTAATGGCAAGGGTGCTAGGAAACCTGTATGCATTGTCAGTATCTTCTAAATGTATAAACTGAGCACTTAGCAATAGATATCAAAAACATTTTAAAAATGCACTTGGATTTAACAACAACATCATCTGTGTTTAGGACAAATTTCCTGACCAAGAAAAGTACAAAAAGATGCATGCCTGCAGAGGTTCACTATGGTGTTTGAATAGTGAAAAATTACAATCTAAATGCTATTGGCAGGAGACTGATTAAGTAATTATAATACAATGGAGCACCATGTAGCCGTTAAAAATGATGGAGATTTATAGACTCTACTGTGCAAAGATGTTCTTGTGGCTATTCAGTGAAAAAGGTTCCAGAATAGTACAGTAAAACAACATTTATATATAATTATATGAATATGTTTATAGAAAGTCTGAAGGGATGTTTTTATTTTAGTAAGTGATTACAACTCAGTGAGATTTCTGGTGAGTTTTGTTTCCTCTTTTGTACTTTTCTACACTTTTTTTTTTTACAATGAGTACATAATTTTACAAAAAAACAAAGCCGTCTTTAAGATAGGTCCTAAACATGTTTTTCTTTAAGCAATATAAGGATGCCTGGGTGGCTCAGTCGATTAAGTGACTTCGGGTCAGGTCATGATGTCATGGTTCATGAGTCCAAGCCCTGCATCAGGCTCTGTGCTGACAGTTCAGAGCCTGAAGCCTGCTTCTGATTCTGTGTCTCCCTCTCTCTCTGCCCCTCCCCCGCTTGCATTCTGTTTCTGTCTCTGAAAAATAAATAAATACTAAAAAATTTTTTAAATAAGTAATATATGTAAGGGGTGCTCAGGTGGCCCAGTCAGTTAAGCGTCTGACTTCAGCTCAGGTCATGATCTCGCAGTTCGTGAGTTCGAGCCCTGTGCCAGGCTCTGCGCTGATGAAGATGCAGAGTCTGCTTGGGATTCTCTCTCTTTCCCTTGTTCTCTGCCCCTCCCCCACTTGAGCTCACATACTCTCTCTCTCTCTCTCTCTCTCTCAAAACAAATAAATAAACTTAAAAAAATAAGCAATATATGTAAATAAAAACAGTATCCCATGGTAAAAAAAAAACAAACAAAACTAAAAGTTCCCTTTATTTACAAGTAAATTTTTAAATTTAAATTTCTGGACAATTTAAAGTATTTCACAATAACTAAAAATGTTTTCATTCATGGCTTTATTACTGTTGAGGTTTTAGCTCCTCTGAGGGCAACAAGTGTAAATTATCTGTAAATTCTAACTACACCAGGTATCATGAATATAGTAAATACAAGGCACAGTAAATGTTAGCAACGGTGATTCTGATCGGCACTCTAAGACAACTTCACCTCCAACAAATGTTGAACACGAGTCCATAGGCATAAAAAAAAGGCCTAACACTCTCGGTCATATCAATTAGGAATTATTTATGCATCCAACATTTTTCCTTCCTTCCTTTTCCTTCTAAGGGGAGAAAAAAAAGGCAAAATGTCTAACCATAAGTATGCTCAACCTTTTCAGAAATCCTTTCAAGTATCGATACTTACTATAATAAGAAAAGGTAGAAAAGTTAAGTCTTTGTGCTTAAGTTAACATGTAAATAACTGTAAATGGCATGGTTTTTTCTTTTGATAACTGGGAATTACTATTTGGTATCCCTAGAGATCCTTATTTACTCACTGACAAACTTTTATTTCAACTATTCTCTAAACCTAAAATATCTGCCCCTAATAAAAACAATCTAATCAGACCTCCACGGTGTGAACTTGGCCTGAACACGGCAGTCTCCCAGGATCGTTTGCGTAGCTGCATCAGGGGACCACAAACCCATGGTAAATGCTCATTCTTTTCACAATTAAGTTACTGTGATAAAATTAATGCTGCCTCAGTCATAATCAGATGATAAAATACTGTAATTTAAAGTAATTGATGAATTCATACTGAGCAATCGGGCCTTGCTTGCTGGCCCACAACACTGCTCAGCAGGCTGGAACTGGTGAGCTGAATCCCAGGCAGAAGGTGAACTGGTTCCTCCACGAAGGCAGGGAGGGTCCCCTCTTACATCCTGGGCACACTTACCCTGCTTCAGTACGCTGACAACAAGATAGGCTCCACTAGCTCTCCTTTATTTGAATCTCTAATTAAATGATACACCATCGTGCAAAATACAAATTCATATCCGATGTTTTGTACATGTTCTATGTGAAATGAAATTCCATAAAAATTATGAATACACAAAGAGTAAATCCAAAATACTTCTAAGAAACTGAAGACCTTAGCTTCGAGCATTTCAACGTGTTCTCTTTTAGGCCAGCAGATGTAGCTGTGAATTAAAACAGGGAATGTAAACTGCTCTCCTTCAGCCATTAGATGGCACCCTTTTTTTTTTTTTTTAAACTGGGTTTATATTGGCAATTTAATACAGTCCAGGGTAGCTACCAACAATTATTTGACACTGGAATTGATTTTGATTTACCTGAATTTATCTAAAATGGTCATATCAACTATTGAGTACACACACTTGGGCCATTTCTGTTCAGCATTTTCTGAGATTGTTTTTAGTCAGAGAAAGATGACATTTCCAAATGTGAGGCAGTAAATAGTGATAAAAGTTCCACACTGGACTCAGGGCAACCTCACAATTATCATCAAAACTCTCTAGATGCAGAACTGAAATATACCATATTGCTTTCCACAAGCTTCAGAGTGGGTCATATAATAAGAATTTGCTTAGAGAGTCTTAAAAACTAAGTCTTCCATAATAACGGTCTACTGGGGAGTCCTGTCTTGGCACAGTGCCTGGATCAGGGTAGGCCCACAAATGTCTTTTGAATGAACAAATTAACAAACACTACTGCTATTAAAAGGTGTGCTCTTGAAAAGCTGTCAGTGAATCATTTTTCTGGGAGACTTCTCAGATGTGGAGATCAAACTGATATTCCTAATGAACTACAGGTAGGGAAAGAGTAGATTTATATTCCCACTTTTTAGTTAAAGACATGAATATATAGAAAGATTCCAAGTATCATTGTATTCAGTAGTGCCAATCAGAAAATAATTTTTCTTGCTCAACTATTTTATCTAGGCAATAATCCTCCTATTGGTGCTATAAAACAAAGAAGCTCACATTCTAGAAGCTAGAATAGCACCATAAAGCCCATAAAGCCCAAGTTCTTGAGCATTTAACTTAACTTAAATAACTTAGTTTTGTTGGTCTATGGAAATTTGGATTGATTTATTATGACTCTTCTAATTTAAAGACTATTCATATTTTCAAGTATCTTAAAACTTTATTACTCAGTTTATGACCTACATTACTAAGTTCTGGAAACATCACCAATCATTTCCATGAAGTCAATATAAAGTGCTAACAGACCATCATTTTTATAGAAACTAAAAGCTTAATTAAGTATTTCATGCCCCCAAGTAGATTTCATACATAGTTGAAGGGGTTTTGTGAACTCCTAGGCAGCTGTGCTTCATTTTTAGCATAAATTAATAAAAATAAAATCTAGCACTATTGTTTCAAAAGGGTTCTATTGTGAAAATACACATTTAAGAAACACAGAAAAGTAAAATAAAAATTCACCCCCACACCTATATTTCACCCACATTATTTCTTTTTAAAAAAATGTTTGTAATGTATATTTATTTTTGAGGGAGTGCAAGTTGAGAGGCAGAGAGAGATGGGGACAGGGGATGTGAAGCAGGCTCTGCACTGTCTTGGCAGACCCTGATGCGAAGCTCGAACTCACGAATAGCGAGGTCATGACCTGAGCCAAAGTCAGAGGCTTAAGGGACCAAGCCACCCAGGCACCCCAAAAACTTCAAATTTCTGCCAGACGTATTTTCTCCCAGTTTTTTCCACTTGTTTTCAATAATTGCTCTCATATTATATATACATATGAATACTGCTTTACCATTATATCCTAAAGACTTTTCTACTGAAGATGAAGGCTAAAAGGAGGTCTTCCTTTTTATGAGAAAATGGCCGGTCCTATACCAGACTGATGTTAATTACAATGTTGGGAGATGAGACCCGCAGTGAAGATACCCAGTAAAACCTGTCAAGTTACTAAGAATGTGTGGGTGTGGATCACATCATAATCAAAACCAAATTAACCACCTCCTTCCCCTCATCCCGGCCCCTTCCACCTACTCCTTGATTTCCTATCTTAGCTAAGGGAGGTAACATTGGGGGGGAAAAAATCTAGGTTTTAAAGACTATCAGACTTGGATCCAAATCTTGACTCTGTCAATTATAAGCTGTGTGATCTTGGAAAAATGACTTAACCTCTCTGAGTCCCAATTTCCTCATTTATAAAATGGGGGATATTAATACCTGCTTCATAATTATTGTGAAGATTAAGTAATCTGCTAGGTCTAAAATGTCTGGACCAACATCTGCAATGGAAGAAGAGATTTTACATTGGTCAAAAGCAAAATTGAGGACACAACAAAAAACATCAAAAATCTTCAATCATGGGGAGGTTGGTGGGGGCTAAATGGGTGATGGGCACTAAGGAGGGCACTCGTTCTGATGAGCACTGGGTGTTACATGTAAGTGATGAATCGCTAAATTCCACTCCTGAAACCAATAGTACACTATATGTTAACTAACTTGAATTTAAATTAAATCTTAGAAAAAAAAATCTTCAGTTACGGCTCTTCTAACTTTTCCAAGTAAACCTGACTTTATTGTCATAAACAGTTACTAGCCAGCAAAGTGACTTTAAAAATAAGTGTCAGACTAGGAGAAAAGCAACATCTATTTGTCAGAATACTCTGAGTGAAAAGTACAATAATGCTGATGTTTAGTTATGATTAAACCAAATGTGAAAAATATAGTAATGTTTTTAATAATAATAATACCTATCATTCCCCCTCCCTTGCAATTTCCCCCTCTACTGAATCACTCCCATCAGCATGCACACATGCTGTTAATTCTCCCAACTTAAAAAACAAACAAACAAACAAAAACCCTCTCTTGATCTCAGGCCTCTTCTAGCTATGACCCCATTTCTTTCTTTCTCTTTATGGCAGAACTCAAGATGTGCTTATATGTACTGCCTCCGATCTCTCTCTTCCATTCTTTTTTGTACCACCCCACTGAAGTTTTACCCACCAAGGACTGCCACACTGCTCACGTGGCAAACTAACAGTCTCATCTCACATGACTTATCCCCAGTGTACACCTTCTTCACCCGTGTCCAAGTCACCATTCTCCCGGTTCTCCCCGGTTTTGCTCTTTGGTAGAGAGGTCTCCTTTGCTAATTTCCTCCATATTCCCTAGCGTCTACACCTTGGGAGTGCCCAAGAGCTCCTTCCTCCGACCTCTTTTCTCCCTGCGTTCACTGCCTTGGTGAACTCACCTGGTCTCCTGCCTTTAAATACTACCTTTAAATATCGAAGAGTCTCAAGTTTACATCTTCACCTCGTACCTCTCCTCTGTGTTCGAAACTTCTACATCTAACTGCTTGCTTGACTCTCCACTTAGCCATCTAATAGGCACGTCAAACTCACAGGCCGCGGACTGAGCTCCTGACATTATCCCCGAGCACCTGCTCCTCTCACACTGGTCCCCGTCCATCTTCCAGCTGCTCAGGCCAAAAGCCTTGGAGCTCCTTGAAGTCATTTTTTTCCCTCACCGCTCACATCCGATGTATAACAAATCCTTGCTGACTCTACTTTCAAAATATACCTAGAACCTCTTTTCGTCAACCCCACCGCTGCCACCCATTCCAAACCACCATCGATTCTCACCTGTCACAAAGAGCCTGGTCCACAGAACTTCCTACCAGTAGTTTAAAAAAAAAGCCAATCATTCCTAATATATAGCTTTTTAGCTTGGGGTATAGGTTACACACACAGTTCTTGAAAATTAGGCAGATTTAGACCACAGAAAGTAGAATAAACATTCCAGATATCAATTATAGGATTGCAGTTACTTACACTGTGTACTCCTAAAGCTTTCCAGACTGCGAAGCTGATCACACCAACACCACACCACGCATAAAGTGAGCCCCAACCCAAGGCTCGCAAGGCAAGGATAGACCCGCTCTCCGGTAAGGCAGCCGTGGCCATACTTCCCTGCGATGAAGACAGAAAGGAAAAAATCACCAGTTCAGAAAGAGTAATTATTTGGGGAGTGTTTGAAATTCTTGACACTCTGAATTCTATCATAATATTGGGAAGCCGGACCAACCCAAGTTCAAATACCAGCTTTGCTACTTAATAACTGCAGGACTTAGGTCACAACTTCTCTGACAGATATTTGAATATGCAAGGAATTACCAGGAGCTTTGCTAGATACTGAAGAGAAAAAAGTAAATAGAGTAACTTCTTTCTGATTAAAGATTTCAATCAATGGGGCGGAGGACACAGACTCATAAAATTATGATCTAAATGTAATGTGCAACAGTAGAACTATACGTGGTCCCTGAGGAGGGCACCTAGTCTATTGCTGCAGTTAGAGGAAGTTTTAAGGAGGGGTTCCTGAAAGAGGTGAGCTAAATCTAAATCATTGCAAAGACTTTTAAATATATATGCAAAATACGGGCACACGGTAGAAATTCAGATTATGGCAGCTATTAATGAGAAATGAGAAAATAAACAATGACTCTCTTCTTGGGTTTCAAGGTATAATATTAAGGTAAAAATCTATAATCATAATAATAGAACAACTTTCAGACTATCAGCATACAAATGTGACTAGAGATGAGTAAGAATGCAACACACCTTCAAAAGGGAATAACCACCCCATCACTGAAGGCACTGATTGCTGGGTTTTTCCCCCCAAAACTTCTTTGCTATTTTTACTATAATTCTTCCAGAAAAATCCTATAACATTCTGTCAAGATTCCTCCAAGTCCATTAGAATGTCATCAAACTGATTGGCTAATGTGATGAGATAGAAAATTTACGTTGTCTTCTTCTAGAAATGTATTTCCATTTACTCCAGACTTTCTTTTTTTTAATAATTTTCTTTATATTGTTCAACCTGTTGAATAAAGGATTTTAGCACAGGTGTTGTGACTGTGAATGTTACTGGTAGCACATAGAAACGCTTGGTGTATCTGGATCTCCATGCCTTGACCCAGTAGATACTCAATATTTGCTGACTTACCACTTTTTTGTAGATATGAGACCCAACCAGATTTTTCAAGAGATTTTTCTTTAGCCATTTTCTATGATAAAACAACTCTCTTATCCCTTTTCTCACGACACTATAGTTTCAGAGCGTTTTTCTGGATACTACACAGCTCATATAAATTCACTAACTTCTAATTGGCCTGAATTTTCATCCAGAAGCAGCACCATTAACCAAATATTATTAAATCAAGGTCAATTTAGGTGCCTAAATTTTATTTTAGAAAACTTAAAAGTTCCTTATTTCCCTGGGAAGGACGGAAATTATATATGTATTACATATGTACATGTATTTTTTTTTTAAGCCACCTTAGCTTATACCTTTCTCTGTTGGTTCAACAAAGGACAAAGAAAAATGCTCACTCATCACTTACTATTGCCTTTCAACTCCAAGTTTTCTAGCATGGGACTCAGCTAAGACAATGAAATTAAGACTTTAAAGAAATGATGATCATCCTCCTGAAATAAAAGCAGTGTAGGCAGTCCCCAACTAAAAGCTGATCATTTTCAAGTTCTGAGTTGCAATCTGAATCTGTATTATAAATAATAGCTAGATTCCGGGCAGAAGATTATTTAAATAAAAAGTGGCTACAAATAATTTCTTCTCCAAAAATAGTCAAAGATGGAGACATCGCCATGGTGAGCAAGCTGTTTAATCCATGTGTGCCACAGTTTAATGGGGACAATACAGTAACAGTACCTCACAGGGTTGAGATGGGGGTTAAGTGAACCCAACCCTTACAGTAGCAGCTAGCACATGGCAAGCATCAAATGTTAGGTATCATTATCACTATCAATGCCAGAGAAAACTGCCACGCAGGGACTCTGAAGTACACTGCCTGAGTGGTATCCTTAAATGTGTGCTTGCTCAGTGTAAATGTTATTAACTGCTTCAGAACCTCTGAGCTCCTTTACAAACCTTTACCTCTCAGAGTCTGGATCAATGTAATACTCTAATTCAAATGCTTCCCCAGAGGGGAGGTGGAGCTGTACACAACATATTTAACATCAAGGCCAGTGGTTCTCAAACTTTCTGGTTTCAGGATCCATTTACGCTTGGATCCCAAAGATTTCTGATTATGTGGACTATATCTATTAATATTTAATATATTAGGAATTAAAACTAAGAAATTCTTAAGTTTTATATATTACTTCATTTAAAAATAAAGCCAATATGGATTAATGTAAACCTATTTAATATAAACAACTATCTTACAAAAGAATTTAGTGCAAGGAGGTAATGTTTTACATTTTTCTTAAGCTTTTAGAAATCTGGCTTAATAAGACAGATGAATTTTCATAAATGCTTCTGTATTCAATCTGTTGCAATATGTTTTTCAAGTATCTGAATAAAATCCAGCCTTACAGAGGTATGTGGTTAGAAAAGGGACAAGTATTTTTTTTTTTTATGTTTGTTTG
Source organism: Acinonyx jubatus (assembly GCF_027475565.1). Classification (NCBI taxonomy): domain Eukaryota; kingdom Metazoa; phylum Chordata; class Mammalia; order Carnivora; family Felidae; genus Acinonyx; species Acinonyx jubatus. Next base: position 10,484,741 of record NC_069385.1, on the reverse strand, counting down.
TTTTGAGCAGGGGAGGGGCAGATAGAGAGGGAGAGAGGGAGAGAGGGAGAGAGGGAGGGAGGGAGGGAGGGAGAGAGGGAGAGGGAGAGAGAGAGGGAGAGGGAGAGGGAGAGAGAGAGGGAGAGGGGGAGGGGGAGAGGGGGAGAGGGAGGGAGAGAGAGAGAGAGAGAGAGAGAGAGAGAGAGAGAGAGAGAATCCCAAGCAGGCTGCAGGCTGTCAGCTCAGAGCCTGACGCAGGGCTTGATCTCAGGAACTGTGAGATCATGACCTAAGCTGAGATCAAGACTCTGAGGCTTAACCGACTGAGCCACCCAGGTGCCCCAGGGACGAGTATTTTAATAGCCTTTCTTTTCTGATGCTACACCCAAACTTCACAGATAGTTGCACTTTGGAATCTGAAGTCACGCTGATGAATTTTTCTACTTTGCTACATTAAAATCCATTAGTCTATTCTGTACTTCAAATGGGCCTTTCATCCATGCATTATGATCGTTCAGAAAATACTGATTAACCAAGTTATGCAGATCTCCCCAATGTTGACACCTCTTATTAAATATTTAAAATTTCACATCATTAATATTACCACCAATCTCACCAGAAAAGCCTTTAAGTATTGAGCACCTATCAAGATCAGAATGGCAGATACAAGTTTCCTAAAATCTACTTTTTACTTGCAAGCTCAAAGTTTACCACTGGCAACAAACACCAACAGTGCTTGCCTGAAGAGACACAGGCTCGTTTTGTTCATTTTGAAGGAAATGTCTGCCAAATACCCACTTCTGAGTAACTATAGTGTGTCAGTTGCTCTTTCAAACGAAAATGATATTACATGGGAAAAAAAAGCACCTAGTTCAGCATGCAACTTAATCACACAATTGCTTTTCCTGAAGAAACACATCTTTCTTTGGTGCTTTCCGCCTACCGCCCATTCCTTCACATGGAATATTACAGAGGTACATTCAAGGGTTAAGATTTAATAAAATTAATAATTTTACTGCTTTAACAAGGGCAGTCTTATGCAATTATGGTTTTTTTTTTTTAAACTACAGGTGCATGGTAATGAAAGACACAGTGACTGCTAGTAGTTTGGAGCCACTGCCTTGATTACACCTAGGCACCAGCAGCTTTACCCCCGACTGCTTCCATACCATTAGTACAAATTGTCTGAGTGTTATTATGAAAACAGTTTTGATGTTACAGATCTCCCAAAGAGTTTCTATGGACCGCAGCTTGAAGTGGAAAGAGAACTCGACTGGTTTATGATTTTCACGTAACACTGCTCTTCAAGTTGTAATTATACAGTTAACTGTGTAAATACTTGTTTAATATCCGTCTCCTGCACCAGATGCTAGCTTCCTGAAGGGAAGATATTTTGCTCATCTCTGTATCTCCGGCTCCTAGCAAGCACAATGCCTGACACATAAAAGATCCCCAAGTTAACACTTGTTGAAGCAATAAAGTAATGGATAAATACACCATATGGGATGGAGAGGGCAGAGACAGGACAACACATGCCAACAAATAACAACTCAACGTAAAGAAAAATCCTCACCAACTGGGGAAATGAGGTAGATATGTCCACATGAGTGATCACTCAATCTTGCTCATGGAGTAAGAATTTTCTGCCATAAGTAGGTTATGGTCATTCAACCAAAACTTATTGAGCACCTGTGTGTCAGGTGCTCCCCTTTTCTGGGGAGCAGGGCTGCCGCAGTGCACACGCATGTGTGGTCTCTGGGTTCAAGCAGCTGACCTATGTTTTTCATTGATGACAAGACGCACTTTACTTCAACAATTTAACATTTTTGAAACAGAAATGCCTCTGGTGCCTGGCTGGCTTGGTCAGTAGAACATGTGAGTCTTGATCTTAGGGTCATGAGTTCAAGCCCCACGTTGGGTGTAAAGTTTACTTTAAAAAATAAAACGAAATGCCTCTGGCGATCAGTATTATGTCAAGAGTTAATAATGGCATTACTTTTTTTTTTTTCTTAGTGGCACATAAAATACTGGAGCCTCTAACAACTCATAGGGAATTACCCAGATTTAGTCTCGTTCTGCTAAAATTTAAGAAAGCACATAATTAAATACATCTTTTTAAATGGAAACAGGGGTGCCTGGGTGGCTCAGTTGGTTAAGCCTTGGACTTCGGTTCAGGTCATGATCTCCTGATTTGTGAGTGTGAGCCCCACACCAGGCTCTGTGCTGACAGCTCGGAGCCTGGAGTTGGCTTCAGATTCTGTGTCTCCCTCTCTCTCTGCCCCTCCCCTGCTTGCTCTTGCTCTCTCAAAAATAAACATGAAAAAAACTTTAATGAAAATAAAGACGATTAATTTGTACACTTCTTGAATCTATAGGTGGACACAGGTTTACTTCTTAAAACAATATGAAAGGCCACCAACATTTTTTTCACTTTCCCTGTGCTACCAGCTATCTGTAAGCAGTAACACTGCTATTAATGGATTTCCTTGTCACAAACCTTATTGAACCATTCAGGGCTTTTCTTTTTAGCCAATGATAATGTTGTAACAAATCCGGCTACCATTCCTGCTGCAGCAACAGTACCAAGGAAAACTCCACCTGCCAAGAGTTTTGGGGGTAGGGCATGGAGGGTGAGAGGGATTAAAGGGAGGAAAAAGAAAAAAACACCTTAAGTTAAGAGGACATACACAAATAAGTTTCAGACTTTTTTTTTTTTTTTTAAGAGAGAGATTATGAACAGGCTCTGTGCTCAGTGTACCCAAGGAGGGGCTGGATCTCACTACCCTGGGATCATGACCTAAGCTGAAACCAAAAGTTGGTGGCTTAACCCACTGAGCCACCCAGGCACTCCTTTAAATTACATTTTAGGCGCTCCTTTAAATTACATTTTAGAGGTGCCTGGGTGACTCAGTGGGTTTAGCCTGGGATCTGATTTTGGCTCAGGTCATGATCCCAAGGTCCTGGGATTGGGACCCACAATAGGCTCTGAATTAAGCCTGGAGCCTGCTTAAGATTCTCTCTCTCTTTCTGCCACTGTCCCCCGCTGGTGCACTCTCTCTTTAAAATTATTATAATAATTTTAAAAGCTATAAAAAATTACATTTTAAGTCCCTTCTGAAATTTGAGAAACGCTAACTAGGCAGCTCTTGCCAAACATAAACAATAGCAATGTGAAACCTCTGGTGCTTGCGGTCATCCTGAGGTATCCGTTTCCAAGTGGTGAGAATCGTCGCAGGGTCCCTTACCCTCTTCACCCGGATGGTGCCATGAAGTTTTTCTCCGGGGGGGGGGGGGGGGGGACGAGATAGTGGGAGTTCGAAAGGGGACGGCACGAGAGAAGCTGCAGAGTGATGGGGGAAATGCAGCACACACGACATCTCGAGGGACCAGCCCCAAGCCCAGGGGAGATTCCAATGGGCACGACCCCTGATCCCCGTCCCCAACGGCTAAACTCAGCGGCAGCCCAAGGGAAGGTCTCCCAGGGCCGGGTGTGTGTGTGTGTGTGGAAATGGAGGCTTCGGCGCAGGCCCAGGGTGAGCTCGCCCGGGCACCAGCACCTCACCACACCACACCACACCTTTAATCAGGAAAAGCCGATCGTCTGTAGATTCCGGAGCCTCCAGACGAGAGGACGGCTGCCCAGCCCCAGCACCCGCCGCCTCCATGTTTCTAAGCCTCCGCAATTGCGTCCGACACCAACTGAGTCCGGGTGGAAGCGAGAGTGAGGAGGAGGACAAAGGTTCCGCTACCTCCTCTCCCTGTGCGTTCTGAATACTGGTCCGGGGAATGGCGGCTCACCCCAAACCCTCTCTCTTCCCCCGCCGACGGGCGAGGACAACAAGGTGGCTGCCAGTGGTGACCCCACCCCAGCCCCGAGGGTGGTGTCCTCCCAGGCCGACTCCAGGTTGGATCATTTGCCTGCTCCAAAGTGATGATCGCTGCACTTGAATACGGTCTTTTTCAAACAGTGCTCGGCCCTGACTCTAGGAGGCAGTGAGCGGTCGCGCATTGAGCCAGGAGCCCAGTCCCAGCCAGAGCAGGAGCCCAGTCCCAGCCAGGTTTGAGATCCTGGAGCTCAGTTTCCTGAGCAGCCTTACATTATGTCCAGGGATTTACCCAGCCCTAATGTTTCACGATTCTAGAAAGCAGGTCTCCCGTCTTTTCTCTGTACTTTTCTGGGAAATTTCGTAACAGTCTTCACTTTAAGTGTAAGTGACAGGTTTTATCCCTGGAAGAGAGGCCGTCTCACAGGTCCGCTGCGATAGATCTCCTTCCCGGGTAGTTTGATTGATGGCCCTACCAAGAGGAGTGGATGGCTATCGGGCTGAACTGCAGCGAGTGATACAACTGAGCGAGAACAGCTGAGGACAACCCTGAGGGGTTGCTAACACGGACTGCAAGGCTGCACTAGAGTCCTTCTCGCGGGGGAAACGCTGGTGCAGGCGACCCCCAGACGCGCCTAGTCTTCACAGTCTGGGAGGCTGGTGTGCCCACGGGGGTGGATTCTGTAAATGGTCCCTGAGAGGAAGAGGCTGGAAGTCATAAACAATCTTCTAAGCCTCTCAAACACAGACACATGACATCATCTTTCAAAATGAGACAATCTGTCCTTTGTTCAATGTGAACACACACAAAAGCCATGAACTTCTTGAGGATGAGGATGGAGATTTTTATTCATTTTTATATTCTCTGGCTCTCAACCTATTATCTGGTCACACATAATAAATTTTGGGTGAATGAATAAATGAATGCATTAGTTAATTGCAATTAGTAGCTCAACCCTGGGCTCAGGTCCTCAATACCTGCTCTGCCGTGCGAACTTGGCTGAGTTATTGAGGCTCTCTGCCTCAGTTTCCTCATATGTAAAACCAAGAAACTGATAGTAGCTGCCTCACGGGTTGCTGTGAGAAGTAAAGGAAGCAACATAAAGAAGTTAGCATAGTGTCGGGCACAGATACTCAGTACGTGTTAGCTTTAGTTATGATACCTTTTAATTTCCAGTAACTGTTTTTGCAGCATCGCCTATGGAAAATGTTAAGTTATAGATGCCCAGGGCCCACCACTGAAGATGATTGCTCTGAAGGTCCAGGCAGGGCAGTGTAAAAGCTCCACAGGGAGTTCAGATGATCAGTCAGGTTGAGGACTATTCTGTTTCTGGCTGAAACCACACAAAATTTATCTAAACTGTGTGTGCCTTGGAAGCAAAATGCCAGAGTCTGAAAGGACCCTTTAAACTGGTAAATGCTGTACTAACTCGTTGAAGTTCTTTAGGACCCATTCTTTCTCCTTTCTCTTGTACAAAATGGTGATCATAGCAGCTAACATGTTTTTTGTTTTTTGTTTTTAGTGCTTTCTGTATGTCTGGCATGGTGCTAAGTGCTTCAAATATGTTATCTCATTTAATTTTCTTTATAAACTCAGAGAAACTAACTAACTTGCTCGACTCCCACAGCTGCTAAGAAGCAGAGCCAGGATATAAAAGAAGATCTGCTTCCAAAAGCAACAAAAGCAAAAGGAAATAAGGGCTACAACAGGCCGGAAGCCTCTGCACAGCAAAGGAAACAAAATGAAAAGGCAATCTACTGAATGGGAATAAACATTTGCAAATCATATACCCAATAAGGGGCTAACATCCAATATATATAAGGAAATCATACAAACACATTCACACAAAACCACCCCAAAAGCCATAAAAATTATACATGGGCAGAGGATCTGAATAGACATTTTCCCAAAGAAGACGTATAGATAGCTAACAGACATGTGAAAAGATGCTCTATGTCATTAGTCATCAGGAAAATACAAATCAAAACCACAGTGAGATATCACCTTGCACTTGTTAGAATGGCTATTATCAAAAAGACAAGAGATAACAAATGTCGGTGAGGATGTGGAGAAAAGAGAACCCTTGCACACTGTTGGTGGGAATGTAAATTGGTGCAGCCACTATGGAAAACAGTACAGATGCTCCTCAAAAAATTAAAAATAGAGCTACCATATGCTCCAGCAATTCCACTCTGGCTATTTATCTGAAGAAAATGAAAATACTGTCTTGAAAAGCTACACCCTGATGTCTGTTGGAGCATTATTTACAAGAGCCAAGACGTGGAAACAATCTAAATGCAGACCAGTCGATGAATGGATAAAGAAATTGTGGTATGCATGTATAATAATATTATTCGGCCACAAAATGAATGAAACCTTACCATTTGTGACGTGGATGGACCTCAAGGGCATTATGTGAAGTGAAAGAAGTCAGACAAAGAGAGACAGATACCGTATGATCTCTCCTATATGTGGAATCTAAAAGAAGAAACAAAAATTAGCTCATAGATACAAAGCACAGATTGGTGGTTGTCAGAGGCAGGGAGGGGGTGGAAGGTAGGAGAAATGGGTGAAGGGGGTCAAAAAGAAAAAGAAAAAGGAATACATAGAAGAAGTTCTACTCAAATCCTTATCCTGTGCCCCGTGGTCCTCAAGCTCGAACTTGATAAGTGCAATCCCCTGGAAGGGCTTCTCTCCCAGAGTTTTGACTCAGTGGTCTGGGTGGGCCTGAGAACTTTTAGGTCTAAGAAGTTTCCAGGCGAGGCTGATGCGGCTGGTTCCACTTACAGAAGCCCTTCTCCCTGCTTTACTCTCCCAGGTTGTACCTCTTGAAGCTACACCATCTACTTTAACACCTGGAGTTCTCTTCTCCCAAAACTGTTCAGAGAGAAACCGTGCAGGCTCCCTCACTCCCCCTGTCTTTGCTGTCTTTCTCCTCCCCCCAGCAAAACCGCAGAATTTTTTTGTATTTTAAGGGTTAAATTGCTCTCTACTGTAAGGAGCAGAAAAGAGACTTTTAAATGTAGGGATGACACAGCATCCTGTGCTCTAGAGCTCGTCTCCATTTTGAGGCAATAAATACAAACTCTGCTGGACCCCTGTCTGCTTTCATTCCAGGAGGTGAACACCCACCTTCATTCTAACTCCCAAAGGTAAAGGACAGCTTCCTCCTTCCTACGTGTAAGCTCAGTTTCCCAGGACACAGAGGGCGACAAGGCAATCAAAGCAAACCAACAGGTAGTCCTTGCCTTAGGTGAACAATTGGCACTTTGAGGATCCTCGTCAGATACACACCTTGGAGAGACCAAGAACTCCTTGGACAAGGTGGGCTTGTTGTGTGAGGAGCTTACAATCCCACTCCCCACTGTTCCTAGGCTCCTGCCATTTGCTCCATTCCAGATTCTGGAAGATAGTGAGTCCAAGGCCTGGGAAACCTGCATGAAGCAAGGATAGGGAGTCCTTGGCCTTGAGATTAGAATCACATTCCAGGTATCCCAAATTAGGATGCTTAAGTAAAATGCATTTTAATTTTTTTTAATGTTTTTATTTATTTTTGAGAGACGGAGAGTGAGCAGGGGAGGGGCAGAAAGAGAGAGAAGGAGACACAGAATCCAAGGCAGGCTCCAGGCTCTGAGCTGTCAGCACAGAGCCCGACGGGGCTTGAACTCATGAGCCGTGAGATCATGACCTGAGCCGAAGTCGGACGCTTAACCAACTGAGCCACCCAGGCACCCCAATTAAACACATCTCAAAGACAATGTTAACCTACAGTGTATACAGTGTGCTTTTAGTTTTGGGGGGAGATTCCCATGATTCGTCACTTACATACAACACCCAGTGCTCATCCCAACAAGTGCCCTCCTCAATGCCCATTAGCCATATTAAAAAAATAATAATAATAGGGGAAACTGGATGCGGGGGGAAGGGCGGTATGTGGGAACTCTACACTCTACACAATATTTCTGCAAATCTAAAGTTGCTCTAAAAGAATAAAATCTATTAACTAAAACAAAAATAAAAGAATAAGGACAGTGTTAACCAAGATCTCATATGTCTACAGTTCACACAGTCAGGTCACATACAGTCTAATTCCTGGCCTGCTCTCAGGACCCTCAAATCCCACCTATATTGATTTCTACAAGAAAGCACGATGCAAGCTCCAAACAGGTGACTTGTAAATATTTGGAACACAGTGTCTCCGCAAGATTGGGATGTTAGTTCTGAAGAGCAAGACGGGACATATTCCAAGCATGGACACGAGAGATGAGAAATTTGCAGAAGTTTGGTGCTCCATGCAATGTGGGCAGAACTGTTGTTTCAATGGAAGCATGACTCCCTTTTAGGAAAATGTAATAGAAATGTCTTACAAGCAAAGAGGCTGCTGGGAAAGTGAGCTCATCTGAGACAGATTCTGTTGCTATTTTGGTTTTTGTTTTAGTCAGCTGAAAGTCCATACCATCTATGCATCTGACCACATACTTATTTCAAACATTTGGGCCCCTGTAGATTCTATTTCAAGTTTCGACAGCGAGAAAACCTGTTAGCATTACAGTTCCCAGAATGTGGGTACCCTAGCTCTCTCTAGTTCCAAACACTGATGGGCTTTTTTCCCATCTATTTTTAAAACATGTCTTTGCAGCTTCAATGTCTCCCTGTTTAAAGTAGGAGGCTGCATTCTTTTTTAAATCTGATAAAGGTCACATATTGGTCATTCTTCTCACTGCTACTTGATATAAGATAGTTGTCAAAAATAGAGTGCAGAGATCTTTAAAAGTTACTGTCTAATTAAGTGTGTACATAGAAGAAAAGACACTACACGGAATTATTAACAGAGGTTACCTTGAGGGAAGGGGGGAGGTGAAACTTTCCAATTGCATTTCATCTACTTTCTGCCCTAATAAGCAAAATGCCGACCAAAGCAACAGTTTTACGTATTTCTATAATGTTTGAAAAAAATATAGCAAGAGCTTTGTATTACTTTTATGAAAAGGAAAAAAAAGGAAGAAAAACAATAAACATAATTTTAAAATGTATCACATCATTTAAAGAAATGGATTTTTTTTTCCTGTGTAAATAGAAATATTATGTAGGTTTCCAGAGTAACTCACCGAAGTCTCCAGCAGGATATCCAATGACAACACTCTCGGAAAGCGAGGAAGTAAGAGTGAGAAACATATGTCCCACGGAGAGACGCTAGGCTGGCTGAGAGCCCTTGCCAGATTTGCATCCCCAGTTTTGCCGTGATCAGAGCCTCTTGAATTCTTCCCAATATCTGCTCTGGACTCCCAGAGTTATAACCACCTTGAAGTGCACTACAATCAATGTAGTGCAATATAAGTGCTAAGTATGGTAATAATTCCTCTTCAGTGAGCTGCAACTTGACTTTCAAAGCTCACATCTCATTATTCACTTCCGGCATCTCATTACGTATCTCTTAGAATAGTGTTCTATAACGGCCCCCGGTTGAATAATAGAAGTCTGTCTTCATCACAGTAAATGCAAGTTGCCATTAAAGGTACCTTCCTTTCAATTTTTCCTTCTTGGGGAGAGTATCTTTCCTATCTCCCTTCATGCTATCGGTTGGATTGTTCCTGTTAATGACAGGCCAGAAATCTTCTTGAAAGCTGTTCTATTTCACGAGCCACCAGTATTTTCTTATAAAAGAGTGATGCATACAATTTCCTCTAACGACATTCCTCTGTCTTGTGAGGATCAGATAGGATCCCATGTGTTCAAGCATTTTGTAAATTGTCAAGGATTCTGGAAATAAAAGGCGTTCTTATTTTTAGTCCCATGTATGTCCCAGTCAGAGAAAAACCCTTCACCACTGCCAAAAGTGAAATATATTTCCATCTATGCATCTCATTTTGCCAGTATTTCATACACAGGCACATATGTTTCATTCACATTTACTAGGAAGATATGTAATATCAACCCTTATGTCATTAATGCTTATTTGTGTTTATTGTATTTATTTTGATGACTTATTCTGTCCTATTCTGATTATAAACCACAAAGGGGCTAAAAACAGGTTCTACCACGTGTATAATGAAGGAGTTACTGCATAAACTGGTGAAACCTTTTTTGACCAAATACGGTGTTTACATTGGTTTTAGTTTCTCAGCAAGTTATAACTAAGTGCTTATTATGGTCTCAGGTGCTGGATTTACTGTGTTGAAGAAAAGGGACTTAGCCCTTGGCTTATTGGAGCTTAGAGTTCCATGACCCTCGATTTTCTAAGTCAGTGAGAATTTTACCAAAGCATCTTTCCATTGCCATGTTTGGGGTTGATATTCTCTCTGACTGTATTTCTTCTACTTTCTGCCTTAACAAGTAAAATATGGAGCCACTTTTCTATTTCCTGCCTGTGAAGTCTGCCTATGAGTCTCATTCAGGTCACTCACCCCTCTGAATAGCAGCTGCTGCTGTACATGTGGATATAGAGAGCCTAAGAGATCGGCCTGCATCTGTGCTGAGCCTGGACTGTCCAGGTCTTGGGATTTAGAGGGAAGGGACTATTTCCCAGAAGTAGGCTCAGCAACTGAAGCCCCACAAATGATTCAGAGGCAAGTAGGCTTGTCTTGGGGGACAAAGCGCATGCCTAAGGGGTCATGGTAAGACAGGTCTGCAGTTGTGGTGGTCTACTTGTGAGTTGATGTAGGATTTCTAAGTAATTAACATGGTGTTCCAGAATCCAGGGCGGAGAAGGGAGTTCAGAACTTAGCAGGAAGGGTAGCAGCACCAAGAAATGTGTCCATGAATAACAGCGTCCTGACCCTTGGCGGAACTGAAGACACAAAGATAGTATCGGGTAAATGCAAGGCACAACCCAATCAAGATAGCAAGGGCATGATAAAGAGACCACAGTTAGGAGCTCAGTCAGGAGGACAGAGTCAGTGGGATTCTGGTGCTGAGTCTGCAAGGAGGGTTTCGAGGTACAAAGTCTGTAAATAGAGCCTGATTCAGGTCAGGATGAAGGCTGGGTCTGCAGGTGGAAATCAGCTCACAGGGGCGGAGGGCTGGAGAGGAGGGAAGGAAGAAGACAAGGCCCTTTCCTTTAGTGGTGTGACTTGTTCATCCGCACGAGAGCCTCCATCCCAGGGGACAGGGTCTGAAACCCCACCTGCGCTCTGCTCAGCAAGCCATGTGCCCTGCACGGATCCCAACTGCCTCTGGAAAGGGCCACCTTTTCTGGTGCACAAGATGGTACCACCTGGGCCAGTACTGGATTTGGAAACGTGGTATCCAGAGGTTAGGAACCAATTTAAAATATTCCAACTGATGGGAACGTACCTTGTATTAAGACAGAAACAAAAATGTGAGAAACATTCCAGAGTATCTAGGGCTAGTGTCTCAGGAACAACTTTGTGGCGCTCAAATGCTCATAGATGCAAAGTGCCTTTGGAATTCAGAGAATGAGTCAGAAAAGTGTTGCTTCTGAAGAGTTCTTGGGCACTTAAACTACTTGAATTTCCATTAAAAAATACATCTGTGGCCTTTGGACAATTTTTTTTTTTTGTAATTTTGGCTCACCAACTATTGTTCTCTCTGTACTACAAAAGAAGCATCTATGGTGACTTCTCACTGGGAAAATACTTCCATTTTGGTAACGTATTTTATTGAGATTTGCCCCCTTTGATTTATTCTTGTGTGTAGAAGTAATAACCTCTTAGAATGTGGTTATATAGAATGATAAAATATTTCACCATGTAGTAAATTACATGCCATTTAAAAGAGAATCTCTTATTTAGATCAACGGTACAGGGCCAAATGCCCTTTTTAAAACATTCAAAGCATTTGATGGATTCATTGCTGAGCGCTCTATAAATAAATACAACCTCAAATTCCAGACAATGAAAATGTGCTAGGGGATACATCAAAGCTACCACCATTACCAATGCCATTTTCAAGGTGCTAGAGAGAGACTAGACCAGCTCTCTGGAAGCCAGGAGCTAATTCCCAACCCTGCCAGTAAAGGTCACCATTGTCTCCACATGTCTTAATACGGGCTTCGTTTGCCTCCCCCATGATATGAAGGGAGGGTTGCATAGATCAGCACTCTTCAAAGTATCTTTCACAGCATGCCACTTCCAGAAGCTGTCAGGTGTTACCTAGAAGGGAAAAAGGTTTTGTGATTGAATAAGTCTGGCAAACAAAATATAACAGGTTTCTTTGCTTCGAGGCTTCTCAGTCTTCAAGAGGACACAGTAAGCAGTGATTCTCTAAGGTATTTGGCCAAAGAACCCTCCGTTTAGGAATATCTCGTGTACCTTAGACTATAGTTTGAGAAACACTGACCTAGTCAGTCACTAGGATTGTTTCTACTCTGCCCCCCCCCACCCCCCGCCAAACTCTGATTGTCACTCCGTTTGGAGAAATGAGGTTATTCTGCGTAGAGGGAAGAAAGCAATACCTCTCCTTCTTCTTGCAGCTCAGGATCAGATCTAAAATTTAATGTCTCCACTCTCCAGTTAATCTGAACCTACTGGGTGGTCAGAAGAGTGAAGACCAGATTTCACTCAGGGGTCGAAACTTTCATTCTACTCAGGCCAAAAATAATGTCTCACTTTCCCACATCAAATTTAGAGCTATTCTTCGCATTATAAGAGAGAAGAAAGAGAGCTATTTGTTGGGGAGGGGGGAAGCCAAAATGGTCATGAATAATCTACTTCATTCCAGTCAATTAGGAAGAAAAATGCAGTCCCCAAAGCACATTCTGAATTGGTATAGTTGAGAAACCAAAATAGACTGACTTACAGTAGAATTAGATTTACTATTTCAAGCCCTGCTATATATTTATCCTTATTTGGTTGCTTTTCTCGGAGTTGCATGACTTTAGGGAAATGGGAGTGACCTTTCGAGGTCACGGAGCAGATCATCTCATGTCCAGGAAGGATTTCGCTCAAATTCTTTTAATTACTGATCCAGCAGGAGGTCCATCTTGACTCCTGATTGTAGAGCAACCAGTTGGCTTAGGCACATCCTATCTTACACATAATTCCTCTTAAAGGAGCTCAGCGTGCTGTAGTTCTGGGAGCAGTAGGTGTGGGAGGAACATCCTCAGCCTTTTCGGAGAATGGCTATAGGCAATCCCACCGGCAGAGGTTTCTGTGTTTCATGTCACATGATCCAGGTGCCCTGGCCAAAGCACACTGGACCAGGGTTACCATCAGACCCAAAGACAGTCACCTGTACACCAACACTCTGCCCAGTAGGAGCCTTACTTACGGGCAGGTGCACCCAATCTTCAGCACATGTTTTGGCTACTCCTCTCTCCCGAAAGCTTACTATTCTCTCCCTGCCTGTCCCGAAGCTGACACCCTTCAAGGTGTCCTACTCAGCCCCCCTTCCTCTGGCTATCATACAGTCACTGGACGGATCTTTCATGGTTTTGTCACTACCCCTGAGGCCCCTTTGCTAGAACTGGAAAAATGCACCCAGCTTCGCGTGAAATTATGTCACACAAGTAGACCATTGAATACTTGTACACATGTGCCACATGCTTTCCCACTCACACACCCTCTGGAAGCCAAGGCCCACACAGTTGCCATGAGCTGAGCAAATGTCTATGCTTCCCTTTTTTCCTTGCGGTGAGTTCTAATGCCCCCTCACCCCAGCCCGTTATGTGGGTCACTCCCAGAGCCATACCTTGGTCCAGGTCCTGGCTTCTCCCCGTCTGCCCTGCTCCACTGTGGCACTGTGCCCGTAACTGACCACAGCGCTGGGGGGTCAACCAGAACTCTGGGCACTACTGTCCTCTTATTTCCGAAGACTTTTGACCAAATCCTTCATTGCATAACTTTATTAATAAGGCTGGTTGTTTTTGAAACAGGTTGGGCACCTACGTCCAAAGAGCATTGATTTATGTCTCACCTGGAAGGAAACACCCGAGGTCATGCTGCCAAATCTCTCTCCTCAGCCTTGGCCACGTCAACATGTTTGTAGGCAACTTGAACCTAGACCCTAGAAGGCACGCCTATTACACTTTACAGATGGCACAAGACAGGAAACTTAATTATTCGATGAGTGAGATGAATGACAAAAATGTCTTCACATGGCTTAGGCAGACAACAAAGGTAAAAAAAACAATTAAGATGAGCTTCAACAAGGACACATCAAATTTGCAGAAAACAACCAAGTGCAGGACGGGAGAGGGTTGGCCTAAAAGACATCCTGTGAACAAAGACACGGACCATTTAGTTGGCCTGTGTGAGGTCTGCCCACTCAATATCCTCAGAAAGCAGGGCAGGTGTAGGTAGGGGACAGTGACCGGGAGGTGGGAAATGTTAACCACGTTGTCTAAGAAAAAAAGAGCTGAGGGTATGTGCTAAAGAAAGAGGTCGAGTTTCTCAGGAAGCATAGGGAAAAGACAGACTAGGTAGATTGTGTTTCAAATGAAAACCTTTGAAAAATTTGAAGTGTCCTCTCAAATGGAATTAGGAACTTGAATTATATTGTTTTCTATCACTAGGACTTTCTGAGCCTCAGTTGGATTAATATCTAACAGAGATGATGTAGGAGAAATTCCTACCCTAGTGACAAGTTAGAAATTCCAAGAAGGCTTAGGACGCAGCTCTGTTAACTCAGTTCTGCTGTCTCTGAAACTTGGTTTTGTCAGCAGAGCCAAAGCAGAGTTATCTTCCTGGGAAGAATCACATTAATCAGGATCCAAATGCCAATTTAATACTGTGTAATGAAAAATATTGTAAGAACCGTAACAGGAAGCCAGGTAGCAATCAGAAAGCTGTGTGTGACAGCCCTCTTTCAGGGTCTGGTGGATTAAGTAGACAAACAACAAGTAAGGTAAAGCTTCTGGAATAAATTAAGGGCTCCATCAGTGGGTTAGCTGTAAAATCAATCTTAAAAAAATCATTACCTTTCCCATATATCAGCTATGACTGATTAGAATACAAAATAGAGAAAAAAGACCCCATGATGTGATAATCAATAAAACTATACTGACACATGAAAGTAGGCTTGATGATTAGTTCCCAAAACTTAAGTGGACAGTTGTTAATTCTTCTCAACTTACACATTTAATGCAATTCCTGTTGAAATCAAGATAGAATTATTAAGAAAACTTGACAGAATGATTTAAAATTCATCTGAATGCTAAATATTCAAAACAAGTCGAGAAATTCTTGTAAAAGCCTTGTGGGGGAGTGGGAATTGCCCTGTCATTTTTACATGCATGATGTGACATTACTTGAAGTAGTAGCCCTAGCCAGGAATAGATGACTACACCAACGAAACCAAACGGTAAATTCCAAATGGACTTAAGTGTATCTAATAGTTTAGTAAATAAACAACATATTTCAAATTAGTGGCGAGAGTCCAAAAAATGATCTGGGGACAACTAACCGATTATTTGGAAATAAATATCTTTGATTTCTGTCTCGCATTATAATGAAAACATAAAAGTGATATAAGAAAATATAGATAACTATCTACTGGAATACATCCTTGAGTTGAGGAACAACTTTCTAAGCATGAACCAAAGATAAATACAGCTCTCCCTCAATTTACAGTAGGGTTATGTCCTGGTAAACTCATTGTAAGTCGAAAATATCAAGTTGAAATGCATTTTTTAAGTTTATTTATTTATTTTGAGAGAGAGAGAGAGAGAGAGAGAGAGGATGCCAGGAAGGGGCAGAGAGAGAGAGAGAAAGAAAGAATCTCAAGCAGGCTCTGTACTGTCAGTGCAGAGCCCAATGCAGAGGTCGATCCCACAAACCATGAGATCGTGATCTGAGCCGAAATCAAGAGTCTGATGCTCAACCGACTGAGCCACCCAGGCGCCCCAAAAATGCATTGAATATACCTAACCTACCAAACGTCACAGCCTAGCCTGACCTACCTTAAACGTTCTGAGAACACTTACATTAGCTTACCATTGGGGGAATCATCACACACAAAGCCTGTTTCATAATAATGTGTTTAGTGTCTCATGTAACTTCTTGAACACTGTACTGAAAGGGAAAACCAGAATGGGTGTGGAATGGTTGTCACTATGTCCCACGTCTCATGCTGACTGGGAGCTGAGGCCGCTGCCCAGCATCATGAGAGAGTTCACCTGCAAATTACTAGCCTGGGAAAAGACCCAGCTTAAAAATTCGAAATACGTTTTCTACTGAACACCTACCACTTTTAGACCATCATGAAGTTGAAAAATCTTTGAGTTGAACCATGGTAAGTTGGGATGGTCTGTGTAGACCAACTTGACTATATAAATCTGAAAACCACTGTAAGGCAGAGAGTGTAAATTTGCTCACACAATCCCATCTTGACTTCACCTTTGCCTGCCCCTCACTTGCTACTGGGAGTGGCTATGTGACCAGTTCTGGCCAATGGCATAAACAGGAGTCAGCTGATGTCGACTTTTCCCCCACTCTTCCCCCTTCTGCCTAGAACACAGATCTGATGGCTACCGCTGCAGCAGTCTATTTGTGACTGCCAGACGACAAGCAGGAGGTGGCCAAGAGAGGACAGGAGTTGTCGCCAAATTAATTCCAAAGTCAAATTCATTCCTAACTGAGTCTGAGCTTAAGGCAAAACACTGCATTTCAATAAAAGGCAAATGAAAAACTGGGGGGAAATATTTGCATATATATCACAAAAGTTAATATGCCTATTAATATAAAGACTTCTATAGAGATAGGCATGTCAATTAAAAAAATGGGCCATGGTGAGAGTGGCTAAAATGAACAAATCAGGGGATGATACATGCTGGAGAGGATGTGGAGAAACGGGAGCCCTCCTGCACTGTTGGTGGGAATGCAAACTGGTGCAGCCCCTCTGGAAGACAGTGTGGAGGTTCCTCAAAAAATTAAAAATAGATTACCCTATGACCCAGCAATAGCACTGCTAGGAATTTACCCAAGGGATACAGGAGTGCTGATGCAGAGGGGCACTTGTACCCCTATGTTTATAGCAGCACTTTCAACAATAGCCAAATCATGGAAGGAGCCTAAATGTCCATCAACTGACACATGAATAAAGATGTGGTTTATATATACAATGGAATACTACTCGACAATGAGAAAGAATGAAATCTGGCCCTTTGTAGCAACGTGGATGGAACTGGAGAGTGTTCTGCTAAGTGAAATAAGTCAGGCAGAGTAAGACAGATATCATGTGTTTTCACTCATATATGGATCCTGAGAAACTTAACAGAA
The DNA here is from genome assembly GCF_027475565.1 of Acinonyx jubatus. Lineage (NCBI taxonomy): Eukaryota > Metazoa > Chordata > Mammalia > Carnivora > Felidae > Acinonyx > Acinonyx jubatus. The sequence goes on along the minus strand of NC_069385.1, from coordinate 10,467,762 downwards.
GACCATGGGGGAGGGAAGGGGAAAAACGTTACAGAGGGAAGGAGGCAAACCATAAGAGACTCTTAAAAACTGAGAATAAACTGAGGATTGATGGGGGGTGGGAGGGAGGGAAGGGTGGGTGATGGGTATTGAGGAGGGCACCTGTTGGGATGAGCACTGGGTGTTGTATGGAAACCAATTTGACAATACATTATATTTAATACAAAAAAAAGAAAAAAAGAAAATAAAATATTTACTGAGTCAAAAAAAATGGGCCATGGATATGAATAGGAAGACACAAAAAGAATCAAATGCCTAATAAATTCATGAAAAATTTTTCAGCTTCACTACTATCGGAAAAATATACATTAAAATAACGTGATTTATCACGTATAAAATTTGGCAAACACTGGAACAATTATGATATTTTCTGGAAAGCAATTTGGCAAAATATACCAAAAGTCTTGGAATGCCCATGTCCTTTGGGCAGAGAGAAGTGCAGAGAAATGGTTAATGAGGTGAAGATATTTGCTGCTAGTCTGTCTCCTGTAGTGCTGTTGATAATTTAAAAATGATGGAGGGGCTCCTGGGTGGCTCATTCCGTTAAGCATCTGACTCTGGACTTCAGCTCAGGTCATGTTCTCATGGTTTGTGAGGTTGAGCCCCGTGTCTGGCTCTGTGTTGACAGTGTGGAGACTGCTTCGGATTCTCTCTCTCTCCACCCCTACTCTCTTCCCCTCCCCTTTTCATGCTCACTCTCTCTCTTACAAAATAAGTAAATAAACTGAAAAAAAAAATAAAGATGATGGAAATGGCAGGGATGTGCAATAATAGAGCTCTGGTTAAATAAATTATAGGATTGCACACCTAAAAAAGTATGCATCCATTAACCTGCTGTGGAGGTATATTTGTCAACATACAAAGATGTTCATTATTTATTTTTAAGTGAAGTTGAAAAACACCTCAGTAAAACATTTCTATTTTTGTTAATACGTATGTGTATTTATGTGTGTGAAAAATGGCACGGGAGAAAATAAATCAAAGTATTAACGTCATCCCTGGGCTTGGTCCACCTTTTCTGATTATTTTTGTAATAAGCATATTGAAATAAGACATAAGAAAATTATGACCATAAAAATATCTCTTGATAAGCACGGAGTTGAAACAGGGGAGATTAGAAGAATTGACCATTTAATGGTATCCGGCTGAGAAAAGCTGAGGTGTTTGTCTCACTAGAAGGATATTAGAACATTCTGAGTTATTTGAGCTTGTTTCTCTGCTAATTCACTGAGCATAGTTGGTCCTGTTTCTATGATTCTCTGTTTCCTGGCCTCTTCTGACTGATGTATTTTTGCTGTAGGTAGGTTAATATATTCAGTCCAGCTAAAAACAAGCCTTATGGTTCTCAGGGTCCTTCAACTTGTAAGGTGACTCTACGTTTCTCTGTTCTGATCCGAGACATGTGATTTAAAGTTGAACTCTCTGTGGGGCGCCTGGGTGGCTCCCCCACCTCGGCTCAGGTCGTGATCTCACCGTTTGTGGGTTTGAGCCCCGTGTCGGGCTCTGTGCTGACAGCTCAGAGCCTGGAGCCTGCTTTGGAGTCTGTGTCTCCCTCTCTCTCTCCCTGCCTCTCCCCCTGCTTGCACTCTGTCTCTGTCTCTGTGTCTCTGTCTCAAAAATAAATAAACATTAAAAAAATAATAATAAAGTTGAACTCTATGAGACTAATCTTATTTCCCTGATTTTCAAGATTTGGGGTGGGGGAAAGGTGAGGGCATACCTCATGGTAGCCCCTAAATATTGGCCTACGGGTAAGTGTTGGATTCCTCTTGAAAGACAATTAGTGCTTTGCCTTCAAGGGAGAGAGCGCTGAGAAGGCAGAAGCAATGACAGCAGGATCTTCTGACAGCTTGACTCTGAACTCCTGTGCTGACTTCTAACTTCTCATTTTTCATATTTCTTAATACACCAGCCATGTATTGTACAAGCAAGGATTGTCTTCCTTTTACTGTATTTCTCCACTTCACTTCCAAGTACTACTAAAAATGGCTATTTCCCTAAGGCAATTATCATCATGACCTTGCAAAAGCTACATGTGCCAGTTGGAAATTCTGTAGAATTTCTTTTTTAATGATGGCAAATATTTTATTAAACTAAGAGCATGACTGAGAGGGAAGTAGGCTGCATGGAAAAATATTGAAATGTGTTATAATTACATCTATCAACCAGGGTCCCATCAGGAGATAAGAAACCTCTTAGGTAGCTCAACAGAAGATTCTTTAATGAAGGGACTCTGTGAAGAGGGTTATGGGACCACTAAGAGAGGTCGAGGTTCCCAGAGACTGTGACAGTAGGAGGCTGTTATAAACCCTGGGCATGGGGGGAAATGGGTGAGATTTGGAGGCAGGCAGAAAACACTCTCCCTGAAGGGAGGTGTGGTCATAGAAGCATGTTGCCACTCCCAGACCCAGGCACCAAAAGCACTCACTAAAAGAACAGGGAAAATTGCCCTGCTTCCTGCCCTGCCCTCCAACGTCCTCTGATACCACCCGTTGGCCACATCCAACAGAAGGCAGCTGAAAGGGGCTCCTTATAAGTTCTTGGGAGCACGAAGAAGGCAGGAAGGGTGAGGAATGTATCTGAATGCAAGAGTGGAGAACGACCAGCTCATTCCCTGAATAAACATTTTGTTTTTTGAAAAGAGATAACACATGAAGGACAGTTTTGGCAACGCTTAGCTATGGTTCCTCAAGGTTTGTCTAAGTATGGTTTCAGGAATGTATCATTTTGAAAAGATTAAAACACACACACACACACACACACACACACACACACACACACACACCAAACAAAAAAACCCAACTCAAGCTCAGTGGAGTCTCAGAGAAATATATTGTTATGGACTAAATGTGTTCCCTCAAAATTTATATGTTGAAACCCTAACCCCCACAATGAGGGTATTTGGAGGTGAAGCCTTTGGGAGGTAATTAGGTTTCAATGACGTCACGAGGGTGGGGCCCCCAGGATGGGATTAGTGCCCTTATAAGAGCAGGACAGAAGCCTTCTAGCTCTGAGAGCGGACTGTTGGACCCTGCAGCAGGTGCTGCCACAAAGCGGCCCCACCATGCAAATGCCCAGGGCACAGAGGACAGCTGGTGGGGTCCTCAGCCACAGGGATGCTGTGTGGCCCTTGGAGATGGCTGGGCATCTGGCAGTGTGCTTACATATTTGCTGGTTTCTCTCACGGGGATGACGGGAGGAACCTGGCGGGTCTCGTTCCTCACTGTATCTGGACTCCTTGGTACACAGTAAGTGCTCAACGATGTTTGTGAAGTGAATACATGGCTGGCACCTGAGAGAGTCAATGTTTGTAACTTACATTCTCTAACCCGGTCACTTCGTGGTGACTTTCATCCACAGGAGACCTCCCTGGTTTTAGATCAGGGGCTTACTGTTGTATTTGAACAGAGAGAAAGGTGCACTGGAGAAGGCTCTGCTAAGGCACCACGAAGGGACACACAGCAGGGTTGGCATCACCAGCACGGTCACAGAACCAGGTGGCATAGACAGGTGTGCAGAACCAATTATATACTGGTGAAATGTCTCTAAGAGTTGTGGCCTGGTCACTGGGGAAGATGAAAATAATTAAAATTCAAACAGGCTGCGGGGGATTAGAGAAAGCTAACTGAAATCTTAATGGGGATGCAAGTTTCCATTGTGCCCCATCAGGCAGTAATGTTGAAAGAAGTTTTGGAAAATTATGCCATCCCCTGAAGCCAGGTGGCAAGGGCTTTAAGATTAACACCCTGGGCAAGAAAAGGACTTGGGAGTCCCTTGTTGTCTGGCTACAAGAAAGGCTTACAGGTCCATAGTTGATGCAGGTAGGACTGCCCGGGACAAATGCAGCCTTCTCGAGGACTTAGCTGCCTGGCCAGTGATGATTCCAACGCCTTGAGAAAACAGCTCAAGTTGTTTTGGGGTGATGAAATTGTTCCTTCAACAGGTGAACTATATTTGTAGCCCTAGGATTGTTTAGAATTAGATGTTGAAATAAATCAAACCATAATATTCATACTTTTGTGTAGTTTAAGAATGCATTTGAAATCATTGAGAAAATCTGGATGTACTTGGATCTCATTGTAATAAGAGAATTAGGTGTATTGGAACGCAGACAGGGGATTCCAATTTAAAAGGTGTAATTAAGCAATTGATTTTAGACTTATGATTTATATAAAGCAAAAAAAATTTGATTAAATTTATAAACAGTGAATGTTTAAGTGAACGGGAGAGTCACAACATTTATAGGTTTAATTTATTAGATTGATTACAGTTGTATAAGTACTTGGAAAGGCTTTGCTGCTTAGGGTAGACATTTGAAGCAGTTCAAAAGAAAATTGAATCCGTTAAATGTGTAACTGCAGTCTAGCATATTTGAGGGGATTTAATTAACCAAGGTGTAGATGGCAGTGATTGTTTAAGGGAATTTAGTCTGTTCAACTTGATATAATCGGTCACTAATGAAAGAAAAAGTGAAATTATTCTTGTTTTACTAGATGTATAAGTTGACTAAGAGTTGTCATCTGAGCTTAGAGGCCCAAGGAAAACTCAGTTTGAACATCTGGCATGACTTTCTCCTTTCCAGTCCCCTAAAGCCTTTGCACAAGAGGCTCAGGGGTCCCTGTGGCTTTGTGAGATCGGGGAAGGGGCTGCCCACACAGAGGTGGGGATGATCACCGAGAAGTGCTTCTGCCTCTTTAGAAGGGACCAGAACTCACCCTACTTAAAGGATCAAAAGGAGATCTGGCTCTGCCACTCGGGCAGGTGCACTGCCAGAAAGCCACACACATTCTTCCTTAAAAAAAGAAGGCCTCAGAGTCAGGGGCCAGCATGGGATAAAACCAGACCACACTTGACGGAGCCCAAGAGACCACCCACTGAGCTGACCCCCAAAGTTTGTCTGACTTTAAATCAGCCTTTAGTTCCTGAGACTCATGAGTGAGTTCTTTCACAAGATTTTTATTCAGAATGGAAGACCTATTTCAGACAGAGGAAATGATATTATCAAAGACTCAGAAATATGTTTGGGCTTCTTCTGGGAAAGCTCCCTTATTCTCCCAGGTTAAGAAAGAAGCCTCTTTTCCCTATTCCCAAAGTACAGCTGCCCAGCCTTCACGCATCCCTTCCCTGCACTGTCTCGGGATCGCTGGTTGTTAGGTTTCTTTTCCTTTCTATACCAAGAGCTCCTCGAAGTCAGGAACTACATCTTTGTTTGTTGTCCCAGGTCCTAGTCCAAGCCCGGGTGCTCAGCAGAGACTGAGTAGATGCCTGCTGTATGACTAAAGGGATAGTCCAGGTGTGGGAGATTACGGACTTGTACATGCAAAGATGTGGGGGATTGACCCTCGGTATCTATTTCAGTCTCCTTCAAATGGCCTTCCCATATTGCAGACGCTAAAAAGCCAAAGATACATTCCCAGACTCCCATGCAACCAGTTTTATGAATGTGGATTGTATTTTGCCAAATTGATGTACTCCTCTGAAGTGCTAGGAAAGAGGGAAGCCATATTTCCCACCTGAGTTATCACTGTTGGTAAGCAAACTCGTGGATAGACTGGGTTTATTCCCAAGGGTCCATTTACTAGTGTTATGAGTTTTGAGTACCTTTGTGGGGTGGATGGGTGGCTCCTGGATATCTGGACTGCAGCTGGGATGGGTGTTTTTGAGCTCAACTCTTCCAGTTGCAGCCTCTTGCATTCCACCTGCCTGACAGTGGCAGAGGTAGACGTCCACTGGCAATCCACCTGAGTGATCTTGCTCTGGGAGTCATTCCTGGAGGTCAGCCTGTAGAAGGCTTCTTCAGCCTCCCAATAATTCTGTAAGCCCTGGTTTCCCTGTATTAAATGTCTTTCTGCTCAAGAAAACTTCAGTGGTTTCTGTCTCCTGCCTCTGACCTCTGACTGACATAATGGAAAGGAGAGAGGGACCAAGTTGAAGGAAAATTCAAAGGAAGGCTCAATAAGACTTGATGATACGATGTGGAAGATGAGGGAGATAAGGCAATGAGAGGAGCCAGGAAAGGTAGTTGGCAGTGAGAAGTGCCACAAACCCAGATATGTGGGGTAGGTGGGTTGTTCAGATTTAGACTGCATTCACCATGCTAATGGATCACATAAGTACAGGTGTCTGTGGAAGGATCAGGGAATGAAACCCAGTAAAAATCTAGAACTAAAAGTGTGTATGAAGGGTAGATGGTCTCCCTGAAAAAGACATTGTAAACAATATAACTGAGGAACATTTCTTATTTGTTTTTACACTTTAAAATTTTTTTTTCAACGTTTATTTATTTTGGGGGGCAGAGAGAGACAGAGCATGAACGGGGGAGGGGCAGAGAGAGAGGGAGACACAGAATCGGAAACAGGCTCCAGGCTCCGAGCCATCAGCCCAGAGCCTGACGCGGGGCTCGAACTCATGGACCGCGAGATCGTGACCCGGCTGAAGTCAGACACTTAACCGACTGCGCCACCCAGGCGCCCCTACACTTTTAAAAAGAAGCATAATACACAGTAAAGGGCACACATCTTACGAACTCAGTTCAATGAATTTTTACAGAGTAGACACAAATGAGTAGATCAAAATATAAAACATTGCTGGCACCCAGAAACCCCCTTCGTGGTTCCTTCAGCCAAAAACCCTTCCAAAGGTAACCATTATTCTGATTACTGTCACTGTAGATTTTTCCGTTTTTGAACTTTCTAGAAATGAACTCGTATACATTCTTTTGTGTTGTGTCTGTTTTTTAAAACTTAATATGGTATTTATGAAACTCGTTTGTGCTGAGCATTTACCAATAGTTTGTTCATTTTCACTGCTGTATAGTATTCCATCACATGCCTATTTCACAATTTATTTATGTATTCTGTTCTTGATGGATATTTATGTTATTTATAGTTTGAAGCTATTATGAATAGTGCTACAATGAACTTTCTTCTTGCACATGTCTTTTGATGCATTTCTGTTGGGTATATACCTAGGAGTGGAATTGGGAAATAGTGTATGTGTCTAATAGATTCTGCAAAATTATTTTCCAAAGGGGTTTTTTTCAGTTGGCTTTTGCTACATAATAAACCACCTGAAAATGTAGTAGCCTAAAACAATACCCTTTGTTCCCTGGATCAATGTAGTGGACTGGACTCATGTGGAATGGTTCTTTTCTGCTCTGTGCATGACAGCTGGATTCAGTCCCGCATTAGCAGTCAGTTGGCGGCTGTGGCCTCGTTCACTTGCTTGGCCATTGGTTGGTTGTCAGTAGGAGCAATGGGGCTAACTTAGTGATGGGGCACGCATAATCCAGCAAGCTGGTCTGGGTTCATTCACGTGGTGATGGTGGCAGTTTGCCAGGAGTAGCAAAAGAGAGCAAACTCCAACATACTAGCTCCTTTCAAGCCTTTACTGGTGTCACATTTGCTAATGTCCCATTGGCCAAGGCATGTCACATGACCAACCCCAGATTCCAGAAACGGAGAAATAGACCTTTTAGAGGGAGAAACTGAAAAGTCAGTTGTAAACTGTATGTGTCAGTTGCAATCACATACACAGATGGGTATAATTTGTGGCTGTTTTTAAATTTGCCGAAGTATTGCCCTGGTTTACACTCCTACGGTCAGTGATGGGAGATCGGTTCATGTCCTCACCAGTACTTGGGATTGTTAGTCCTTTTCATTTCAACCATTCTGATGGGTGAGTGGTGGAATTTTCTTTTCTTTTCTTTTCTTTTTAATTTTTATTTTCTTGGTGATTACTGATACCAGATACCTTTCTTGTGCTGATTGTTCATTTGGATACACTTTTTTTTGGAAAAGCCTCTTCAAGACTTTGTCTATTTCAAATTAGATTATCTGCCATCTCAACTTTTGTAGGATGCACACACACACACACACACATATACATACATATTCGTTGTTTATATATTCTTATACCTTCTCACTTGCTTTTTCATTTATTTTTTTATTATTTTAATGGTGACTTTTGATAAACAGAAATTATAAATTTTAATAAAGTTCAGTTGTCCACCTTCTTTTTATATCTAGTGCCTTTTTGTGTCCTGTTTAAGAACTCTTTGCCTACCCCAGGTGATGAAGATATTGCCCTAGGTTATTGTACAGAAGCGATACCATTTTACCATTCCCATTTAGGTCTATGATCCACCTGGAATTGATTTTGTGGTGTAGGTAGGGGGTTGAGGTTAATTTTGTCCCATCTTGATACACCACCACTTATTGAGAAGACCACCCATTCTTCTTAACTCTGTTACATTGCAGTGACCTATTTTATTTCCTTTCACCCATACCACATTTATTTAACTTTCCAATCAATCTTGAGATCTGGTAGTGTAAGTCTTCCAACTTTCTTTTCTTCATCAACTTTGTTTTTGCTTTTTTTTTTTTATTGTCCCTTGCATTTCCAGGTAACTTTTAAAAATAATTTGTCAATTACCAATTTGTCAGCCACCTACAGGCATTTTTATTTATTTATTTATTTATTTTTTATAATTTTTTTTTAATGTTTATTTATTTTTGAGATAGAGAGAGACAGAGCATGAATGGGGGAGGGTCAGAGAGAGGGAGACACAGAATCTGAAACGGGCTCCAGGCTCTGAGCTGTCAGCACAGAGCCCGACGCGGGGCTCGAACTCACGGATTGTGAGATCGTGACCTGAGCCGAACCGACTGAGCCGCTTAACCGACTGAGCCACCCAGGCGCCCCCCTACAGGCATTTTTAAAATGGAGATTGCACCGAGTCTATTCATTGGATTGAGTATAATTTACCATTAAAATATTGGGTCTTCTAATCCACGAACTTAGTGTTTAATAAACTTTCACTTATTACAGTCTATTTAAAATTCTCTCAGGAATGTTTTGTAGTGTTCAGCAAAGAGAGCTCATGCACGTTCTATTTGTTTTATTCTTATTTATTTGACAATTTTTGCTATAATTGTAAATGGCATTTTTTTTTAAACTTTCATTTTCAGGTTTTTTTGGCTAGCACACAGAAACACAGTGTTTGCCTCCAAGGTGTCTTATTGTTGCCTCCTTTCTTCTATTTACTATAAGATTTTCCCCCATTAGCTCTGGTTTTCAGCAATCTTACTATGACATGCCTTGGTGTGGTTTACTTTTGTATTTATCTTGCTTCCAGGTCATAGAATTTCTTGACTCTGTGACTTGATGTCTCCGGTCAGTTTGGGGAGATAGTTTCTGCCTCATTCTTTCCCTTCTCTGGGAACTTTAATTACACATGCATTAGACTGTTCCAGCATGTATCATGTATCTCTTTTCTCTATTTTCATGCTTCATTTCTCTGTGCTTCGATTTGACCTATCTTCCAGTTTGCTAACTCTCTCTTCTGCTTATAATCTATTATTACATCCAATTTTTGTTCTCAATTCAGTTACTGTACATTTCAGTTCTAGAATTGCCATTTAGTGCTTTAAAAAAAAAAGACTGAAGTTCTTGGTGAAATCCTCCATATATATAACTATTTCTATGACCATTTCAATCCCAGTTATTTTAAAGTCAGAGTCTGAGAACCTCAATATCTGGATTCCATGTGTTTCTCTATTGTCATGGCTTTTTTCCCCTCTAAATCTTAGTCATTGGTCGTATTTTCTGGTATGCCCGATAACTTGGATTGAATGATGGGAATTGTGTATAGAAAATTATAAAGATTCTAGATAATGTGTACCTTCCTATAGGGAGGATTTAATTTGATTTTGGCAAGCAGATCGTTCATTGTGACCCAATCAGGAATTGAGCTGATTGGAGTTGAGTTTCAGTCTTTGAAAGAGTTCTTCTGTCCCTGAATTATCACATCTATTCCTAGGGTATGGTCCTTCAGAGTCCCAACTGAATGTTTGGAGTGCATGCCAGGACTACTCTTTTTTGGAGAGTCTTGAACTCCAAGTTTTGTCTTCCAAGCATCATAGATCACTAAGCTCTCTGATGACCATTCCCGTCTGAGAAATTGTCTGCCGTATGGTTGCTTGGTTTCTTCCTCTTGGACTGTTTCTAATTAGTTCAGGGATAGGTCAATGCCTTGAGGCGAAATTGCACAGGGAATGTGGGGCTCGCTTCTCTAAGATGCTGGATCCTCACATCCTTTCAGCTCGATAACCCTGAATTCTACTTTTCATTCCTTAGCCCAGTGAGACTCCTGTAGCACTCGATCATTTATGTAGATATGTACATACATACCTATGTATGCATGCGTGCCTGCGTGAGTGTGTGTGTGTGTGTGTGTGTGTGTGTGTGTGTGTCTTTCTCCCTGGCCTGTATACTTCAGCAAACTCCCTGGGGAATAAGAGTGGTAACTATCTGGCTCACCACAGTGTATTTTCAGGATCTCGATCCCTTAAGTCCTGGTTGCTTTGGTTACTCTTCATTGTTTTAATAGCTGTTTAATTTAAAGGTGGTGTTTTATGACGGTTCTTCTGTGAGAGTTAGTCTGATACAAGCTACGTATTCATAGGTGCAAATAGAAGTTTACAATTCTTTAATGTTTAAAATTTTTTTTAATGTTTATTTATTTTTGAGAGAGAAGGAGAGACAGAGCGTGAGCAGGGGAGGGGCAGAGATAGAGGGAGACACAGAATCCGAAGCAGGCTCCAGGCTCTGAGCTGTCATCACAGAGTCCGATGTGGGGCTCGAACTCACACCGCGAGATCATGACCTGAGCCGAAGTCAGACGCTCAGCCAACTGAGCCACCCAGGCACCCCTACAATTCTTTAATGGTTAAAGAAGAATAACTTGTTGTCAGACATATGTGTTATGTGAAGGGAAAGTTCTTTTTTTCCTGTGCGAGTATGGAGGTCTTCTCGTGATTCTTATGTACTTTCTGAGTATCACTGCTTTATTTGACATTTGACTTCAGACAGATTTGGATAGTTCTGGTCACAGCTGCTGCAACTTTCCATTAGTCCCCGAGGACCTGAAGTTCTTCAAAGTGATCTCTGGGGAACAGAATAGTTCTCCATGGCTGCTTAGCAGTTGGCAGTGTGGCTATGGCAGCATTAGATGGTTCTCCAAGAGCATGCTGAGATTAATCTTGAAGAATCCACTGGGATAAAATATGGGTTTCTGTCATCCAAAGCTCAACAAGAAAAAACAGCTTAAATAAATAATTCCCTGTGAAGACATGGCCGTTGCCATGTCTAGGGAAATGGTTTCCATAGGAAACAATAATAAAAATAGCATTATTTTTAAACTGGGGGAAAAAACTGACACTTTAGGTATCCAGATTTTAAAATAATCTAACAGAGGAAATGTTTGAAGATTCAGATATTTTGGTTTTACAGAGTCCTTGCTACGTTCTTTAGATTATATTACCTGGAACCACACAGTGGGTTGTACCTCCAGTGTCCATTGCGTTCTGGAGGGGTTGAAAGTAAGGACTGTCAGTGGACGGTGATCTATCCTACTCTTAGGAATGGTTAAAGCCACAGTCACTTAAGTATCTTATTGTATAGTCATAAGTCTAGACAAAAGTTCTCCCCCAATTACATCATCTAACCTGTTCTTAAAACTAAACTCCTCTTCTGGGGAGATGGAGAACGAGTTTCTCATATCCTGCATATGCTTGAAAGAGGTATTGAGGATTTGAAACATCTTCAGCCTTTTCTTTGGGTCCAAAATATAGAAACATAGGCACTGCAATAAAATGTCCTCCCCCCCTTGTTTTTTTGGTCTAACGAGAGCATTTTTTTCTTAAGTTGTTGAGGTATCTTTCAGCAGCCTGAGTTACCAACTGTCATAAACTTTTCTTCCCATAAGGAATAATTTGCTTTTGCTAAGAGCAAATGACTCTTTCCAACTTTTCCTCGATATCTTTGGCTTGTTTTCTATAGGTACCCAGAAATTACTCTGTGCTTAAGAAACGCTCTCTAAAAACATGCTCTCTCTCCTGACTAGGGGATTGGACATGTCTTATTGTGAGCAATGTGAAAAGTGCTACGAGTATTTTAAAAACAGATTTATTTGAACCATTCCTTTCTCCTTCTGGTGGAGCAGGTCAGCCGGTTAGAGACAGATTCTGAGGCAGCAGCATCCGATGTGGGTGCTAGAGACTTCTGGGAGAACATCAAACGGACTTTCCCATCAAGGCTCTGCCCTGGCTCAAGATGTGAACTTGACCGCTCAATTCCTCTATCCTCCAACTTTAGGGACACAAAGGATTTTAGAATTTTACTTAACAGATAACAATTAAAGGTGAATTCAGATAATATAGAATAGAGCCGTACTCAGAAAGGCCTCCGGTGTGAATTCGGGTTGCCTCGGAAAATGCCTGCCCCTAGAGATACCTACCCAAAGGAAAGGGGCTATTGTCCTTTACCGAGGTCACCACAACCAAGTTCTCCTTGCCACAGCCGGATAGCAGTGAACACCTGCTTTGGCATCTGCACATTTGAGCATGCCCAGCTCTGTCCGCCACTGCTGTGGAAGGCTGGTGTCCTGAAGGAAGGAAAGATGATGGGAATAAACAAATGGTGATGCTAGTGAAGCCTTGCTAGTTAGAGGCAGCTTGAGAAGAGCTGGGAAGGAGTAACCCAAAGAAAGAGAGGTAGAAAAAAACCTCAGATGTTGTTTTGATTTTGTGGTAAGAGGAATCTCCATTTATTAAAACGTTCTTCCTACCCTTCAAACCCAAAGTTTAAGGCTATCTTTCTTTTCAGAGATCGTCTGGTTGCCCAGGCAGGAGTTGAACACCCAGCTCCTTTCCTGCAGCATCTATATTCCGCTTTCAGGTGTGGTTACCTCCATATGTGCCTAATTGCATTACCGGGGTGCAGGGTCCTCAGTGAAGGGCATGAGGTATAAGCCACTTCATGCCCTGTGTAGTGGCCAAGAAATGACCTTAAATCAAGAAGTTTGCTTAAATCAAGCAAATAACACAACTCTTCTAAGCCTCAGTTTCCTCATCTATAAAAAAGGTGAATTTTATTCACCTAGGGGGCACCTGGGTGGCTCCGTCGATTAAGCATCTGACTCTTGGTTTCGGCTCAGGTCATGATCTCATGGTTTGTGGGTTCGAGCCCAGCATTGGGTTCTGTACTGACAGTGCACAGCCTGCTTGGGATTCTCTCTCTCTCTCTCTCTCTCTGCCCCTCCTCCACTTGTTCTCTCGCTCTCAAAATAAATAAATAAACTTAAAAAAAGATATTTTTTAAAAAGGGGAATGGGGCGCCTGGGTGGCGCGATCGGTTAAGCGTCCGACTTCAGCTAGGTCACGATCTCGCGGTCCGTGAGTTCGAGCCCCGCGTCAGGCTCTGGGCTGATGGCTCAGAGCCTGGAGCCTGTTTCCGATTCTGTGTCTCCCTCTCTCTCTGCCCCTCCCCTGTTCATGCTCTGTCTCTCTCTGTCCCAAAAATAAATAAATGTTGAAAAAAAAATAAAATAAAAAGGGGGAATAATAATAGCAGCTACCTAATTGGGCTTGTGTAAAAATTGAGTTAAATATTTCAAGTAAAGTAGGTAGTATGCTGCTTGCAACATGACTTTCAAATACATATATTGATAAATGTATATGTATAATTTCATAACATTGACGATATGTCATCCCAGGCTACCTGGCTAACATGAAGGAAGAAAGATCAGTGCCTAGCACACTGTCTAAACACATGCTCTCTCCCTCATTCTCCCCTGTCTTTGCTTAGTTTTTATTGTGCCCTTATCCCAAGGGAACCTGGCTAAGACGTACAGAAACTAGACAAGAAAGTATGTTCCTCATAGTCAACTCAGTTTAGAAATGCTTCCTTGTCAGATTATAGAACCTTTCTAATAACAAATTATGCTGGTTGCTGCCAGCACCTTTGTTGTTCTGGAGGCTACTAAGTGATTTCATTGTCAAGGCCTTTGGTTTATAGAAGCATCTTTCCCATTAAGCGAAGACTGCAGGCCAATTGACAGATTACACTAGAGTGGGTCCAGAAACATCTTTAGGCACCGTGCAGAATACAGCAGCTTCGTACATGTTGCTAAGGTACACTTCTCTGGGTTTCTAGGGTAACTGGCATCTCAACATCTCTGGGTTTGTATTCAGGCTATTCCTGGTATGATAATGACAGTCTGCTTCTATACCTGAAGGTCTGTAATTCTCACTATTCCTGGACTTGCTTCTTTCCTTCCTCACTGCTAATTCTTTCCACAAACCCTTACAAACTGGCCTCAACATTCCTTCAAACTGCTCTCTGAGGACAGCATCACCTCCTGGCTTCCAAATGCAACATTCTCTTGCCAGGCTCCACACAGCTCTTTGCAGCCTTTAACCCTCATTAGCACCCTGTTCCTTCTAAAACCTTGCCCTCCATGGGTGTCTTTGGAATATGCTGGGTTTTTCTCCTCTCTGACCAATCTTTCTTTGCCTTTGCTTGCTTCCACCTTCTGTCCCTTAAATATCAGTATTCCCCAAGGGTCTACCCTGAGCTACATTCTTTTCTTGCTCTATATATTTATTCCCACTTGAATTCATCACTCACATACTTGTTAAAATGCAGAAGAGCCTAATGGAGAAGAGTTTTTTAAAAATCACATGAAACATCAGAGATCACATTTGTCATCTTTCTATCTATATTTATGCATTTAGTTGCATGGTTTTATAAAAATGAGATCATTTTATACATGTATCTGCTTTCTTTTTAAAAATATTTATCTATTTGTCATTTAAAAACTTTTTTTTAACATTTATTTATTTTTGAGAGACAGAGCATGAGTGGGGGAAGGACAGAGAGAGAGGGAGACACAGAATCCGAAGCAGGCTCCAAGCTCTGAGCTGTCAGCACAGAGCCCGACGCGGGGCTTGGACCCATGAACTGTGAGATCATGACCTGAGCTGAAGTCAGATGCTTAACCAACTGAGCCACCCATGTGCCCCTATTTATTTATTTTTGAAAGAGAGAGAGAGAGCACAAAGAGGGCAGAGAGAGAGAGAGAAAATCCCAAGCAGGCTCTGCACTGTCAGCATAGAGCCTGATGGGGGGCACAATCTCATGAATCATAAGATCATGACCTGAGCTGAAACCAAGAGTCAGATGATTAACCCACTGAACCACTCAGGTGCCCCCATGTGTCTGTTTTCTTTAACTAGAGTCTGAATACAGTCTGAATATTATAGGTCAACATGGAATTTTGACCATCATCTAAAGTGTACTATATTGTATTAGTTTGCTAGTTCTGCCATAATAAAGTATCACAGACTGGGTGGCTTAAAAAATAGAAATTACTTTTCTCCCAGGTCTGGAGGCAAAAAGTTTGAGATCAAGGTGTCAGCAGGGTTGGTTTCTTCTGAGGTCTCTGTCCTTGGCTTGTAGATGGCCATCTTCTCTCTGTGTTCTCACGTGATCTTCCTCTTTGTATGTCTTTGAAAATGGATTAGGGCCATTTGAAAGCCCTACCTCTAAGTACAGTCGCACTCTGAGGTGCTGGGGATTAGATTAGGACTTCAACAAATGAATTTTGGGAGAAGGGACACACTTCCACCCACAACACATATATTTTAAAAAATAATTCTTCATTCGCACTATTTTTTCAAATATTTAAACAACGTCATGGTAGTTGTCTTTCGTCTTTGGTTTTGTTTTGTTTTGTTATGTTGTGTTTTTATTTTTTTATTTAATTTTTGTCTTTGGTTTTGGAATTTTCTTTTGATTCCTTTGGTTAAAAATGAGTAGAGTTTCAGTAAAGGTCCAGACCAAATGTTGGCTTGCCCGTGAAACTAAACTTTCCACAAGTAGTTATTCTTTTATCTGTGGCCTGATTTTTTATTGCATGCGCCATTGTGGTGGCGATTATCTGCCCTCTGAGAGTGTCCTTAGTTATCTTAGGGTTACTATACTTAACATCAGAGACTAGTTCTCATTCATGTCTGCTTCCCCATAGTCTATACCACATGGCCTGGGACTCTGAAGATGATGGATGAGTTATGGCTCATTGGCAATCCTGAAATTCTTGGCTACCCAATGTTTTTAAGGTTCAAACCTTACATTTTTCATATGATTTAGACTCTTTTGGCCTCCTTTTTTTCTTCTCAGTTTTCCCCTTCCACAGTTTTTTTCCCAGCCTACCAGAAATTTTGTTTAACACTTTGACTTGAGCTCACTGAACTTCTGTGTTGATCTAGATAGTTAGATTGGTTTCACTGTTAAGACGCCAAAGCTAAGAAAATGGAATTCTTATTACTCACTTTCCCTTTTGCCAGGAGGATAGTAAATATTTATCAGATAAGAGCTCGTTGAGATCAAGTACCATCTTAAGTTTTTCTTATGGTAATTATTTTACATATGGACAGAGCCATCATGGGGGCCCAACAAAATTGATGTGTATCTTAGCACTCTACTTTAATTACATTGTTCCAGTAAATTAAACATGCCTTTCTTCTTTTTCAGGTATTTCTTTTAACCTGTGCTTGACAGCTCCCATGTTTTGCCTAAACTTCAATTATTAACCCTGTGAATAAAATGCTGTTCTCTCTCTCAGTATGTGGATGCTGACTTCTCTCATAAAGAGGACAAGGCCAGGAAGAGACTTACCAACTATAGAATAGAAAATGTCAAAAAGGAAATCCTTTACATTTGGTGGTTTTCAGAAGATAGATTTGTATCTGAGAATGTATGTTGTTCGGAAATTCTTTTATGAATTTCTAAACAAATTGGGGTATGGAAGTGAGAAGGCAATCTGGTTATTCCAAAAAATATTACAAAATGTTGCATAAATACGGAAAAGCTTAGATGATAATATAAGAATATAATGATCTCCCCTGTATCAACTAGACAGCTTAAACTCTTGATTCTCTTTTTCTTCTTTCTTCACTCTTTCCCTTGCTAAACAAACAAACCAAAAAACACTGAATTTTGTAGTTATCATTCCTTTGGATTCTTTTTGTAATTTTAGTATCTATGTATATAACCATAAACAATATGTCCTGTTATAATTCACATAAAAGATACCATATATATAAGCTTCAGCAACTTTATTTTTCATTCAGTATCGTTAAAAAAATTTATATGTGGGGAGCCTGGGTGACTCAGTTGGTTACTTGTCCGACTCTTGATTTTGGCTCAGGTCATGATCTCACAGTTCAAGCCCCGCATTGGGCTCTGCACTGACAGCATGGAGCCTGCTTGGGATCTCTCTCTCCCTCTCTCTCTGCCCCTGCCCTGTGCGCTCTCTCTCAAAATAAATAAATGAGATAAACTTCAAAAAATTTTTAAAAAATGTATGTGGGGGCACCTGGGTGGCTCAGTTGGTTGAGCGTCCGACTTCAGCTCAGGTCATGATCTCACAGTTCATGGGTTCAAGCCCCGCATCAGGCTCTGTGCTGACATCTTGCTCAGAGCCTGGAGCCTGCTTCAGATTCTGTGTCTCCTCTCTCTGCCCCTCCCCCTGCTCACGCTTTGTCTCACTCTGTTTCTCAAAACTAAATAAATGTAAAAAAAAAAATTTTTTAAATGTATATGTTTGTCCTGATGCTTCTAATTATTCCATTTCACTCTGTATAATATTCTATTGTATGAGTAGTCCACTGTTTGTTTTTTTTTTTAATCTAGTCTCCAACTGGCCATGTAGGTTGTTTCAGTTTTAATTCTTTTGACTATGAAAAAAACACAGTGTTTCAGTGAATGCTCTTGTATGCATCTTTTTCCAAATAGTACTAAAGACAGATTGGGGCAATATATGCGAGTTCTATTGTTTTACCTCCTTACCAGCATTAATTTGGTATAGTTCCAACTGGGGTTTTTCATCATCGTCAACATTTACTACTGAATGTTTGCTAGACTGGAGGACACTAACTGAAACCCCAGGGTGCTCAAGTTTCGTCTTTAAATAGAGGTATTAAAAGATTCAAACATTTAATCATAGATTTACTTAAGAAAAGGTAGCTTCTAAGGATTTACTTGAATGGGCACTAAATAAAAAATATAAATTCATTTTCTGTAATAAAGAGTGCTTCACAAACTTTCCTCTCTTATTAATCCATAAAGGAATTGTAATCAAGCTGAGTTTGATAGAAAGCTGGCAATTTGAATAAGTCCACATTGTTCCCTCTCAATTTCAATTTAACTACTAACTTCTCTTAAACTGGAGATAGTAAGCTGCTGAGAGCCAAAGGGTGAGTTAGCCTCCAACCCTGCTGGTGTCCAGACAGGGAGCCAGTGAAAGGCTCTTCTCCTCTGGGTGAGTTTGAAGCCCAGAGCTGGAGAATCTGGATAAGCTCCAGGAAGGTGCTCCTGGAAAGGGTATGGTCTGAGGAAACCCACCAATCCACGGGAGAAAAGACAACACTGTACTGCATTAGTTTCCCCAGTAGGACACAATTGAGCATATATCCACAGAACACTTACAAACATCTATCATGAGACTTCCTCCACAAGCCATGATAGAGTAACTGCTACCTAACTAACCTCTCTCCATAAACTGATCAAAATATGTAAGGACAAGGGGCCTGTCTGGCAATCAAAACTGATAAAAATATACGAGTTTTGTCTTTGGATGTTGGACAATAGGCAGATAATTAGGTGAGCACCACAATCATCTCAGCTCTTTGCCTGAGGGTTTTCTCTGGGCCATAGTGCAGTGAGAAGGAGCCCACACTGCTTTAGCCCACTGATCATTAGAGGCTAAGAACAGAGTTCAGAGCTGCTAATGCAGCTGGTGTTTGTGAGCGCAGAGTATCAGAATAAAGGGAGTTATGCATAAAAGGGGCTTCAAAATTCTGCTTAGGGATCCTCTTACCTCTTTGACTATGTACTGAACTGTGAGTGTATGGGCAAGACTCCACTAGGCCTGGAGGTTTTACTGTGCTGAGAGATACAGGAATTCCAACAATCCAGACTGGAAAGACGCCACTGAACATCCTGACCACTCAACATGCCAAAGAGTCAACATTCTATGGATTGGGTTATTCTAGCCCTAGAGTAAAGACTACTCTAGATCCACATTACAAAGCTTAAACACAAACCTTGAAAGGCTCAAGTTGCTGTGTCAGTAAGTTGACTGTCCAAAAGAAAAAAAAAAATCTAAAGTGAGATTAAAAAATCCATAGTCTCAACAATATAGCATTATAATGTGCGGCAACAATAAAAAATTACTAGACATTTGAAGAAGCAAGCAAATGTGACCCATGAACAAGAAAAATACCAAATGAGATCAACCGTGAGATAACTCAGATGTTGGAATTAGCAAACAAGAACTTTAAAAGAGTACTTATAAATATGTTCAAGAACTTAAAGGAAAATATAATCATGATAAATCAACAGATAGACAAAGCTCAGCAAGAAAGAAAAACTTGAAAAAGGAAATAAATGGAAATTCAAGAACTGAAAAGTAAAATATCTGAAACAAGAAATTCATTGGCTAGGTATAATTACTAATTGGAGATAGCAGAAAGGGTCAGTGAACTTGCAGTCAGATCAATAGAAGTTATCTGATCTGAAGAGCACACAGAAGAAAGGCTTTATTTTATTTTATTTTTTTTAATGTTTATTTATTTTTGAGAGAGAGGGAGACAGAGCATGAGTGGGGGAGGGGCAGAGAGAGAGGGAGACACAGATCCGAAACAGGCTCCAGGCTCTGAGCTGTCAGCATAGAGCCCAACACAGGGCTGGAACTCACAAACCTCAAGATCATGACCTGAGCTGAAGTTGGACACTTAACCGACTGAGCCACCCAGGTGCCCCAGACTTTAAAAAAGTAAATACACCAAGTCTCATTAATTTGTCGGACGATATTGAGCAGTTTAACATATGTGGAATTAGAGTCTCACTCAGAATGGGAGGAAAGAAAGAGAATGGGGCCATATGCAAATGTTTGAAAAAATAATGACCAAAACTTCCCAAATTGCTTGAGGAAAATAAACTCACAGATCTAAGAAGC
The DNA here is from genome assembly GCF_027475565.1 of Acinonyx jubatus. NCBI lineage: Eukaryota > Metazoa > Chordata > Mammalia > Carnivora > Felidae > Acinonyx > Acinonyx jubatus. Next base: position 10,447,862 of record NC_069385.1, on the reverse strand, counting down.
TATGAAACTTAAGCAAGATAAATTAAAAAGAAAACACCAGGGTACATCACAGTCAAACTGAAAAACAGTGTTGAGAGTAGCACTTTTTATGATAGGTGACAAATTGGGCAACAATAGTGCAAATGCCAGCTTGTTTCTCATCAAAAATAATGAATACCAGGGGCACCTGAGTGGCTCAGTTGGTTAAGTGTCTGACTCTTGATTTCGGCTCAGGTCACGATCTCACAGCTTGTGGGTTCGAGCCCTGTGTCAGGCTCTGCAACTGACAGCATGAGGTCTGCTTGGGGTTCTCACTCTCCCTCTCTCTTTCTGCCCTTCCCCTGCTTGCACTCTTTTCTCTGTCCCTCAAAATAAATAAATAAACTTTAAAAACAAACAAAAAATGAATACCAGAAGCCAGTGGAATAATATCTTTAAAGGTCTGAGGATAAAGCACCCATCAACCTAGAATTCTGAATCCAATCAAAATATCCTTAGAAAGTGAAAATAAACCAAGATAATTTCAGATAAAGAAAAGTTTTCTTTAGCATTTCTTGAAGCTGAAAGAAATTGACATCAGGTGGAAATTTGTTTCTATGGAAATGAATAAAGAGAATCAGCAATATTAAGTATGTGACTAAATAAAAAAGACTTTTTTTAATGGCTTAAAGTGAAATATGGTTATTTAAAGTAAAAATTAGGTCACCACATTTATTAAAAAAACTTTTTTAATGTTTTATTTATTTTTGAGAGACAGAATGTGAGCAGGGAGGGGCAGAGAGAGACACACACACAGACAGACAGAATATGAAGCAGTCTCCAGGCTCTGAGCTGTCAGCACAGAGCCCAATGCAGGGCTTAAACTCAAAAGCCATGAATGAGATCATGACCTGAGCCGAAGTCAGACGCTTAACCAACTGAGCCACCCAGGTGCTCCTAAGTCACCATATATTTTGTGGTTTGTAATGCAGATAGTTATAATAAATGTCATCAAGTGTACAAAACAGAGGTAAATAGCACTATACTATTTCAAGATTATAAAATGTACACTATATTAACTCTAAAGACTGTGACAAGCATACCTATTTTTATCCCTAAAGAAACCACTAATAAATAAGACAAAGAAGTATAGCTAAAAAGCCCATAAAGAAACTAAAATGGAGAATTTTTTTTTATATAAAACCAAAAGAAGGCAAGAAAAGAGTAGCAAAGAACCAAAAGATCCGCTCAGGCAAATAGAAAACAAATAAAATGGTAGACCTAAATATAATCATATAAATAATTACATTAAATGTAAATGTGCTAAACACTCCCATTAAAGACAGAGATTGCCAGACTAGATAACAAAGCAAAACCTAACTACATGCTGTTTAAAGGAGTTATGCTTTCATAAAGTATCAGAGGGGTTGAAAATAAAATAATGGGAAAAGATTTACCATACAAACAGTACACATAAGAAAGGTGGACTGGTTGAACTAATCCTAGGCAACGTTGACTTCAACAAGGAATATAACTAGAGAAAAGAATTGCATTTTTATCAATAAAATGGCCAATTCTTTGGGGATACATAACAATTAAACAATTCTACATGCATATACTCCTAATAACAGGGTTCAAAAACATAAAGCAGAAACTGAAAACTGAAAGGAAAATACACAAATCCATAATCATAGTTGGAGATTTTAACACCTCTCTCTCAGGAAATGATAGAACAACTAGAGTAAAAATTGGTAAGGATATAAAAGATCTGACAAAATTATCAACTACCTTGACTTAATTGACATTTAAAGAACACTGCACCCAAAACCTTCAGAAACACATTTTTCCCAGTGTACGTGGAACCATGACAAACTGACCACATGCTTGAAAATAAAACAAATTTTAATAAATTTAAAAGAACTGAAATCCTACAGACTATGTTCTCCGACCACAAAATAATTAAATTAGGAATCAATAACAATAAGATATGTAGAAATTAAACAACTGACTTCTATTTTTCTTTTTAAGTAGGTTTCATGCCCAGTGCAGAGCCTAATATGGGGCTTGAACTCATAACCCTGTGATTAAGAGTCAAATGCTCAACTGACTGAGTTACCCAGGCACCCATAAGCAACCCTCTTGTAAATAAAACATGGATAGGGGTGCCTCGGTGGCTCAGTCGGCTAAGTCTGACTTCAGCTCTGATCATGATCTTGCGGTTCTTGAGTTCGAGCCCGGCATCAGGCTCTGTGCTGACAGATCAGAGCCTGGAGCCTGCTTCGGATTCTGTGTCTCCCTGTCTCTCTGCCCCTCCCCCACTCGCTCTCTGTCTCTCTCTCTCTAAAATAAATAAACGTTAAAAAAATTATTAAAAAAATAAAACATGGATAAACTAAAAAAAATCACAAGGAAAATTAGAAAATACTTAGAACTCTGATAATGAAAATACATGTTAAAATTTGTGGGATGCAGTTAAGGTGGTTTTTAGAGGGGAATTTATATATTTTTTTTTAATTTATTTTCAAGTTAGTTAACATACAGTGTAGTCTTGGCTTCAGGAGTAGAACCCAGTGATGCATCTCTTACATATGACACCAGTGCTCATCCCAAAAAGTGCCCTCCTAAATGCCCATCATCCATTTAACCCACACCCAAACTTCCCCGCTCCAGCAACCCTCAGTTTGTTCTCTGTATTTAAGAGCCTCTTATGGTTTGACTCTTAGAGGGGAATTTATAGTTTTAAATACTTATATTCGAAAAGAAAAAGACTCTGACTTAAGAATCTAGGAAAAAATAAGCAAATCAAACTTACGGTAAATGTATGGAAGATAATTACAAAGATAAGAACAGACACAATGAAACAGGAAACAAATGCTAGCTTAGATTAACAAGGCACAGAGTTGGTTTTCTGAAAAAAATTAATAAAATTGATAATCCCCTAGCAACTCTGAGAAAATTGCCAATATTTACAACAAATGATCTTATAGACATTACCTGGGTGTTAGAAGAATATTATGAGCAACATAATTAAGAACATCTTATAAAATTCAACATCTATGTATACATAAACTCATCGAAGCACAAATAGAAGGAAAACCCCTCAATGAAATATTTGATGCTTTTTCCTAAGGTTAAGAACAATGCTTGGATGTCCAACCTTTCGTTTTTGTTTGTTTATTTTTGCCTAAAATAGAAAAGAAACAACTCTAAAATGATTACTCAATTGTAGTTTGCTGGTCATCTACAAACTCTGAAATCATCTTTGTATTGTAGGCTTGAGGAAATGAATAAATATATTGAGGATAACGATTTGGGGTTTCAAATAAGGAAAGTAGAGAAGCAGGCCACATACCCCATAGTTCTAAATTAGAATTGCACGTGTCAGTTTAAAAACGTGGTTTTTAACATTGACAAAAATAATGTACATGTTTATGCACATCTCTGTTTTTATAGAGATGGCAATAGACAGAGGTGTATAAGCATATATATTTTTTCTGCTGAAATGAACTAGGACCTCTTGGAGAAATGATAGGACTGAGAATGCAGTCTCTCACTTCCTGAGAAGTTCAGGACTGAGACAGAAAGGACAGGATGAGCCTGGAACAGCTGATTGAGTCGGTTCGTAGGGAACCAAGAAATCGTCAGGTCACAACGAATTACTCAGGACTTGGACTGAATGGGCCAAATCTGGAACAATTTGAATATTAAAATAACTATTGATAATAACAGATTATGACCTATTGAATAATATAAACATCTATGAGGCCATTCTGATATAAATAAACTAGTGAACAGATACATAAATGGGGAAGAAGGGAAAGTTCTTCCTCACCATAAAATACCAAGAAAGGGGGCAGGAATGGGGAAAGGGAGAAAAAGGGAGAGAAGGGAAAGGGGCAGGAGATGGGAGGGAGAGGAAGAGAGGGAGAAGGGGAGAGACAGAGAAGGAAGGAAGGAAGGAAGGAAGGAAGGAAGGAAGGAAGGAAGGAAGGAAGGAAGGGGAGTGAAATTAAGAAATCAAAATGAACTTCACCAATATCAGGACAAACCAACAACATTTGACCTGATGCTGCAAAGGGCACAAGATCAATTCACTGATACTCACTCTTACCAAAATGCATAACCTAATTTTTTCAACATATCTAAACAGGCTAAATAGAAAGGTTGAAATAATGCTACTTATTTTAAAAAACAACTTATATCTACATTGTTCCAGAAAAGATGTAAGAGAGCTAAAGCATAATTTTCTATGTTATGTTTTGAAATGATTTTAAGCCTAGAAATAAGTCTGTACCAGAACAAATTAAAGTCTCTCTTAAGGTGAAATATTATTATAGGAACGATAGAAAGTTATAAAAAATGAAATTTTCTGGAAATATATTGGCACTCTTTATCTCATTGAATCACCTATAATTAAGAATATCCCTGATATTTTTATACCCAAAACAATAATTAACTTCAGATTTTACTAATGTATTGTTATGTGGATGTTTTTGGGAGAACCAAAACATACATTTCCCCCTCCCACCCCCACCCCACCCCCAAATTAGCAGTGAGGCTATTGACCAGAGAAATACAAATGAGTAGTAGACACTTTCATAAAGGTCTCAATTGCCTTTTGAAAGAAAACAATGTAAATAGTGAAAACGTCTGAGAAAAGGGAAAATAATCAGAATACAACTGATACTTGCATATAAATTTCTTATTTACAAGGCACTTTCGTATATTTCTTTTTGCCTCACAACCAACCTCTGAGGTAGGTAAGTTTCAGCTCTTCATTCCAAGGAGGTGTTTATTTCCTGGAAATGCCAAGGATGCCAAGAAAAGTTTTTTGTTTTTTGGATTTGGTTTCCATGTGTTCAGAGAATAAATAGAAGTCTAGCAAGCCGTTCTACTGGCTAGCTTTAATTCAGAAATAGCCTTAGACATTTCTCAAAATCCATTTTTACAGGGGAGACAAGAAACTTCTGAAATCCACCCTGCATTCTTTTGGAATTCTTTCTGACTAAGCGGCATTTTCAGTTGAGAGAAGTGTTTGTTTTGCTCCTGTCCTTTGAGGAGCAGATGTTGGTGTTCTGCACACCAAGGCTGGGCTCTCACCATTGGAAGCACTTGCAGAATTCAGAGCTTTACTCTCATGTCTTCCTGCGAGGTTTCATTTCGGGAGTGGTGGACCTATTTCTCATTGCCCATAGGAAGCATTTTCTTTTGCCATCATGTTACTGTTCTGTTGCATGTTTTATGAGTAACCAACAAAGTAGTCTTGGAGCCTTCGGGACTGTTCATAATTTTTGCTTCAGTACATACTTTTCTGCTTCTCGGTTAACAAGTGTCTGTATTTTAGGTGTCAGTTTTGGCTTGGGCTTGAAGCACGTTCCAGCTTTATCCAGCACCTGTTGCTGGGAGCAGTATGCACATGCTTCTTGAAAGTTGTGTAAGACTGTGCACCCCGAGGAAGCAGGAGGCCTGACTGAGACAGGTGTTTCATAGTTTCAGCTATATTGCTCAAGTACACAAGGCTGAGAGCTGATGAGAGCTCTAACCTGGGTTTTACCGTGAAGATACACCAGGCAAACCCAAATTGAATGACATTGTACAGACTAAATGGCCTATACTCTTTGCAAATGTCAAGATCAAGAAACAAAAGACAGAAGTGATGTGACTGTTCCATATGGAGGAAGACTCCAGAGACCTAGTGATGAAGTGCCATGCATGAGCCTGAACGAGGACCAATTAACTATAAAGGACATTATTAGGACAGTTGATGAAAGTGGAATGTGGACTGTATCTGTGTCTGCCTATAATGATAAGCCTTGGAGAAGTATATATATTGTTAACATTGGTTACTTGGGAAAGAGTGCCCCCATTTATTTGTTTTTTGCTGGTTTCTTGTTTTTTGTTTTGTTTTGTTTTGGTAATCTTTACATTTGAGAGAGAGAGAGAGAGAGAGAGAGAGAGAGAGAGAGAGAGAGGCAGACACAGAATCTGAAGCAGGCTCCAGGCTCTGAGCTGTCAGCACAGAGCCTGGCATGGGGCTCTAATCCACGAACCATGAGTTCATGACCTGAGCCAAAGTTGGATGCTTAACCAACTGAGCCACCCAGGTGCCCCCAAAAATACCCCCATTAAAAAAAAGCACACAAGGTGCAAATAATATGCATGATAGGATTCCATTTTTGTTAAATGACATACGTGTATGTATATAAAATGAATTATGTAACGATGATCAACAAAATGTTTCTTAAGGTGGTAGGAATTTGAACAACTTTTACATTTTTCATATTTATGTGCAATATAATTTTTCTTTTTCTCTAAAATAATTTTTTAATGCACATGTATTATTTTTACAAAAATACTAAAAATTAATGTTTTAGTGTTAAAAGTCAAGAGAAAGTCACTTGGGGCCGATTTGGGGCTAAGTTATTTCTACTTCATACACTTTTTCCCTATGGCCCTGAGTTTATTACATTAAATGTCTTACTCGTCTTGATCCACGATGTTCCCAGATGTGCAGAGCACATATAGAAATGTGAGCTAACTCTCCGGGTTGGAAAAAATTAGGGTGTCTGATGTTCTGGAGAATGCTGTTTGATATGGGAATTCGGCAATTACTTTGTGCCATCGTAGAGCTCCCTGAAGAAACCCCTTTCTGGTGGCTTCAAAGTTCTCCTTAGAGGACTGTGTCCCTTTGCCCTCTATGCACTTTGACCACACTGGGTGCACTTTCATCCTGACTACAGAAGGTATATAAATTATATCATGTCCTGGATCTGACTGTCTTCCCCTTTCACCATAGATAAGACCGTACTTCCTCTTGCCTGCCTGCGGTATTCTGAGAATTACCGAGGTGGCTTTGTGGAATGCTTTGAGCTGCTCAGATGAAAGGAACAAAGCTCTAATTTTGTTAATAACATAACCCTGTTGTCAGCGGGCCCACCGAGTCAGGTAAAAACAGGGAAAGACCTGCCCGGAACAAAGATACCCCCAACAATCAGGGGAGGCCCAGCGTGGTGCTCATGGCGGTACTGGCTATGACAGCTTTAGGAGGGTGGTCAGATTAAGCAGATAGAGTTAAGGCTCCCAGAACGAGTTCTCAAATGGATGGGTTGGTGGAGAAAGGTCAGCTTCCTCACCCCTTGGGTGGGTGACTGTGAGTCATAATGCATGTTCTAGAGTCTTCTTTCCCTCTATTTCACTTCATTGTGCCGGGTGTTCTCTGGAATCCCCTCCCAAGTAAATGACTTGCACTTGAATCCTTGTTCATTCTAGTCCCACAAGAAATGTCACGTGTTTCCCCACCACTCCCACTGCCCTGGGATCCTGGCCCCCTTGGCTCTGCCTATCTAAATTGCCACAGCCCCGCTCCACGTTGAGCAAAGTCTACTCAGTTGGCAGCTAGTCAGACAAAGTACACTCTATTGTGTAGCCTGCTGGAGTAGAATGGGAATCATACATACATGCCTGGTGGAAGAATCCTGGTTCAGCTACTCACCAGCTGTGAAACCCTAGGCACATCACCCAACGTCTCTGAGCTTGTTTACTCTTCTGTGAAATACTGAGAAAAATGCTTACTTCATTGGTTTGTCTTCTGGATCTAATGAGCTAAATAACAAACCAGGATATTGCCTAATACCAGATGATACTCCAGAAAAGATAGTTCTTTTTATTGCACCATTTTCTTTCATTATTTACTTTCTGTGTGTCTCCATCTTGTTTCCCCAACTAGATTGTAGTTTCTCTGCCACGTTCAACTTATCACAGTGTCCTTGCACATAAAAGGCAATAATAGTTATTTGTTATCTGTTTTCTAAGGCTTTAAAGGAGAGAATGCACTCTTTCAATTCAGGATTTGTTTCTGGATTATTTGTTACTGTAAGGCATTCTCAAGGAATTTTTAGCTGGTCATTCTTTTCCTTGGCCTCAGTTTTCTCATATACAAAACAAATGTTTAGGTCTATAATTCTAGATGCACTGAGATCCTTCTAGCACTGCACTTTGGAATCTATGTATTATTCCTTAAAGGCCAAGTACTCTAGGTTACTCTTCTGACCCATCAGGACTTAATATAATGGTAGTCACAGATTAAGTGCCTTCCCAGTGCATGTGGAGTCAATTCCAGTCACCTTAGAGTCTGTATCCTCCCAGCCTTCTCTCTTAACACTCACCTTTCCCTCACTCTATTCCAGCCAGACTGGTTTTTCTTTGTACCCCTAAGAATTTTCCAGGCTTGAGGCCTTTGTACTTGCTGTTTCTCATCACTTGGTTCTCTGTTCAAAGGTCTCCTCCCCCAGTTCTCTCTGTCCCACAATGCTGCCTTTTTCCCCCTGTAATTGCACTCTGACATTGTCTTATCATTTAGTATTGACTTTAATTGTTCTTTAATTGTTAGCATTTTATTTGCATTTATTGCTTGTTCTCTCCACCTCTCCCTCTAGTTCTCCCATATAAACGTCTCTTTTGGTTCCTTTTATAGCCCTACCATGAAAATAGTACTTAATACAGATCTGGGACAAACTAGGGCCCTAAGTAAGCAATTGTGACATGAATGAACGAATGAATGAGTAAACTCTAGCATAACTTAGAGTATTTAGATGGTGAGCTAAAATCTGTGGCTGTCACTCCAGGTGCTAGTGAACTTCTTTAGGTATGTATCCTAAGTGAATCAATTGCAGTAGGTCTAAGTAAACATGCAGTGGGAAGAAACAAGGAATTCCTAGGAAGACAAGTGCAAACAATCATACCAGCTTATCTAGAAACTTATTCGTAATGGGAAATTTAGATATAATTTATTTTTTTATTAAATTTTTAAAATGTATTTATTTTTGAGAGAGACAGAGTGTGAGCGGGGGAGGGGCAGAGAGAGAGGGAGACACAGAATCCGAACCAGGTCCAGGCTCCAAGCTGCCAGTACAGAGCCCAACACAGGGCTCGAACCCACTAACCGTGAGATCATGACCTGAGACAAAGTCAGACGCCTAACCGACTGAGCCACCCGGGCGCCCCTAGATATAATTTAAAAACAAATAATTTATTTCTTTTTGTTATGGAAAATTTCAAACGTAAACATAAGTAGATGTAGATAAGATGAACATAATGGAAAATGGATTCTCTTGTACCCTGTGGTGGACCGTAGGGTGGCCCCCTCATCCTAGTGCCCATACCTTATATAATCCTCTCCCCTGAGTGTGTACAAAACCTGTGGCTTGCTTTCTAAGCAAAATAATATGGCAGCTAGATGTCACCCCTTTGTGATTACTTATGTTATATAAGATTCCATCTTGCTAACAAACTCACTCCTTGAGGGGACTCTCCTTGCTGGCTTGATGAAGGAAGTGGCCATGCTGGGAAAGGACATGTGACAGTGAACTCCAGGTGCCCTCTAGGAGATGTGGGCCATCTCCAGTTGACAGCTAGCAAATAGCCAGCTACAGCTGTAAGGAAATGAATTCTGCAGTGACCTGAGTGAGCAAGGAAGCTGAAACTTTTCCAGTTGAGCCTCCAGATAAAACACAGCCTCACCAACACCTGGATGGTAGGTGTAAGACCCTAAGCAGAGGACCCTAGGTACCTGGACACCTGACCCATAGAAAGTGTGAGATAATAAATTGGTGTTATTTTAAGCTGCTAAATTTGTGGTAATGTGCTGCAATACATAACTAATTCAGATATATCACCCAAAGTAAGCAATTTTCAATAGTTTGCCAGTCTTGTTTCATCTATCCTATCATGGTTTGGGGATGGGTGGGCTGGAGTATTTTATTATTTTATTTTATTATTTTAAAAATTATTTATTAAAACAGAAGTTATTGTCAAATTGGCTAACATACAGTGTGTACAGTGTGCTCTTGGTTTTGGGGTAGATTCCCATGATTCATTGCTTACATATAACACCCAGTACTCATCCCAACAAGTGCCCTCCTCAATGCCCATCACCCATTTTCCCCTCTCCCCCGCCTCTTTCCCCCAGCATCAACCCTCAGTTTGTTCTCTGTATTTAAGAGTCTCTTATGGTTTGCCTCCTTCCTTCTCTGTAACTATTTTTCCCCCTTCCCTTCCCCCATGGTCTTCTGTTAAGTTTCTCAAGTTCCACATATGAGTGGAAACATATGATACCCAACTTTCTATGACTGACTTATTTCACTTAGCATAATACCCTCCAGTTCCATCCACGTTGCTGCAAATGGCAGGATTTCATTCTTTCTCATTGCCAAGTAGTATTCCATTGTATACATAAACCACACCTTTATCCATTTATCAGTTGATGGACAATTAGGCTCTTTCCATAATTTGGCTGTTGTTGAAAGTGCTACTATAAACATTGGGGTACATGTGCCCCTACGAATCAGCACTCCTGTATCTGAATAGGAATTATGGATAAATTCCTAGCAGTGTTATTGCTGGGTCATAGGGTAGTTCTATTTTTAATTTTTTGAGGAACCTCCACACTTTTCCGGAGTGGCTGCACCAGTTCGCATTCCGACCAACAGTGCAGGAGGGTTCCCGTTTCTCCACGTCCTCTCCAGCATCTATAGTCTCCTGATTTGTTCATTTTAGCCACTCTGACCTGTGGGAGGGGGTATCTCAGTGTGGTTTTGATTTGTCTTTCTCTGATGAGGCGTGACGTTGAGCATCTTTTCATGTGTCTGTTGGCCATCTGGATGTCTTCTTTGGAAAAGTGTCTATTCATGTCTTCTGCCCACTTCTTCACTGGATTATTTGTTTTTCGGGTGTTGAGTTTGATAAGTTCTTTATAGATTTTGGATACTAACCCTTTATCTGATATGTCATTTGCAAATATCTTTTCCCATTCACATGCAAATACTTTAGTATGCATCTCTAACAGAGAAGGACTTAAAAGCATTGCCATTATGCCAGAAAAATTAGGGCTTCATTGAGAACCAAAAGGGGAGTCTTTTTTAAAGCCAGGAAGTCAATGGATCTAGTATATTAATTGGGCAGAGGGAGAAAAGGTGGTTGCTAGAAATTGAGTGAGAATAGCATCCCCTTGATCCAATGAGCTGAAGAAGAGGTAAGTATATGAGAGCTTTCACTTGAAATGTCTAAGCCTTGCCTCCCCCCCCCCCTTTTCTTTAACAGCGCAGTCACAAAGTACTTTATGCGAGTCTGTCATACAAAATCTAAAATCATTCAAGCCCAATTCTGATTATATGTTTAAGATCCGACCCATTCCCCCAATTCCTGTTCTGGAATGGACCCTTATAAATTCCATTTTTTATTCGTAACTCCTTACAGTGCCTTATAACTGCCATCCCTACCACTTTTCCTTTACTACGGGAAGCTCTTTCCAACTGGCTCCAGTTCTTTTCCTCTCTTGGATAAACCGATATCGTCTACCTTTGACACTGCTCAAGGAAGCAGCGCTTTGCAAGGGAAATTCTCAGGGCTCAGGGTTCAATCTCATCGCCACCACCAGGGAGCTTTGAGATCTCTGGCAAGTAGTACAGTGTTCTCTAAGCTGGATACAATAGTGCCTCGCAGGGTTCCAGAGAAGATTAGATAAAGAACATGTGTAACGTGTAAAGTGTCCAGCACAGAGAAGGCACAGAGGCGCCCCACCATTCTCTTTGTTAGTTCCCATCTCCAGTCTCCGAGCACCAGAACGCCCAGCACCGCGCTTCTCCCGCTCTCGTCGCGGGGGATGCAGGGATTTGTAGTTTTTTGGTCCCCAAGTCGTAATTCCTCTCGGAGCCAGTCGGCGAGAGGAAGAACTACACATCCCAGTGGGCGGTGAAAGGAAAGTGGGGCTCGGAAAACCGAGCGTCCCCGCCCGGCTGCCTGCGCTTTCCGCTGCCCACTGGTTGTGCCCGGCACGCGAGGGCTGCGACCCCGCGGCAAAGCCAGGGAGGGCTCGAGCTCACGGGCCGGGCGACTGGGGCTGTGGGGCGCAGCGGGCAGGGGAGTCGCGGGCCGAAGAATGGCGGGTCCCTCTGCGGCCGCGGGAGCTCGCAGGGGAAAGGGGAGAAATAAAGCGAGTAAATCGCGAGCGCCCGTGTCGGAGAAGTGAGAAAGGGTTGGGGAGGCAGCCACCCCCGCAGAGCCTGACCGCCACGGGCTTGTCCTCGGGAGGAAGGCAGGGGCCGGGGCGGGTGGGGACCCAGACCGCTCCGCTCTCCCCGCGGGAAACCTGGAAGCCGGCCGGGCCCCGAGACCTCCCGCCCGCAGCCCCCATCCCGGAGTCAGGCCTTCCTCGTACCGTCCCTCCCCATTTAGTCGCAGGGCACCCCCGCCAACTCCCGGGCAGCAGTGGAGCTGCACCCGACAAGTCCACCGCGCGCCCCGCCGGGGGAGGCCGGGGAGGGTCACCTCTCCGCAGGGGTTCCTCAGGTGCCCTGGAGTCGCGAGAATGGATTTGCGTGTAGCCGTGTGAATATATGTGTGTGGAGGCGGCAGCTGCGGCCGGGAATAAACCCGGAGGAGCCAGAGTCTGCGGGCGAGTGCACGGCCGCGGGCGCAGACCCCCGAGCCGTCCGCGAGCGACGCCGGAGGGAGCCCAGCGTCTTCCCTGGGGTCGCCCGGGGCCCGTCCGAGGGGACTGGGGCTGGGGGTCCGCGGAGTCCGTGCGGGGCTTCGCGGGCGAGAAGGAGGAGCCGGAGGAGGAGCCCGGCTGGCGAGGCGAGGCGAGGCGAGGAGAGGGCCGCCGCCCACCCGGCCGGGAGGAGGCGGACCCGCTGCGAGCGCCGCGCGCGCGCCGGGGCTGAGCCTTGCAAACAAGTGTCTGTGGCGCTCGCCCCGCGGCCCTGAGACGCGCTCCGCCACCCCCGGCGGCCCTCCCTGAGCCCGGCCCGGCCCCTATGGGGCTGGAGGGAGCGAGGGAGCCGCCGCCGCCGCGACCCTCGGCCCGGGCGGCCCCGGCAGCCCCGCGCGGGGGCCGCGGTCTGGGCTCGGCTGCCAGGCGCGCCGGCGCGGGGTCGCAGCGCGAGCAGCGCCCGGGCTGTCGCCGAGCCCGCTCCTGACAGAATAACGTGCTCGGTTTCCCCACCCCTGGGAGGGGTTGCCGGGGCCGCGAGCTGCCTCCCAGTTTCCACCGCTCTCTCCTGGGGAGGATCCGCCGCCGGGAGGAGGGATTAGAATAAACCTGGCCGAGGCGCCGAAGTGGCTCCCGAGGAAGCCGGGGCCGCCGCCTCGAGTCCCCTCGGGGCGCAGCGCTCGGGGGTCGGCGGGCCGGAGCCGAGGCGCGGCCGGCGGGCCGGCGGCGGCGGCGGCGGCGGCGGGGCCGAGCGAGCGGCTGTGCGAGGGGGCGGGCGCGCGGCGAGCCGGGGGCCGGCCGGGCGGCCCCCCGCGCCCCGCGGGGCCCCGGAGCCCCGGCACGCGGGCTGGAAGCGACTGAGGACCGCCGCCGCGGGCTGCGGGCCAGCACCGTCCCTCCCGGAGGGGGACCCGGCTATGACAGCTGGGCTCCCGCAAGGGTTAACCTGGGTGTCCTCGGCAAAGTTGTCGCCGAGCCGGGAGCCGGCGTAGCGGCCGCGGCGCCGCGGCTCGGGGGGCGGCCGGGCGGCCGGCGGCGGTCGTGGCTCGGCGGGGCCCGCGCGGCCGGGGGGCTTCTGGGGGTGTGCGCCCCCAGCCGGCTGCCCTCGTGGATGCCTCCCGGCGGCGGCGGGCCCATGAAAGACTGCGAGTACAGTCAGATCAGCACCCACAGCTCCTCCCCCATGGAGTCGCCCCACAAGAAGAAGAAAATCGCGGCGCGGAGGAAATGGGAGGTTTTCCCGGGAAGAAACAAGTTCTTCTGCAACGGCAGGATCATGATGGCCCGGCAGACGGGCGTCTTCTACCTGACTCTCATCCTCATCCTGGTCACTAGCGGACTCTTCTTCGCCTTCGAGTAAGTGGCGGCGAAAGCTCCGCGACGCCCGGCTCCCCCTCGCCTCTCCCCGACCCCTGCCCCTCCCCTCGCTACTTTCGTTTTCCAGAAGCCTTATTTGCTGTACGTTGTTATATAATGCAAAGCCGCTTCTCCCTCTTTTTTCTCAAAGGTCTGTGGCCCTTTGATCCCCGGAGACAGTGCAGCCCTGGGGCGGGCTCTGGGAGTGGAGAGGGGAGAGGGGACACTTGGAAGGTGTGCCGGCCTTGCCGCTGGCGCGGGTCGGGTGGCACCTCGCAGGTGACTGATGCTTGGTTCTGTCTCTACTGAGTTTGGAGACCGGCGAGCCAGCCCAGCTGTAGCTTTCTGTGGGAGGGGAGGATGAGGCTGATTTCTCAGGCAGCGATAAATAGAATTGACTTCCTTTCCTGCTCGCAAGCTATAGGGCATCTTGTTCAGCTCATTTACTAAATCTTGCAGGTGTCTTCACTATTCAGAATCTTGGCTTTTTTCAGGTTTCAGAGCGAAGGCCTGGAAGGGTAATTTCATTTGTTCATTCTCCTTAGATGGTCACCCTGGATCAACAATTTCTGATTTACCATGAGGTTTCCAAACTCTTTGCTTCAAAAAAAGTTTCCATTAAAAACATGTTGCAAGCGAACCCTTTATTCTCCCTTCCTGACGTTGGGGAACAGGTGAAAGGAGACTTTCAGCCTGTTCAGGAGAAGTATGACACTGCATGGTAACTTCTGATTCCAGAAACAGTACTTTGGGACTTTAGGGCTTTTATTTGAAAAAAAGTGCATGCAAGTCTTCCCCGTTTTCAGGAAAATCAAGTTGGCCAGTGGCAACTGTCCTCCTGCCAACTAATGAAAGATTTTCTTATTTATTAATAGATTAGATAAAGTACTTTAACCACATTCCAGAATCAATTTCAATTGCCCTTATTGGGTCCAACATTTGCAATGCAGCTTCTTATGTAATTCTTAATGGTATCCTTTGCTCAATAAAAGTTATAGCTACACCCCCATCCCCAATTAAAAAAAAAAAAGCAGTACAGTTATTGGGAGTTCTTTGTGCTTCCAGTATCCTGCTTATTACTGGACATGGTACCCGTTCAGTCTCCATCTTCTTCTGTTCCATAGGGTTAGTTAAACCTTTGTGTTTATTTACTTTTTGTCTCTGATGAGTATTCATAGGCTCTGGTTTTGTGCCCAGTGTTTGGTGTTCCAAATGCTATGTCAATCAGAAATGAATGATCTCTTGACAATGTGATGCTTTTCATGTAAAGCCCTCTGACTCTGGGGGGAAACGTTTTGTGCCTCAACATTGTGCCGTGGTGAACAGTTATAGCAGGATTGAGTACAGAGATCTCCCAGGTAAGCCACTCACGTCCCCCAGTCCTCACACACAGCCCCTCCATTTCTCTGCTAGAAGTTTAACTTTTGGGCAGTTTCGCAAGGAGGGTGGAGCCTGTTGGGGGCCTTGAGGTGGGAAGGGGAAGGTGTGAAAAGGCTTTGGGAATGGCGGGAGAAATGCTCTGTTTCTCCTCTGTTGTTCCCCTTGTCCCTTTCCAGAGAGCCGCTGGTCCTGACAGACCTGGGTCTGAGTCATAATAGATTCAGGCACTGAGATGATGATGCCATGTGGTTGAACACAAATGCCATCCTTCTAATGGTGGCTGTCATTTCAGGTGGTCTTCTGGAGTATTCACGATGTTCCTAAGGTGAAAGTTTTGAACTATTGGCATTTTTTTTTTTTTTTAGCAGTTTTAAGGGTGGGGAAAATGGGTTAATTTTGTGAACTCAGCCACAGGTGTGTTTCATGCAGGATGATGAATGTTTCATTTTCTGTCTACACCCAAAGCCACACTGAATGGTTAGAGATCCCCTCTAGTTATACTTGCTGTCTTTTATTTTCTTCGTTCAAACATTGCTTTTAAGCAAACCATCGCTTCTTGAGCCCTGCGTGTGTTTCTTCCAAGAGCTCCCCAAAGTCCTCACTAGTAGGTTGTCAGGGATGTTTCTCTGCTGTCAGCATTGTGTTAACCAGAGGCTGTAGGAATAAACATGTGTGCTGGGATTTTATTAGCTCCTACTGGTAGCTTCATTTTTAGATAAGCTCTGTGTGTTTTGGTCTTCATGAGTGTTACTCCAATTAGGCAATTCGAAATTTCAAGAAAATAGGCCAATCCTAGGATGATGCCTCAGTTGGGAAAATCATAGGGCTGTTCAGACCATAGAATATTATGGTTTGGCTAAGAATATTTGTCACTGTGTTGCTTTTAAGTTCTTTATCATTGCTAATGACAAAGTGAAATTAAATAACTTTGGCCAAATTAATTTGATGGACTCGGAGAAGCAATTAGTTCCATGCACAGGGTATGAAACGCCAACAGCCTAAAAGAGATCAAAAGAAAATGCCAGTTTCGTCTGCCCACTGCCTGCCTTCCTTCTGCCCTTCCTTTAGCTATTTATTGAATATATACTACGTGTTTGCCTATTGGCTTAATTTCATGTCTAGATAACTTTAATATGAGTAGAATTCGTGTTCAAACATTAGAGTCCATGTCTCCCTATACAGTTACAAAGGGCAAGGACAAATTTGAAGACACGTGACCTAGCTTCAGACCTCTTTTTCCTGCAACTGTTCCCTACCCTGCTTCTCATTCCCAACCTTGAACAGATGACAAGGAAGTTCTTCTGAGAGAAAGGGACTTATGGGAACATAGCAACAGGTGTCGATACTGCCTCTGACACTGGGAAAAAGGCAGGGTAGAAATGATTATTCCCACATTGAAGGGGAAGTGACCACCCCGGGTCATACACTAACTGGAGGCAAGAGTTTCTGACTGCAAACCTTTTCTGACCCACTGTTCTGCTCTTTCTCCGAGTATAGAATAGTGCTTGAAGACTTGGACTTCGGAAGACAGATCCCAAGATTCTAACCAGGAGTATGACCCTGAGAAAATAATTGGGCTTTTCTAAGCGTCAGTTTTCCAATCTGTTAAATGGGATTAATACTCTCTACCTTAAAGTGTTGTGAAGATTAAGTAAAAAAGTATACTTAATACAGTGTCTCCTACATAGTAAGTATTCAGTGAATGGTACCTGTTATTAGAGCAGACCTTAGAAGTAGCTTCCCAAGGACTCCCTCTTCTGAGAGCCTTTGAAGGAGGGAGTAGATGGGTTAATAAGCAAGGGTCCTAGTGATAGCATATTGGGCTGAAAAAAATGCAGACCCGTGTAGTTTGCAATAAATCAAGACCCTTGTATGACTCAGGGGAGTGGCTTCACTCTTGCCTCTTCAGAGTGCGAGTCTTGCAGAGATGTCTGGGGACTGCCCTGGTCCAGACCAGAGCAGGAGCACAGAGGAAGCCTCCAAGAAGCAGGGACTGGATTTCATTTCCGTTTTTAGAGCTACCATCTTAGAACCGTGAAGACAGTAAAGAAAGCTACTAGAAGCCACCTGATGCAACTCTACTCATTTTCAAGTAGGGTCAGGCTCTGCATTTTGGGGCATCCTGTGTCCAGCGTAGGCACTGTTAGAGAGTGACAGCATTTTGTAGTTGTATTCAAGAGGGGAGGGAGGAGGCTGGTTGCAGCGCTGTCCAGACTTGTCACTGCTCCTTGCGGTTATTGAGGGGCTGGTTCGTCTAAGACTCCCAGCAACATCCTCATTCTCACACCCCCATCCCCAGAATTGCAATTTGCAAAGATCAGTGAACCTTATCCATTTCTTTGTCTCTTCTTCTCTGGCACACACATCCATACAGGCTGCTTTTGTTTCCAGTTGAAGTTTTGAAAATGTCTTTGGTCCTGAACAATTGACATCTCGTAGTCCCTGATCACAGGGACAGAAAGAAGCAGATGAACCAGGCAGCCAGATGAGGTGAGGGGAGGCCTGCTCAGCTCTTGGACTTGACAGTCTCCCAGTTCTGTGCTGTGGTCACAGACAGTCTGGAGGTGTTTCTGGGGCTGAAACACTTGGGAATGTGGAAGCAGTCTTAAATTTGTCATCACTGGAAGTCCACTGATGAGTTGTTTTTTGAAAGCTACCAGTTGTCTTCTCCTTCTGATTTCCCTCTCTCCTTCCTTTTCTCTTCCCCTCCTTCCCTTTGTTTCTTTGCCCTCCTTCTCCTCCTTCCTTCTCTGGCTAATCCCCTCTGAAACAATTGAGGAATGATTGGTAGTCAGTAGAACTGGGGTGATGTTTGCTTTGGAGATGGAACACAGGACTGTCCCCCATAAACAAAAGTGCTATCTCCTTTCATTTCTCCCTTATAGATTGGAAATCCTTCATTATTTAGTAGAAGATACTGCCATTACAACATATAAGGACCCTCTATTTTCTCAACTGCCCTATTGAGAATTGCATCAAGTTTTCCACTATCTCAGAAAACAGACGAAATGTGTCCTATTTTCTGGCTGGATGCTGGCCGTGCCATGCCTCGTAGAACACCATGGGCTTAAGAGTAGACAGTAGGAGATGGCCATCAGGGTGCTACCCTGACCATTCCCTATTAACCAAGTAGGTGCTATCGAGGATACTTTATAGCCCACAAGATCCACCAGAGTTTGGGATCCACAGGAATTTCAGGTGGCATCAAAACCTTATTAATGACCTCTTGGCGTGAGGGCACTGATCCATTCATTGGTGTGCAAGGTCAACGCATGTAAGTTCCATGAGGATAGGGAATGCGTTAACTTGTTCATTGTTGTGTTTTATCTCCGGTACCTAAAATAGTACCTGGTACATAGGAGGCTCTCAGTAAATATTTGTTGTTGATGGAATAATGGTAATACTGAAACACTCTGAAAAATAACTCCCTCACGCTTCAGTTTTTCATCTTGTAAAGTTGTAAACACTAAAATTTCTCATGCCTTACAGAGCACAGTTGCCTTAGAAACTTTGATTATTAGGTGTAATTCTTCTGAATTTAGAATTGGGTCTTAGCCCTTTTCAAATACATTAATTGAAGCAGAGGAAATAAAAGGTTTCTTAGCTATTTAGAAAACTAGTGACAGAGTTGAGATGTTCCCTTGGCTAACTAAGACCTCTCTGTAGTTTTTCTTTATTTTTTAAGTAAATGCTTTGAGCAAATAAAGCACTCATGTATATATACATATATATATATGTATATATATGTATATATACACACACATACATACACACACATATACATACATACATACACACATACATATATGTATACACACACACATATACACACACACACACACACACACATATACGTATATCACCGTTACCCAATTACCACTAGTACCTAGAATAATTTTACATTTTATGGGTTCTTGACTTTTGATACTTGAATTTATTTAATAAAACTCTTAAGGAGACTGTTGACTCTCAGCTAGTGGGAAGTGATACCCAGTTATGCAGAAAGGACGCCTGTAGGTTCCCGTAATAAGGTAATGATGGTCAATTACTTAATGGGCCATATCTATATAACCTGGAGATTTTTCTCTTGCAGTGCAATGTTGCACATAATTTATTCACGGCAGAGTCACTATGTCTCAGCAAAAGAATTTAAATTAAGTATTTCAAGGAAGTGCATTCACTTTTTTTGTAGCTGAGGTTTGTGGGAAAGGGAAGGCAGTGGTGGCCAATAGGTATTTCTATTTAGTTACATCTGGGAATTTGGGTCTGATAAAAAGTTAGTTCAGGTAAGTGTTGGGGTCCATCTGAATGCTTTTGTTTAGTGCTTTACTAAATATAAATGTTGGTCCCAAATCAAACTGGTTTTTTACAAACTGGATGATCTTCTATCTGCTCAGTTCTCCCCTTTAGATAATATTATATCCATGCAGAAGATCATATGTAACATATGTGCAAGTGTTGAAATAAAATACCACCACTCAACTCAAGAACCACATCGATACCAGGGCTTTTGAATCTGTTCATACCCTCTGGGTTTTAGCTCTGTTCCATCTCCCTGCTCACCTCCCTGAGGTCATCACCACCTGAGCTTAGTCATTATTAATACCTTGACTCTTTTTCCTCAAGTTTTTATTTTTTATTTATTTAAAAAAAAATTTTTTTTTTCAACGTTTATTTATTTTTGGGACAGAGAGAGACAGAGCATGAACGGGGGAGGGGCAGAGAGAGAGGGAGACACAGAATCGGAAACAGGCTCCAGGCTCCGAGCCATCAGCCCAGAGCCTGACGCGGGGCTCGAACTCACGGACCGCGAGATCGTGACCTGGCTGAAGTCGGACGCTTAACCGACTGTGCCACCAGGCGCCCCTTCCTCAAGGTTTTTAAATGTATACATTCGCAAATAATAGATTATTTAGTTTGGCTCATTTTTCTATATAAAAAATAGAAATAAAAAATTCCTATGTCTATAAAAAAGTAAAGAGATCTTTTGTACATGTAAAAAAACCCTTCCATCTCTGCCCTTTCCCCTCCTTCTCCCCGGACAATTAAACAGTAAGTTGCAGACATTATGCCCTTTGATACCCAAATTGTTCAGTATTTAATTCTTTTGTGTGTATGTGTGTCAGAGAGGGAGAGAGAGAGAGAGACAGAGACAGAGAGGGAGAGAATCTCTACACTCAGTGTAGAGCCGGACTTGGTGCTCAATACCACGACCCTGGGATCATGACCTGAGCTGAAATCAAGAGTCAGCCGTTCGGCATTTAATTCTTTTTTTCAGTGTTTTTATTTATTTATTTTTGAGACAGAAAGAGACAGAGCATGAGCAGGGGAGGGGCAGAGAGAGAAGGAGACACAGAATCCGAAGCAGGCTCCAGGCTCTGAGCTGTTAGCACAGAGCCCAATGCAGGGCTTGAACTCATGGACTGTGAGATCGTAACCTGAGCTGAAGTCAGAGCTTAACCGACTGAGCCACCCAGGTGCCCCTCTCAGCATTTAATTCTTGAGCAAAAGACCTTTTCTTAACATGGTACAATTGACCATTGAACAACACAGGTTTGAGCTGTGCGGTCTACTCATATATGAATTTTTTCACAGTATAGTACTGTAAATGTATTTACTCTTCCTTATGGTTTTCTTAATAATATTTTCTTTTCTCTAGCTTACTTTATCATAAGAATACAGTATATAATGCATATAACATACAAAATATGTGTTAGTTGACTGGTTACCTGTAAGGCTGCTGGTCAATAGTAGGCGATTAGTAGTTAAGTTTTGAGGGAGTTGAAAGTTATACACCCATTTTCAACTGTATGGGGTGAAGTGGGGTTGGCACCCCTAACCCCCATTTTGTTTAAGAGTCAACTATAATGGTATCAATTTCAGTCAATTTAATGTGGCTGCAACAGTCCATATTCAAATTTTGCTATTTGTCAATATTTGCCAATATTGTCGTGTTTAACTTTATGATCTTGGTATTTGTGCTTATATAATATGTCTTGTTTCTTTTTTCTTCCTTCTAGCCTTCATATAAGTAAACTGCATATTTTTGGTATTCCATTTTATTTCCTGTAACAAATTTAGGCTGTATTTCTTTCTATTTTTTTAGTAGCTTAAGAGCTCAGCTATGCATCTTTACCCTATTAGAGTCTACCTCCAAATAGTAATACTGTACTTCACAACTAATGTAAGAAGCCTAATACATTATAATTCTACTTACTTGTCTTACACTTTATAGATCTTATTGTCATATGGTATATATCTGTGTGTGCTATAAAGCCAGTAATGTTACTACTTTAAAGCTGTCAATTGTATGTGAAAGAAACATAAACATACATGCATGCATACATATATACATACGTGAAACAAAGATACTTTAAAGTAAAACATATACACACTTATAAAATCTAAAATAACACATGCATTTATATATATATAAAATGGAGATAATTTTAAGTGGAGTTTTATATTTATCTTTACGTATTTACCATTTCTAGTACTGTTTATTTTTTCCATCTTTATCATTTTTCTTTGGCCTAAAGTATTTCTTTTAGTATTTCTTGATGTAGGTCTGCTGGTGACAAGTGCTTAGATTTTGCTTTTTCTGAAAATGTTTCTTTTGCCTTCATTTTTAAGGGAGAGAAGATATTTTCACTGGATACAGAATTCTAGTTTGACAGTTAAAAAAAATTTTTTTTTTTAGCGTTTATTTAGCTTTGAGAGGGAGAGTCACAGAATGTGAGTGGGGGAGGGGCAGAGAGGGAGAGGGAAACACAGAATCCGAAGCAGGCTCTAAGCTCTGAGCTGTCAGCACAGAGCCTGACGCAGGGCTTGAACTGTGAGATCATGACCTGAGCCGAAGTTAGACACCCAACCAACTGAGCCAACCAGGCTCCAAGTTTGACAGTTTTTTAAATCAGAACTTTGAAGACATTGGCCCATTGTTTTCTGGACTCTTTTGTTTCTGATGTGAAGTTAGCCTTTATTTTTAGCATATTCCCCTGTGGTATGTAATGGCTGAGTTTTTTCCCATCTGATTTTGTATTTTGTTTTTTCTTTTTTTTCAGCAGCTGAACTACGACATGCCCAAGTGTAGTTTTCTTTCTGTTTAGGGTCAGGCTTTGCTAAGACTTCTTGGATCTGTGGGTTGATATCTTTCATCAGTTTTAGAGCTTTTTTCCATCCATTGTTTCTTCAAGTATTTCTCTTGTCTCTTATCCCATGTTTTTTTATACTCTTTTCTTTTTTAATTTTTGTTTTTCAGTTTGAATAATTCCTATTGATCTGACTTCAGGTTTCCTGATCCTTTCCTCTGCTGTGTCTTATTAATGTTAAACCATCTTTAATATCTTATTTTTTTTATTTTTAGCATTTCTACATTAAAAAAATAGTTTTTATATAGCTTAAAAACTAATTTCCAGTCTTTTCCTGAAATTCTCCACCTATTCGTG
Source organism: Acinonyx jubatus (assembly GCF_027475565.1). NCBI lineage: Eukaryota > Metazoa > Chordata > Mammalia > Carnivora > Felidae > Acinonyx > Acinonyx jubatus. The sequence continues at coordinate 10,425,233 of NC_069385.1, read as the reverse complement.
TCCATGTTTTCCACTGGATCCTTTAACATATTTTTTGGTAGTTATTGTGCCTAATGATTTCAACAGCTGTATCATCTCTGTGTCTGCTTCTTTTGGCTGTTTCTTCTCTTGGCTGTGGGTTATATTTTCTCCCTTCTTTGTGGGCCTCGTAATTTTTGATGCATGCCAGATATTGTGTGTAAAAGAATCATAGAGGATGCAGTAATATAAAAGGGCACGCCTTTTTATCAGGGTACTAGTGTGTAGGCTGAGTCAATCTAACGTGTTATTGAAATGCGTGTGATCTTTATTGAAGCTTTCATTAGATCCATTTTGTCACTGAGTTCAAATATTTCGAGGACAGAGACTTTCCCTTTAGCAGGAATTGAGATCTGACCCCTGACTAAACTCTTAGTTTTCTTTATGCTTTACAACCTAGCAGCAGCTTACCCAACTGTGGAAGATTTCTGTTTTTCAGCCAGTATGCCAGCATTTTGGAGTACTGGCGAGTTTTGTTTGCTTTTAGTACTGTCCCAGCCTTCGTCACCACAGCACATCTCTCTCAGTCCAGCTATCCAGCCTCAGCTTTTGGAGGGCTGCTGCAGTGCCTATGGTGAGGGCCTGAAGTGCGTAAGGGAGATTTTTTCAGTTTTTACGCTCTGACCCCTGCCTACTCTGGGGAAGGTCCTGTAGCCCCCAGGGCAGTTGCCTCTCAACTCTCCTGCCCTGCCCCCAGCCTTTGGTGTACTCTTGTTGTGTGTTTGGTGAAGATCTATGGGAAGGAGTTGGCTGGTGGTGCAGACTTACTCTGTGGTTCAGGCTCCCTGGAATTCATATCCATACGGCCATCCATTGGCCATTAAACTTGCTTAAAAATTTACCTGCTTTCTCCTTACTCCTGGCTATGGTGGATTCCTGTTTTTCCTGCCACTTTGCTAGGAGTGGAAGCAGCTGTTGGCCTTTCTTCTCTTGGGAAAGGCTCAACACATTTAAGCTTCTGTGCACCCTCAGCTCCCTGATATATTTTAAAAAACTGCTTTTGTAGCCAATGTGGCCTCGTTCTCATTGTCAGAGTGGGAGTGATTGCTTTTACAACTTTCAACTTTGATTTTTTTTTTGTTAATATTGTGTTTCTTAGATTTATGCATGTGGTTGCATATATATGTAATTAGTTTTTGTTGCTATAATATTTGGTTTGTGTAAATACACTCAATTTATTCCTCATACTATTTCTGGTCTTTCTTTTTTGGACTTCTTGCTGATTCTTGGCATTTACTATCATTTTAAAGGATACAGTATTCAGTGCTGCCTCTTCATAGGTTTTGGTTTCTTCTTAAATGTGTCCTGGCAATGCCTGTGACATCTGGGCCCAAGTGCTTAGGCCTGGTGGCAGAATTTAGCATGGGATTCAATCTATGATGCTTTTATATGATGGTAAAATAGTTATCAAAGGATAAATCATAACTATCAACTGATCATTGACGTTATGTACAATTAAGAGCAAGGTTTATAGAAATCTGTATCCTTGTGATAAGTGAGATACTTTATCACAAATCTTCATCTGCCAGTTTAATTTGATGCCAGTTTTTCATTGATTTAAAAAGAAATCTTAACTTTTTATCCCCCACTTCTAATACTTTGAGTATGGAATCTCTTGGCTGATCTCATGCCCAGCTTAGATATAAACCCTCAGAATACTTGTAATTAAGGTTCTGTTACTGACCTCTTGTCATGTAGCTGGCTCTGGTTGAAAGTCCTGATAGAAGGGATTTATGATTGAACCAGGCAGCTCTCAGCTCATGTAGACTCTTCAGTCTGCCTAGCGCTCTACATGAGCAAGAAAATCTCTTCCTCTGCCATGAGCAGTCCCAGAATGAAGAGAAAGGTGACAGCTGTGTGTGTGTGTGTGTGTGTGTGTGTGTGCGCGTGCGCGCGCATGCGTGCGTGTGTTCTTTTCCCGGGACTGCATTCCTCCAGTCTGTAGATGCTGTGCTACCCTTAATTGAGGTCTATTTTTGCCTCTACCTCCTTGGCCCTTCACAGCTGGAAACTAGAATGCCGTCGGAACAGGCTTCTCTGTCTCCCTCTAGGGATTTTTGAGGTAGAGCTTCTTTCAACTGGAACGAGACCTTTTTATTTTAGAACGCTTTAAGCACATTTGGACAGAACATACCATTTTTAAAAATAGGAATATAGTAATTTCCATACATCTTCAAACTGGGTTTTAAAACTGCTGACCTCAAAGTCCAGGGGAACCTGGCCTTGCTGTTGAGAGCCATCAGAGTGCGACCAGCCTGGGCAAGGTGGCCGATAGAGAAGCGTGCAGCCAATGGCCTCTCGGGCTGGATGTGGTTTGCCTTGAGGTAGTCCTTCCGTGGAGGAATTCTGCCTAACTCACTTGGGAAAGGATTTAAGCTCCCTAAGGCTGGTATCTTGTCAGGTGCCTCTCATGAATACAGAAACAGCTTATTTTAACACAAAACAAGGAAGTCTATTAGAGGCATTAGTTTTACTTGTGGAGGTGAGAAATTATTGCCACCCTTGTACAGATAGTAAAAATAAAATGGGTCTCCAAAGTGTGTGTTCCTGACTGCTTCCTTGAAAAAATCTGGTATCCTTCTTTTTGGCTTTTGTTTTTTCCTTTTCTCTTAATGGTGTAGGAGATTGTGACTGCTTTCTCTTTACTTGAAACTTTTCTTCCTTTAGCTTCTAGGATGTTTGTCTTCTGCTGATCTTCTTTTCCCCTCCTGTATTGTATCTGTTGGGTCTTTTCCTGCCCTGGATTCACTTTGCTCATTCCCCTTCCGCCTTTCTTACTTTCTTGAGCAAGTTTGAATTATCATGGTGATCACTCTTGCTTCTTCCATTGTGACTTCCATCTCTTGTTCTCTTTCTCCCTTGCCTAGGGTGCTTGTCTTCTAGTCTTGAATTACTCTTGCCTGTGGAGATCTCTCACTCAGTTGTCCTCTGATGCCCAGAAGGCCAGGCATTGAGCACTGCATGTGTTGTTCCTGGATCCACCCCTCTCAGTGAAGACAACACCTCCCTAGTCCCAGCACTGTGCCCCAGGTGTGCTCCTGTTTCCCCCTTTCTCTTGGACTTCAGCTATCACCCTCTTCTGATCCTTTCCTTTCATGTCTCTTGGGCTGTATTCTTCCTCTCTGTTTCCATACGTGATGTGGCGGTTTTCAAACATATTCATAAAATCTTTAATCCTCTTTCTGTAAAAAAAAAGGATGGACTATAATTCTTCTCCTTTTTTTTCAATGTTTATTTATTTTTGAGAGAGAGAGAGAGGGAGAGCATGAGCAGGAGAGGGGCAGAGAGAGAGGGAGACACAGAATCCGAAGCAGGCTCCAGGCTCCGAGCTGTCAGCACAGAGCCTGACGCGGTGCTTGAAGTCACAAACCGTGAGATCATGACCTGAGCCTAAGTCAGGTGCTTAACCGACGAGCCACCCAGGCGCCCCAGTTCCTCTCCTTTTGAATATATGGGTCTACCTTAGTGGCTTTAGAACTGAGGTTCTAAAGAATAGAACATGGTGGAAGTTTAGCCGTGTGATTTCTGAGGCGAGGTCACAAATGTGATGGAGCTTTCATCTGGTGCCTGAGTTCCATCTGTCTCAGGACATGTACCTTCAGAGCTGCGAGCTACCGTGTGAGAAGTCTAGCTCCATTGTACAGAGATTCCATACAGTACAGAGGCCGTGTAGAGAGTCCGGACCACACAGGGAGGTGCCCGTGGATCTCCCAGCTCTTCCAGCCCCCAGCTGTTGGAGTCTTCCTGGTGCAGACATGTGAGCGAGTGAGCCTTCACATGATTCCACTCCCCCACTTCCCCGAGTCTTTGAGCCACCCCAGCGGAAGCCACGTGGAGTAGGCATGAACTATTCCTGCCACGTTCTCTCCACATTGCAGATTTGTGGACAGAAGTGTTATTGTTTTAAGCCATTACCTTTTGGAGAGGTTTAGTAGACTGGAAAGCTTAACTACCAGAAAATCTCAAATGAAGTGTTGAGACTATTTTGGAGTATGCGGCAATTACTGCGTGACTCACAACACTAAAGTTATAGTGCTATAACTTGAGAGGTCTTTTTTTTTTTAAGTTTATTTATTTATTTTGAGAGAGAGAGAATCCCAAGCAGAGTTCGAACCCATGAACCAGGAGATTATGACTGGGGCCAAAGTTGGAAGCTTAACCGACTAAGCTACCCAGGCACCCCTGTAGCTTGAGAAGTTTTAAAAATTTATGGTAGCATCAGGGTTAGCTTTTCTCACCACTTCCATTCGGACGTGTCCTCGAATAGGAGAGAAAGGAGTTGCTACTCAGTAATGCATTCACAATTGTGCCAAATTCCGGGTCTAACCCTCGGTAGAAGTGTTTTTTTTTTGTTGTTGGAAAAGTGGTTTGAGCTCAGTGATGTAGGTCCTCATCAGCCCATGCCTGGACCACAGCCCCGGCCTCCTTTCTCAAATTTTCTTCTGTGTTGTGTTTGTTATGTTTATAGTGATAGACTCTCACACCCATTTTGTGAAAAAGTAAATGTACACAAAACTGTTGAAATCTGATTTTTAAGATCTGTTTTTTTTTACAACTTATTAAGAGTGACAGATGACAATCTCTATTCTTGGAGGTCTCTGTGTAGAGCCATCCATCTGTTGACTTTGGAGAGGGTTCATTTGGAAACGTGACCCTGGTAGGGACTCCTCTTCAAGATTGTTGTGTACTAGGATGCTCATTCTTCCCTGGGTTATTGAGACTGGGGACCTGGCTTACCTACCCTCCATGCTTTTGACCCACTGAGTCCTTTCCAGTAACAGCCTGTGGTCGCCTTATGTCTGCAGAGCCATGCTGCCCCAGAGATGGGCAGCTAGACAACTAGTGACTCCCAGTGACCCGATCTTTCGAGTGGGTCTCAAAGTTATATAATCAATGCAGTTTATCATCTTGAATGGTACTATTTTGAGGTCTTTTAATGCCGTCAATTTCCCATACACACATTCTTGATGACAGATAAGTACATTTTTGAACATATAAGCCAAAGTCAAGTTAAATTCTGTAGCTATATATAGTTTATTTGTCTTTCTGACCAGAGAGAAAAATTCTTTACTCAGATCTCACACTTACTAGCTTGGTATAAATTTTCCTGCTTCATCTTTAAGATAGCAGCCCATGCAAATTAAATTCTGGAATGGTTCCAACACACACATTTAAATGGTGTTTATACTCTATTTAGGAGACATACTGACTTTGTGTTTCTGTTTCTATTCCTTTAGCTATATGCATATTTTGTGCAGATATTTCAAAAGGTATGGTCTTGTCTTTTAAAGATAAATAGATACTGAAAGTTAGAGAACTCTATTCTTTGTCATTAAATTACTGTTTAGTCAGGATTAACATTGTATACAGGATTGTCTCTTTGGCTCAAATAAAAAAATAAAGGTAAGAGGTATTATTTTTTTAAGTTATATTCCTTTACTGAGCTAGACAATTATTAAAATTCTATTTTTTATTTAAAAGTTGAAATGGCAACAAAGTGTCCCATTCATTCATTACAGAACTCTCTTGCCTCTTGGCTGTGGATGGTTATAATGATATAAGAAATGATGGATCTGTTCTCTAGAACATGAGATTAATATTCCTCTCCACTCTAAAGAGGGTACGAACTTTTTGATTTTAGGATGTTGGATGGGTTTGGTCCCATCACCCAGACTTGACCCTGGTTGGTGTTTTCAAAAAAGATCTCAAGCTTTCCTGATTGCAAGCCCTGATCACGCACAACAGGGAGAGTTAAAGTGTAGAAATAAAGGGAATTGTTTTCCTTTCTCCTCATTCTCTCTTTCCTCTGCATAAGTTTTCTGTTGCTGCCATAACAGATTACTGCATAGTTAGTGGTTTAAAATCACACACAGTAATTATATGACAGTTCTGTAGATTACAAGTTGGACATGGATTCCCTGGAAGGGGCAAGACCTTGGGCTGGACGTCTTTCTCCAGCTACAGGTGGTTTCCTGACAGGGACTTGGCTGGAAGCTGACAGATGCCAGCAGTCCAGTAGCTGGGAGAACAAATGCTTCTGTCCTAAAAAGAATAAACAGTAGGGTGGGTGGGAGGGGTAATCTCTATGGCGGATGGCAGCATCCACTACAGTTAGTGACAGTTGAGTGTTGCAGGTGGGTCAGCTACCTGGTGGGATGACCCGGATTGGGCGGGGGGTGGGGAGGGGGACAATCCAACAGCAGAGGGAGAGAGGGATCCCATCTGGCAGGCCACAGATGGGATCAGGGCAGCCCCAGGGACCTAAAAGTGTCAGGCAAGTCTCTAGTCCTGGAGGGTCACAAAATAGAGCCTCAAGTGTGGGGAACCTGAGGAGTTTGGGGCAGGGATGTGCTCCTGGGACTGGACACCGTGTGAAGGTAGCACAGCAGCCTCCTGGCAGGGGAGAGTCCCTGACGGTGATGTTGGTGCTCTGTCCCCTCTGGATCTGCATCTTAGGACCTGCTGAGCCAGCCTGCATTTGTGGGGAGAAAGGGGAAGGCAAGGCTGGGAATCAGGCTGAACCTGACCGTTAATGAAATTCCCTGCTGAGTATGAGATGGACCTTTGTCCCCCGAAAAAGACTTTATAATTGCCATTGTTTTCTGCCTCTGTCTTCACCAAGGACAGAATATGGCAGTAATTAGCGATGCTCTAGAAAAAAGCTTAAAGAAGTATTCTTTCTTCTGAATCAGGAAAACCGTGGAGATGTCTTATAGGAACACGGTTGTATCAAACTGAGCTATTTCTCCTTGTATTTTGGAACGAATATTGTCATTCTTATTTATTTTACATTTTTTTTCATTAGTCATAATGATTCTCTACCAGTAAGGCTGCTCTCGGTGGCTACACTGACCAGCACAGGGACGGGGGTGGGGGGTGGGGGGTGGGGAGAGAGGAGAGCTCTGACTGTGTGCACAATACACGTGCAGGGCAGGTGTGGCAGATAGTTTGCTTGTTTCCAGAATATCCACAGTCAGGTTCATTCAGTCTCCAAAGAAAATTATTGTTTTTTATGTTTATTTACTTATTTTGAGAGAGAGAGAGAGAGGGAGAGAGAGAGAGACAGAGACACACAGAGAGAGAATTTCAAGCAGGCTCTGCACTGTCAATGCAGAACCAGACACGGGGCTCAGTCTTAGCCCTGGTGAGATCATGACCTGAGCCAAAAGGAAGAGTCACTTAACTGACTGAAATACTGAGGTGCCCCCAGAAAAGTGATTTTACTTGAAGTGTCTTGTCTAATACATTGATCAAAATGCTTAAGACATTGGGGCACCTGGGTGACTCAGTTGGTTAAGCATCCGACTGTGGCCCAGGTCACGGTCTTGTGGTCCGTGGGTTCGAGCCCCATGTTGGACTCTGTGCTGATGACTCAGAGGCTGGAGCCTGCTTCCGATTCTATGTCTCCCTCTGTCTCTCAAAAATAAATAGACATAAAAAAAAGAAAAATAAAAAAAATACTAATGAAGACATCTACCAACCTATGCTGTATTTTGGAGGGCAACTAAAATGTTTGTTTCCAGACCATTTGATCAGACCATGCTCTCCTGATTCTCACGCTTAGACCGATAGGAGACATCATCCTTGTGAACGAGTGTTCCATCTCATTCTTCAGCCCATCTATTTTTTTCTCAACACTCTTCCCCTATCTTTCTCCAGGAAATATTTACCCCTCTTTTGCTTTTGCTAGTATTTCTGTTCCCTTTACTCAAGAAGTACCCATTGAGCATCTCCTGCATATCAAACACAAGGTGTCATGTATTGGGGATTCTTTGTATATCCCATGGAGGGGCTGTGGTCTCCTGTCAGGGCCACGGTTGGCATTTTCCGAGTCTCTGAATAAGCACTGTGCCATGAGATAAGAAATAAAGGCACTTGCAACATTCATCATGAGTAATTATATGTATATGCCTTTTCTTCAGACAGGCTTAGATCTCTTTCTTTTTTTTTTTTTTAATGTTTATTTATTTTTGTGAGAGAGAGAGAGAGAGCACAAGTGGGGGAGGGAATAAGAGAGAGGGAGACACAGAATCCGAAGCAGGCTCCAGGCTCCATGCTGACAGCACAGAGCCCAACCCGGGGCTCAAACCCACAAACCGTAAGATAATGACCTGAGCTGAAGTCGGACACTCAACTGACTGAGCCACCCAGGCACCCCACCCCTTTTAAGATTCTTGTTTCAAAGGCACAAAAGCAGTTTTTCTTATTGTCATTAATATGAAGAAAACAGAGCCCCCGGAAGGTTCACGGTTTTGTGAAGAAAGGTCTGGAGCCAGAAACTCTGCCTTCCGTGCTCTTTCTAGTACTGGAGCTGGGCTTTTCTGCCGGGCTGGAGCTAACCCAGACATTGACTCTCCCCCATGCACATTTCTTTGCACATCACAGCTTTTTTTGAGGCTATGCCTGATCTTCCCCATTCTCTGTGGACCCCTCCCAGGGACCAGGCTGGCCAGGATGGCCCTGATCCTGATGCCACACATACACCATCCCTACTGTAGACGCAGGCCTGGGTTGGGCCCCCAGCAGACACTGGTCAGACTGCTTTGCAAAGGGACAAGAATGATGACATCTGTCCAAGGGGAGGTTTGCTCAGAGTCAGTTGTGTCATTACCACCAGGGCTGGATTAAACCCTTTCAAAAGCCATGAACATGAAGAAGTCTCCATGGCCAAACCCCTTCCCCACCACCACATGTAACTGGTATACAAAAATAAGTTGTAAAACACAAAACTCACCTTCTTCCAATTGCAAAATTCTGAATAGGCTTGCTGAAGCTATACTTTCCTCCGTTTTCATGCCCTTGCTGTACTGATGTCCTAAACCATTGTGTGGTCTGCCCTGGGGATAATTCGCCGAGGTCTCACCCTAGAGAGTTGTAGGGATAGAGCCAGAGTGCCAGCCACAGCCCTGGAGCCCTTGTCTGTGTCCTACCCACCCCAGCACGAGAATGCCAATGCCACTGTTGTCTCCACTCACGCTGTCACCGCTGTGCTTCCTGGAGGGCGGCACTGGGGACAATGACTGCATAGCTCCTACATAGCCCACACTCTGAACAGCGGCTTTTTAAAACCAGAGCATGACTTACACCCAGCAGTTCCTCATGGAGACCCACGACACAGGCATACACTCACATCCACACACACACTTGCACGCGCACTCACTAAAATGGATTCACAAAGCGACACTTCATGTGCAGTGAGCTCTATTCTAGTCACTCTATTGTTTCATCCTAGAATATTTCACTTAAGAAATCCTTCTGGCCCACTGCATTGATTTAGTGACACCCCCCCCCCCCAACCTACAAACGGAGGAACACTGTGCCATCCCATGACAGCCAAGACACCACTGCTGCCCTCAGGTGCCAGGTCCCCACACCTCCCGTCTTCACCCCTGTGTGTCTTCTGCCTGAACTCCTTCCCTCACTTCCAGACGCACACCTACGAGATGTGCAACAACCCATCTTTCCTCGTCTTACTCAAGCATACGTGTGTCGTGCAGCCTTCTCGACACCCCAGTTGTGGACACAGCTGTGTGCTAATGACACTCTTTGTCCCGTGTCTCTGGCGCTCACCGTGTGCCTTCGTTTGCTGTGCATGCCTTTCTCATCCGCCGGCTGGGAGCTCACTGAGCCCTGGCCTGTCCTGCTGTGCTTTGGCTCCTGTGCATTTGGGACCCGTATGTGGCACACAGTGGGTACTGAATCAGTGATTCTGGAACGGCATTAAAATGATGCCCTTGAGTGGAGGGGCCAACCGAAACCTGCTTTTCCAGCCAGGCACATCTACTGATAGGTTCCCATACATGCAGGGTTTGCATTAGCTCCATTAGCTCTCCGTCACATGCTAAAGCCTTTCTACAAGGGGCAATGAAATGACCATGATCAGGAACCCAAGGTGTAGACATAGAGGTCAAAGACATATAGAAACACTGGTGTTTCAAATAATGGACTTCTAAGAACTTTTTTTAGAAGCATGAAAGCATGTAAAAATAGGTGGTTTTTTAAAATAATGATTTTTTTTCCATGATTAGTGTTGACTCTTGTCAATCTAGGACAGTATTCTAGAACGTTGCTAGCTCTACACAGGATTCCTTTTCTCTTACATTTGATCATCTAGTGGTAGAATGGGTAAAATTTCCCCCATTTTACAGGTGAAGAAACAGGCTCAGGAAGCTCGGTGACTTTCGGTCACACAGAGGCACACCGGCAAATGGACAGTGAGAATGTACAGCTTTTTTTTTTTTTTTTTAACATTTATTCATTTTTGAGAGACAGAGACAGAGCATGAGTCGGGGAGGGGCAGAGAGAGGGGGAGACACAGAATTTGAAGCAGGCTCCAGGCTCTGAGCTGTCAGCACAGAGCCCAATACAGGGCTCGAACTAACAGATTGCGAGATCATGACCTAAGCCGAAGTCAGACGCTCAGCTGACTGAGCCACCCAGGTGCCCTGAGAATGTGCAGCTTTTGATGGCCTGTCTGGGGCTTACCCAGTGCATCTTCCTTTTTCCTTTTTTTTTTTTTTAAGCTTACTTATTTTGAGAGAGACAGAGAGAGAGAGTGCAAGCAGGGGAGGGGTAGAGACAGGGGGAGACAGAGGATCTAAAGCAGGCTCTAACAGTAGAGAGCCTGATGCAGGGCTCAAACTCATGAACTGTGATGTCATGACCTGAGCCGAAATCTAGAGTCAGATGCTTAACCACCTGAGCCACCCAGGTGCCTCTTTGGGAGTCTTGAGTAGAATCAAGATAGGTAAGTCTAGCCCTTGATTTTATGATAAACTGTATAATTGATAATTTTAGAAAAGTTTAGCTTTTCTCTTTTGAAATTAAAAAAAATGTTTTATTTATTTTTGAGGGATAGGAGGGGCAGAAAGTAGAATGGGACAGAGGATCTGAAATGGGCTCTGTGATGACAGCAATGAGCCTCATGTGGGACTCGAACTCACAAATCATGAGATCATGACCTGAGCCAAAGTCAGATGCTTAACCGACTGAGCCACCCAGGTGCCCCTACGTCTTTTCTAAGGAGGGTAGCACAGGTAGCAAAAGGGAATGTGATGTTCTCATCCTCATAGCTGTCAACACAACTTGTCTTCAATGTGAAATTCTTCTGATCATTTCTTGTTTTAAGCTTTTATTTCTTCCTGGAAGAAAGTAATGAGTAGATTGCTATTTCCTCTGTCATTTGAAGGGATTAATACTCTCTGGCTGGCGGTGCATATAATACTATTACTTTCTGGATGGGCTTGCTGCATCGTACAATAAAAAGTCATGCCGGGGCACCTGGGTGGCTCAGTCGGTTGAGCGACCGACTTCAGCTCAGGTCATGATCTCACGGTTTGTGAGTTCGAGCCCCGCGTCCGGCTCTGTGCTGACAGCTCGGAGCCTGGAGCCTGCCTCTGATTCTGTGTCTCCCCCTCTCTCTGTCCCTCCCCCCACGCATGCTCTGTCTCTCTCTGTCTCAGAAATAAATAAACATAAAAAAAATTTAAAAAAGAAGTCAGGCCAGTTTTCGCCGGAGTTCATAGATTTGGCCTTGGGTCTTAGTATATACAGGGAGACGCAAATAGAATTCCCAAGGAGCACTTGTGAATGGGAAAGGGGTTGTAACATAATTTCTTTGGTTTGTCCCTTGCAGCACATACCATTTTGATTTGTCACAAGCTGTAATGAAAGTACTTAAGCTTCTAGGTGAGGAACCGGAGGAATACACTTGGTGAAACTTGTGGTCATTTAGTTGGGTTACAAGGAAATAGTCACTGACGTTAATTTTTTTTCTTCCACTTTTGACCTTCACCCAACCCCTGCACCTGGGAGAGTGAATTTCTTTCTTCCCCGTGCCACGGACCCACAGCTCCCAGAACCCACAATACCTGCACTACTGACCCCTTCCTTAAGGAATAAAAAGGACAGGAGGCCGGCCTGAGAACTCTCCCTCCGTTTGTCAGTTTTCGGTGGGGAAATGCATTCCCGATTTCAAACGGCCGGTGTAGGAATTAACTTTGGGGGCTGCCTGTTCACCAAAAAAGAAAGCTCACTTCTTTGGAGCTGATTAGCTAAGCAGAGCTCATTAGCTTAGCTTAGTTTAGCAAGCATGATCTCATTAGCTAATGTGACACCATAACATATACACTGTCAACCACCAGAGAATGAAAGGCGGCCAAGCAGGGCAGCATGCCCATTACAGGCATGCAGATCATCCCCGTCCTGGGCTCCCATCAGACCACCACCAACACGTGCCCGGACGGGTGCCCTGCACAAACAGCACAGGGCAGCATGCAGCGTGAGGACATTCACCAGTGTGGCCTGCCCGTAAGGGCCGGCCGCCTGCTAAGGGCTGTTGTGCGTCATCTTACTTAAGCCTCACAGGCCTCGGGAGCAGTTACTGCTATAAGTCCCATTACACATGAGAAAACAGGTTCAGTTATAGATCTTTAGGGGTCTTGTCCATAAAAGTATCTCCTGGAAGTGGCAAATGGGTGTTTCCTAAAAATAAGTTTATGTGCTGTCCTGCTAATTAGCAGGGCCATTATTCAGTACCCGTTGCTTTGTTAAGAAGTGTTCCAGTGCTGACAGCCTTAGTGGTTTTGCTTTATGGAGAGGCTCTCCCCGTTTTCCTCAAAAGTGCAGCTGTCTGCTCCTCCGTTTTTTCATCTAAAAATGGGACAACAGTAGCTTCTGGCAGTTTCCTGGCGGTGTTCCAAGGAGGGAAGGTACCTGGAACATTGAGCCCTGTGCCTGGCTCACAGACACTCTCTGGATCCTTTGCTTTGGTTAGATAGCTTGCTTTTATTTTTATTTTCTAGTGTTTCTGACTGCCACCATGATTTTATTCTAAAATAAATGCTCAGTCTAAGGCCAGGTGAGGCAGACAGGTAGGCGGAAAGTGAAGGCAGTGCCCGTCACAGGCACGTCCCCAGCGGTGAGCGGTGGAGTCCACTCTGGGGGGGGGGGGGGCAGTAGCTCACTTTCAGATACACTTTTTATTTTAGGGTGTTTTCGATTTACAGAAAAATTGTGAAAATACCATCAGGTAACTTTCTAGTTTGCGTCTTCATATCTCACCTCTTCCTCAAATGCTCTTTAGCCCCTGATAGATATTCTCATAAGGAGTTAAGAGTTAATGAATGAATTCCTTATGCGCTGCTGACATTTCAGAAAGTAAGATATATACAAGCCAATTAGAAGCAGTGGGTGAGGAATCGATTCTCTCCGAGTAGTCGGTGCCTTCAGAAGTGGTGGCCAGCCTTGGTGTGTGAAGAGCGAGGAAGCCGAATCTCCCATTTGATTTATTTATTTTCCTGGCTCATTAAAAATAGACTCTAAGCGGCTCAGGAATATATTATGTTAGGGTCTGAATCCAGAAGCATGAAACCAGGAGAGACACCCATCTGGGAACATTTTTGCATCACTGAGATCCGGTGCAAAACCTTCCCCAAGTAGCCTAAAAAAAAGGTTTTTTTTTCATGTTCTTTTTTCTTTTGGAGTATGGCAATTTGGTCAGCAAACGTAAAGTCTGGATGGTGATGATGATGATGATGAACGTAGATTGTGTTGTTAATAACCAAACACACATATTTGCCTAAGGGACTGAATTTTGACCAATGATTTACTCAAATATAAATGACCGTGTTTTGATAACAGTCTAGCATTACTTTCACTTTACAAGTGAGGCTATAGTTCACGGCTTAGATTTGATGATCAGCCTTATAAATAAAGCACTGTATAGTCAAAGACATTTTGCCACAATTCTGTAGTAATTCGGTGTGACAGAGAGGGATGTGCACTGCTCCATGAAGATGAAGTCTCAGATGGGGAATCAGTTGAGAATTCTGGGTAACTGTCCCCCAGCCCCACCCCCACCACCCCATCTTTTCCTCTTTGTTCCCCCTTCTAATTGGGATAATACCACCCTGGTGTCTTCTGTTGAGTTAAGCCTTGTCCTTTTGAGGTCACGGTCCTTTAAATATTAATTCCCAGTGGGAGAGGTAATACATTGTGTATCACACCAGCTCCAGAGTGTGCATTTAGCTTATCACTTTCTCACCAGGCCTGAAGCTTTAAACAGGAAGCTGTGTTTAGGGACGGCATGAGGTGGGGGGGGGGGGTGGTGGTGGTGGTGGTGGTGGTGCAGAGGCTGCGATCCAGGAGGGAAGGGCACTGAGAGTGGCACGGGAAGGAGAAAGAAGGTTGAAAAGATTCCAAAATCAAAGGGACCCGTGTGTCTGTTTGGTCCTTCCTGACCCAGTGATTGCTGTAAGTGGGATCATAGTTATCATGTTGAGTTTATGAAGGTGACAGTGTAGGACACTGAATTAATACGCCTTTGGTTGAATATGATTTCAGAATAATTTTGCTCCAAGAATTAGATGGAATTTGGTCTGCTGAGTCAGGAGAGGGCACATTTCCAGACTCAGAAGGAATATCTCTGCAAGCCGGGGGTCCCCCAGCAGAGTCCTGATTGCTCTATCACTAGCTTATATGGCACCTTTGTGTAGATTTGAGAAAGTCATTCCTTCTTCAAGATAGTTTATCTCCAGCTGTCAGATAATTGTCATTATATAAATATTTTTATTAAAACAAAGATACTTCTCTCTGTTGGAAAATTATCAAAATAAAGACATAATTCCATGTTGTCTACAAGGTAAATAGTGCCCCTTAATTGTAATGCCCTGGTTCAGTGCACAAACTGTGCAACTGAACATGTAGCCCTGCTTCATATTTCTCTAGTCCTTTGGTCTCTTCATATCTCTGGCAATGCTGAGTCCCCACCAAGCTAACTGCCTGAAGTGCAGAAGAGCCTGTGCCTGTCTGCCATTCAAAAAAGGAGGCAGGGAGAAAGGAGATAGAGTCCTGCTTGTCAGCTATTTGGGGATCAAGCATTAATGTATGTATTGGCTTTTCATTGTAGCCGTGCCATTCTCAACCTTGGATTAGCAATGCCTTGGGTATATAATAGTATTTCCATAAGTGTAATGCGCACCCATTATGGGCCAGGAATTTTGGTATCTATCATTAGTCCTTGTAACAAGTGGCCCTACAATGTAGGCAGCTCTTGTGGCTCAGGGTGGGCACCTAGACCACAGCCACCCATCTAGTAAGTGGCAGAACAAGGATGTGAACTCAGGCCACGGGGCTGCAGAGCTGTTCTCAACCCTTGTGGACCTCAGCGCCTTCCCCCCACCCCCAGCCCAGCCCACTAGCTCCACATGTCTGGGCTGCCCTGAAGCCCCACCTCCCCCCGCCCCCCGGCTGGGGGGTGCCTTGCCTTCTCCTGCCCTGTACTGGCTGTGTGTACAGGCAACAGCCTACAGATGGTCTCTGGCGAGGGAACCCTCCACCTTATAGGCGTCGTTTGGTTAAAGGGCCAGCCATTTTATATTCTTCCTAGGTTTTGCTGGCCTTCATTAAGCCAAAATTGACTGGATGCAAGAAAACTTCCCAGCAATATCCTATAAGGAAAATTAACCCTTGGTGTTTTTCCCATTGTGAAATTCAATTTCTCAAATAATTGTTTTACACTGCCCAGACCACGTCATTTTTCATCTGAGGAGACAGATGTCTCAGCCCTAAGGTGAAAGCCAAAAAAAGGTGGACTTCGTTGAAAATTACTGTTGATGTGTTGGCCACGTGATTGTGATGAAATTGGTATGCCTTCACCTTCGAGAAAGGCAAAAGCAGGTGTCTAAGTGTTCATTTAATTACAGCTTGATGGGGACAGGCACTTGTTTGCCTGTCCCCATGTCCATATTTATTTCAGGGTTGATTAGGGTGATGTGTGAGTGCCAAATAAACTTGGGTTGGGTGGGCCACCTGGCTAAGTAAACTCATCGTTTGCTTCTCAGGGATCAAATGATCAGAAAGCAGGTTGTTTCTATGCGAGTCCTCTATTCTCCTGCAAGTGCTGTCATGTTGCTAGGAAATGTGAAGCTCTTTGTTTGAGAAATGATAAAGGTCAAGTGGAGAAATAGGCCCAAGAAGGAGTCAGATGTAGTAATGACGACAGATCTTTATGAAGTCATGTTGTTGGCCGGATGTGATATGTGGGGGTGTATGTCTGTTTTAGACATCAGTTTCAGCTGGGATTGGGTTTGTTGTGGATGATAGCAACCCCCCAAATAACACTGGCTTGACCAAGATGAGAGTTTGTTTTTCTCCCACAGAAAATGTCAGAGGTCGGCGGTGCAGGCTGGAGTGGTGGCTTTGTCCCACAAGGTCCTCAGAGAGCCGGGCTTCTCCCTGCTCACCCTTCCCTTCCTCTTGCTCTTGTGATCAAGGCGACAGCCAGAGCGCGGGCCGCTGCATCGGAGTTCCAGGCATGAGGATGGAGCAGAGAGGAGAAAGAAAGGAGCAGAAAGGAGCCCCTGGCTGCCTCGTTAAGAGCTGCTGCGGTGGCGTCCACTTGTATCCTGTTTGCAGGTCATGGTCCTACCTAGCTGCAAAGGCAATTGGGAAATGAGTCTTTGCCCCGCACTTCCGCATGACCCGTTAGACCTTGTTATTACATAACAAGAGGCAAGCGGTTTTGAGGAACAGCTAACACTGTCTGCCTCTGTGTCCCCAGCCAAGTCGGTGTGTTGAAGCCACACGGAGGAGGGTGCGGGTGCCACTTTCTGAGGCTGGGCTGGGTGGGGCTTGGGGGTTGGGAGCTCTGTGGCATTGACGTGACCCTTCATCAGGTATTTGGTTCCGGAAGCTCTGATTGGACTGCCTTCCAGAGGCAAGGAAGCAACCGGTTGTCCCCCCATCGTGGCTCACGCGGTGAGCTCTGCTCCCTCCGGCTCCTTTCCTTAGGAGCGGGGCAGGTGGTGTTCTCGGGGGGACCTGTTCTCTCCTGGGGAGGTGTTCGACGTGGGGCCCGAGTGCTGCCTTGATAGGTATTCATCGGGCACCAGTTGATCAAGTGGTAGGTACGGTGGGGAGCCAAACACAGCCCGCCCCGCCCGTGTGGTTTCCTGTGGTTTTCTGCCTCCTCTACGGGCGTGATGGTGTCCCCTGCCCGGCAGCTGCTATGGAAGGTGTTCAAGCACCTGTCAGGAGTGGCTCTGGCAGGTCGGTGCTTCCCAGGCAGTGCTCCACAGCGGCTTCTGCTTGTGCCCGGGAGCCTGCCCGCGCCCACTGGCATGTCTCATGTTTCTCATGTCCGTCTGGGGTCATGCTGTGTCCCAAAGGTCAGCCAGACTGCAGGCAAGAGATGTAACGTATTATTTCATCACCACCTTTGCCTGAAGATGGGAAAGCAAATAAGGGCAGAAAGTGGCACGTCACTTTGGTGCTGCGTGGGCAGAGGGGGTGCTTGTCTGCCGAAATTCACTGCATTGGTGGTAGTGTGTTCGACTTGAAAAAAATAAGAATTTATGCCCAAAAGCTCGCAGATCTTCAAGGCAGAACTAGTGTTGAAAAACAAACAAACAACTCATCACACACTCGATTATCAGGCACCTTAGAAAGAACAGGCTAGGAAGTAAGAGTTAATGCAACCTGATAAGGAAGTTGCCATGTCGGGCTCGCCCGGTTCTCTTGGAAGCCCGGTCGGATATGCAGATGAAAGATGTAATGGCTCGACTGTCACCTGCTTTGAGCAGGGTAGTCGATTCCATCTTTAACTCCTTGTCATCCATCGGCTGGAAGAGAGGGCCCAGGCCAGTGGCCTGTCCGCTACAGCTGATAAGGATTGTCTGGGAAGCTTTTTAAAATGTCATCTTTGGGGACCCACGTTCGATGTAGTGAATCGGAGTCCCGGGCTTGGGTTGGGTGGTGGGAGGGCGATACAGTTCGGGAGATGCTGTTTGTTGAAAGCTGGCAAAGAGTGAAAAAAGCCAGTCTCCAAAGATTACATGCTGGATGATGCCATTTAATATGTAAGATTCTTTTTCTTTTTTTTAAGTTTATTTATTTATTCTGAGAGGCAGGAGAGAAAGACAGAATCCCAAGTGGGCTCCATACTGTCAGTGCAGAGTCTGATGCGGGGTTCGAACTTACGAACCGTGAGATCACGACCTGAGCCAAAGTCATATGCTTAACTGACTGAGCCACCCAGGCGCCCCTAATACGGAAGATTCTTAAAATGACAGCATTGTAGAGATGGAGACCAGACACTGGTTGCCAGGGGTTAGGGACCTGGAGGGAGGGCGTGACTGTGCTGCTGGGGCAGTTCTGTATCGTGGTTAGTCATATATGTGATAAAATGTCATAAAATTATACACGAGATACATCCGATATAGGAATGCATGCACACATGGGTACGACGTTGCTGAGGCCTGCGGTTTAGTTCATTGCGCTGTGCCAAATGACTTTTAGGTTTGTATGGTGTCACTACCGGCGCAGGTTGAGCGATGGCTACTTTCTTACGCAGAAAATAAGATCTGTGCAGAGAAGATTAAGGTTGGAAAGTAAAAGGAAAGAAGAGAGAAGTGAAAAGGGTGAACACTCTCTGCACTGTTTTTACAACCTTTTTTTTTTTTTGAGTCCGTAACTACTTCAAAATACAAAGTTAGAAAGAACTCTCTGGATGCCTGTGATGTGCAACTGCTGGTTCACACTGCACAGTCCTTGGATGTGTATGCGACTGGCGCCTGTCAGAGGCTCGGGCAGCGCTGGGGTTGGGGGAGGGGTGCGCGGGAAGATTGGCCTTGGGTCTGAAGTCTGTTGAGTGTTTATTAGCGATATGAGATAAAACACCCTTTGGAATGGGAATTCCCTCGGCTTAGAGATTCAGGTGGAAATGCTGATACAGCTACAATGACTTTGGTAAATTGGAGAATGAAGAAGATCACCACAGCTCATCGGGGGAGGGGAGAGAGAGTCCAAGGACATCCACAGCTCCGAGTCAGAGCACGGCCACGTGTCAGGTCTCAGACATGAAGTTCTGGGAATCACTTTCAAGGAGAGCACCTGTATGTATCAAGACTTGAAAAATAAGATCGATAGGGAAGAAGAGGGGCTACAGATAGAACAGCTTTCAAACATGCGTGTTTGAGAGAGCCAGTTAAGGTTAAACTATTTGGGATTGTCACCACAGTGAAAGGTGGTTAGTTCATACTCCTGAATGACAGGTAGAAGCGGACTCGAGGGATTACAGCCTTGAAGGCAAGGTGACAGTGAATGAGGGAGAGAGATAAGCCCTTGCAAATGCTGAGAATGGAGCCTCGTGTGTATACTGGAGACTCATTAAATATTTGTAGAAGCAGTAGGTACGCGGGACCCTCGTGGAGGAGGTGATTCTCCTGGTCTCTCTGCCTGTCAGGTCAAGACTTTATCTTTAGGACCTCAAACATGCGGAGTACAATTCTCTGAAATACCGAAGTTTTGCTCATGAGATGCCACTAAAGATTTGTATGTATTGAGAAAGCCGATGAACACACCTCTCCTCACCTCCTCGTTTCATCTGGCGGCTGATGGGTGCCCACAGTTTCTCTGATTCTGTTTTACCGCTACTCGCTGGTGTGATGTCACTGCCTTAGACAATTTGCCCCAGGAAGGGGAATTTCTTACTTCGTACTTTTAAAATTACCTGAAGCAACAGACAGTGTTCTCTCAGGATGGTTTTCTTTTTCTTTTTTAGGTATCTCCCTTTTAGAGCATCTTTTTAAGTCAGAAGGCAGCCAAAAATTTCTCACATTCAGATACTTAGTGGGAAGGATGTGTGGGTGCTGAAAAGCTTTCTACACTGCATTTTCTAAAATGTCTTTTTCTGTCTAAAGCATGTCTCCATGGAACCTCAAAACTCTTTTCTACCCACAAATTATTCCCGGCTTTCTCCAGAAACTGTGTCCCTGTACTCAGGGCTCCACCAGTGGCAGCGTCTCAGTCTTGCTATGGGTTATAGGTTTTCTGTCCATTAAATGCCACCGTGTTCCTTGCTCTCTAGAAAGGCAAGCAGGCGCTGGCGGTGTGAAATGGCACCACAAAGGTTATCCAATGCATTTCTTTCTGTACTTATTTACCCTTCATAGAAGTTAACACGTCACTCGTGTTGCAGTGTGACCAGTGGGTTGGGTTTCACTGCCAATTACTTGGGAACGGGCCCTAACTCAGTGACTTCCTGGAGAATTTTCTCAGTATTTTATGTAGATGCAGGTGGCACGAAGTAAACGCGGGGGGGGGGGTGGGGGGGTGGGACGCGGCAGGGGGGGTAAAATCAATACGAGATTTTGGATGTTTGTATTCTAGATTCCTTCAAAATCGATGTATTAATTGATTCCTTCATTTATCCCACGAATGTGCATTCAGTATTACTTCGTTAGGTGTTAGAAATTAACTGGGAACCAAAACAGACAAAGTCGCTGCACTGATGGGGCTTATAGGTTGAGGGTTTTGTTAGCTTGGGTCTTTGGAGAAGCAAATGCAATGGGATCAGATGTGCAAGTGTTTTGTTAGGGGAAATGCCCTGATGGGAAAGAAAATGCAGAGGGAGCTGGGAACTTGGGGAGGGCCTTTGGACCATGCAGGCCCGAGCCCTGGTGAAGACGAGAGGGAGAGAAGTTTGTGTGGAAGCACCCCGTGTGGTCCAGGGAGGTTTGGCAAAGCTGTTTGGGAGTCCCTGAGTCAAAGTCAGGGGACAAAGCCAGAGTCCCTGAGACAAAGCCAGAGGAACAGGTCTGTCTTAGCATTTTTGTTGCATTCAGTCATTGACTAGGTGGCCCTCTAAGAGCCATGGCCTCCAACACACACACACACATTGAGATGGATTTCCAAGGCTGCAGGGCAGGCTTTCCTCGGTCCGTTATTCTCCCTGTATGGGGAGGTGTAGGAAGTGCATAGGAGTGGGGATGGGTGAAGATATTAACCAGAAAGTCACATGAGAAAATGTAAAATTAGAGCCATGAAGAACTCTAATAAAAGCCAAGTGTACCGTGTTAGGAGAGTGTAGTGAGGCTATCTCATCTGCCTGCAGGGGACAGGCCAGGGCAGGCTTCCCCAGGGCCCGAGATCCAAAGAGTAAGAAGGGTTTAAGTAAGCAAAGTTGGGGAGGAAGGGAGGGCTCTCCTGGTGGCACTGAAAGTAGGTAGTCGACAGGCACCTGGGTGGCTCAGTCAGTTTAGCATCTGCCTCGGCTCAGGTTATGATCTCACGGTTCATGGGTTCGAGCCCCACATAGGGCCCACTGCTGTCAGCCTGTCAGCCCAGGGCCCACTTTGGATCCTCTGTTCCCCTCTCTCTGCCCCTACCCGCCTTGTGCTCTTCCAAAAGTAAATAAACATTAAAAAAAAAAAAAAAAAGATGGTCGAGCATGCCTTTTAGGTAGGCGGCAGACAGATGGTGACTGTGGTTTAAGGGTGGAGAGCTGATTAGAGGGGGGGCACTGCTGGGGGTGGGGGTAGAATTAGGAGCCTGTTGAGGAAAACCCAGTTGTGCATGGAGCAGGTATGGCAGCAGAGATGGTGAGAGGTGGATGGTGTCTCACCTTAGGATACAGCTGACTGTGCTTAGGCTGGGTATCTGGGTGGGGATGAAGGACAGGGAGGGGTCATGGATGACTCCAAGGTTCTTGGTTTGTAGCATTGAATGGGTGCGTGGGGGGAGGGAGGAAGAAAGAGAGCGAATGAGGACTTGCTTGCTCTTGTTAAGTTCGAGATGCCTCTCTTTGACCTTGTGAGTTATCTGTATATTACAGGTAGGCATTGCATCTAAGGTGAGAGTTTATGATGAAGGAGAGGCCTCGGGGGACATGGAGGGGCTGGGCAGAGGAGGCTGTCACAGATACTGAGAAGTGGCAGAGAGGGAGGAGGCAGATCCAGAGGGTCTGCTGTCGGGGCAGAGACAAGGGAAGAGTGTTTCGAGGGCGATGGTCGACAGAATTGAATGCCATCACTAAAAAGGACTGCTGGATTCGGTGACGCAGAGGTCATTGGTGGCCTTGACAGGGGATGTTGTGGTAGGGACACCAGATTGGAGTGAGTTGAGGAATGAGTGGCAGGCAGGCAGCAACCCACTCTTTAAAAGTTTGGCCATGAAGGAAGGAATAGTGACAGGTCAGCAGCTAGAAGGTGAGTATGAGGCTACGAGGCCTTTTTCTTTAAAATAGTAGACACCTGAGTAAATCTATAAGGCTCTGGTTGACTCTATGAGAAAGTCGGTTTATTTGACAACATATGGTTCCTAAGAAGGCAGGAGGGATGAGACCCACAGCCCAGGCGGAGGACCTGGCCTTGGGATGGGGGACGCTTTTCCATGTGGCCTATGGGGGAGTCTGGGGGAAGGCAGGTTCTAAATATGGAAGTCCAGAATGTAGCTGACGGTGGTCAAAGGTTTACTTTTAAATTAACAATGTTCTCATTTGACCTCTCTAGATATTGGCCTGTATAATGAGATCAGTGTTTCATATTTAGTACCACAGACCCCACTGCATATGAGGAAAACATCCCGGGCTTTTTCAGGACTTCCATAAATAAACAGTATTTCCTGAAGCATTAACACTGATGATGATGCATTAGATGAGCTTAAACACTAAATGCTAACACCGTTTAGCAAGGAAGGAGGACATTAAAAAAAGGAGAAAAAAAGGAATGTGTTCAACCATTTCAGATGATTGAACAGAGCAGAGGGCAGAAACACTGAGAACAAACATCCATTTTCACCCAGTTACCCTTCTACCCACCAGCCCGGTTTCCCCACAAGCAGAGCCTGCAGGAGGGGGTCCCTGTTGAGCTTTAAATGAACCTGGGGCAGAGGCTGAATTTCCCTCACACCTGCTAGAAATCTTCTACTGGGAGTGAATTCTCTGCACGTTCTGCACATCATGGCGGCCGGGACCATCAGCTGCCGTTGGCATGGGTCTTCTTGGTGGAAACTGAGGCTGTACTCTGGTTCCCCTGGGCTCGTTTGATTGCATGAAGAAAAGTTACCACCTGGCATAGAAACTGCCAACTACCTTGATCAGCCCATTGATTTTCAAGAACCGAAGACCTGGGCTTGTCACTATGACAGGACTTTGTGCTGTGCTTCTTGTTCCTTTCACAAGAAAGGGAGAAGACACAAAGATTATTTGAGAAGTCAGACGGCAGGCCCTGTGCACGGAACACTGGGCGTTTGGCCTGTCTCTCCAAGAGTAAAATCCAAAGCGAGTTTAGACACGGTTGTATGAGAGCATCATAGGTTCATAGAGAGAGCACTGGGCTCTAATCCCAGCTCTGCTGCTGTTAACTGTGTTAACTGCTGCCTGTGGCCAGCTCGCTTTCCCTCCTCTTCTTTCTTCCTCTGTAAAAATTGCTGAGTGGACCTCCAAGCTCTCCTCCAGCCCTGACGATCTGAGAATCTCTAAAATTAGGCTGGCTGGCATCTTTGGTTGCTGGAGCTGGTTCTCCTGGAGCCAATTCTTCCCCTCCCACCTTTGAAATGAAAACCAAACGAGGTGGGGAATCCCCTGGGAAGTGCTAAGGCAGTAGTTTGAGGCTTCCTGGAGAACGATGTTGGCCAGTGAGATGCT
Organism: Acinonyx jubatus; assembly: GCF_027475565.1. Classification (NCBI taxonomy): domain Eukaryota; kingdom Metazoa; phylum Chordata; class Mammalia; order Carnivora; family Felidae; genus Acinonyx; species Acinonyx jubatus. The sequence goes on along the minus strand of NC_069385.1, from coordinate 10,401,790 downwards.
CACGGGCTCCACTGGGCTGTGTTTGCAGCCTGAGATTTCTGTCGAGGCTGAGAGGCCCACGGACTGTATGTGTGAGGACAATTCTACCCAAGCCACCGATGGACGCATGGAGCCGTTTACAGACTCTGTGATGTCAGGGAATACTGAGCATCTGGACCATTCAGTTGTTGGTGGTGTTTTCTTCCCGAGTTCAGGTGATGCCCTTAAGAAATTCTTTCCCGACTTCTTTCCATGTTGTTTGTTTGTTTTTGTTTTAAACAAGTCTTTATTACCATATTCCAACTACCCCTAAAATTAATTTTTTCCAGAGTTCCCTATTAACTTCCTTCCATTGTTAACATCCTATTTGGGAAGACTCAGTTCTGCATCCTCTGGTTCAAGTTTGCAGCATGTTCACAAATCTCCTAACTGCCTGACCAAGTCCTGATTTATTCTCATTCTTCCTATCAGCACCACATGTTTTCTAGATGTTTTGATAACATTCGATTGGTTTCCCATCTCTCTCATACTTTTGTTTGGTTCTCTAGTTATGGCACTAAAATCTTATGGGAATTCAAGGACCTAAAGGCCAAATTACATAGGATAATAGCAGGATGTTGGCAGAGAAGGTGGGGTGCCGGGCTGTCCTCCCTTACTGTCAAAATGATGCCAGTAATACTTTGGACTCGTCCAGATCTTCAGTAATACACCCTTCAACGAATTACTACTTTTATATATTTTAAAGTCCTTCTACGTTCTGGTCTGCGCTAGGCTCTAGATAGCTTTAAGTAATATTTGTAAATGATGTTGTAGCAATTCATGGCCAGCTTATCAAAAAGCTTTGCAAGGGATAGGAAAGCGTTAAAAAATATCACCATGCTCAGATGAATTGATAGAGGCAGGAAGGGTAGGGTAGCATTATATAAAGAATGAACAGAACCATCCAACTTGTATAGTGAGTAAATAATGGTAATTGGGTGATATTAGGACATTTATTTATTTATTTATTTATTTATTTTTTAGGGATACACTCCATGAGAGAAAAGCTTATTAGAAAAGAACTCAGAAATTTGATGTCCATTTTTAAAGATCAGCTGTGCTCTAGGATAAGTTAAAAGTGGGCGACACCCTTCCCTGGTGGGGGAACCCTAATGGGGGATTTCCCTGTGGCTCGGAGCAATGTCAGCCCAGGGACGGGGTGGGGCAGACAAAGGTAGCTGCGTTTCCTTCTCTTCCTATAGAGTTATTCTCAGGGCTTCTTTGTGTGTTTTTTTGTGGTTTTCTTTGTTTGTTTGTTTGTTTTTGTTCTCCTGTGTTGCTGAAATTTCTTAAGAGTACTCCAGAGCTCGCCCAGGATTGTTTTTGTTCATGGATAGCTGTGCAGTTGTCCATCTTTGTGCCAGGACAGGCGCTGGGGTCTCCCCTATATTGCCATTTTGTTAACATCACTCTGTGTGCGTATGCTTTAAGATGTCACATTTTCACTTTTTGATTCAAAATGTTTTCTATTTTGACTAAAAAGAAAAAGGCGGTAGCAGGAAGAACTCCAAGGGAGGTCTAGTTCTCTATCCTGAAAAATTACCAAGACAACATACTCTCTTGCTCAGCGTTTGAGATGCCGCCCCAGGCTGGGAGGCAGTTCTGGGCCCCAGGGAGCCTGCATCCGTGAGCCACCCAGCTGTGGGTGCAGGGGCTGGGACTGCAGGCCCCGCCAGAGCGGATGACACTGTGGTTAAAAGGAAGTACGTTTTGTTATTGCTTTTCACTCTTCCCAAATCCTCTTCCCCTCTTTAACGTTAAAAACAGTCCTGTTTCCTTGGGAGGGTTTTTTCCTTTGTATATATTTAGGCACACATTTTCAGTTTTTCAGAACCGTTTATTTTTCTTGGATCAGTCAAAGGTACTGTGAGGAGTCAGGTCAGTGAACCTATATAAAGCCCTAAAGTAGGTCACTCTTGTATATCAGGACAGCACTGCCTGCCATTTCTGTTATGGAAATCATTGATCCAGAAGGACCCAAGAAGAGTTTTAAGGATTACCCCTGCTATTTTCGAAGGTCCTATAAGCTAAATAATTTCACTGGGAACAAGAGATGGTGTGATAGGAGAGGGAAAGGGTTTGGGGGAAGGAGCTTTCGAATGAGCTTCTTCAAGGCCCATGCACAGCTCTCTGACGATTGCTAGGGAAGCAGTTCTGGTCTGCTAGGATTTTGACTATAAAACCAGTGAAAGGAAAAGCAAAACCTGCCGAGCTACATGCAGCGTGGGATGCGCTTCCCAGAGAACTTGGGTCTCTCTGCGTTTGACTTTCCTCCCTCTGCACATCCCTGGAGCCTGCAGAACTCGTGCGGTTCCAGAGGACGGAGACTGGAACTCTGCGGGCGATCCACGTGGGAGAGATAGTGTGTTATGCAGAAGGTAGGACCTGCAGCATGGGTGGGCCGTAGGTCATCTGCTTATCACGTGGCCAGGACCATTTGTCTGGAGGTCTCCATGTCTCCATGTCTGGTCTGGAGAAGACTCTTCAGAGGGAAGTATATTTCTATGATGGTACCACTGGCTGAAGTGAGATGGCTGAGCCCAGCTGTACCAGGTGACAGGACTATTCAGACTGATTTATTCATTGAGCATCTATTATTATCATAATTATGACTTTTACTACCGCCTCCCCTGGGACCAGCTGTAAGCAATGTAGGATCACCTCCATTTGGTAAATGAGGACACCCTGGCTCAGAGTGACACGGGAGCTCACCCAAGGTCACTCGGGCTTGTGACGGGCAGTATCAGAATCCCGCTACAGATTTATCTCTCTCCAAAATGCCACACACTGTGCCAGGTTCCAGGGACACTGCAGGGAACAAAGCAAGTGCTGGCCCCCAGTGGACCAGTGTGGACGTAGGGGAGGGGGAGGCAGATGCAGACGAATGAACGATGCAGTCAGTATTGGAGAGGGCTGAAATAAGGATGCGCTCAGCGAGGCTGGCCGTGGGCAGGAGGCGACGCCCCAGGGAAGGCATGGAATCAGACTCTGGAGACTGGGTATGGGGTCAAAGGAGAGGAGAGAAATTCTCCTGACCCATGAGGCTGATGAGAAAGCCTCAGTAAGGAAAGTCCCCTACAAAGTGGGGACCACAGGCTCTCAAAAGCACAGTGTTTCTGGAGTGTTATTCCACATTGGGACAGGACTACCTTTTTGGTAGGGGGTTGAACTCCTGGTTCTTCTTAATAACTATACTGGAGCATCATTCAAAATTGGTATCTGTGCTGTGTGAATGTAGTTATAAGTGCCTCATACAACTGGGCTCCAAAAGTAAGTCTGGAAGGACAAAACCTGGATTTTCTTGAAGTTATTCTTAAAGTAATAGGTAACTGGTTTCGTGGAGGCTCACAGAGGTGTGGATCACTGGAAAGAGTTATGTTTGGCTTTGCAGTACATATGTATGCATTTGGGCTGTATCTTTTAAGTTTATTTTGTTTTGGCTATATGAAAATGAGTTAATAGTTCCCTGGTTCATACGGACAGCCAGTAGCTAGAAAGATTATAAGGTTATAATGGGGCAAGAGATCTAAAAAGCTAACATTTTTCTATGGCTAACCTTTAAGCCATACATAAAATCTGATTGGGATGAATTTCCAGGCAGCAGTTTTTTTATATGTAAATTTTCCATTTGAATTTGTATGATTTGTCTGACTGAGTTTTTTTCATCTTTTTGAAAGTATTTTTCATCTAGATTTAAGAAATTACAAGAGTAGTTCATGCTGTGCTAAAAATTCAAACAGCACAGAGGCTATTAAGTGAAAACTAGCTTGCCTCCTGTTTGCTGCTCAGTCCCCACTTGTAACCATTACCAGGTTCTTTTTTTTTAAGTTTAGTTATTTACTTTTGAGAATGGCGAGCGAGCAGTGGAGGGGCAGAGAGAGAGGGAGACAGAGAATCCTAAGCAGTCTCCAAGCTGTCGGTGCAGAGCCCCATGAAAGGCTCGATCCCACAAACTGTGAGATCGTGACCTGAGTTGAAATCAAGAGTTGGACACTTACCGACTGAGCCACCCAGGTGCCCCCAACCATTATTAATTTTATAGTGTCCTTCCACCAGAAACCTATATGTAAGTTGTGTGTGTGTGTGTGTGCGCACACACACACACACATATATATATTCATGCATATATATGTATATATTTTATGCAAATGATATCATGCCATGTACACCATTCTGTACCTTGTTTTTGTCAACTAATCATATACCTTGGCTACCTTAACGTATCACCACATACAGAGCCCCTCTCTTTTAGGGGCTGCATAGTGTTGCATAGTATGAATGGGCCGTACTTTCCTTAGCCAGGATGGACTTTTAGGTTTCCAGATTTTAGCTATTTTTACCTGGGTGACAGTAAACATTCTTGTACATGCATGTTGGCACAAATGTGTGACTTTATCTGTAGGGTCGTATAAGATGACTTCAGCTGCAAGTTACAGATAATGATAACTTGCATTGGCTTATATGATGAAGACATTGTCTCTACAGGAGAAGCCCAAGGTCAGGCAGTCTTCAGGATGTGTTGGTTCAGGAGTTTAGGGAGGTCTCAAGGCCACAGCCTGTTTCCTCCCTTGCACTCCTCTCCACGTGGTCCTGGGTTGGCTGCACTGATTCTAGGGGACATGTTGGACCTGACAACATCCAGGGGAAAAGTGAGAGCATCACTTTCTGCATGGCCTTCCCAGAAGATGCCCTAGCCTGTCCCATTACCCCTTCTGACACCACTCATGAGCCAGTGGTGGAATGTATATTGAGAGGTCAACTTACATACCTACTAAAAGGACAAAGTCCCATAAATGGGGTTACTGGGTTAGCAATTTTAAAGCTAGACTTTAAAATTTGCAGTTTCAGATGTGAGGGCAATCTGGCTGTGACATCTGTCACCCCACTGATGGCCAGGTTGATTTGGCTGATCCTGCTGGCTAGGCAGGTGTCCCTTCCTCCCTCACCACTCCATGTGCATCCGTCCCAAAGCTGGGCACTCTGTTGAAGAGGACAACCTTCCCTGATAGAGGAGGGCCCTTCTTGGGTCAAGGGTATAGGATAGCCACACTCTCCTGCTAGAACCTCCAAACAAGCTCTCAAACTTGATTTGTGGGAGAACAAAGGGTAGTCAAGCTTCCAAGACTCCAGATGCATCCAAATGAGGCACTGCACATGGCAGTCTGCCTTTTTTTTTTTAAATAATAAAATAAATGAAGTAAAATTTCCAGTTTATTTCCAAACTGCGTAGTGGAGATGTAGCACCAGTTTATACTTCTGTGGGCATAAACGGGAAAGAAGGGGCGTCGAGCAGTTGTTCAGGAAGTGTAGGCTGAGTATGTTGTACTTTGCTTTTTGGACCATGTTTATGAAGCGTGACACAGGTGTGTGTGCCCTTTGTCTAGAAAGGATGACCAAGGCAGTCGGGAAAAGGGTAGGTTTAAAAAACATAGGACTGCAACTACGGGTGGACAAGATTTGTTTGCATTTTGAGGGAAGAAAGGCGCTTTGGAATGATTAGAGTGCTTCGTGACTTTGAGTGTGCCTTCTTACTCCGCGGTGAACAACAGAACCGGCCCTGCTCTCCTGCCCGCTGCCCTACCTCCCAGCACAGAACAGTTCAGTATACCAGAAACATTTTAGGGAGTGAGTGGACTGCCAAACTTCTTCAAAGAGATCTGTGTCCAAATAATTCAACAGGTGTGTTTCCTTGTCAGTCAGAGGAGCCCCCACACGTACGGTCCAAGCTGGAAGTGCTAGGGAGACCGCTAGTGATTAGATTGCCACAGCGTGCTATTGAGGAATTTGAGTAATGGACTATAAAATGCTAGAATGCCATACATAGTGTAGTCCTCGTGCTAAATTTAAAGTGTCCTCGTGGATATGGAGGCCATTTTGTGGAGCTGCAGGCTTGGAACAGGGCAGGACATTCAAGTATTTCTCTTGCTTAGCGGCTGTGGGCTCCCCAGCTGGGCAAAGATAAGGCGCTTTGATTTTTCTGGCTCCTTCCTCCTGGGATTGCCCCTCCTATCGTTGGCCTTGATGATAGCGTGGTACGGTTGTTACAGCTGATCAACCGACCGGTATATCTTGATGCATTATTTTTAAGTCAAGTCCGCAGTGTATGTTAGGGCTCACCGTTCGTGGTGCACAGGATGTGGGTTGTGACAAATGCTTCGTGTCAAACACCCACCGTTATAGTTTTCCTACTGTTGTTATTGCTGCTTTTACTGCAGGGCCCAGGGTGGAAATTAAGACTTTATACCACACACTTGAGTCTAAAAGTTACGTCAAGATACAAGCAACGGCCTGCTCAGTGAATTGTGAATTATTGGAGTACTGTGTGCTTTGAGAACCTTGATGGAAAAGTATGAAAAGAATAATAATAAGTAGCATTTGGGTTATATGTTTAACATAATTATCTCATCTGCGAATTCACTCATTCAGCGTTCGTTGAACCTCTTCTAGGCTTCAGGGCCTCATAAAGGCAACTCTTGGGAGCCAGTAATTGATTTCCATTGTGCAGGTAAGGAAATTGATGAGAACCGGGAGTCACTTGAACCCATGCATCGGGTTCAGGACAGAGCCCTTTCCAGCGGTCACACTGCAACCTTATAGGAAGAGCATTTTCCCCCGGCACGTGGAGGCTCCCTCTCCAGATACAGTTCATCCAGTTTTCTTAATTAAAAGGATAACAATAGCATAGGAAGGTGGGATGAGGGTGAAATGTAGGAAGCTCCATGTTGTGAAGATAAATGACATCGGTCCAAGCATTACCCGAGAAACAAACAAACAAACAGTTATTTCTATGCCAGATGTTTCCCATGCCTGTCCAGTGAATATTCTAGACTTTTAAAAGGTCCATCTTGATTCCTGGATTCTGTGCCTCCACCGCATCCATCCCAGGTTTAAGTGAATTAAAGGGGACCAGTTTGCCCTTGTGGAACTAAACTCATTCATCATCTGGTGCAGCGTCACCCAGGGAGGCAGTTAGCACTGAGTGTATGGCAGGAAGTAGTCAGTGCAAGGTTACTAGTCCTAATAAAACCCAAGTTAGCTGAAAATTTCTCATGGGTCATTAATATTTGGGTATACTATAAATTCCATTTTCATTTCATGATGTTTAAAGCTGTCTCATGTTTTTAAGGACCCCCCCCCCATTATCAGGACAGGCAGGGTAAGCCCTATTCATAATAACCAGGAGCAGGGAAAGATAGTATGTGCAAAGCAGTTGCATAGACCTGTGCTTTTTTGTGTTTTTATTTTGTACCTTTTTATTCTGTATTTTGCACATTTCCTTGCAAAACAGAGTAGCTCTTTTCACAATATGACTACTCTGATGGCCTTTTGTTTGCTGGAGCCCTGATCTGTGTAGTTACAGGAAAAACAGCATAAATGGGTGCACTTTACTTCCCCTCTTTTTTGAAAAAAAGCAGTTAATGCACTCTTTTGTATGCATTCTACTTTTCAGTTGATAAGGAAAATGTTTTCCAAGGCCAGACAACTAGACTGTGAGATTATGTGTTTGTCAGGAGACACACATACCTTCCCTCAAGGCAGCTGGTACTTGAGTGGGTAGAATTTATTGCAGTCGACATTCCTTACTTTAATAAAGTCCTGAATATGGCATTGACCTTGAATTCTAGCTGACTTTTCATGTGGCTTTGGGCCTTAGTTTTTCTACCTCAAAAACGAGTTAAAGGAAGCTCATTGAAAATCATGGGTTTTTTTTGTTTTTGTTTTTAAATGTTTATTTATTGGGGGGGGGGGGGAGGGAGGGAGGGGCAAAGAAAGAGGGAGAAAGAGAATCCCAAGCAGGGGCTTGATCTCACACACTTTGAGATCATGACCTGACCCAAAATCAAGAGTCCAACACTTAACCAACTGAGCCACCCAGGCGTCCCTCAAAGAGCAAACTAGTTTTCAAACTCCCGAAGTTTGTTTACCCTTTGAAATCGAAAGTAATAAACCTGATTGTATTTTTTAAATCTCATAATTAAGGTTTCCCTTTTCTTTAATTCAAATTGGTGAGGCTTCACGAAATATTACAGGATTTTCTAGGGATGATTTTTTTTATAGCAAATCTAACATCTGGATTAGATTGGGATGGGGTACCCTGACCTCCAGATATTCGAAGTCTAGGGTCTTTGAAATACGATGGTGGCAAAGTCTCTGTTTTGTAAATCAGGAGAATGCATCCCAATGTGCAGGTTAACTCTTGAGAAATGTAGTTTGTAAGTTCCTGAGCTCATCTAAAAAACCTCTTGTTATACGTAGTGCCATCTGTGGGTTCATAGGATGGCATCACCTAGGAGTTCATGGGCCCCAACCTTTGACCTGCAGACTCAGAATCGGCACTGAATAAGCCCCCCAGGCAATCTGGTGCAGGGAAAGTTTCAGAGCACCAGTCCAGGCACCTCATTAGTGCTCTGTGTAGACACTGCAGAAAATCCAACCTGGCAGATATTGGAGGTGAGCTGGGTTAAACTGGTTTCACCCAAAGCACTGGCTTATTTCACCTAAGTTTTAACACACACATGCCTTGTACTGAAAACAATACACTTCTTTTTCATATCAAACAACTACCTTCACTGAAAACATTTCTGTCGAGGTTTGAGAGGCGACCACTGTGTGACATATTTAAACTCACTTTGTTCTGTTTGAAAATATGTTGGAAGGAGTTCTGAACAGGAGATAAAGCAAACCTCAGAGGGAAACAGTCACTGAAAAAACGTCAGGCCACGGAGGTGAGGGGTCTTGTTGAACATTAAGGATTTGTTTGTTAAATAGGAAAGTCAGGATATTGTGGGGATGTTGTCCAGCCTCAGCTAAGTAAACATTGAGTCTGCTCAGGTCAAACTCAAACATAATCATTGCCCTATTTTTTTCTAGCACAGTTTTAAATCACAAGGGGGAAGAAAAGCACAGAGAGGGAAAGAACAAGGAAGGGTCAGCAGGCTTTCTGAAGCTGAAACTGTTCTGTCCACCAAAGATCTATGCCAGATACCTAATTAACAGAGTCAGAAAGCGAAATTGGTATTTCACTTTGCTATGAACAAACATGCTAGTTAACAAGGCTTTCTGGAGGGCCTTGCTAAATCTGTTGCTAGGCCCATGGCCCAGAAATGCTGCGTGAGCAGTGATTTGAGGAAAGAGGAGATACATTTGCAGGAGGTTTGATTAATTATTAAATATACAAACCTGAAACCACGAGCCATCATTGGAGATCTCTCTCTCTCTCTCTCTCTCTCTCTCTCCCACCTCCCACGTCCAGCCAATCGCCATGTCTTATGAATTTTACCAAGTAAATATCTCTCAAATACATGCCCTTCTCTGCATTCCAACCCCAGGCCCCAGGTCCAGCTCTCTTAGCTCTCACTGGGGACCACTGTTCTGTCTGGCCCATCCTCCCATCCACTTACACTCTACTGCTTAGCAATACTACAGCCAGAGGGATCTTTTCATAGAAACTCTAAAATAAGATTGTTCTGAATTAAAAAAAAAATCCCATTATTTTAATTGGGATTGCATTACGTTTATAGATTAATTTAGGAAGAATTGACATCCTTACGTTGTTGAATCTTCCTGACCATAGACTTTTCGGGCACTCCCTCGGCATCCTCTTAGGTTAAATTCTCTTCCTATGGCTCTTTTCCAATTCTTGTTACATTTATTCTTAAGAATTTCACTCTGTTGTGCCTTTTATAAATGGAGACCTTTTCTTCTACTACTTCTTCTAAGTGGTTATTGTCTGTATACAAGTTAAGTTCTTTGATTTCTGCATGGGAATTTGCTCCTACCATCCTAGTGAATTCTCTTATGGTTTGAATAGTTTCTTCGTGGATTCTTTTGGGGTTTTTGGCCATATGAGAATATCATCTGTAAATGGTGACAATTGTGCCTCTTTTTTTTCTTCTGATTTTTAAATCTCTAACTTCTTTCTCCCACTCATGTGTGTTGGCCAGCTCTTCAAAGAACCACGACAGTAGGCATGTAGTCTTGTCCCTGAGCAGCAAAATGCTTCTAGAGTTCCTATTATAAGTGCTAAGTTTTAGGCTGAGTTAGATCTGTTTTATCATGTTCGGGAAGTATGCATCGCTGCTTCATTAATTAGCATTTTTATAGAGGGATCTCTTAAGACCTGATCATGTCACTCCCTGCTTCTCATTGCTCTGAAGAGGAAACTGTTCTCACCTGTGTCCCAAGGCCCTGGGCGGTCTGGCCTCTGGTCCTCACCAGCCTCAGGTGAGTCTCCATCTTGCTTCCTGGCTCCATTGACACTGGCTGCTAGAGCATGCCATGCCCCTTCCAAACTGAGCACCCTGGACATCTCCACGTTCTGTCTGCTCGTTGCTCTGCCTTCCACCCCACTCCTGGACAGCCCCTACTGTCTGTCTGAGCTCATCTCAGTAGTTGATCCCTTGACCAGAATGGATCCCTACCTAGTGCCCTGCTTCTCCGTAATGAACCAGGTAAAATCACATTGTGAGGTGCCATAGCAGTGAGTCCCAGGTAGCCAGACCAGGGACAGAAGGTGCAAAGGAGGCCATCACGCTGGCTCATGTTCAGATGATGAGAGCTGGGCATCAGGTGATGGTCCCGGGGTTGGGAAGTAGGGAAAGGACACAGAGACACTATGGAAGGAAAAGCTATATGGCTTGACCACTGAGTGGAGGTAGGGGGTGAGGGATGGGAAAGGGACATTGGGGGTGCCCTGAGGGCTCTTCCGGGGTGATTTGATGGGCCATTCAATGAGATGGGGATTCCAGAAAGGGGAGTAGGTTTGAGGGAAAAAGTGACAAATTTGGTTTGGGACATTCATTTAGCAATCATTTATAGAAAACAAAGAGGATGGGGACCTGGAAACCAGGTGAGGAGGGAGTTTCAAGAAGCAGGGAGTGGAGACTACAGCCAAGTCTCACAGAGGCAGTGAACCAGAAGAGGATGGAAATGGAAGCTGGATGGAAGAGGATGGAAGAGGATGGAACCAGAAGAGGATGGAAGCTGGTTGGCAGCTGGGGGTTGTTGGTACCTTGAACAGGAGCATTTTTGTGGAAATGGGGACATCATTGGAATAGGTTGATGAGTAAAAGCTGGGCATCGTGGGGCAGGAAGTGGTGGCATCTGCTGTAGACTTCCTGTCCATTCAAGGGCAGGAGAAATTAAGACAATATCTGGAGGAGAAGATATGGGAACCGTCAGTCTAGAGAGAAAGAGAAAAAAATTAGTGAGAAAAGGAGTCGCTGAAGAGAGGGGTTGCAGGCAGGAAAGGAGGGCACACAGAGCAGAATGTGTGTGGCATTAGCCTCACACAGGGGACCACGGCCTGCCCTGAGATAGGGAAGAGGGAGAAAGGAGGGGTGGAAAGGCAGCTGAGGGCATTCTTGCCTAATGTCCTTGAACTTCTTGGTGTTGTCAGAGGTCAAGTGAGAAGAGATGGGAGGGTTGAGAGTTGAGGGTTTAGAAGTGTTACGGGTCAAATAGGAAGGGGACCTTTCTATAAGTCTGAGGCAGGGTTCCTGAGCTTCTGGGACTGGAGACCGTTCACATTTGGGGGAATCTGCTCCCTGCTCTGTGGTTTTCCTCAGCAGGGCCGAGGAGCATGGGGTCGGCATGTAGGTGGGGATGATTGGCTTGATACGTTCAGGGTGGAAGATTTAGCAGGGAAATTGCAGGACCGGAAGGCTGGAAAGCCAAAGACAGTGGCAAGAGAGGAACCAGTGATGAACTATAGGGTCCGGGCTGGCAGAGGGAAATGAGAGCAGGGGTCCACAGGCATGGGGAGGATGCGTGTTGAGGTATCACAGTAAGAGTTGCCTTGTACCAGGGTTCATCTTGCAGGAGTAAGAATCAGAAATATATGAAATTGATCCCCCCCTTCTATTAGAACATGGTAACATCTCTTAATCGGGATTCTCTTTATGACTGTGGCCTCTAAGGACAATACGTGGTGGGGCTCTAGGCTTCATGTGTTCTCAGCGATGGCATAAAGAAAGGCCTCTGGTCTTGCCAGCTCTTCTGTCATAGGAATCTGCTTCCGGGAGTGGACTGGATTTGCCCAGCAGGGTAGTGTTTTTCTAAACTAGTGATCTGTGAACTGGTATCAGTCTAAAATTAGCCTGTAGAAAGATAAGCTTTAATATGTGTCATTAGGTGGAATTGACAAGTAATTGAGGGTGAAATTTCCCATTTTTACAAAAAAGTCTCTGCAAATCAGGCACTCCCATGTAAAAGGGTGCCGTGACCTCCTTGGCAGCTCCTTACAGCGTGCCCTCTGCAGCTGTTGGCCATGGCACCGTGCAGGAGTGTGGGAGGAGGCCCGGCCCTGCCCAGCTGGTCCTTCAGTGCAGGCTTGCTGGCGGCTGAGACCAGATCTCCTGCGTGCTCACTAGCAGCCTTCCGTGTATGTTGGCTGATCACTGGAGTTAGTCATAGCACATTCTTAGTCGCGTGGGTGTTCTGTTCAAGTGTTTCTGGTACTTCTCCTCACATCGGGTCTCCTCGTACTTGGTTCCGTCTGAACAGTCAGAGACCTCAGCTCCCAGCTCTTGCTTCCCAGGTGCTTTCCTTCATGGTTCTGAGCCCCTGCGATGATCTCACTTGAGTGACATTTATAGCCATGTACCTGGTTGACAGGAACAGTGAGTCACAGTTTTCCACATTCAGCACCTCTCATTCCTTCCCTTCCAGGGGTGATGAGATTGTGTGTGTGTGCGCTTGGGAGAGGGTTGGGGAGAGGTGGGTGACTGTTATTATCAAAATGACTTGAATCTAAATGTGAGGCTGAGTCATCTCAGCCTGTGTGGATGGTGGTGGGCAGGGGGAAGGAACGGTCTGGGGTTGACTAATGCCTTGAGGAAGTTTCTGAGGACGCTTCCTCTTGGATCTGTATAATGAGCATCCAGGCACAGATAGCAAGACTTCCAGTTCACCATTTTCTGGACTGAGAGGTGTAATCTACTATGGGGTCATGAAAGCAATTTAATAGGTTGATAGTCAGAATTTAAAATAGAATAGAATAGAATATAGAGTGTATCTCCTTTGGTAAGGTGAAGTACTGTTTTGTAAAATTTTGTTTCAGTTGGATATATGTGTGTGCATTTTAGACTGTGATGTAAAATACATTTATTGCTATGGGTAATGGTGCAAAAAGTTTTAAAACCATTGCCCTAGATGGATGGTAAGTTTCTAACGAACTCTTTGGGTAAGGAGTGAGGACTATTTATTCATTCTTGTATTCCCTTGCCCCTAGCGGTATGTAGCATATATATTAGGTGCTTGATAGCTATTTGTGAAAGGCAGGCAGGCTGATGGGAAGGAAGGAAGGAAATAGGGAAGGAGGGAGGAAAGGAGGGAAGAAAGAAAGGAGGGAAGGAGGGGGTGAGATAGGAAGAAAAGGTAGGAGGGAAGGAAGGGAAGGAGGGAGGGAAGAAAGGGAGTAAGGGAAGGGAAGGAAGGGAGAGAGGGAGGGAAGAAGGAAAGAAGGAGGGAGGGAGGGAAGGAAAAGAGGACGGGAGGATGAAAGGAAGGATGGATGGATGGAAGGAAGGAAGGAGGGAAGGAGAGGAAGGAAGGAAGGACAGATGGATGGAAGGAAGGAGAGGATGAAGGAAGGAAGGAAGGGAGGGAGGGAGGGAGGGAGGGAGGGAGGGAGGGAGGAAGGAAGGAAAGCCTGACTTTGAAGGGCTGGAATAAGGCAGATCTGGACATTATACTTCATTCCTCAACATCATCCCAGGATCCCAACAACCATATCTCCTCCCTTTTCAAATCAACCTCCTGAATGATCTGGAAAGTGAGTCAGTGAAGACAGCCCTAAGATAGATAGAGGTAGCCAGCTTCAAACCAAAACCCGAAGATCAGAGGAGTCGAGAATCATCACGGGTAAGGGAGAATGTCTGTGAAAATGCTCTCCCTAAAGGTTTATGTCATCTCTGCCCAAGAGATCTTGATTGGGCGACATGGTGCATTCATCTCCCATTGCTGCTGCACCAAATTACTACAAGCTGAGTGGTTTAAAACAGCTCAAATTATTATCTTACAGTTCTAGAGATCAGAAGTCCAAAACGTGTCTTGCTGGGCTAAAATGAAGATATTGGCAGGCTACATTTCTCCTGGAACTCCTAAGGGAAAATGTTTCCTTGACTTTTTCAGTGTTTAGAGACTGTCCTTGGCTTGTGGCCCCTTCTTGTATTTTCAGAGCCAACATCGGACTGAATCCTCCTTGTGCGGCCTTCTCTCTGGTTCTCTCTTCTGATTTTCTCTTCCACTTTTAAGGATCCTTGAGTTTACACTGAGCCCACTGGATAATCCAGGATAATCTCCCTATGTTTTTTTTTTTATTTATTTATTTTTGAGAGAGAGCAAGTGAGATAGAGAGAGCATGCACATACAAGTGGGGGAGGGGCAGAGAGAGAGAGAATTCCAAGCAGACCCCACGCTGTCAGCACAGAGCCCCACTGCGGGGCTCGAACTCATGAACCATGAGGTCATGACCTGAGCCAAAATCAAGAGTCGGATGCTTGACCGACTGAACCACCCCGGCGCCCCTAATCTCCCTATCCTCAAGTCAGCTGATTAACAACCTTAATTCTGTCTGCAACCTTCATTCTCCTTTGCCTTGTAACCTAACAGATTCACAGGTTCCGGGATAATTAGGACATGGACATCCTGTGGGGGCCATCATCCTGTCTACCACATATGGTTTATTCTAGGATTGCCAATCATTGGTATCCTGTGCCAAAGCTTTGGTATTTGTACACAGTACAGTTGGGCAGGGCGTGTGTGCTGTGACTATCTTCTGGATGTGCTAAATAGTTCCATTCATACAGAGCTGGGTAGGTGTCCCCGGAGAAGGACGGAGCTGACAGCTGGTTTGGCAGGGTTAATTGGACAGCCAGGTTGCGTTACGCTCTTGTGTGGTACTTTTGCAGAGCTGTTGTCACGTCGCTGATCTACTTGATGAAGTTGTCAGTAAATAGCAGCTGTCTTCAGCTGGCTCACCCACTCCCATCTATCAGATGATATATGGAACCCAGGGTGACGGGAGTGTGAGCAAGGGTAGTAGTGACTGAGTGCCTGCATCAGGCTCTGTGCAGTGTTGTTTGGGCTTAATCTTCAGAATGGCTGTCTGAGGTAGGTGCCATTACTATTCCTATTTAGAGAGGAAGCAAGTAAGGCTCAGGAGGCAAGTAATTCATCTAGTAGATGACTCAGCTGGTCTGAGTGGCTCAGCCTGGATTCTAGCCCTGACATCCTCTTCTCAGGAAGCACACAGAGGGGAGATCAGTTCCAGGTCCCTAGCACTGGACGAGACTCTTTGGTGAGTCACCTGTGTACCCAGGTTTCCCACCTGCATGACAAGGACGATAGTACCAGAATCCACAGTCCAATGCTAGGGAATGTGTCAGTGACAGGAGAGAGCCAAGGGGCTGCTGTGTGGACGAGAATTCTGTTTTCATGACTAGGCATCAATGACCTTAGTACATCTGATGGGATTAGGGAGCAGGTTTCTGCATTGTTACTAGCGTGAGTTATGTTGAAATGTCTTAACTATTAAATATACCCAGCGTTCCTTCAACTCCTTAGGAAATGTAGTCTGAACTGCTGTTCATAATAAACCAGTTACTTGACGTATTCCCTTTGGCTTTTTAAAGAACTGTTGCTTTAATTTTTTTCCCCCTTGGACACTTGGAAATGCTCACCCAATAACAATTCACTGAAGTAGATGAGGAGCCCATGAATTTACCTCATAAAAAGCCATGGGAAAGAGCAGAGTTCACTTGCACCTTCTTTATTTTATTATTATTATTTTTTTTTTTTGGTGAAATTTGTATAAGACGCACTGTGCAACCTGTTCTGCTGCACACATTTAATTCTTTACATAAGTGGAAATACATGAGGCAAACAAGAGAACCTTGTCTTACTCATCTTGGTATCTCCAGTACTTGACAAAGTAGATGCTTGACAATTGTGTTTAATAAATAATCACATTATTCATTTCCTTAAAAATTTCTTTTAATGTTTATTTATATTTGAGAGAGGGAGAGAGACAGAGTGTGAGTAGGGGAGCAGCAGAGAGAGAGGGAGACACAACAGGCCCCAGGCTCTGGGCTGACAGCACAGAGCCTGGTGTGGGGCTCGAACCCACAAACTGTGAGATCATGTCCTGACCTGAAGTCCGGTGCTTAACTGACTGAGCAACCCAGGTGCCCCACATTATTCATTTCTTTACTAATAAAATACCATTTGAGTAAGAGACTGTGTGGGACCAAAGAGAATAGGGTGGAGTCCTTACTTCAGGGAGCTTCCTGGCTAGCAAACGTATTTGCCCAATGCTTTTTTCCTAAGGACGTTAGTAGTTGCATAGCAGATGTAAAGCTTATGGAAGAGTTCCTAAGTCAGCTGAGATCTGCCTGCATTGCTACTTTCCTGAGCAATTTATTTTATTTGTCTGGGAGCCTTCCAATAGGAGGTGGTTTCCTGGATAATTCCCATTACAATTTAATTTAAAATTTGACTTCCTGTGAGATAGAATAAACGGTGTTAAGACTGCGTAGAAGCACACCTGTTTTGTACTAGAAATCTAATTAGAGCTCTTTCCACATGATTTTATGAACGGAAAAATGGCTTTCGTGCCACTTAAGCCACTGACATGAGCCAAGTGTTTTCAACCCACGGTAACTACTCAAGTGCTATAGAGAAATGTGGTGGGAAAAGCAGCTTTTCTGTGCTTTTTGGAGTTGCCATATATTCTTGACATGTAAGCATGTGCAATTTGGGGGAGCCATTTATATGTTTTTGGGTCCAGATGGTTGTTCCAAAAGGAGCACTGTCCCCGCTGATCGAGTGGGAAGTCAAGACAAAAAGTTTCCCTCTGTGTTACAATCCAGTTTGGAGGGCAGCCCAGCTGTTGCTGTCATGGGGCTGCAACATCTTCCCTCCCAAGATGCGGTGTGCCTGTTCCGAATGAAGATTTTATAAATGGTCTGTGGTCACTTTTCTTTGAAAACCTCGTCATGTGCCTTGGCAGATGGCAGGTTTGCATTTGAGCACGAAAGCTAGCAAGCACACTGCTGGCAAGTTCACTCCATTTCTTGAGACTTATTTGGGTAATAAGAATTTATAAGTGAATTAAGTTGGTCCTCTATAACTGGTCATTTTATGTAGACACATGGTTGCAAGCTAAATACCAAATACCATTGTGTATCTTTCCTGATACTTGAAAGGAGGTTAGTTTTTTTTGAATAATTACAGCCCCTCTTGGATAACGCTTTTCATTTTCCTAGAGGCAGAAACTCATAGATGTTCTTGGAATAGAGGAAGAAAAGGTTAAAAAAGTAGTGACTCAGGCAAAACCAGAAACCTTGGGCTCTGAGAGGCTGGCCCGGCTGAGATGTTTGGGAACAGCTGTCTAACTGCAGACGCCCAGGCAAACTGCTGAAGCTCTGTGGGTCTGTTTTGTTTAGGTTGGGGGGTGGGTGGGAGGGTGGGGGACATAGACCAGGTGAGCTCCAGTTCTAAAGATTCTCTGATTGCGTGACTGTGCCACTTGGAAGGACAGGCTTGATAACGGCAGCTGGACACAGTGGCTGGTGTGTGCAAACACGTGCACAGAGGTCCCTGCTCGTGATTCAGAGCACAGCTGGTGGCCCTCTGTGACCTTGACAAGTGTCCTTCTCCGATGGAGATGTTAACAAACTGTGACATGACATGTGCTGTGGAAATGGAGGTGCTTTGATGTCTTCTGGTTGGCTGGCTTACATCTTTCCTGAGGGAGCCCTGGACTTTGGGGCAAAGGAAATAGCAGTGGCCGGGAAAAACCAGATCCACTCTTCTGCACACACACACTCTGTTCCTGGTAATTATATCAGTGTGTGACTGAGCCAAGGATACCCATCAAAAATAGCTGTAAGCCCAGGTGATGCTAGGGTCAGTGCCACAGGATGTGGTTTTTGACCTTGCCAAGAGATGAGCCAAAGACTTGTAGAAAAATCCAGCTCTGAGATTTCATAGCCTCCAACAACAAAAGGAAAATAGGAAAGAAAAACAGGATCGGATCTACTATGTTATTAATTGCCGATAATCTGAAAGTAAAAGAAACTCACTTATAAATTATATAATTATATACAATAGTTCTATTACATTTTGAGTTCAGGGTCAAGGGCTCTTCCCCTGTTCTGAACAGACTGAAGCCAGGGAGTGCTGGGTGTGGCCAATCCCTCCTCTGGGGCCACCCCCAGCTGGTGAGAACTCCCTTGGGAGCTGAAGCCTGTTTACACGGGGCTGGCGTTGTATCATATCAGCCCAAACCGTGGCTGGGGTGGCCTGGACGTGCTCCATTCTTCCGCTCCGTGAATCCCCGTGAGGACTTCATGTGATCAAATGATTTCAACGTGGTGGCGACCTCCCACTAGTTCCTCTTGTAATGCTCCTAGGTGCCCTCAAACATTGCATTTGGGTCACCGAGGACACAATTCTATGAATCATTTAGGCCACAGTAATAGCTGCAACAGCACTTTCTTTTACTATCCTCTGGGTGCTTTCAAAATGGATCTCTCATCCAATTTTATCTGGTTTATCAAGTTTTTGTCAATGTGGATTGGGCCGCGTGAAGATGAGCAGTCACCAAGCTTTACATTATAAGGAAGAGCCAGGTTAGAGGAGGAAGGCAGCTCTGCTCTCCTCCCTCTTTGGTAGAGCCCGAGAAGCAAGCTATTTGCCTAATGAAACTGGTTCTGCTCCACGATGGAGAGAATCCTTGTGTGACATGTTTCCTAATAGCCCTGTCTGGGTTGGCCATAGTCTCGGGAGAGGGGACCTGCTCAGGGCTTCCACTCCTGGACTGCCAGCAAAGCCTTTAGAGAATGAGCTTCCTGGGTTTTCCCCAGAGCTTCTTTGTTCTGACCTTTGCACAGAGACGTAATGCAAGCCACGCAGCTGTCACTGAACACAGAGCACCTCGCTGGTAGAAATTCGTGTTCACACAGGAAGGAATTGCCATATCTGGTCCTTGGGCATTGCAAATGTTTATCCCACGTAATCCTCATATTGACCTCAAGAACTTTACAGGTGGGGAAACTGAGGCTCTGTGAAGTCATCAGGTGGTAGGAGGTGGGCCCAGGGTTTGCCTGCCTATGCCCCACCCCTGGGGAGCCTGCCTCCGAATCCAGGGAGATCAGGTAATCACATGCATCGGGAAGAAGGCAAGAGTAAGGGGGCCCCACGGGGAAAATGCTAGCATCTGTGGAGGTGTGAGTGCGAGAGGGGAGGGAAGGGTGTTCCAGAAAGTTTTCACGGAGTAGATGATACTGGGATGAATGTCAAAGAAGGGCTGAGGTGTAGACAAATCTGTGCTTTCTTTTTTTTAAAAAACATTTTTGAGTTTATTTATTTATTTTCAGAGAGACAGAGACAATGTGAGAGGGGGTGGGGCAGATAGAGAGGGAGAGGGAGAGGGCGAGAGAGAGAGAGTCCCAAGCAGGCTCCATGCTGCCAGCACAGATCCTGATGTGGGGCTTGAACTCATGAACCATGAGATCATGCCCTGAGCCGAAAGCAAGAGTCGGATGCTTAGCCGACTGAGCCACCCAGGTGCCCCATGTGCTTTCTTGACCAGTGTCTGTGTCTGGCATTGGATTGTAAGCTGAGTACGGCAGGGGCCTTCCCTTTCCTCTCTATTCCTTTTTCCTTTCTGCACTGTACCCCAATGTTCTGGCAGAGAGCTGGTCACACAGCTGGTGTGGGCTAGGCGGGTACCGTTTTAATGGGTGGTTGGGTTGGATGTTGATATGGAGGCACCCAAGGCAGCAAGAAGAGCATGGGTGCAGAGAATTGGGCCAGGGTCTTGGGCAGGGCGAGAGCAAGGAGTCCCGGCCAATGGGAGCCGGACAGGCACATTGACACGGCACCATGGGAGGCCTCGGGATGCCAGGCAGAGGCTCTGTAGAGACCCGGTGCTAGCTCTGGGGCCTGGGCTAACTTACCGAATGTCTCTGTGCCTCCAGCTCTTCCTTATTTGTAAAGTGGAGATAATGAAGGCACAACCTTCGGAGTTTGGAATTCAATTTACTCTTAAATAACGTAAGACCTGTCAAGTGTTTAGCGCTGTGTTGACCCACAGTAACGTAAGTGCTTGACGCCCCTTAGCTGTCGTTGTTTTTCTTAATTCACGAACCCTCGGGACAGTGTGGCTTTCTTGTGGGGTGGCGTGAGATCCGGCCAAGCTTTTACACGAATTAGTCTGGCGGCTACAGGACCGTTTGGGGTGGAGGCGAGACCCCTGCAGGAGATGTGAGGGTGAGTGCCTGGGATCTGGAGCACCCGGGTGAGCAGGTGTGAGGCCTTGAGCTGGGGACCCGTGGGGAGAACATAGTGTGGGCCCAGGTGCCAGGTACCTCATCCAGGCCGAGTCCGCGGGGCTCCACGACTCACCAAGGGGAGGATGGAGCTTTGCATCTGAGTCCCTAGTTCATGGGAAGAGGGGAACCAGGCAGGTTTGCTTTGGAAAGATGATGAGTTCAGTCTGGGCTGTGTTGATTCCATGGTGCCCGTGGAATCTCCAGATGCAGAAGTCCCAGTGAGTTAGGAGACCTCACTCTAGAACTCTGGAGGGAGGTCGGGCAGGCGAGCCCACAGGGAAGTCACTGACACAGAGCCCTCTGGACGGAGGGCCGAGAGGGGCCTGAGGACAGGCCTGAGCTCCCAGGGAGGGGCTGGTGTGGCTGGGGGTGGGGATGCAGAGGAGGCCGAGGAGGCCCTTCCTCTGCTGAGCTTGATAATGAGACCTGGCCACCACTGGGCAAGAGCAGGGGGCCGTGGCCATGCGTGTGACATGGTGACAACAGCCATCTCTGCTTGACGGCCCTGCCTTGTAACCGCAGGTCTTCCCAGTGTAACCCAGCCTTTCCCAGAATCGCTGTGGCCGAAAAGAGGGTGGGTGAGCTTGGGGCGCCACATCAGGAATCCCACTAAGTGCCCTTTGCCAGAGGGTCGTGGTTTCCCGGTCACATGAAGCTTTACACCTTTTCATTTTCAGACGGCACCAACCGGCAATGCTGGAACAACAAATTAGGTTAATAGATGTGTCCTTCCTTAAGGAGGCCATGTCCCCTCCAGAGAAAACCTAGATTCTCTTTATAGTGGTGTTGTGCAAATGAACGGTGTGCCCTGTGCTCTGCTTGTGAGCACCCCGGGTGGGCTCGTTCTGTTCTCGCCCAATCCTGAGGGGGCTGTCTTTGTCTTTTGAGATTGAGGTTCTTAATCATTTTAAAAGGAAGCTAGTCAGCCCTCTTCCCAGAAAAATGGCTGTGTGTGCCTGCATACAGCTCTTGGGTCAGTTCAGTGGTTTTGAATCCCCTGAAGCCCTCCGGTTAAGAATCCTTCCCTTAAAGTCTCAGCCTCAGAATTTTCCTGTTATGAACAAAATGACCTTCTGTGTCACGGTGGTATAGATTCAAATGTGTATTATTGAAGAAGGCTACTGGCTCTTCTCGATAACTATACTGTTGACCGCCGCAAGATAATACATTTGTGTGTTTAAAACTGGGAAAAAGAGTCCTGTGGATGCTATGATTCACTCTTTCCCATATAAAATTATGGGGTCATGTAGGTCGGACTTTTGCAGAAGAAGGGAAAGCATGAGTTGATTAAATTTACAGACATTCATGTTTCTATGGGATGGTAGGCAAAATAAAAAATCCATGCGGGTCTCTTTTCTCTTTATTTTATAATTTATTTGATTTTCTAAATAGAGATTAAGCTAGTTAAAAGTTATGTGCACTGAACTGTCATGTAACTTTTTTTATTTTTTTAAACAATTTTTTTAATGTTTATTTATTTTTGAGACAGAGAGAGACAGAGCATGAACAGGGGAGGGTCAGAGAGAGAGGGAGACACAGAATCTGAAGCAAGCAAGTTCCAGGCTCTGAGCTGTCAGCACAGAGCCCGACGTGGGGCTCAAACTCACAGACCGTGAGATCATGACCTGAGCCGAAGTCGGAGGCTCAACCAACTGAGCCACCCAGGTGCCCCATGAACTGTCATGTACTTTTTTAATTGAGGTAAAATATACCACCAAAATTTACCTTTTTAACCACTTTTAAGTGGTGAAAATTCACTTTTCAGTGAATCTCATGACATTAAGGATCTCATGTAGTTTTAATTAATCTCATTGTGAAAAGTTTCTAAATCTTCAAAAGTAATGACAAAGAAAATATTGTAAGAAAGTATTTGCCCAGAAAAATGTAGTTCTTGAACTGATTCCTAAGGTGTCACAAATTTGGCCTTTCCTGGGCAAGAATACCACAAGCATTTAAGAATGCTTTAGGGACGGGCACCTGGGTGGCTTAGTCGGTTAAGTGTCTGACTTCAACTCAGGTCATGATCTCACAGTTTGTGAGTTCAAGCCCCATGTTGGGCTCTGTGCTGACAGCTCAGAGGCTGGAGCCTGCTTCCAATTCTGGAAGCAGAATTGTTCCTTCTCTCTCTGTTCCTTCCCTGCTTGTACTCTGTCTCTCCCTCTCTCAAAAATAAAAAAATAAAGATAAAATTTTTTTTTTAAAAAGAATGCTTTAGGGAAAGTTCTCATAGATTTTAGAAGTAGAATTGTCTTTTAAATGGGGTGATTTTATTTTGCTAGAGGACTAAGGAAATCTCCAAGGTAGCCATATTAAGAAAATTTTAGAGATTGTACGATTAAAATCTGGACTTTGAGTTGCATCGGGAAGTATGGAAACAGTGAGACTCTTGAAAGGCGTCAGGGGTAGACAGATCTCTGTATGTTTCATTAGCTGAAGTTGACGTATTTTCACAGGTATCTACTGCACGGCATGAGGCTAAAATCTTGTGGGAATTTGCAAACGTGAGGATCACCCTAGTAACATCTATATTAACCTTTACATCTAACATTGTTAGTAAAAGATGCTTGTGCCTTTGTGAAAAGACTCAGGGAAAAAACAACAATGACATTTTTCCTTCTCTTATACCACAGGATGTTCCTCCCTTATCCCAGGCATTGTTTTTGAAATTCAAAAGTCTGGATGTCATATTAGAAGCAGCCAAAATATTAGTGTTGGTGTCAGGAAGTTAGAAAACTATTTCCAAAAGCAGTGTGAGCCAAAGCTATGGAATTTATGGATGTACTTGGCTATGGGGGATAGTAGGGAAAGCTTTGGACAAATATATCTTATAAGTAATAAATTCAGGGTATTGTCCAGACTGTGGTAAGTTCCAAGGGCTGAATTCATCTAGAATTGAACATTCATGCTGAGTTAGCCACTTCACTGCCTAAGGAATCATATTGCCAAACAAAGAGTCTTTGTGGCAGTGAATGCGAGGGGCATCGAGTGACATTTCTTTAACACTGTCACTTAGGGTTGGTACGATTCCCTGTTCAAAGGCACTGTCATTTCCCCCCATCTTGTGTAGCCATTTACATCTCTTACTTCATTCTTTTCTTTAAGTGTATTTATTTATTTTGAGAGAGAGGGGGAGTTGGGGAGGGCAGCGAGAGAGGGAGAAAGAGAGAATCCCAAGCAGGCTCCATGCTGGAAGCACAGAGCCCGACGTCAGGCTCAAACTCATGACCGTGAGATCATGACCTGAGCCGAAATCAAGAGTCAGAAGCTCAACCGACTGAGCCACCCAGATGCCCCTGCAACTCTTATTTCCTAATGAAATATTTCCTTTCTTCATTCTCAAAATGTCTTAGGGCCCTCAAGAAACTGACAAGTACAACTGAAGAGCGCTTGAAAATATTTTTGAGAGCTTGTAGAAGATATGGGAAGGTTTCTAATGATTGCAAGAAGACTGATTTAAAAAATTTTTTTTAATGTTTCTATTTATTTTTGAGAGAGAGAGAGAAACAGCATGAGCAGGGGAGGGGCAGAGGGAGAGGGAGACACAGAATCTGAAGCAGGCTCCAGGCTCCGAGCTGTCAGCACAGAGCCCGACGTGGGGCCTGAACTCACAAACTGCGAGATCATGACCTGAGCTGAAGTCAGACACTTAACTGACTGAGCCACCCAGGCACCACAAGAGGACCAATTTTAAGGTCTCTCTTCCTCAAAAGAAAAGAAGTCCTGCTGGGTATTGATTTATGGCCCCAAATTAGAGCAATAGGCCATTTATACAAGTGCCCAGGATCCCAAGACATGACCACTGGGGCTACAGGAGGAGCTGAGGGTGCTGACCTAAGCAGGCATGTCCTGGGGACGTCCCTCAGAGTTTCACCACTCAGAAAATGCCATCACTGGACTAAGCCTTGTGCACACAACAGGAAAACTGAAAGCAAGGATCCTCTCCTAGTCCTTCCAAGGAGCCCCTTTAGAAGACAGAGTATGCACACACGAGCAGTAATGATGGCTAACCTCTACGGGACCAAACAGGGCCATGTGAGAGCGGAGAAGCAGGAGTGCACTCAGGCTTCATTAGGTCTTTTTAGTCTCCAGAGAGGCAAAACGAGGAGTGGCTGGGGGCATGAGCTCTGCAGCCAGGTTGCCTGGGTTGAGATCCCAGCTCTGCCACTTGCCAGTTGTGTGACCTCAGGGTGAACTACTTAACCTCTCTGTGCCTCGGTTTCCCCATATTTAAAATGGAGATAATAACAGGCCCTACCTAAAAGGGATGCTGAGGGATTAGGTAATACATGTAAAGGACCTGGCTCACAGTGTGTGGTGTATAAATGTTTGCTGTAATTATAATTATTCTGCCACCTTATCATGTTTATCGGGAAATCTGGACCACCTACCTAAGAGCCCCTATTGCTGGGAGTGTGTTCACCTTATTGGACTTCAGAGTTCAGGAGTTTCTCCCAGAGAGCCTCTGCAGAGCTTAGTGCCAAGTGGATTGAGGGGCCCTGAGAGACCCATCACTGAGGGTTTACTCCCCAAGCACTGCATTTGCCAAATTACGAGGGTTTTTTGTTTGTTTGTTTCTCGAGCAATAGTTTCTTGCACCTGACGTTTGCACAAAGGAAGAGCTGTCTAAGCAGGCAGTCTGTATCGTCTTCCCTTCTCCATCCTTCCCGTCCCTCTCCACAGGCGGTGTGATGTGGCAGGTAACTAAGAGCGTAGCTTCTGGAATTGCACTGATTACTAGCTGTGCGGCCCAGGGCGAGTCATCTAACTTCTCTAAGCCTTAGTCTTCCGACCTGTACAAGGGGCTGATGCAGACATTTACCTCATAAAATGTGACGATTAAAAAAAGACAAAAGCTTTAAAAGATGTTACCATTGGGGGAAACAGGGTGAAGTGTCCACGGAAACTCTCTGTACTATTTTTGCAACTTCCTGTGAGTCTCTCTTTTCTTTTTTTTTTTTTTTTATAAGTGAAAATAAAAGCGTGCAAAGAGCTTAGCCATGTCCTTGGCCCACAAATGCTAAGAAATTTCCCAAGTATGTGTACAAATTTATTGAGTATGGATGCACACTACTAAATATTTCATGCGCACAAATTGATTTCATCCTCAAAACACTCCTACGAGGTAGGCTGTCCCCATTTTTCAGATTGGGAATCTGAGTCACAAAGAGAGTAAAAGCCACTTATCCAGGCCGGCGGTCTGCTGCGGAGTCCGTGCCTCAACCACGGCGCTGTGTGCCTTCCCTAGTGAGAGCTCAGGGTGGTGCGCTCTTCTGATCACGACTGGTGATAGAACCCTCCATTTCAGAGACTGCTGGTGCTTCCGTAGTGTGGTTCATGCAGGGGAACAGAATCCCTTTACACGTCCCAGCATTTGTGCACTGAATGGCTGGTGTTGTTTAATACTGTTTGGTAACCTGCCTGAATTAAAGATGAGCATCTCTGTAACAGTTACATATAACACCAAATTTGGTGGCTTTGTTAATGCCTTGAAAGATCGGAACAGAGCTCACAGGAGCCTTGAAAACCATGTACTAGAAACTGCCCTCAGAGCAGCAGCGGCTCGATGCAGACTGCAGACACACGTCCTGCATGGGAAGAGTGCCACAGGCCTAGACAGATACACCCAGGAAGGTCCGGACCTGTTTCTAGCTGCTGCGTGAAGTACTAAGGTGTCTCCTTGCTACAGGCAGGCTTGAGCGTATTAACAGCAGCATGACATGGCCAGATCGGGGAGTTATCTTCTGTCTGGACATTTTTCAGACCTTTATCAGAATACTGTGTTCACTTTCGCTATTCAGTGTCCAAGGTGATGTGGATTTGTCTGCACAAGAGCCGTGAAAGCGGTGGAGGCCGCTGTTCTGGCCTTCACAGCCGGGCGACCCGTGGGCCTGCTCTTACTCTAGGGCTGCGAGGACTTCTTTTTCAGTTAATGGTGCGAGCTTTGCTTTAAAAGGAAAAAAAAAGGGGCGCCTGGGTGGCTCAGTAGATTGAGCCTCCGGCTTCGGCTCAGGTCATGATCTCACAGTCTGTGAGTTCGAGCCCCGCGTCAGGCTCTGTGCTGACAGCTCAGAGCCTGAACCCACCTTCGGATTCTGTGTCTCCCTCTCTCTCTGCCCCTCCCCTGCTCATGCTCTGCCTCTCTCTGTCTCAAAAATAAATAAAAACATTTAAAAAAATTTTTTTTTAAATAAAAGGAAAAAAAAGCTATTCTTTAGAGAACATCTTAGTGTTGGCACTGCTGCCTCTTGAGCTACAGTCGTCTTGAAGTTTGTACTCAGAAAGAGCCTCCCTGTTTCTCAGGGCTGTTTCTCAGCCTGCTCTGTCTGTGAACGTGGGCTGTGATAAGGAGTCGTCTCTCGTAGCCTCCGTGGCATTTGTGGCTGCCCAGGTCTGAGCATGATTACTGTCACTCTCCCTGAAATGAGGAAAGGGCTTCTCAAGTGCAACACGGGGCTCTCCCCGTGTCCCCGTATGGCCTCTTCAGTGATTAAACTCTAGAGCACGCTCCGTTTCCAGCTTCAGAGGGTGATGGCCCTTGGCGATTCCCCTAATGTGCTCACTCTGCTTTGCCCTATGTTAGAGAATGTGCACCTGACTGTGATTGGACATTATTCACCACCTTCACCACTGCCTCACCCCCCAGGCCTATGTCATCATTACCTCCTGATGGGTCTCTCCGCTCCCCAACCCTGTTCTCCACACAGCAATGAGGGGTCTCTTCAAACAGAAGTCGGGTCATACCATCGATGGCTGGGGAGTCTTGATGAGCCTACCTGTCTGACCTGCCCCAGTCGGCCTAAGCTCCCATCCCCCTCCCCTTGCTCATTTATTCCAGCCATCCTGGCTTCCTAGGGGGTCCTCCAGTACCTGGCCACTCTCCCCCATGGTCCAGGCACCTGCTGTTCCCTTTGCGGGGAATCCTTTCCCCCCAGATGTACACGTGGCTGGCTTATTTCCTCTCTTCTTTCAGGTGTTTGGTCAAATGCCACCTTCTGGTGATGCCCAACTCCTAGAGCTGCTCTGTCTAAAGCAGAAGTCCCCACATACTTCATATCCCCCTTCCCTACTTTATCTTCAGTCCTTTCTTCCGAATACCATCTAACATACGTTTTACTTTTTAGTCTTGCTTATAACCTCTTTCTTTCCATTACAGTGTTTGCTTCTTGAGGGCAGAATTTTAAAATATGTTTTATTTTCTACTGAATTCTACTGAATGTCAAGAATGGGGCCTAGGCATAGGAGGGGCTCAATAAATATTTGTTGCACGAATACCTGATCAGTAATGTTGTTCATAATCAGTGTCAGTTCCCCGAAGGCAGGGCACACACGGTCTGTCCTCAAAATATTTGGTGCCGTCTACCTGCAAACAGGATAGAGGATCTCCTGTTGTGGAAATTGGACTGTTTGCAGGGAGAGAAGTAGGTGTGCAGCCTGTTGAGGTCTTGTCTGGCTATGGAGTCTCCAACCATATCAGTGCTAACCCAGAGTGAACCTAACAGTTCCCCAGATTGCTATCTCTGCCCCTGTTTTGTATCTGTAATAGTTTTGTGTCTGCAGGGAGGTCACTAGTGGAAGTTGAAAAGTGGGGCCTAGGACACCTTTTAGGAGGTAGAGGTCAAGGCAGAGATGGAAAGTGGACGTAGCATTTGTCTGGAAGAATCACCTGTGGCTTTGGTCTTTCTAGACTTTGCAAATCCTGCGTCCCGTGCCGGCAGGTTTCTGATCGTGGAGAAGAGAGCTCTTTAAGCTGCAAGCTGTTTCCAAGCAGACACCAAATACTTGTTCTTATTTCCAAAGTTCTGGTAATTTGCTTATTTGTTCTCTGAGGCTGTAGCCTCCTTGTGGCTCACTGTGTCTGTGTTAGATTGGCGATGTGTCGTGTGGGCGTAAGGAAGGAACATTTCCTATGTTAATTTCTCTCTGACAAGCACATGTGCAAATCTAGACACAGCCTCTTGTCTAAAAAAGTAGAAGATAAAAGAAGAAAAAAGTCTCCATCCTTGTTGTGTGTGTCGTTTCCATACGGAAAAGATCCTGTGTTTCACGGAAACTCATATTGAAAACATGTATGGGCTCCATTTACTTCTTCCTCATATGTAGGATTTTTTTTTTAATTTTTTTTTTTTTAACATTTGTTTATTTTTGAGACAGAGAGAGACAGAGCATGAACGGGGGAGGGGCAGAGAGAGAGGGAGACACAGAATCGGAAGCAGGCTCCAGGCTCTGAGCCATCAGCCCAGAGCCCGACGCGGGGCTCGAACTCACGGACCGCGAGATCATGACCTGAGCTGAAGTCGGACGCTCAACCGACTGAGCCACCCAGGCGCTCCTTCATATGTAGGATTTAATTAGGAAAGAAAGTCCTGCAATATATCAGCTACAGTAGTTTATTTATTAATGGAGAACCCTGGGAGAAGTAAAATTATTAAATCAAAAATAAGATGAAATAGTTCTACCTGATGGCCCAGGGTACAGAACTAGTAAGACTCAATCAAATATGCGGAATTCTTGCTCAATGCCAGGGTCTGTGTCTGAAGCTTTATGTGCATTTCTCATTTATTCCTCAGGATGAACTGGCTAGATAGATACTACTATGGATGCAGAAACTGAGGCTTGGAGAGTGTTTTCTCAAGGTGAAATAGCCACTGAGTGGTAGAATCATATGTTTAGAGCTGGTGGTCTGATTTCAGAGCCTGTGTTCACACTTACTACACTCAACTGGCTCTCTAGAAAGTAGAGGAAAGACCCCTAGTGAGGCAAGAAGGTACTCTGGATTTATATCTTCTCCCTCTGCCTCCTCAGCCTGCCATCCCCATGCAGTAATAGTACCCATTACTTTACATAGAAACGAAAATAACCTTTGATTATAGTGAAATTTACATAGTTTACAGTAACAAAGTGGTCTGGCATAAGTAAATACTTATGGATTTTTACTTTATAAATACTTTATGAATTTTTACAGGAACAAGGTTTGATATTGGATGAATACCGTAATTTCCAGGTTAAACTAGGAAGGAACTTAGCTAATCAGTTTGATTTAGCATAGATTGGTGCAGAAAACCCAGCAGTGCCCCCGTTTAGAGAATATTTTAGATCCAAATGTGCAAGTTATCATAAATCATAAGTCCTGATGACCATCCAGTTCTCTCTTTTTTTTTTTTAATTTTTTTAATGTTTATTTATTTTTGAGACAGAGAGAAACAGATTGAGAGTGGGGAAGGGGCAGAGAGAGAGGGAGGCGCAGAATCGGAAGCAGGCTCCAGGCCCCGAGCTGTCAGCACAGAGCCCGATGCGTGGCTCGAACCCACGAACCGTGAGATCATGACCTGAGCCAAAGTCAGATGCTCTACCGACTGAGCCACCCAGGCGCCCCCACCATCCAGTTTTCTGTGTGATTGAAAATAGCTCAAGCATGTTGAGTGTCAGTGTTGGTCACCCAAGCCCTTCCAGCCCCAGAAGGACCCCATTTGTGCATGTGCAAGGCAATTGAAGATCAAATGCCATTACTCATTCGGTTCTGATGACTTAAGGGCAGGGTATTAGTCAACTTTGCTACTGTAACACACAGTTGCAAAAATTGAATGGCTTTCAACAGCAAATGGCTTTCTCGTATAACACAGGCCTGCTCTGTAGGCTGTGGGGCCCTGCATGGGTTTTCTCGTCCTCAAAGCAACAGTTATCTGGGCATGCTGTTCTCGTGGTGGAAGGGAGAGGAAGATGCCACCCTGAACCACCACGTGTTGAATCAGAAGCTTCTCTCATGTGGCAGGGGTCACATTTGTTCACATTCCTTGGCCAAAGCGAGTTCTTTGGCCAGTCTGGACAGTGGGGCAGAGGTCTGTTTGGGCCACCAGGACACATTGCAGGTCACACGACGAAGGACAAGGGTGTGGTCTTTGGGGGGATGGGCACGGTGGGAGGTGTGAGTCTACCCATTTGAGAAGCTGGAAGTCTGCACTCTGTCTTGGCCCCTGTAAGGAGGAGGTCCGCATGGACGGGTTAGGTATTTGATCTTGGTTTGCAGATATGCTGTATGCAACTAAGTTTGCAGTCCCTTGCTTTCACTTTCCCTATCTGAACCATCTCTGGGAGCTTTCTAGGTACCATAGGAAACAGCAAAGTTTTTTCACCTTCTTGTGTAAGAAGCTCTGAGAATTGTCTTGACTTGAGAAGTGTGACCGTGACTTTCAGAGTACTGGCGCCTGTTTTTTTGGACAAGTGTGCGCTCACCCCAGGCTGAGGCATCACATGGCCCTGAACTAAGAGAGAGGCCAGAGCCTGGGTAAAGGGGTTAAGAGGCCAGCAGTGGGTTGACAGGAATCTCATTGGGTGCTTGCCTGGAGGGAGGTGGGTGGCTGTGGAGCAGAGCCCCTGGCTGTGATGTAGGGTCTCTGTCATGGTCGTGGTGCTGGAGTTCATCAGGTCCCTGGTGGCCACAGGACTAAATAAGGAGGGCGAGAAGTGAATGCATTCTGGAAGTCGCAGCTGTGGTGTGCGGATCTTTTTGGGGGGAATAAAGCCACAAGGCACGCTTCCATTTAACCTCAGATAGAGTTTTTACAGATATTTGGAGCCAGCTTCTTCTTTTTTTAAAAAAAAAGTGTTAATAACATCATTTGTTCAATAGGCACTGGATTTACAATGTTCAAAATTCAAAAGGAACAAAAGAGCTTTCAGCAAAAGTCTCCCGTCTAACCCTGTCTCCCAACTTCCTTCAGTTCTGCTCATGAGGCCGTTACTAGTTTCCTGTGTGTCTGCCCTTCCACAGACCTTTCATGCATGTTTGTTCATAAGACATATCCTTTGTTGCTGGAAAACTTTCTACACAACAAGAATTACATTAGAAATTCATTGTGCAGCAAAAAAAAAAAAAAAAAGAAAGAAAGAAAAAGAAAAAGGAATTGTGCAGCAAGCTTTATTGGGAATCTTCCAATATATGTTACATTTGAACCTGTTTGTTTCTTAGATCACGATTTTATTACTCAGGATACCATAAGGAAAAGTATTCTGTGTCAGTATAAATGTCTTTGCTCTCAAGTTAAATAATGTAAGAAGACAAAGTTTATAAAAAGAGTTATTACAGGTCCAAGTACTGTTTTTTGTTTTTTTCTGAGAGAGAGAGAGAGGGAGAGAGAGAGAGAATCTTAAGCAGTCCCCATACTTAGCATGGAGCCTGATGCAGGGCTTGATTCCAAGACCTGGGATCACGGCCTGAGCTGAAATCAAGAGTTGGACGCTCAACCAGCTGAGCCACCCAGGCGCCCTGTACGGGGTATTTTAAAGTTTAACATTAGCATTACAGTTAACTCATGATACAAATTTTTATTTTATTTTTTGGTATTGAACTTTTTAAAATTTATTTTTTTATCGTTTTATTTTTTTCCCCATCATGGTAAATGTACTCTTTAATCCCCATTCCCTATCTCCCCCATTCCCTCCCCCCTCCACCACCCTCTAGTAACCATCAATGTGTTTTCTATGGTTAAGAGTCTATTTCTTGGTTTGTCTCTCTGTCTTCTTTTTTCCTTTGTTTTGTTTCTTAAATTCCACATATATTGAATGAGATCATATGGTATTTGTCTTTCTCTGGCTTATTTCTCTTAGGATTATACTTTCTATCCATGTTGTTGGAAATGGCAAGAATTCATTCTTTTTTGTGGCTGAATAATACTCCACTGTGTTTATATACCACATCTTCTTTATCCATTCATCAGTCAGTGGACACTTGGGGTTCTTCCATATCTTGGCTATTGTAAATAATGCTGCAGTAAATATAGGGGTGCATGTATCCCTTTGAATTAGTGTTTTTGTATTTGGGGGGAAAATACCAGTCGTGTGATTACTGGATACTTCTATTTTTAACTTTCTGAGGAACCTCCATACTGTGCTCCACAGTGGCTGCACCAGTTTGCACTCCCACCAACACTGCGAGAGGTCCCCCTTCTCCGCATCCTCCCCAACACCTGTTGCTTCCTCATGATACACATCTTTTATCCTCATGGTGCTTCAGCTTTATTAACTGTCAGATCGATATAATGATCCTTATTATCCAGGCTCACAATAGCAGGACCTGTGTTCTGTTAGTACATAATATTCGGAAAGTTCTCTGGAAACTTGCGCGTGTGATGTTCACCACTGAGCCTGGAGCTATGACTGCTATTAAAGAATGAGTTGCTAGAAGAGAAGTGGATCAGTAACGGCAGACAGGAGCCTCCTTTCCCCTGGCTTGCAAAACTCCTCACTGGCTTCCAAGCCTTGTTCTGTGCGTGTGCCTGTTTGTTGGCGGCAGAGTAAATATTATTTCCATTAACCAAAGAGAAAAATAAAATGTTTGCCATACATCATTTCCCCGGCGTTTTGCCTAGGACTCTCTTTTCGTGAAGCAGAAAGCATCCCTGGTGGGCACCGAACAATATGCCTGTGCTGTCCTGCAGGGGCAGCTGGTCACCCAACCCGAAGTCCTGGTCAGATGCCTCCTGAAGAATCACCTCCTCCACTCTTTCCACCTTTCACACAGCAGGAGCGCTCCTGGAGGTATCCTCTGCCATGGGTAACGCTCCTGGTGGGTTTTTCTTTTCTTTTCTTTTCTTTTTTTATAGAGGACCAAGGGGCCTCCTTTTTTTTTTAACTTAATTTTTATTTACTTTTGAAAGAGAGAGAGAGGCAGAGTGTGAGCTGGGGGAGGGGCAGAGAGAGAGGGAGACACAGAATCTAAAGCAGGCTCCGGGCTCTGAGCTGTCAGCACAGAGCCCGACACGGGGCTTGAACTCATGAACTGTGAGACCATAACCTGAGCCGAAGTCAGATGCTTAGCCAACTGAGCTACCCAGGTGCCCTCCCCCTTTATTTAAAGCAGCAATTCTAAGATTTGTCCAGAACTTGATCAAAGAACATCACTGGGCAAAAGTGAGGTAGTCATTTCGTCTGTCACTTGGTTGAAGCCAACTTAGGTAAGTTTGTCCACAGGTTACTTAGGGTAGGGGCCCCTGCCAGAGCAAAGGGGGAGCATGGTGGCAGCACCCAGGGGATCCTGTCCCTAACCCCACCACCTCCATTCTGCTCCAGTCCTCAGAGTTCATTTATGGCCCCTACTGATAACACTCTGGTCAGACTGCTAGCATTGGAATCCCAGTTCTGCCTCTTACTAGCTGTGTGACTTTGGGTAGTGCCCTGACCTCTCTGGGCCTCTGTTTTCCTCCTCTATAAACTGGAGATATCTGCCTTTTGGGGTTATATGTGAGATTAAATGTATTAATATAGGGAAAGCTTTTAGAACAGTGCCTGACGTATTGTAAGTACTGGATGAATGAGTGAATATTATTATTTAATTATTGTTCACAGTCAGCCAACATTTATAAATAAAAGGTCTTCTTTGTGTGAAGCTTTGTGCGAAGTCTTTACATGATATTTCATTTATCCCCCTCAATGATCTCATGAGCTTTATATTTCAGGAGTAAAGAAAATGAGGACCAGGGGGTCAAGGCACTTGTCCAAAGTCAAATGGTTAATAAGTGGCAGAGTGAAAGTTTTAATTTTAGTCTCTCTGGCTCCAAATTCCACACTTCCAAATATTATTATGGGCAGTCCACACATCCACAGTGAAACCTACCATTGGTGAGCAAACCACACCTAACTGCTGAATCCCAGGGTGTAATGTTTCAAGTTGTGCCTTTTGTAATGGCATTCGATATTTGCCTGTGTATACCTGGAAACAACTGTTGGTCAAGGGGTTCTAGGAATGGAAGAAGCCCTGAGATAAGCCTCCAGTAGGACGACATATTTTGTTTCCTTTCTAAGTGTAGGAAACTCAGCAAGGATTTTTCCGCCTCAGTTGCAGACAGCATCTTGTAGGCGGCCTTTGGTAAAAAGTCCTTCTCAGGCCATCACTTTCCCATTGAGAGCTGGGAAGAGGGCTCTTCAGGATCTGGTCAACTGATCAAGGATGAGACCAAAGCAGGTGGAGGAGAGGCTGTGGTCAGAAAAGGGTTAGGCAGGAGGATCAATGACCAAGGCAACATCTGAAATGAACACGTGGCCAGAAGTTGGGCTCAACACGGAGGAAACAAGGAGCACAGTGGGGAAAGTCCTTGTAGAAGCCAGAGTTGGGGCAGCAACTCTGAGCCTGCTGACAGGGGAGGGGGCTGGGGCAAGGGTCAAAGGGACATTCCCAGTGACTCCTAGTGAGAGGTTATAGTATTGCCCTCCCTCCTGCCCCCCACAGTTTATACACATAGTTTGTATATATGTAAAACCATTGAAAATAATAGCTCCAAATTACTGGAGATAAATCAGTATTACCCAAAGGGACAGAAGGATTCTAGGAGTTAATTTTGCCTCTGTCTTCTGCCAGCTTCTTGCAGCATTTTTGATTAGACCAGGGCCATCCTAGTTTATTAAAAATAAACAAAACCAAGTTGGGCTAGAAATAGATGGAACCTTGGTTCATTTGCCCTGCCCCTGTCTTCTTCCTGTTAAATCTCTATTTCATGTGGTTGTCTGGCCAAAACAGTGTCTATTTTTAAAACAACGGAGGATGCTTTCAGGCTCGGGTTAGAGAGGCCGGTGCTAGAACGCTGGGGGCGCAGTGCCTCACGTTGGCCCAGTGTCTCCTCATGGTGAGTCACAAACCTCCTCCACCATCTTGGGATGGTTGGTGGGCCACCGAAGTGTAGGACCAGGTAGAAGTTCTTTTAAGGCTAATGTTCTATAGAAATTATTTGGGAAGTCTGTTAAAGTCTTGTCCGGAAGTGAAACATCCCCCTTCCACTTTTTTCATTCCATTCAATACTGTTTTTGTTTTTTTAAAACTATATTTAGATGCAAAGACAAAACAAAACAAAACAACTGAGGCAAGATGGTTTTATTTTGGAAAAAGCCTGAGAGAGAGAAGGGTGGTGTGGAGGTGGGGTGTTAGGGTGTAAAACTAAATGCTTCCAAATGCCAAGAGTTGAATAGTTGTAAAACCAAGATGTCAAAGTTAATGTTCTTTGCACCCCACTTGCCCCAGCACAAAGCCATCTCTGGGGCCAGCACCCTTTCACAAGCTCCATCTCTGCGCACAGTGTCACCCCAGAGGAGTGGCTCACTCAGTGGTGTGGAGTGCATTGGGGCAATTGCAGGTTGTAGCAATTCCATGTTGTTTTAATTTGCTCATACTTCTCTGTTTATAACCTTTTCCCAAACAATTTGAAGTGCCCATACTTCCCTTTTACTTCCTGCAGTCGGATTTGTATTTGGTGACATCTATTATGCTGGGGACACTTGGCGACTAGCTCAGTCCTTCCCTGCATCTAGGTATTCTCTCATCTAGATAGCATCTCCTGAAAGTCATCTCTTATTACCTCGTGCACACACTATTACCCTCAGCCCCCTTCAAGCCTTCTCCATTCAGCCATATCCACCATTCCTAAAACCCAGCTCGGTTCCCACCCCATCCTAAAAGTTTTCCCTGACCCTTCAGTTGGTCTGTATCACTTCCTTTTCTAACTCCTTGACATATTGTCTGTGTCACGTAATTAGTAACTTGCTACATAAGAATTATACGCTGATGTATTTGTGTATGTACGTATACATATATATGTGTGTGTATTTATATGTATACACACACACATCGATATGTGCATGTATAAATATATGTTGTCTGAATGTAATACCACTTTATCTGAAGGTTTTAATTGTCCGTTTAGTCTCCAGTGTGGGCAAGAGAGTCCTCTGTTCTGGGCTGTATGGGGCCTTGTTGAGGCCCTTACAGGCCATTTCTGTTGCTTTGTCTCCCCATGGGGCAAAATGGGCACACCACCTCCTTCTTGTAGAGCTTGCTCTGGGTGCCTGGGACCCAGAATTCCTTGTCTGAATGACCTGAAGCCCACTTAGAGAGGCTGCGCAGGCTCTTCCCTGTGTTTGTGGGGCTGTGCATCCCAGGACTGAGAGGCGGGCTGCAATGCCTGTTGGGGAAGGTGGTGGGGGTGTCGTGAACAGGTCTCAGGCTGCAGGCTAGGCTGTCCCCACACAAGGGATAGGGAACTGAGGCAGGATGCAAAGGAAGGCGAGGTAGGCCAGGTCTGAGGGTGCAAAATGCTAGGAAGTCTAAGAATCCTAAACAGAACTTGGCTTTTGGGTCTTTATGGAGTACGTTTGTGAAGGAAGGGGGATGGGGTGCCCGGCTGGCTCAGTGGGTAGAGCAGGCCACTCTTGATCTCACGGTTGTGATTTTGAGCCCCGTGTTGGGTATAGAGATTGCTTAGAAATAAAATCTTAAAAAAAATTTTTTTAATGCTTATTTATTTTTGAGACAGAGAGACAGAGACAGAGCATGAGCAGGGGAGGGGCAGAGAGAGAGAGGGAGACACAATCTGCAGCAGGCTCCAGGCTCTGAGCTGTCAGCACAGAGCTCGACGTGGGGCTCAAACTCATGAACCACGAGATCATGACCTGAGCTGAAGTTGGATGCTTAACCGACAGAGCCTCCCATCTACCCTCCCCAAAATAAACTCTTAAAAAAACAAGGAAGGGGGATATACCCAGGTCATTTAAGTTTTTCCCTTGATTTATGCTGTTTACATATTTAGGTGTAGGGTGAGTGGCCCTCTTATACCCTTACCCTACATGCCACAAACGTTGGGGCTTTTCTTCCCAGTGAAACTGTAAGTTTTTGTGAGCAGTATTTAAAAAATACTCATATTTAAAAAAAATTTTTTTAAATGTTTACTTTTGAGAGAGAGAGGCACAGAGCATAAGCAGGGGAGGAGTAGAGAGAGAGGGAGACACAGAATCCGAAGCAGGCTCCAGGTTCCGAGCTGTCAGCACAGAGCCCAACGTGGGGCTCGAACTCACAGACCACAAGATCATGACGTGAGCTGAAGTCGGACACTTAACCGACTGAGCTATCCAGGTGCCCCAAAATATACTTTTATTTTATTTATTTGTAACTGTGATGTGTAAGTCTGATTTTGAGTAAAGGATGGGAGGTATTTGGAATAATTGCTGAGTGAAACTTTGCTCTACCATGAAGTTTATCCCTGTACGAAATGAATATTTTTCCTGCCTCTAATGTGTGTGAGAGTGGACAAAAGCCACTATAGCTATTAAATGACTAAAGTTGAATATACAACCTCATAAATATTCACAAAAAATAATTTTGCTCAATGTTCAGTTTATGTCAACAAATGCTATTGCATTCACCTCCACTGGCATTTAGTGATTCTTCCCTTCTGTTGCTAATTACCCAGAAATCGTTATTAAGTGTGCAGAGTATGTGGCCAGGCACAGTGAAAAATGCATGAGGTCCCTACCCAAACATTCTGCTTGGAACAAAGAGAGGACAAATAAGAAACTTTAATAAAACTTCAGATTTTGTGGCTCTTAACCAGAAGTGCTGTTGTAACGTAGATGATTGTTTCTTGAAAATAGTATTTTCCCTATTTTTAAAAATGAGACCTTTTTGGCATTAAAAAAAATTTTTTTTAACATTTATTGATTTTTGAGAGATAGGCAGAGGGGGACAGAGGATCCGAAGGAGGCTCCATGCTGTGAATGCAGAGCACCCAATGCGGGGTTTGAACCCATGAACCGTGAGGTCATGACTTGAGTCAAAATCAAGAGTTGGCCACTTCACTGACTGAGCCACGCAGGCTCCCCACTTTTTGGCATTTTAAAATAATAAAAATGAAATTGTAGCCATTTTAATTCTCATAAATTCTTCAAGGCAGACGCTCTTAGTCCAATTTTAGGAAAGAGAAAATTAGGCTTAGAGAAGTTTAGTGTTTTCCCCAAGGCCACACAGTTGTGATTCAGTAGAGCCAAAACAAGAGTGGAAGTCACTGACCTTCAGTGCAGGCCTCTATACACACCTGGTGCCCCCCAGGCACCCCCCCACCCCCCACGTACCCCCTAGGCACCCAGGATCTTATCATAGATCATCACAAACATTTGTCAGAGCAAGGTAAATTTCCTGTGGGGTGAGATTAGGTTTGTAGAGAAATGGGAAGCAAGAGAGATTTTAGTTTTTTCAAATACAAGTTTCCCACCAAATACAGGTTGTTTGGAAAGTTAGGTTAAAAAGGCATAGAGAGTATACATTGTATATTATATGAGTATTATTCAATTTCCTTTATTTTTTTAAGATGATTTTTTCTTTTTTTTTACGTTTTTAAATACATATTTTAATATAAATCTGTAAAATGATGTGCATAGAATAACTTCAACAGCATTATATAAATGGAAGCATTTTTTTTCTTTTAAATCCCAGCAGTGAGGAAAATTGATCATTAACGTGAGAGTCCCCTTGGGGAGATTGAGCACCCTTGCCAGCTGTGCCGTTAGGTATGGGATTCTTTTTTTTTTTTTCCTGTTTTATTTATTTATTTATTTATTTATTTATTTATTTATTTATTTATTTGAATATAATTTATTGTCACATTGGCTTACATACAACACCCAGTGCTCATCCCAACAAATGCCTTCCTCAATGCCCATCACCCATTTTCCCCTCCCCTCACCGCCCCCATCCATTTTTTAGTTCTCTGTATTTAATAGTCTCTTATGGTTTGCCTCCCTCCCTCTCTGTTTGTAACTATTTTCCCCTCCCCCTCCCCCATGGTCTTCTGTTCAGTTTCTCAAGATCCACATATGAGTGAAAATATGATACCTGTCCTTCTCTGACTGACTTGTTTCACTTAGCATAATACCTCCAGTTCCATCCACGTTGCTACAAACGGCGTGATTTCATTTTTTTCACATTGCCATGTAGTATTCCATTGTGTATATAAACCACATCTTCTTTATCCATGCGTCAGCTGATGGACATTTAGGCTCTTTCCATACTTTGGCTATTGTTGAAAGTGCTGAGATAAACATTGGGGGTACAAGTGCCCCTATGCATCAGCACTCCTGTATCCCTTGGGTAAATTCCTAGCAGTGCTATTGCTGGGTCATAGGGTAGATCTATTTTTAATTTTTTGAAGAACCTCCATACTGTTTTCCAGAGTGGCTGTACCAGTTTGCATTCCCACCAACAGTTCAGGAGGATTCCCGTTTCTCCATATACTCGCCAGCATCTGTTGTTTCCCGAGTTTTTAATTTTAGCCACTCTGGCCGACATGAGGTGGTATCTCAGTGTGGCTTTGATTTGAAAGATGATATTTTTCAAAGTGTATTTATTTGTGTTGAGAGAGGGAGCACAAATGGGGCAGGAGCAGAGAGAGAGGGAGAGAGACAGAACCCCAAGCAGGCTCCGCACTGTCAGTGTAGAGCCCGATGTGGGGCTTAAAACCACAAACCACAAGATCATGACCTGAGCCGAAGTCAGACACCTAATCGACGGAACCACCCAGGTGCCCCTATTCAATTTCCTTTAAAGTCCACCTTAAAATAATCAGATTTTTTGAGGTTTAATTTACATAACATAAAATTCACCTCTTTTAAGCGTACAGCTGGATGAGTTACACCAATGTGTTCAGTCATAAAAACAGCTCCACAGTCATAATAAGGAATTTCTAAGATCTTCTGTGCCCCTTTTGATGTTGGTGCCTTCTCCTTGCGGCCACAGATCTGCCGTCCAGATAGTTGGGCCTTTTCTTGTCTTTCATATAAACGGAATCCTGCCATTTGTAGTCTTTTGTGTCTACCTTCTTTTGCTCACTTTGGGCCCACTTTTAATTGTTTCTGCTTTTACTCTTGTAGTCCTCAGAGCACGTGAATTAGGGTTTACTCTCCAAGTGGAATCAGACGATGCCATAATTCCCTCTGACTTATTATCGACGGGAAAATTCACTCAGAGACTTAGGAACCTCAGGCAAACCACTGCTTTGAAATTTCCTGCCTGTACAGTGATGGGCTTTAATGTCAGAAATGGGTGGTTTGAATTTCGGCTTTTCCACTTTCTAACTATGTGATCTTGAGCAGTTTTACTCTCTGGGCCCTCGTTTTCTTAATCTCTGAAGTGGGGGTAATAATTGGATATCCCTCATAACATTGTTTGGGCCAAATATGATCTTACATGGAAAACACTTAGCGATATCTGGTATAGCATGAGAATTCATGAGGATGATGATTCTTAGCACAGCCTTTACCTCTGCTTTCTGTCTGATCAGAGGCCCTTGCTGGGGACTGGCGACGTAGGATTAAGGAAATCACCCATTTATGGTATTTCTCAAGCCAAACTAACTTGCAGATTTTTCCATAATAGATCGTGAGCCTTATCTGATGGTGCCTTTAAGGCACATGGTAACAACTTTGGTAAATATTTATAAACATTAGCAAAGAAATGCATTTGAAGGGGAATAGTTCCAAATCCATGAAATACACTGAATTAAGAACAATAGAAAGTGACATCACCAAATTGTTTTATGAACTTAGGAATTCCTGAATACTTATATTCTTCTCTCACTTT
This sequence comes from Acinonyx jubatus, assembly GCF_027475565.1. Taxonomy (NCBI): domain Eukaryota; kingdom Metazoa; phylum Chordata; class Mammalia; order Carnivora; family Felidae; genus Acinonyx; species Acinonyx jubatus. Next base: position 10,361,044 of record NC_069385.1, on the reverse strand, counting down.
TGTGTAGAATATTTTCTTTGCAAACGGAAGAGCGTGGAACTAACCAGCCCTTGAATGGATCAATTTTATTACTTTAAGAGATAAACAAAAAGTCAAACCCATTTCTGAAAAAGTCATATCTTCACTGCCAATCTACTTACGCCTTTTGACAATTGGATTTTAAATTATTCTTTTAAAAAAATTTTTTTTAATGTTTATTTATTTTTGAGACAGAGAGAGACAGAGCATGAACGGGGAAGGGTCAGAGAGAGAGAGGGAGGCACAGAATCTGAAACAGACTCCAGGCTCTGAGCGACAATTGGATTTTAACACCCCTCCTCGAATCTGTAAACTGGACCCACGTCAGCTGACACAGGTGTGCAAATGGCAATAAAGTAGAAGGCAGCTTGTGCTTCCCATAAATATTAACGCGTTGATTCCCAAGTCAGATTTTCTCCAGGTGCGTCCATGTTCAGCATTTTACCCTGATTTTAACTTCTTACAATATTAATGATCTCTACAAGCAGAAACACGTTAGTGTTTTTAAGTAATAATTATCGTTCACTGTGGGAGAGGTTTTGATGTCAAAACTCTGGTCTTGTGTTTGTGCACGTTTGCAGAGGCTGGTTGTGTCCTTCCTGACGGGTGAGATCTGAGCCCTGTAGGGGTGGGAAGGTTGAGATGGGAGCGTGGAGTGCCTCCACCATGCTTATGATTTCCAAAGAAACCAATTAACGTTTGCTGTGACCTTGACCTCCATCAGAGCTTACAAATGCTAATCCTTGCTGCATCTTCCTTTGATAAATTTAGCACAAATCGATATCAGAAATAATAACAAGTTTTGAGGTATTTGGAGAAGTGGCAAGCGGAAGAAGAATGACCTTGTGCATTTTCCATGTCACCCATTGTATGGGACAGAGAAAGGTGAAGTGTATACCTGCTCATTAGCAATCAGAGCGGAGTCGTACTGTCACTTGGACTATGAGCTCTACAAGGACAGTGTGTCCTCAGTTCATGGCCCAGTGCCTGGCACATAGTAGGCCCTCTATTCAACACACATTTATTTAATAAATATGTATTCATTCAATAAGCATTTGCTAATAAGTGAATACATGGGATGATGAAGTAATAGGTTCTTCTGCTGCTGGACTACAGTAAAAGTGGGAGGCATCACGGCCCAGACTTTAGCCTCTACTACAAAGCTGTCATCATCAAGACAGCATGGTCTTGGCACAAAAACAGACACACAGACCAATGGAATAGAATAGAAACCCCAGAACTAGACCCACAAATGTATAGCCAACTAATCTTTGACAAAGTTGGAAAGAATATCCAATGGAAAAAAGACAGTCTCTTTAGCAAAAGGTGCTGGGAGAACTGGACAGCAACATGCAGAGGGTTGAAACTAGACCACTTTCTCACACCATTCACAAAAATAAACTCAAAATGGATAAAGGACCTGAATGTGAGACAGGAAACCATCAAAACCCTAGAGGAGAAAGCAGGAAAAGACCTCTCTGACCTCAGCCGCAGCAATTTCTTACTTGACACATCCCCAAAGGCAAGGGAATTAAAAGCAAAAATGAACTATTGGGACCTCATGAAAATAAAAACTTCTGCACAGCAAAGAAACAATCAACAAAACTAAAAGGCAACCAACAGAATGAGAAAAGATATTTGCAAATGACATATCGGACAAAGGGCTAGTATCCAAAATCTATAAAGAGCTCACCAAACTCCACACCCGAAAAACAAGCAATCCAGTGAACAAATGGGCAGAAAACCTGAATAGACACTTCTCTAAAGAAGACATCCGGATGGCCAACAGGCACATGAAAAGATGCTCAACATCACCCCTCATCAGGGAAAGACACATCAAAACCACACTGAGATACCACCTCACGCCGGTCAGAGTGGCTAAAATGAACAAATTAGGAGACTATAGATGCCAGAGAGGATGTGGAAAAATGGGAGCCCTCCTGCACTGTTGGTGGGAATGCAAACTGGTGCAGCCACTCTGGAAAACAGTGTGGAGGTTCCTCAAAAAATTAAAAATAGATCTATCCTATGACCCAGCAATAGCACTGCTAGGAATTTACCCAAGGGATACAGGAGTGCTGATGCACAGGACACTTGTACCCCAATGTTTAACGCAGCACTTTCAACAATAGCCAAATTATGGAAAGAGCCTGAATGTCCATCAACTGATGAATGGATAAAGAAATTGTGCTTTATATACACAATGGAATACTACGTGGCAATGAGAAAGAATGAGATATGACCTTTTGTAGCAACGTGGATGGAACTGGAGAGTATTATGCTAAGTGAAATAAGTCATGCAGAGAAAGATACCGTATGTTTTCACTCTTACGTGGATCCTGAGAAACTTAACAGAAGACCATGGGGAAGGGGAAGGAAAAAAAAAAAAGAGGTTAGAGAGGGAGGGAGCCAAACCATAAGAGCTCTTAAACTGAGAACAAACTGAGGGTTGATGGGGGGGTGGGGGGGAGGGGAAAGTGGATGATGAATATTGAGGAGGGCACCTGTTGGGATGAGCCCTGGGTGTTGTATAGAAACCAATTTGACAATAAATTTCATATTAAAAAATAATTTAAGAAAACATTTGGTTTAGATAAAACAAACTCCATTTTTTTAGGGTAAAAGCGTTTCATAGAAATTAAAACACAAACCTCGTACTTGGATTATTTTCCAGAAGCCTTGTTTCTTGAACAATAATTATTGAAGATGGCATATACTTTTGAGGGGAAACAAAAAAGCCAGCAAGAGAACAGAAAGTGCCTACCGGGGTTTCGAGGGGTGGATGGGGTCCCCAGGACTGTGGAGGCCGACGGTCTTGGGTCCTGCGAGCTCTGGGGAGTGCTCCAGAAAGGTGGGATGGCCTGACTCAGTGCAGCACTGACATCAGTCAGTAAGTTCTGAGGCTGAGGTCACGGTGCCCTGCCAGCCCCTCCCTCTGCCCAAACCTGACCTTGGACTAGACAAATTTCCAGTCTCTGACTTATGTTTTACTGGCATTTCCAAAACGCCTACCACCTGGGCTACTAACTTCCTAATGTACTTAGTATTTTTCTACAAATTGACTCACTTGAAAGGACTTCAGTTTGTCCATGAACCACTTAAAACACCTGCTTTCTGAGTCACCCTTTGGGAGACACTGGCTTACCCATCACAGCCTGAAATGTATCACCTTTGGTTATACCCCTCTCTCTCCACACAGTAAATCACTCAGGTAGGATTTTTTTGGTGGGGGATGGGGAGCAGTGTGTGTGTGTGTGTGTGTGTGTGTGTGTGTGTGTGTGTGTGTGTGTGTGTGTTGTGTATGCATAATTGTCTAACACAATTATGGATTTTTCTTATTTATTTTAGTTTTAATTTTTTTTATTTATTTTTGAGAGAGAGAGAGAAAGACCATGAGCAGGGAAGGGGCAGAGAGAGAGGGAGACACAGAATCTGAATCAGGCTCCAGGCTCTGAGCTGTCAGCACAGAGCCCGATGCAGGGCTCAAACTCACAAACCCTGAGTTCATGACCTGAGCTGAGGTCAGATGCTTATCTGATTGAGCCACCCAGGTGCTCCTTTAATTTTTTAAAAAACTGTTATGTTTATTTTAGAGAGAGAGTGTGAGTCGGGGAGGGGCAGAGAGAGAGGGAGACACACAATCTGAAGCAGGCTCCAGGCTCTGAGCTGTCAGCACAGTGCCCGTCGTGAGGCTCGAACTCACGAATCGCTCTACATGAGCCAGTCAGCTGCTTAACTGACTGAGCCACCTGGGTACCCCACAGTTATGGATTTTTAAAAAATATTTAGAGCCTTATTCTAATTTTAAAATATGGTAGGCCCCATGTTCTGCTCAAATCTATAATTTCAGCCTTTGCCTTTGATAGACCTTATGATACCTAAATTTTCTGTATTGTCAAGGAAATCTGGGCTTAGATTTTATAGCCTAAATTAAAAAAAAAGATGTTTGGCGAATCTCATAAAGGTCACTAAGACATGGGGGAAGTGTTCTTTTTACTTATTTTTTTGAGAGAGAGAGACAGAGACAGAGACAGAGTGTGAGCAGGGGAGGGGCAGAGAGAGGGAGACACAGAATCCGAAGCAGGCTCCAGGTTCCGAGCTGTCAGCACAGAGCCTGACGTGAACCATGAGATCATGACCTGAGCCGAAGTTGGACACTTAACTGACTAAGCCATCCAGGCGCCCCAGAAGTGTTTCTATTTAATAAAGAAACTGTGGTTGATCCTCTGGAGGAGGGAAATCAATACAGTATTCTTGTTTTCCCATCCCTCCCCCACTACCTGTTATATTTAGTTTTCTTGTTTGCTTGTTTGTTTGTTGGTTTTTACATGATAGAAATCTCCTGTCCTACAAAACTTCTCTTCTGAGCTGGATTTATCTGGGATGACAGTGGGTGTTATGGATCTTGATTCCTCCAGGTTCTTAGGGGCATTTTCTTCAGACAGGAATTCCAGAGGGATCTCTACTTTTCACCTCTGTTCTTTAGATTCAAGAGACATTCTGTGTGTTGACCTTTTATTTTGAAGCTTTATGAAATCTGAATGACAGGGTATCAATACATTGAAACCCTGACAATCTTAAACTCACTCTTCTCAGATCCCACAGACTAAAGCTTTAAATTCCCATGAACTGTTGCTTTTTCTGTTCTTCCATATCACTCTACAGTGAAACTGGAAGTGGAACCATCAAAGGGACTTCATTCTTAGGCACATTTTTTTTAATGTTTTTATTTATTTTTGAAGGAGAGAGAGAGAGACAGAGCATGAATGCGGGAGGAGCAGAGAGAGAGAGGGAGACACAGAATCCGAAGCAGGCTCCAGGCTCTGAGCTGTCAGCACAGAGCCCAACGCAGGGCTTGAACCCACAAACTGTGAGATCGTGACCTGAGCCGAAGCCAGACGCTCAACCGACTGAGCCACCCAGGTGCCCACACTTAGGCACATTTTTACACAACTGGACACAACTGAAGAGTTTCATATTTTGTTACTTTGTTCTGTACTAAAAAGGATCCTCTAATAATTGGACCTTGGGTTTAGATCGACCAGCTATCCTGGACTTTAAATTCATTTATTCACAGGTGTTTATTGAACTTTCTTAACTTCAGCTTTATTCCTTCAGTAGGTATTTAATGAGGTGCTCGAGGTATAGCATCTTTCCCTCAAAGACCACTGGGTAACTGGCTGGTCCACCTCAACTTGTATTAGATTTCGTTCATTCTAAGGCCATTGCTTTTTTTGTGTTTTCTTTTGTTTTAGACCGAGGATGACTCCACACATCTACTTATTTCTGGTGGCAAATGCATTCCTTTTGACAAAGCCTGACTCTGAAAATAGCCCTGCTTATTAGTTGGCAGCTGTTGTTCCAGACCTTATGCTTAGTTCAAGGGCTTTAGGTACAGGGTGTATATCTTAGGTTGAGGTTTCTTCGTGAGCAATAGGAAAAATATCCTTTGCTTATACAAAACATGTTTATTATAGCACTGGTGTGGCGCCGTCCTCAAGACCACAGACTTTTTGGTGCTAGCTGTAGCTGGTCGACATTTCCAAGGTTACCTTGTAGTCCAAGATGGCTACTCTAGCTCCAGCCATCATCTCTGCATCTCAGCCACCCAAAAGGTGAAAGGACAAAGAAATAAGGTTAAAAGATAATGCAGCAGACATTCTTTAAGCATTGTGCACCTATTTTTCCAGCCATGTCCTCAATCTTTGCCACTTGTGAGTGCACTTTTCTTCTGATATCAAAGAGTAACTCTCTGTCATCTCTCTGAATACTTTATGGTAATGGGTCACACTCTTTAATTCCAGAAGATCCTGGCTGTGAAACGTGTTTATCCATAAAAGAAAGAGAAGCGCAACACAACATTACTGACTTTAAAAATGCTTCTAATGCGTCTTTAAAAATGAACTCACAAAATTAAAAGCAAATAGAGATAAATGCTCCCATGTTTTCCCCTGCACATTAAAAAGCCTCCGAAAGTGTTGATGGCTTTCTCCGTATTCACGAAGGAGTACTGGATTGCACCTGCAGGCCAACCCAGTGCTCTCTTTGGTTAGTGCTGTATTTGTCACTGCCATCATGTCTAAATACCCCCTAGGCCGCAGTGTAAGCCCAAGATTGATTTCAGTGGGACCAGAAGCATCCCTGCGTGAGTGCCTTTGACAGCCCCTCGGCACGATGCTGTTGGGTAGCTCGGGCTGAGAACAGGCCTCAGTTCGGGTGGCACCCATTTTAACGGTCTTATTTATTGCCAGCGCAGCGCTCTGGCCATGCAGTTTTCCAGCTGCACGTCTGGGGCCTCATGTGTCTTGGGAGGTGCTGCCGGACCGCTTTGGAAGGCAGCAGTGAGCCCTTAGAAGTCAATTGAGCTAGCCATTTACTGCAGTATCATTTCCTTCCCAAGTTCTCGAAGCATTTCCCAGTGTGCATGGCAGGATGCAGGAGGACGGCAGGGTTTGCAGGGGCCTCTTGATACAGGTAGTCTGGATCTTCCTGAAAGCGCACCGTCTACCGGGGCACTGGAAGCGTGCCACCGATGCCTAGAGCCAGCTGAGTGATGGTTGGCCGGGCCCCTGGGGAGAAGAGCTCTGGAACAAAACAAGACGAAAGCCAGGGAGGAAAGCCTGCTGCCCTCCAAGGGCCAAGGCCACGCTGGAGAGGAAGGTTCCTGCAGAGTGGTGCTCCTTCGTTCCTCCCTCCTCCCAAATGCAGCAGGTAAATCATATGTGAGATCCCCACCAGGCTTTGGGGAGACCGGCCCGGGTGATGCTGGCTCCTGTTTTGTTTGGTTTTGTCCTCTGGCTCCCGGAGTTGCGGTGAGGTCGGCAGGGCTGAGCTGCGGGGCTGGAAAAAGCTCCCAGCTTCCTGACCCGTGGTCCAGCGCTTTTTGCAGGACTTGGGCCACGCAGGGACTGTTGTCATTTTCTTCGTGAGGAATAGAATGGAATCTTTCTTACAGTCAGCTGGGGAGACAAGCGGCTCTTGTTAGGAAGAAAATGACAGTGGAACACAGTGCAAACCCCTCAGATAAAGCAGTTAGTTTTAGACGGGGAGTCAGAGAGCCTCGCTCCCCTGGCACTTATCTCAGAGTCAAGTGACATCCTTTGATAGCTGCCATGTGCCGCCACGCCCTCTTAATCTGACTTGTGGGGGGACAGAGGAGAATTAGCTGCTGGGACGGCATGAGGGAGGGAACAGAGGAAATGGGAGTTTTGCTTTTTTGGCACCAGCGTGGTTTCTGGTTTTGTTAGACTTCCTCGATGTTTGCAGAGTGCCGCTGTTGTGCAAACACATTCCCCCCTGCCTGCGGGGGAGCCCGGCTGCTGGCTTCTCTTGTTCCCCAGGGACGCTGTGCAGGCTCCTGGCCCCCAATTCCCAATGGCGGGGCCGGGTCAGGGCTCAGCAAAGATCCTTCTAAAAGCACGTCTGGCCTATGAGCCTTTCAATTTTATAATCAGTCTCAAGGGCCTAAAAATCTCTTGATGTTTTCAGTTGGTTTGCTTTAAGGCAGGTGCCAATTTTGCAGTTGGTAGCCCAGGTGATCCTTTCTTTGCTTGTCCCGCAGTTGCAAGAGCACCAGTGGGGTAGCGGCCCGGGGCCACCAGCCTGGGCCCTCTTGAGTCGGGGCCCCGTGCGTCGGTCCCCCACGCCGTGGAAACTTGGACTTTGCAAAGTGGGAAGGACCACAGCTGCCCAGTGGAGCGCCCAGCTCTTCCAGGCATGCCATGATGTGATCGAGAGCACTTTTTTTTTTTTAATTTTTTTTTTCAAACGTTTATTTATTTTTGGGACAGAGAGAGACAGAGCATGAACGGGGGAGGGGCAGAGAGAGAGGGAGACACAGAATCTGAAACAGGCTCCAGGCTCTGAGCCATCAGCCCAGAGCCCGACGCGGGGCTCGAACTCCCGGACCGTGAGATCATGACCTGGCTGAAGTCGGACGCTTAACCGACTGCGCCACCCAGGCGCCCCTCGAGAGCACTTTTAAAACTGTGAAGAATTAAAGGCAAAGTGCTGTCATCCCTCCCCTTGGCAATTCATGCTTCTCCAGAGTACAGGTTTGTGTAGGTGTGTAGACGAAGGCATTGACCAACGTCAGGCTACTCTTTTAATCACTTTCTTTTTAAGCAGGGAAATTTGCCAAGGAAGGAAGAGGTTTCAGATGAGTTGTACAATTATTCGGACAGTTCACCTGACCATTTTGCAACCATTTTGCTTCTGTCCACCTGTGCTTTAAATTACCGTGAAACAAGAGGTGCCTGGGTGTCGCTTTCAGCTAAGTGTCCAACTCTTGGTTTGGGCTCAGGTCATGATCTCATGGTTAGTGAGTTCGAGCCTCACATCGAGCTCTGAGCTGACAGTGTGGAGCCTGCTTGGGATTCTCTCTCTCTCTCTCTCTCTCTCTCTCTCTCTCGGCCCCTCCCCTGCTTGCTCTGTCTCTCAAAGTAATTAAACTTCAAAAAAATTTTTTTAAATAAATTACTGTGAAACAGGGTTACCATTACTCATCTGTTGTGCATGCTGGTAAAAAGACTGAGCTGTCACGGACACTTCTTTGGTGCCTGAGTCGCCACAGGTCGGGACTCAGCAGCGAGGTGTTCATCACGACTCGGTGTTGGGCCCCAGGGTTTCATTTGTTTGCCCACAACAAACAGAGTCCAGAGCCATTCCTGGAGCTCAGGAATATTCTTTGGTATCATAAAAATCTGTTTTGTGGATTGGGTTGCTTGAGGTCATTTGGGAATAGTAATTTCTGTAACTGGAGTATGAAGTTGGCAGTTTGCTTAAAGAATTCTAGAGGGGAATTCTATCATATTTTAAAACGGGCAAGAATTCTATCATGTTTTAAAATGGACAATAACGCCCACACTGTTCTCCCTCTTGCCTTTGCCTTGAGTAAGAATACATGGAAATTAAGTAAAGATACCACAGTATTCTCTGGAATCATTACAAGCCTTTAGATGCTATATTCTTTGCTTTCTTTAGAAACCTGAAATGATACAATTGTGAGTTTTCTGTCAATTGCTAATAGGTGATACTCATGTCAGAGGTTATGCCTGGAAGTGAATTGCCCTTGGCCGTGAGATCTCTTTGAGATCTGACCTGCAGATTCCGCATACACTCTTTGTTCTTGTCCTAAAGGTGTCCCATCCAGTGGCCACACAGCATGGCCCCTCCTGCTCCCTCGCAACCAGATGCAACATTGAGAGAGGTCCCCCCCAGGGAAGAAGCCTCAACTGCCATGCTAAGCTTATAGGTGTGGGCCTGGGATTGTCTTTGTTCCAAAATGAAAACAAAGACCAAAGAAACCCAACTCATAAAAACAGTGGTGAGTACCTGTGCTTACACTGGCTTTGCAGAGAGAATGCATAAACAGCTGTGTGTTTGCCCACCCCCCACTTCATGCACTTAGGGCTGTTTCTTTCTCTTCGTGCAGTCAGTATATATGAGAGTCAGGTTATTGACGTTTAGTTGTGTTTAAGCCTAGAGTAGTGTTTTTGTTGGGGGTGGGGAGGGAGTATTATTCTGGGTAATTTTATGTGATTGTGAACAAAAGTCTTTTTTTCTCTTCATAGTTCCCATGGTGATTTTTTTCATTTGGCATAGCATCGATCTTGTGGGTTTTAATTAGACTCTAATAGTCCCTAGGAGCAGAGAGTGTTGTGATTCGTTAGTATCTTCTCTTATTTAATGTTTGTTGATGGTTGGACGACATAAAATGGTACAAAATCTATTCTGTTGATATCTGCTACGTTGCTTGATACAATAATAGGAATATAAGGGTGTTATGAAAGGAAAAAAAATTAATAGTAAATGATTTTGCTTTTCTTCCCTCTTGCCAATGTCAATTCAAAATTCCTTTGGGATCACCTAGTAAAATTATGTTTTTCAGAATTCACAAAAGTATATAGACCACAGAGGTTCCCAGTCTATAGGGAGGCTGAGGGTGGCAGGGTTACAGCAAGGGGTCAAGAATCAAGTATTGTCTGTAAATAATAAGTGGTATACCTTATGTATATGGTTGTATAAATGTATATGTTACATTTTTTCAAGTGCATGTAGATCCTGTTGTGACTAATCAAACAAATTCAACTTAAAAGCATAAACGAATTTTGGGTGGCTCAGTCGATTAAGGATCCGACTCTTGATTTCAGCTCAGGTCATGATCTCAAGGTTGGTGAGGTGGAGCCTTGTGTTGGGCTCTGCCCTGACAGCGTGGAGCCCGTTTGGGATTCTCTCTCTCCCTCTCTCTCTCTGCCCCTCCTCCACTCACGCTTTCTCAGTCTTTCTCAAAATAAATAAAAACATTAAAAAAAAAAGCATAACTGAATTAATGATAACCTTCTATAATTAGTATTATCTCAATAATCAAAAGGTATAAAATATAACCACTACCATAGGGGGATGCACATAATTTTTTAACATTAAAAAATCGTTTCTATCTTTGAAAAGGACAGGGACCGCTATTCTGAACTCTTTATCAGAGTAGTGTTGATCCATATATAAACCTAGAGATATGTAGGAAAAAGGTATATTTTGAAGAATGTCCATGAAAGAACTTTCTGGAAGGCATCCATGAAAGAACTTTCTGGAAAACAGATTGTGGACATTCATTAGGATGTATAAAATGTGTCCTACAGCTCCTGCTGTTTTTAAACGATGGCACTCCAGATCACTGTTGGATGGTGGCACCAAGCCTTACAAACAGAGTCAGTCAGTCTCTCCTTGGCTTCTCCCTGTGTCCCCTTCCCTGTTAGCCTTTATGATTTCCCCAGATGTTAGGAGAGGGGTGAGTTCCTTGCTTCTGCGGTGGGGGCTGGAAGTTTGGAAACTTTGTTGGAGAAGCTGTATGCGTTGCAGAAGAACAAGACACCTTCCATTTCTGTGACAGTGCAGTGGGATCAAGTTTTCCTATGTCTAGGTGCCTCTCGCTAATGAACGCTGCTGTGGGAAGGGTTGGGGTTTCTGGGGGAGCTGAACAGAGGCAGCTGGAGAGACCCTGAGGATTGGAGTCTCCTGAATGAGTAAGCCTGAAGAACCTGGTGGGGGGTGGCTTGTGTTCCTGAACAGGGCACAGGGGTGGTTGGGGAAGGGGCCCAGTGAATGGCTGAAGCCCCCACTTCCTCCGAGTTGATGAGTTCCCATGCAACTGGGATGTCTTCCTGTGTCTCCTTCGCCAGAGATCCCTGTTGATACCCACATAGCAACTCTCAAATTCCTATGATGAGGAGTTTTGAAGAAACTTCCTGCTGAGGAATAAAATAATCAACTCTCCAAATTGGAAAGGGATTACTTAGACGTCACTGATTCCAGTTTCCCACTCCGTGCAGGAATCCTTCTATAGAAAAGCTTCCTAGAAGTCTAGAATCAAAGAGTTCTGGATCCATTGGAATCAAGAGTGCCGGTTCTTACTTGTACACTTGAGTTATATGGAGGCAGAAAATAACATGACTCACCTGGGCCTGTGTGTAGACATCCCATTGCCTGGGCGTGGAGATGTATTCGGGGAAATGAGTGAGGGAGGGTTGCACAGGGGAGTGGGAAATGTGCACACGGAGGTGTGGAGTGCTTGCTGAGTGCCTTCTGACCACGGTCTTCTGGTCAGTTATGTTTTTCCTTAGCAGAGGTTGGTAACAGCAGGAGGTAAGCAAATAATTCCTGTATCTATTTTTTCCTGTTTGGACAATGAATACAATGTGCATGTGTTCAAGAAGGCTCCTTTTCCTGACTGCTAGCCACAGTGACCGGCTTAGGAAGAAGCAAAGTCAGAGCTGGCGAAAATGCACATGCATTTTGTAGTGGAGAATCTGATATCAGTGCTTTCGTTTTTGGAGTCTGAAATAACACACACATTCCAGGAGCCTGGGAAATTCCCAGGTGGCCACCACCATAAATGTTATCTCATTGAACCTCATTAAACTGTGACAGGAGTTCCAGGCTCCTAACCTCGAATGGTTCAAGGGGAAAAGGAGTCCCTATGGGGAGAGATGCCTTTGAAAGGCAGTCCACCTGTGGACAGAGTCTCCTGTGCCTCTGTGACTACGTTTGATGTTCTGTTCCTCCTTATTGAATAATAACTGTTAATAAAAATAGCTTTCAAAGGGACATCAGGATACAGCTGTGTAGCAAGACACAGGGATCAGGCAGATCACTGTAGATTTTGGAACTTTGATTTCCCAAACTTGTATGAGCAGGTCATTACCAGTCCAAGCCCTGTTGCCCATGTAATTCCTAAAGGGGAAGACATTTGGGTTGATACAAAAATCATGCTTCCTAGTCGTGCCTCCTAGTTCCTATGTATTTCTATCACAGCAGCAGTATTTTGGGTTAGGGTCTTCAAGTTAGAAGTCCCCATCCCCACCCTTACAGACACATCTTCCTTCTGGATATGAAAGAAAAAATGTGAGCGAATCTTTTGTGGCTGGGCATGCGAGTACCAATGGCAGTGCCTGTCCAAGGTCTAAGCGAAGGGCAGGGGGATACTGGCCACAGATAGACACCTCCCTGCTGCTGAAGATGGATAAGAGGAACGGAGGCAGAGGAACAGAAAGGGACAGTGGTGGGTGGGACAAGCAGATACTCTGCCAGGCACTCAGTGACCCTCTCTTCCACCCTGTAAAGAGGACACCAGGCAGGACAGTTCTAGCACTTTCCATCCAGCCATTGTGTGTATTGCCATTGTCACAGCTTCCAGAATTAACAGTTAACCACTCTTGGAAGCCACCCATTGGAGCACCCAGCCCCTGTCAGAGGTAGAGCGGTCTGAGTCTTGAGGTCCTCATACATGAAGAGTCTGCCACTAATTTAGGATAATTTTCATGCTTTTGAAAAAATTTTAGAAGCTCTGTTGTGTCATATTCTGGTCCAGCACGTGGCTTGGCACCAAAGGAGGCTTTGTAGGTGGGTATTGGGTGACCTCATTTCCCTTGATACAACTCCCACGTTCATTGCAGCACTGCTCACAAAAGCTAAGATGTAGAAACAACCTGAGTGTCCATCGATGGATAAATGAATAAAAAAGAAAATGTGGTAGATACAATGGAATATTACTCAACCATGAAAAGGAGGAGACCCTGCCATATGCGGCAACACGGATGAAATTGGGGGGCATTATGCTAAGTGAAACAAGCGGGTCACCGAAGGATAGATCCCACCTGATGCCGCTTACATGAAGAATCTAAAAATAGTTGAACTTCCAGAAGCAGAGAGCGGAATGGTGGTCACCAGGGCCTTGGGCGGGGGGTGGGGAGAAGGGAATGGGGAGTTGCTGTTCAATGTATAAAGTTTCAGTTTTGCAGGATGAATGAGTTCTAGAGGGCTGTTGCACAACATTGTACTTAACAGTATCATACCTGTAAAAAGTTAAGCAGGTAGATTTCACGTGAAGTGTTCTTAGCGCACTAAAAAATTAGAGCAAACTCAAAAAAAAAAAAAAAAAAAAAAAAAGATACAAGTCACTACAGAGCCATGACTTGAAAACTTCTCTGAGCTTACATAGAGTTTCTGTCTTGATTTTCCTCTGCGAGGAGAGTCATGGTTTTTCTGCTACCGTGTGAAGTTAGCTCTTTCCTCCATTTCTCTAAACTTACCTCCTTCAGCTTAAAGCGGTCTCCTTAGTTCTGGAATTTCAGAGGTGGGGGATGAACCGTTGGTCCCGTCTGTGCTTTTCCTAACCTGTTTTCTGGTGGTGTTTACTGTATGTATCCGTAAGATGATCTCTGAGGTTACATGCACAGTAGTGGATCCTTTGAGAACTTCCACAGCAAAATTACCTCAAAGCCATAAGTCATATCCTGACTTACAAAAAAGACTTTGTTTTCCTTTCTCTTTGTGGTTGTTGCGCTCTGTTCTACCGCAGTAGGGAAAAAAGCAGGGCATCGTCTTGTTCTCAGAGATTTTACTGACAAGGTGCAGATTCCCAGGACTTTCTATAAATGGCGGACTCTTTTTGGTTAGAGAAAAAAGTGTCACATTCTCTGGCTTCTGAAGATCTCTTCGAGAACGCCTCTCGAGGATCAAGCATATCCTTGTGTTGCTGTACATCATAAATCTCAGCAACAGAAATGATTGTGCTTATGAATCACCCCCGGATGTCTGCTCTCTAGATCTGCCCCTCACAAAGTGGGAAAAGAAGGTGAGATGCCAAGTGTTGAGCGCCTGGCACGGTGCCCACCAGCTCTGCCCTGCTTTCGGGGTTGCAGCGGGGTGGGGGGGGGGGTCCTCCTCCCTCCTATTCGTGCACATTCGAGCTGGAGTCACCCATGGTGGAGGGCTAGATGTGTGTGGTACAGAACAGATTCACTTGGTGCCATTTTAGTTGTTTAACCGTGACCCTCACACAATTACTAAGAGGAAAATGGTTTCATGTCATTACTAATGAAATCTCCTGAAAGCCCATAAAGACGACTGATTCTGGGTGGCGGTGTCCAGATTCTGTGTCAGCTGAATTGCGGTGGGCAAATGTGCGTTATAGGAGGGAACATTTATAATATTAGTCATTAGATATGCAGACATGCACAAGACAGGTCAGATGGCTGGGAAACTGGGTTCTTCGGTGGGAAGTGCTTAGTTTGGGAAGTAGACACCTGAGAAAGTAAGAAAACAGAAAACATCACAGCCTGCTGCTTCTGTTGTCTCTTCAGCATTGGGAACGTGGCAGAAGTAGGGATGTTGACCTACTGAAAACTGTTTCTCGAACCCATAGCCTTACTCTCCCACATCTGTGTGTTGAGAGTGACTTTTTTTTATGTTTATTTTTGAGAGAGAGAGCATGTGAGCAGGGGAGGGGCAGAGAGAGCGGGAGACAGAGGATCTGAAGCAGGCTGTCTGCTGTCAGCACAGAGCCCGATACGGGGTGCGAACACACAAATCTCAAGGTCATGACCTGAGCCAAGGTCAGACACTTAACAGCCTGAGCCATGTAGGCACCCTGAGAGTGATGTTTTATTAAACACCTCCCACATCCCCCCCAACACCTTACCAGAAGAAACATATTGAGCCTAGAGGGAGACTCATTTCAAAAGAAAATAATCCAGTGGGTCCATATGGCACCCCTACTCGAGAAGGTCCTTTCAGGTGAAGATGGCCATTGACTGATATGTTCTTTGATATAAAATAATTTTTTTAATGTTTATTTATTTTTGAAAGAGAGCAAGTGGAGGAAGGGCAGAGAGAGAGGGGGAGACACAGAATCGGAAGCAGGCTCCAGACTCTGAGCTGTCAGCACAGAGCCCAATGCGGGGCTCAAACCCACAAACAGTGAGATCATGACCTGAGCCAAAACCAAGAGTCGGACATCTAATCGACTGCACCACCCAGGCACCCCGTAATTTTCAAAGCAAGCAGATGTTACTGAACTTTGTCCCACCCCAACCCCACAGCTTTTATTGATCAGATTTTAAAATAACACTAATGATAAAACTTTAAAAATCACAGTAAGCAATGATTTTTTTGAAAAAAGCAGTGATAGAAATTCAGTCCATGCTTAACTATTCCATTGTTATAGCCGTAGTTATATGTTGAAAATCCTTCTTCCTTAACCTGGAAGTTCGTAAGTCCTAAAAATTGATTAGAATCGTCGTAAGTCCTAAAAATTGATTAGAATCGTTCCTGCTCTTGAGAAGATTGGGACCTGGAACATTCTGTGTGTATGTATATTTTAATGCATGTACTTTTGTAACATTGTTCTTAATTATATATGCTGAATAACTCCTTTCACTGTAGGACTTTGAAGTAATTCATTTCTGTACCCTTTTCTGCTCCTCCGACTGCAGATAGTTCATTCAGACCAGGAATTATTAAATTGTACTTCTGATTAGATATTTCACTTCCTAGTTTTATCCGTAGTGGCTGTTCAGGAAATACTGATTTAATGGTTACTTCTACTCTTCAAATTACGTCAATAATATATGAAGTAGATTTAGGGGTGAATATGTGAAACTATCGTTTGTCCAAATTCACTATTTTTTTTCCTTTTATTGTAAATTAAGTAATTATGAAGTTAATGTAAATGATTATGAAAACTAATCACATTCTCTTTTCCTGCCTATTCCAGTAATCTGTTCTCATTTAAGAAACTGCCCCAAAGCTTAGTGGGCTCAAAACAAATTTTTTGGTACCATCCCATGGTTCTTTGGGTTGACTTGGTTCAGTTGGGAAGTTTTCGGTTAGAGTATTCTGGTAGCGTGACAGTGACTGGACGGGAAGCTTTGGCTTCTTCATACTTGTGTGCGACTCCTGTGTGGGGGTGACTGGAATTGAGGAGGCTGGCCGAGCGTCTCGTCTTTCCACGTGGCTAACTTCGGTGTCCTCGTGGCATGGTGGTCCTGGGTGGTGAGACTGCGTGGGCAGTGTTCCAGGAAAACAAGGCTGAAGCTGTCAGACCTCTTTGGGCTAGTGTTGGAAACCCCAGAACAGCCTTCTGTCATATTTTCTTGGTCAAGCGAGTCGCTAAGACCGGCCCAGGTTCAAGGGGAGGGTTCTTAGATTTTCTCTCTCAATGGCAGGAGCAGCAAAGAATCTATAGCCATCCTTAATCTGCCACCTGATGTGTTAGAAAGTAGCCTTTTTTTTTTTTTCCGTTTTAAAGATTGCTTACTGAGTTAGACCAATTAATAAAGAGAGACTTAGTTTGTTCTAGAAAAGTACCAATACGGTCAGTTCTCCCACTGTGCCGTTCAATTTTAGATGATGGTAATTTTTGACTTCTTGTCATAAGCCAAGTCGAGTATATTTAGGTGCCAGCTTTGAAACTAACACGAGCCTATCAGTTCTGAGGTCCTGACTCACTGTTATTCGTGCAAGTCTTCCTGAGAATTTTCTCCTTGAGAACAGAACTTCTAGGGGGCGTCACGCCACAATGACTACAGTACAAATACCCAAGCCCATGAAAACA
The DNA here is from genome assembly GCF_027475565.1 of Acinonyx jubatus. Lineage (NCBI taxonomy): Eukaryota > Metazoa > Chordata > Mammalia > Carnivora > Felidae > Acinonyx > Acinonyx jubatus. Next base: position 10,344,135 of record NC_069385.1, on the reverse strand, counting down.
AGAACCGCCCCTTATAACAAAACATTTTTCCCCACGAACCATGAACATGGTGAAATTAGGTAACAGGCTAGTGAGAGCCCTTTCCAGGAGGAACTTCTTCGAACCATGATATCCAGACAGTTCGCGCCATTGTATTTAGCAAGAAAAACAGAAAATTCCCAGGGTTGGTCCTTCATGAGGTGCCGTGAGGTTCTTGTTAAAATGTGATGAACTAAGATATCCTATCCCTGAGGACAGGTTGGCCTCTGTACCACGGTCTTACCACCGAAGTCTGAGCTTGGGCATTCGGGGTTTTCCTGCCCAGACCTGACCCATGGCCACCTCTGAGCACACTCAGGCCTCTCTCGGGAAGAGCTGAGTGTGTGTGCGTTTGGGTGGGGGGTGGGGGGCTGGTCCTTCGCGGGCTTCTGTGACACCAGCTTCACCCACCTGTGTGAATGTGTCTGCCAGCAGGGCGGGTTCCCATGGCACCTCAGGGCCTCAGTTTACCACGCTCTTGGGACTGCTCAGTGTCCTCTGCGTGGTGCCGTCTGCTCTGTAACAGCACCGTCCACGTAGAAAGAAAAGAGAGCTGTGTCCCTGGGCTGGGACTGTGCCTGTGCCTGGCCTGCTGTAGGCTTTCAGGCTGTATTTGCGGACTCGGCGGTAAACGACAGAAGTCACATCTGTGCCTTCTCAAAATATGAATTAGTTGCAGAAATTGAAATAGGGAAATTTTAACTAAAACTCAACTGTCGTAGCTTCTCCTGAAAAAATGGGAAACCCAGGCAACACCGGGCAGGAGGGGCAATAGTGGGGAGCCGTGTGGCCATCCTCTGTGGATCGGCTGGCTGTCTAGGGGCCGGACGACTTCCGCCCTGGCTGCCACTCTCACCAGCCTCTTCCTTTGCTGAGTCGGCAAACCCCAGAAGGCATATTCCACAATGCTTATTATCTCTGGGTTGGAAACACCCTCAGGGTGCTTCAGAAATTCCTGTACCTGAAGGTTCATTTGTTTGTTTTTTTAATAATTGCCTCATTGAGATAGAATTCACATACCAAGAGAATTACCTGTTTAAAGCACACAGTCCAGGGGCGCCTAGGTGGCTTGGTTGGTTAAGCGCCCAACTTCAGCTCAGGTCTGGTTGGTTAAGCGCCCAACTTCAGCTCAGGTCGTGATCTTGTGGTCTGTGAGTTCGAGCCCTGCGTCAGGCTCTGTGCTGACAGCTCAGAGCCTGGAGCCTGCTTCGGATTGTGTCTCTCTCTCTGTCCCTCCCCCACTCCTGCTCTCTCTCTGCCTCTCAAAAAATTGATTAAATGTTAAAAAAATTTAAAGATAAATAAAGCACACAGTCCAGTGGCTTTTAGTCTATTCAGAGCTGTGCAGTCATTACCACTACCTAATTCTAGGATATTTCCATCACCCCCAAAAGGAACCCCCTATGTGTCAGCAGTCACTCCCCATGTCCCACCTACTCCAGTCCTAGGGAACCACTAATCTGCTTTCTGTCCCTATAGATTTACCTATTCTGGACATTTTGTATAAATAGACTAATATAATTTGTGTCTGGCTTCTCTCATTGAGCATAGCATTTTATTTTTTAATTTTTAAAAATTGTTAAAATTTTATTTAATTTGAGAGAGGGAGAACACAAGCAGGAGAGAGGGGCAGAGGGAGAGAAAGAGAATCCCAAGCAGGCTCCACACTCGGTGCACAGCCCGATGCAGGGCTCAGTCCCACGATGCTGGGATCCTGACCTGAGCCAAAGTCAGGAGTTGAGCCAAAATCAAGTTAACCAACTGAGCCACCCAGGCGCCCTGATCATAGCATTTTAAAGGTTCATCCATGTTGTAGCATGTATCAGAATTCCTTCCTTCCTTCCTTCCTTCCTTCCTTCCTTCCTAAGTTTATTTATGTATTTTGAAGGGGGGAGGAGCAGAGTGAGAGAGAAAGGGAGAATCCCCAGTAGGCTTCATATTGCCGGCACGGAGCACAACATGGGGCTCAAACTCACAAACCATGAGATCATGACCTGAGCCGAAATCAAGAGTTGGACACTTAACCCACTGAGCCACCCAGGCACCCCTGGTATTTCTTCCTTTTTATGGATGAATGATATTCCATTGTCTGGATAGACTACATTGTATTTATTCATCAGCTAGTGGACATTTGGGGTGTTTGTATTTTTTGGCTGTTACGAATGACACTCAGAAGATTGTCAATCCACTAAAGAACTGTGCCGTGTAGCACTTCAGGGATGAGAGGGAGAAACTTTACATCAGAAAAACGAGATCAGGTTATGAACACACCAGAAAGTTTGGAAAATCACTACCGTAAGAAGGAAAAATATAACTCGGCAGTTCCTGAGCTCCAGATGGCAGAGGGCGGGCCAGGGAAAGCAGGCTGGTGCTGGCGGAGTGGGAGACAGAGAGCAGGCGACTCTGTGACTGTCCCCAGGAGGCATGCTCCGTGGAAGGGGCCCGAAGCAAAGCACCACCTGCGGCAGCCTCTCTGAACTAAGTCACCCGGGGGGGGGGGGGGGGGAGCGCGTCTGGGCCCCGGACAGAGGCTCTCTAAACCCCAGCTCTCCATTCCCCTGAGCCAGTCTTTCCAGGAGGTGGTATTTTGGGGAGGGAAGACGGCTTACTCTGAATGACAGATCACATCTTTGTGGGGCAGGGTGGCCCAAAGGCAAACTTGTTTGGTAGGCGACTCTGGCAACAGGGTCAGGCCCCCTGTGGCCCAGGTGCCAGCGCTGTCCTCTGCAGCAGGCTGAGCCTGTCCTCCCTCCAGCCACCACTCCCGGCTCTGTGCCTTCCTTCGTCCTCCCCCCAGCACGGCCCCTGGAGCACTGCCCTCCCTTGTGGGGACCTGAGGAGCCTGTGTCTGTAAAGGCCCACTGTGTCACCATCCGTAGCCCTGTCCCCAGATGACACTCCCTCTCAGGCGGGATTTCAGGCTGCGTTTTTGTCTCGGGAAGGATGAGCTAGGTTATGCTAAGGTAGCAATCCGTTTCAACATCTTAGCGACTTACATCAAGAGTGTATTTCTTGCTCAAACTTTATGACCACTGGTGTCCACTGGGAGTTCTGCCCTCAGCTCGGCCTCACTCTGGGACCCAGGCTGATGGAGCACCAGTCAGCTCACGTGTTGACAGCCATTGTGGCGGGTCTCACACCATCAGTTAGATGTTCTGGCCTGGGGGTGACGCATTACTGCCACTCACAACCCTACCATGGGGGACCAGAAGTACAGGTGCCTGAAAACGGGGGCAGCTGGAAATGACGGGCAAAAGGCTCCGATATCCACCAGACATCTTGGTGCACTCCTCCCTGCCCCCCACCCCCGCCCTGCCCTCTCTCTGGCCATGAATTACAACAGGGAAGGGCCTTGGGCAGAGAGCCCCGGGTCCCCACTCGCTACGGTGTGACCTTGGGTATGTCGTCCCTGTACAGCGGGGACTAATGTTACTGTTATGTGTGTTAAGAGGATTACATGTGCCCAGCACATAGTAGGTGTTCCATAAATGATAACTTGTGAGGTGCTACTTATGAAAAGTTGTGGTTTCCCAACAGCCAGAAAAAATATCTGATATGCCTCTGTCTTTCGATTCTGTTTTACCTAAATAAGCCAGTGTCTGGGATTCTATTTGAAGGTTGGGGAATAAATACAGTGTAAAGTGATATTATTTATATATTTAAAGAACTGGTGGGAACCAAAATTAAATGTCCAACCATAGGAGAATGATTAGGTAAATAATGAAATACAGACTTCACGAAATGTAACGCAACCACCAAAAACAAAGAAATCTGTATAACATAGGAAGAACGAGGAAAATTATATAACAACACGTAAAATGCTCAGGGTAGTATAGTGGTTGAAAGTGTGTTACAATGCTGTAGGTATTCTTTGACCACAAGCGTGTTCAAATAAGCACAGATGAAAAAGGATTGGAAATTAAAATATCGGAAATGACAGTATTAGACAGTATTAGAATTATAGAATTAATGAACTGAATGAAATGACAGTAGAGTTTTAGAATTATGAATATTTTCCAGTGTTACTTATGTAGTTTAAAAAACCACTATTTTACAGATAGAAAAACTGAATTCAGAAAAACATCCTAAATGCATTTGTTGATACACTGAGAAACTATTAACTAATTTTAAAGGTAAGTACATTCAGGGGCGCCTGGGTGGTTCAGTCCGTGAAGCATCCAACATTGGCTCAGGTCATGATCTCATGGTTTGCGAGTTCAAACCCCGCATCGGGCTGTCTGTTGTCAGCACAGAGCCTGCTTCGAATCCTCTGCCCTCTCTCTCTGCCCTTCCCCCGCTGGTTCTCTCTCTCTCAAAATTAAAAAAAAAAAAAAAAGTCAGATACATTCATACTGTAGTGGACAGAGATGAAAATACTACATAGATGATCTCTGGTTCACAAGCCCAGTGGAAGATATTGGGCCCAAGGTAAAAGAAAATGTTTTTAGAGAGCAAAAATATTTTAAGTTTTTATTTTATTTTATTTTTGAGAGAGAGAGAGAGTGAGCGAGCACGAGTGGGGGAGGGGCAGAGAGAGAGGGAGGCACAGAATCCAAAACAGGCTCCAGGCTCTGTGCTGTCAGCACAGAGCCCGACGCGGGGCTCGAACCCACGAACCGCGAGTTCATGACCTGAGCTGAAGTCGGATGTTTAACCCACTGAGCCACCCAGGTGCCCCGAGAGCAAAAATAATAGAACATCTTAGTAAAGTGTATGTAGACACGTATTATGATGCCTTCCAAATGTGAGTAGAGCTGGTAAAGTGTGCAACCTGCGGAATTCTTTGGGAATAGAAAACTCTTCAGACCATGCCCGGAGCGCTGGTTTAGTAGCTAATCACTGACCTTCGGTCGTTATTGGTGCGTGGCCGTGTCAGTCTCCCCCGGACATGTGAAGGCCTGTGTGTCAGAAGGGTGTCCTTTCTATTTCTATAATTCCGGGGTCCGTTCCAGCACCTGGTCTTTGGAATCTCCAGGACCTTGTTGAAAGCTCAGGTTCATGTATCCCCACCCCCAGGACTTCGATTCTGAGGGTCCAGAGTGGGGGCCAGGAATCTGCTCATCCACCCTCCTGGGGTTTCTGCGTAGGCGTGTGAGGGCGGTGCTCTGTGCCTGGCAGGGAGGCCTCCGAGATGTGTTCGCAAGATGACCACACTAACAAGGTTTGTGAGGAATTTGGCTTTAAATGCAGTCTGCTGGTCTCTGATTCTCACATTTTCCCTGGAGATTCCTTGTCAATGGACTCCTAGCCTCTAAGCCTCTCCTGCCTGGGAACCCCCCCCCCCCAACTCTCTGAGACACCTGCTCCTCCCCTGGGGTTCCCTGAGGAAATGGGTTTATATTGCACAACTGGTCTCCACAGAGGCTTCCAACATGTGTTCCAAAGTGGTTTGTGTTGGTTAATGCCATTTTAGAAGGAAGAGATTATCACAGGAGGGAGCTATCTAAAATTAAGACTTTGTGGGCTTGAAATAGCTGGGAAAATGGCTGCTTTTGTGGAGAAAACTGAGCCTGTTTTGCTGAGCACAGTGGTTATTAAGCACCCGGGGAGAGAAGATGGTCTTAGAAGCCGGAAAAGAAGGAACAAAACAGAAGTTTAATTGTTTGAGCTTTGAGAACGCCCTCTCCGAGCCAGTGCTGCTGACGTTTTGTGGCCAGATGTAGGAGAGCTCATGTGAAAGGTATTCAGGGAGCCTCTGTGTCTGTTCCCCTCACCTGTAATATGGGCCTTATGGTGGTGTCTCCTTCATGGCTCAGCATAAGGACCAAATGAAATGCTGTAGATAAAGCACTTAGGAGAGTGCTATTTTTTTTCTCTTCTTTTTAATTTTTTTTCTTTCTTTATTTTTGAGAGAGAGAGAGAGAGACAAGCACGAGTGGGAGAGAAGGGCAGAGAGAAAGATAGAATCTCCGCAGGCTCCACACTCCTGGCTCCTGGCTCCTGGGATCATACCCTGAGCCAAGGCTGGGCCACGCAGGTGCCCCTGGACTGTTTTTCTTTTCTGATTAGAGAACACCTGTGGGATTCCTACAGGTGGGGATGCTCTCCACCTGGGCAGAGGGAAGAGCACTCTGCCACCAGCAAAGGGAGCCTCTTGTCAGGACAGCTCCTGTCTGCAGCCAGGATGGAGGGGTGGTTGGGCCTGAGGAGGTGGGACAGACGTGAGTGCCCCCGTCAGCCAGGGAGGAGGCATGGGGAAGTTAATACAGGCCCTGAAGTCAACTTACCTTCAACTGGGCACATGGAGCATGGGTAGGGGGCCGAGTTGGGCCTTACACAGAGAGGTAAGTGTTTATTAAATCAGTGCGTGTTGGGACGTCTGCGTGGCTCGGTCGGTTCAGTGTCAGACTTCGGCTCGGGTCATGATCTGCAGTTGGTGGGTTTGAGCCTCGCATCAGGTTCTGTGCTGACAGCTCAGAGTCGGGAGCCTGCTTCGGATTCTGTGTCTCCCTCTCTCTCTCTGCCCCTCCCCTGCTTGTGCTCGCTCTCACGTGCTCTCTCTCTCTCTCTCAAAAATAAATAAACAAACTTAAAAAGAAAACCAGTGCATGTGTTTCCAGGACCATGAGCTGTGATTCCTGTCTTGACCTCAGACTATACTGCCTGCCCCATCAAACAAATGGTGTGGAGTCTTACTCCTGGAAATGGAAAACACAGCTTTAATGCCTGAATCCACATTTACTATGTGAATTAAAAAAAAAAATCAATCTAGGGGTGATTTTCTCCTTTTGTCATTCCCGGTACTTTTCTGTGAAAGACAGTTGTAAACAAGTGTTCGGGCAGGAACGCGTTTCACAAACCTCTTCTGGGAAAGTGATGAAGGCTCTAACGGGAGACGCGCTTACTTGGCTCTTGTAGGTGTATAGAGAGGATGGTGTGGCTCTTAGGAACTTTGCAAGTTTTCCAGCACTTATGGAACCAAGTGCAGATGAAACGGTGCCATGTTTATAGCTGACAGTGTTGACGGGGAAGGGTGGGGGGGGGCGCTGTGCTGGACCACGTCCCACTGCGTGCTGCTTTCCTAAATAAGATTAATATTTTGGAGGCACTGTGCTTTGAAAAGTAAAGATAACAAGATAATTGGTGCTTTTGAAACTCCGTGGCTCATTTTAAGCATTGGATTCACTCTTGATTTTTGAATATATTCCCCTGAATCCATAAATGCAGAAGTGCCCCCCAAACCCATTAGTGTTTTGTTTTCCTTGGCCTATATTGGAAAAGTTTCTTCTCTTTTTTTTCAATACATATATATCTTTTTGCTTTAAATTTGTCCTGATCATAAGAAAAATTGATTGGGCTAATTGGTCCTTATGAAGCCTATGTTGGCAAAGATAGATTACAATAAAGATAACGTTCCAAATCATTATTTGAAATTTTTCTCTGTTTCAGGCCTGTGTGGAACCACAGCAGAGCTCTGGCTTACATAGCTGTAATGTTTATTTACACGTAGGAAGTCGTAACACTGTCTTTTGTCTCTAGGATTTTTGTCATTTATTTATGTTGCAGGAACTAAAAAGTAAGGAAGGCTTTTTCCACTGTTTTCATTAATGCGTTAGGGGTTTTATTATATCATTGTATGAATGAGGTTACCTTTCTTTAGACACATACAAAATGATTAGCAATTTTCTGTTGTGTTTTGGTGCTGGGATTTTTATCCTGGTAGGCTTTAATTAAACGCCCTTCGCCATTCAGTTAATATGTCTATTTAAATCAATTTGACTTTAACACAGAGCTACTAGGTAATTAAACAGTTCAATGCCACATCCTGAATTAATGAGAAGGCCCCAGTTTAGGAGCACAGTGTTGGAGAACTTCGGGTTCGAGTGTGCCCAGGCATTTGCAATGTAGCAAGTTGTCAGTAACCTCTACTTGGAAGCAATCATGATTAAGAAAAGTTGGACAATTATAGAGTTTTGTGTTATCACATATCATTTGATAGCATCTACTAAGTTATAAAGCAGAGTAATACAGTGAACACTCATAAATCCACCAGGCAATTTAAGTGCCAGAACATAACTCACACTTCTGTGCCCCTCTTACGGCATCTCACAAATTCACCCTCCTCTCTCTCCCCAGCTTTAACCACCACACTAATTTTATGGGTTTTTTAAAACTTTTGTTATTATTTTTTAAAAATTGCAATGTTTAACACTTTTTTAAAGTTTATTTATTTATTTTGAGAGAGAACACGCAGGTGAAGGGCAGAGCGAGAGGGGGATGGAAGATGGGGAAGCAGGCCCCGTGCTGACAGTAGAGAGCCCGAAGCGGGGCTTGAACTCACGAATGGTGAGATCATGACCTGAGCTGAAGTCGGATGCTTAGTGGACTGAGCCACCCATGTGCCCCTGATGGTTTTGTTTTGTTTTTGTTTTGTTTTTTAAGAAGAAGGTAATTAAAGATTCAGGTTTGAGTCTTCTGTTTTCACATTCCATTCTCCTTACTTGTGAATCATTTTGCTGAAAGTGACTTGCCGTGAAGTCAGTGATGTACACATTGATCAGACTGGTGTTTCTTCACCCTGCACACATGCAAGATGGCCAGAAGGGTCCCTTAACTGTTTCTAGAGCGGCTCCACGAAGGACATTATCAGTGCCGTTGTAGTGACATTCCAATTTACTAACGTCTGCTGTCAGTAACTCTCAAAATATTGGAACCACTAGAAAATTTATCTTTGTATCCTGAACCCTTAGAACTCAGTAAATGCTCAGCAAATGTCCATTATGTTTAATAATTTAGTAAATGCCTGTAGGAAAAATTTAGGTAGAAGATCCTTTCAGTACCATTTCATTTAAGATCAGTTTTAACATGTAAAATCAAATATATATTTACTTTATACTATATATATATTTATATACATCAAGACATACACACACACACACACACACACACACACACACACACACCCTTGCCCTTTCTAAGTATCCCTCAGGCTCTTTCACGGAAGGATCTCTCAGACTTTACATTGATTTTTAGCCACTGCTTTCACTTAAGGCTTCTGGCGCTCATAGGAGATTGGTTTTCATTTTTGAAGGCGTAAACAGAAGTGGCAAGGAGATGTTTGCCTTTGAACCTGAGCCCCTCATTATGAGGGCAGATACGCCAAAGAGAGAATTCCCTCAGTCCCCCATCTGTGTTCAGGAGGTGGCACCGGGCAGACCTCACTGGGCACCTCGGGGTTCCCCTCCCCGGCCAGAGGAGAGCTGGAAGGCAGCGGTGGTGTGGCAATGGAGACATTCCTTGATTTTGACATGAATCTGATAAATGGGCTCTGCACCTCCATGAGTCAGAGCAGACAGGCCCTTATCAAGTTAGACTGTGCTCATGAGAGGAGAGGAAAGGAGAAGCCACCTGTCTTTTGAGTGGAGCAAGGGACTTTGGTTTGCCAACAGCTGCGTGGGGCCCACCAGGCGGGAGTAGTCTGGCTCCTGGGCACCAGAAGCGGCAAGATGTGGCAAGGGGAAGGTTTCTGTGCCCTGCCCTGACCCACTGGGGCCGACACCCCCAGAGTCCAAAGAGCGCCCTGTTCCACTTGTCAGTAGCGAGGTGGCAAGATGTCATGGGAAGAGCCAGGGACTGAGCCTGGGGCTCCCAGCTCTCGGATGCTCCGCTTGGGCATCCAGAGGAAGCATTTCCTAGCTTGTGCTTCAGAAAAGTGGGGTTCATTCTGACGCTGCCTTCTCTGTCTCTGACACCGTCTGCTGGAAAGAGCAAATGAACTCTTAAAAGTGATGGGCTCTTAAGTTCCGTGGCCTACCGAGGTTGGGAGTTGAGAGAGGTCTCGAGGAAGGGGAAATTTTATCACTGACACTTTGTCGAATTGCCCACACACGGTGCTGCTGGCCAGTAGACAGACTTTTTGGGTGGGTTGAGGATTGATTTTAGATTTCTCTCAGAGGGTGAACCTTCTTGTGGCCTCACTCATGAGGCCTGAGAGGTGTGTGAACCGGGGTTCGCCACTCTTGGGCTCGCTGCTCCGGAAGGACCTTTTAGGGAAGATTTTTGTAAGTTTTATTTTCATTTTTGAGAGAGAGCGCATGTGTGCACGAGCAGGGAAGGGGTGGAGAGAGAAGGAGAGAGAGAATCCCAAGCAGGCTCTGCACTGTCAGTACAGAGCCCTACGCGGGGCTTGATCTCCTGAACCATGAGATCATGACCTGAGCAGAAATCCAGAATCGGGCCCTTAACCAACTGAGCCACCCAGGCACCCCAGGACGATGGTTTTCAGGAAAGCCCTCTCTGAGGATAGTTGTATGGTCATCTGGCACATCAGCTCCCCTCCGAGTGTAAACACTCAGTGCTCCTGATTCTTCGGGAGGTGCTCAGATAAAGAAGTTTCATGTTTGAACAGGCTTCCCCATCACTTTCATGAGATAAAATAGACAGTTTTCAAATTACAAGAAAAAAGGTGTGAATGTTACCTATTTGTTCTCAATCTCGAAAATAAACATTTTCTAGGAGTTTTAAAAGACTTTGTTTTGCATCGTTTATTTTTCTCAGTTACGTTGTTAGGAGAGAGAGAGAATTGTGAAGTTATCTACGTAAGTTGCACAGGCTGGTGAAGGCAGTGTCCAACCCAAAGCGTTATTTTCTATCTCAGCCTACAGCTCACCCCTGTCCCCTCCACACTCCTCTCCTCCCGGAAATTGTGTGTGGACACGCGTTTCCCTACTCCCGCTAACTCTTCCCACGTAAACCAGGGAGAGAGAGTTGATATTTTTATCGTGTTTTTGGAAATGTGAGGCAATACTTTCTGTAGACGAGCAGCTTGTGTCTCTTAAGGCAGTGTTTTTATCTTATTTTTTTTCCTCCCTTTTTTGGAAAGTCTGCCTAGAAAATGGATGGTCAGCTAGAGAGAGGACGAGTGGAAACAAGCGAATCGTTTCCACGTGTGGGGTGACCACTCACACGGTTAAGTGCTGGTCAGCACAGGGCCCTACCTGCCTCCTGACCTCTGCTGCACTCCCGCCCGCAGACCCCATGGGCTGTGCCTGTCACTCCACTGTGAACACTCGCGTCTTCCCACCTTCGCTCACGTTGCTCCTACACAGAACGTTTCCTCTATTCCTTTTCTTTGCCCGTTCCTGCCCCAATCCTATTACCTCCACCTGCAGAAATTTGCCTCCAGTAATTATACCTAACACAAATGTCACTTCTTCCAGGAGGTCCTCACTGCTCACTCCAGTTGGGAGTGAGTGAACTTGACCCAGTCTTGATACTCCTTTATTACCTATTGTTTTTAATGTTTATTTATTTTAGAGAGAGAGGGGGGAAAAAGGGTGCAAGTGGGGGAGGGGCAGAGAGAGAGGGAGACACAGGATCTGAAGCAGGCTCCAGGCTCTGAGCTGTCAGCACAGAGCCTGACGCAGGGCTCGAACTCACACACTGTGACCTGAGCCAAGTCCGATGCTTAACCAACTGAGCCATCCAGGTGCCCCTTTTTTTACCTATTTTTTTGCATCATTCCTAAAATGTTGAGAGTCCCCAATGCCTGGAATTGTTATTATCAATCCATCTGTCATCTATATGTTTCCTCTGTGTCTGTCTGTCTGTCTTATTCGATCATATGCACCTAGAGGGGCATATTGCAGTCCTGAAAAGAGATATCCTTGATTCAAGAGTGGGGCCAGGACTGGGGCATACCTGGTGGCAGGTGCCCAGTCCGAGGGATCCTGAGGGAGTTGCTGCTGGCTTATAATCTGAGATAAAAGCACCAGAGCCTACAGAGACCCTGGGGATAGGCAGGCAGAACCCAAAGTCCAAGGGCATGGCATGAACTGGCTCTGAGTGGTAGCCACAGTCAGGTGGGGGAAAAGGAGTCATGCCAGGGGTCAGGATGACTCGGTGTGTCCTCAGAGGGTGTCAGCCTCGGTGGCTTTTCTCTTGGGGCACTTTGGGGTGTTCCAGGCCCCCTCCGCCCTCCCCGACCAGCGTACCTTCCGCCTACGTGCCTGCCCTCTCAGCTGGCACCTAGCGGCCGGGCTCCTTGCTCTGGCTGAGTGAGGGGGCCCGGGTCTCAGCCGAGGCCTCAGCGTCCAGCTCTTTCCCCCCACAGGCAGCTGGGCTTTGGGAGAGCTCTGCTGCCCTGCTTCTTCCCACAGCTCTGTGGCCTCTGGCAGTTCCTTGTACCTGGTCGGAGGTCGGCCTAGTTCCGTCATCGCATCTGTTTGCTGGATGGGCCCATTGTTTCTAAGGCGTGTCTCAGATGCTGGGAACCGAGACCGCTGTCACCACGATACCTGAGTTTGCAGTTACAACCCTGAGCCACCTTGCCCAGGAAGAAACAGCTTTCATTCCTGTTGCCTCTCTCCTGTTTGTTAAGCTGTCCATTTTTTTTCAGCCACAGTAATGGTCCCGATTGGGTGGGGGATACAAAGATGAATGAATGAGATATGGCCCCTGACAGTCCCTTGAGCACAGCCCAGCAGGCAGCTCTACCCTCTGTTGGGGTTTCTCTCTGGGGCCCTTCTGGTACCGTCCTGCTGGGAGACCCTCCCTGTGAACCTCTGCTCTGAGGGCAAGGCAGTGCCCACAAGCCGGATGACACATCGTGGAGACATGTCCGGAGTGCTGCCCCTAGTTTAAAGCCACTGGGCTGGAGAACCTCTAGAGTGTTCCCTCTCCCCACTGGAGCCATTTGTGGTTCTTGATAGGTTGTGGGTGGACCCTCTCTGCTCTTTTTGTACGAAATGAAATGCGTTTTGAAGGCTGATGGTGGCTTTTTGGGTAATGGCAGCGGCCACCAGCACAGGTGGTGATAGTCTCTCCAGGACAGGCGGTGGGACTTTGAGACTCATTTGGTTTCCTGACCTTGAGTTCCAATAGAACCATCTCCTCTTCTGATGCTGACTGAGGGCATGCTGTGGTTCTCTGGCCTTGAACTTGGTGCCACAGTTCCTTATGGTACCATACATTTCGGCAAGTCCTTGATGCTCTGTCACATTGATGTGCCTTCCCGCACAGTATTATTTTGATTGTGCGATTCAGTTGCTTTTAATGAATCTCAATGTTTGGAGATAGCAGTGGCGAAAAGGATCACGTTCGTAAGTTCGGCACGAGGTTTGGGTAGCTTATATAAGTCAGGACTGACCATCTCGTGGCGTTCTCCTGCCTTTTTAATTTCACCCTGCACACGTTGGTTATTCCCGGTAATTTCCATCATTATAATTGAACTAGTCCACTCATTCATTTATTGGAACCCTATGAGGGCAAGGACTTATTCATTGCTTCATTGCCAGTCCTTAGAATTGTGTCTAGCCTGTGGTAGGGGCTCGCTAAATATTAAGTGAGTACATGTATAAATGAATTGGCCATGAAGTGGGATGCACTTTCCTCCGAAAGGGGATTGATGCCCTATTTTCTGTAATGCTCTTGTTTGTATCACAGACCCTGGCGAAGCTTTCTTTATGCAGAGGGTGCTGGCTAGGAGGGGCACTGTAAAGAGATATCACGGAAACTGCATTTAATGAGTACGGCCTTTCCACTGTCTACCAGTGTCCCCGGATCAGGCATCAGTGTATGCACAGGCAGAGAAGATTTGAGCTCAGAGAATTAATCACAATGAATGAAGGCAAACTTCTTTTCGTAACCTGGCCAGTTACCACCACATGACATTCCCATTGATACTACTTCCCGTGGAGAACGCTCCCCCAAAAGGTGATTTTGTGATCTGATTCAGGTTCTGGGAGTCGAGCTTTTCTGGGAAATTATGGCAACATATAAACTTGGCCTCTGATAGTAGCCATGTAGAAATGTCTGGTTCGAATACCTGAACTAGAGTGAGGACACCTAACCGATGGAAAACATTCTAATGTCTGTATTCCATTTGCCATTTCCCCCTTAAAATAATCTACCTTACTTTCACACTAATCAACACGCTCTTCACAGCTCTTCAGCACCCCAGCTTAATTGGCCTGAATTGTTGCTCTCAGTGTGAACAGTTTGCTCTCTTCTCAAGGCTGGATTTGATGACATCTAATTATCCTCAAAGCGCAGCCAGGCAAGACGAGACGGAGCTAGTGAACGGCCGCAGCCGGCTGCCATAAGCGCACTGATTGCGTGTGCAATCATCCTGTGCTGTCCGGGCAGCATTTCCGATGGGATGTGCTGGCAGAGCTCACCAACCTGTCCTGAGATACAGTGTGTTGTTGCAGAGACACAAGGCAAACCCTGCTGTCTCAGCCCTCCTTTAATCAACTCAGTTTTAGAAATCCTGGTTTTCCACCTGCGGACACTCTGTAAGCACGTCAGTGTGAATGAACCTTGTTCTTTGCAGGGGCTTTTGCCTAACAAAACACCTGTTCTAATACATGGTGGCGTCTGACTGGGAGCCTGGGGGGGGGGAGGGGGGGAGTGCTTTATTTGTAGCGCGTTATCTTCACAGGAGAACGGCCCTTAAAATCAGATGAAATGTGATCTTTAAACTCTTTTTTTCCTTCTGAAGTGACACCTCGCTTTCTTTTATACAAAACTGCAGTGGGAAAATGTCAAAGAGAATGAAGCTCACTGTAATCATAGTGACGCTGGACCTTGACTGAGATGTCGTACAACACTTTAAACCATTTCATGATTGTTACTGGCTAATTCCTAGAATTCCTTCCGCTGTAAGGCGATTATTGTTGTTCCTGCCGGAGTGACCTGTAAGAAGAGTGGGTCGGGGGTGAGACTGTGGCTAAAGCCTCGTGCAGCCGGTTCCACCTGCATGTTGTGTGTGTGTGACACCCCTGCCTCACTAGGAGGCCAGGCTTCTTTACTTTGGAAGATTTTAAGATGCATGATTCTGTGTTCTCTTATTTATTTCTGTTTGTAATCTGCTGCAGTCTTCCTGTGGAGGGACAAATATGAAGGCATCCGAGGACTTTGGGGGGGGGGGGGCGGGTACAAACACAATTGAACAAAGCTGTGACCAGAAACCCTCCCTTTGAAAATTTCCCACGACACGATGGTTAGGGATAGTGAAGCCGATAGAACGGGAGGATGTGGTTCACTTTAAAGTAATACAGACATTGGAATCATAGACTCTCAGACCTAGCAATGAACTTGAGGCCCTAACGCCTGACCGATTATGAACTTATTCCACGGAGTCTGGAGGTTTGGACCGGTGCAGACCCGCGGTGCCCGGAGTATTGCAGCGTGACCTCCTCCGTGATCCACTTTCTGTAGGGTCCCAGACCCACCCCCAGGAGGCAGTTTTGTTTGTACAAGGGTTTCCGTGAGGAAGGATGGGAGCAAGAAAGTTTGGAATATAATTTTCCTTGTCCTGCTGGTATCTTTTCCTTTTAGTTAAAATTTTCCTTTCTGAGCCTTGGCCAAAATGTTATTTCTTTATATTTTTCTCATTTGTTGGTTTTTTTGTTTTTGTTTTCTTTCTGCTTTTCTGGCTCTCCCTGACCTGTCCTGAACTGCAAAGCATGCTTTTCCCACATTGATTTTGTGTCTCTGGCTGTGATGTGCAGAGCTCCAGTGACTGAATATTAAAAAGCTAAACCTTTTTTAAAATCACAATTTAAAATCCACACCTGTATCTCTCCCCTATTTCTTTCTTTTTTAAAAAAAAAAGTTTTAATGTTTGTTTATTTTTGAGAGAGACAGAAACAGAATGCGAGTGGGTTAGGGACAGAGAGAGAAGGAGACACGGAATCCGAAGCAGGCTCCAGGCTCCGAGCTGTCAGCACAGAGCCTGACGCGGGGCTTGAACTCACAAGCTGTGAGATCATGACCTGAGCTGAAGTTGGATGCTCAACCAACTGAGCTGCCCCTCTCATATATATATGTGTGTATATATATGTATAAACATGTATATACATGTATATGTATGTATACACACACACACACACATGCACCCACACACATATGTATAATTTACTGTCAAATTGGTTTCCATACAACACCCAGTGCTCATCCCAACAGATGCCCTTCTCAATGCCCATCACCCGCTTTCCCCTCTCTCCCACCCTCAGTTTGTTCTCAGTATCTAAGAGTCTCTTATGGTTTGCCTACTTCCCTCTCTATAACTTTTTCCCCCATTCCCCTCCCCCATGTTCTTCTGTTAAGTTTCTCAGGATCCACATATGAGTGAAAACATATAGTATCTGTCTTTCTCTGACTTATTTCACTTAGCATAATACTCTCCAGTTCCATCCACATTGCTACAAATGGCCAGATTTCATTCTTTCTCATTGCCACGTAGTATTCCATTGTATATGTAAACCACATCTTCTTTATCCATGCATCAGTTGATGGACATTTAGGCTCTTTCCATAATTTGGCTATTGTTGAAAGTGCTGCTCTAAACATTGGGGTACAAGTGCCCCTAGGCATCAGCACTCCTATATCCCTTGGGTCAATTCCTAGCAGTGCTGTTGCTTGGTCATAGGTAGGTCTATTTTTGATTTTTTGTGGAACCTCCACACTGTTTTCCAGATCAGCTGTACCAGTTTGCATTCCCACCAACAGTGCAGGAGGGCTCCCGTTTCTCCACATCCCCTCCAGCATCTATAGTCTCCCAATTTGTTCATTTTAGCCACTCTGACCAGTGTGAGGTGGTATCTCAGTGTGGTTTTGATTTGTATTTCCCTGATGAGGAGTGACGTTGAGCATCTTTTCATGTGCCTATTGGCCATCTGGATGTCTTCTTTAGAAAAGTGTCTATTCAGGTTTTCTGCCCATTCTTCACTGGATTATTTGTTTTTCGGGTGTGGAGTTTAGTGAGTTCTTTATAGGTTTTAGATACTAGCCCTTTATCTGATATGTCATTTACAAATATCTTTTCCCATTCTGTCGGTTGACTTTTAGTTTTGTTGGTTGTTTCCTTTGCAGTGCAGAAGCTTTTTATCTTCATAAGGTCCCAATAGTTCATTTTTGCTTTTGATTCCCATGCCTTTGGAGATGTGTTGAAAGAAATTGCTGCAGTTGAGGTCAGAGAGGTCTTTTCCTGCTTTCTCCTCTAGGGTTTGGATGGTTTCCTATCTCACATTCAGGTCCTTCATCCATTTTGAGTTTATTTTTGTGAATGGTGTGAGAAAGTGGTCTAGTTTCATTCTTCTGCATATTGCTGTCCAGTTCTCCCAGCACCATTTGTTAAAGAGACTGTCTTTTTTTCCATTGGATATTCTTTCCTGCTTTGTCAAAGATTAGTTGGCCATACATTCGTGGGTCCAATTCTGGAGTCTCTATTGTATTGCATTGGTCTATGTGTCTGTTTTTGTGCCAATGCCATGCTGTCTTGATGATTACAGCCTTGTAGTAGAGGCTAGAGTCTGGGATTGTGATGCCTCCCACTTTGGTTTTCTTCTTCAGTATTACTTTGGCTATTTGGGGTCTTTTGTGGTTCCATACAAATTTTAGAATTGCTTGTTCTAGCTTCGAAAAGAATACTGGTGCAATTTTGATTGGGATTGCATTGAATGTGTAGATTGCTTTGGGTAGTATTGACATTTTAACAATATTTATTCTTCCAATCCATGAGCATGGACTGTTTTTCCATTTATTTGTATCTTCTCTCCCCTATTTCTGATTATTTTCCCCATTTGGGCACTTAGGCAATGAGGTGACTATATTTGTATTTTAGTCAGTGGTATCTATTACTTGATTGTCAGTTACGTGAATGGCCCTGAGTCTCCGTGTGACTAAATCTAGTATGTTCTTGGTGATACTGAAAGGAAACAAAGCTCTCATGTGTCAGAGTCATTACATCATCATATCCAATGATGTCACTGAGCTTATAGCCCACGGCCACATGATGGTACTCAACTGTTACTTGAGTATTCCATGTCCTGGTTGAACTTGCAGGGCTGAGAACTCCCACATGTATTATCTTGGGTAGCCAGCAAACTGTGGTGACCTGTCTTCACATCAGATGAAGGCAATGAACAAGAGGAGTGTCCATATTCCTTGCAACTCTGAAATCCTGTAATTTTCACTGTTGCTCCTGTGAGCAACTCTCCAAGTGAGAGCTTGAGTCACTTATATAAATTTCCATTCTTGCTTCAACCAGCACATAGAGCATTCCTACGAAGTGCTGGGAACTGGTGCCCAGAGATGGAAGGTGCCCACTGCGCTTCCAAGGAACACAGTCTGGCAGAGGAGATAGGAACAAAACTCCCTCTGGAATAGGGTCATACAGTCTTTGGATACAGTATGCAATGGATGCTGTGGGACTCACGGGGAGCTGGAGGGAAACCCATCACACAGAAGGTCATGCTGTAGGGGAATCTTGAAAGAGAAATATGATTTAACCCCATGGAGGGTAGTGCAGGGATGGAAAGGATGGGTGAGGCTCAAGGGACAGGATATATAAATGGGAGAAAACTGGGGAGTTGTCCTGCGAGTCAGAGTGAGGTGACCATGGGACAATGGCAGCAGACAGGGCTGGGAGGTCGCTAGAACAGTAGCTGTTACTTACTGTACTCCTCGGCTGAGTTAAACTGGTGTTAGCATTGTTTTGCAAGTGAAGGCATTGAGGTTGAGTAACTTCCAGAAGGGCATGTAAGTAGTAAGTAAAAAGCAAAATTTGGACTTGAGTCATTGTGAGACCAAACCTGAAGCTCTTTCTCCCATGCAAACTTGTCTATTGCTCTCTCTGACTGGGGACACCAAAACACCCCTTTGCTCCCTGGCCCCGCTGCCTTGCTGGAGAGAGTGGGTTTCATCCTAGAGGTGATGGGGTTGAGCTCAGAAGGATTTCAGGCAGGAGCACAACAAATTAGGTAGAGAGGCTGTCAGGAAAATGGCAGCTGAGGGGCGCCTGGGGGGCTCAGTCGGTTGAGCGCCCCACTTCGGCTCAGGCCATGATCTCGCGGTTTGTGGGTTCGAGCCCCGCGTCGGGCTCTGTGCTGACAGCTCGGAGCCTGGAGCCTGCTTCGGATTCTGTGTCTCCCTCGCTCTCTGCCCCTCCCCCACTGAAGCTCTGTCTCTCTCTGTCTCTCAAAAATGAATAAACATTAAAAAAAATTGTTTTTAGAAAATGGCGGCTGATCTAGGTCAACTTGCCCATTGTGCTGGTTGGACTCAGTTCCAGCCGGCGTGGGTGCACCGCATGGGTGGCATTTGGAGTCCCACGGACCTGGTCTTCTGTCTCGTGTCCGTTATTAGCCTTTCTTGTGACACTGGACCTAAGTGTCTTTGCAAACCTGTGAGGATTAAGGAAAACCCAAAGTGAAAAAAATAGTGCTATCAACTTGCAGTTATTGAACCTTCACTACATGCCTTTGCTGAGCATCACACCATTTAATCCTTATAACGACCCTGTGAAGCAGCAACGATGAGCATCCGCTGTGCACAGACAGACTTGGACTCACCTAAGGCCACACAGTTGGTAAGTGGACGGAGCTGGGGACACACCCCAGTCAGAGGATTTAACCTTTCCACCTCCTGCTTTCCAGGAGCATAGTGCCTGGCACATGTGTGGGAGTCAGAACTTTTATCAATTTGATTATAGTTGTTTATTATGTTAATTGCTATTAGAGGAGGTCTGCGAGCCAGGCTGGAGCTGCAGGAAGATGGCGGAACCTAGGCGAGCAGCCTCGCGACTCCCAGCCAAGGCTTTTTCTCTTTCCCTGGCCCTCTCCCACCCAGGCTGGTTCACAGGAACTCCCTTCCCCACCACATGCCAGCTCTCAGAGGCTCTCACGGGCATTTGGAGCAGATTTGGGATGTGCCTGGGCTGTAGCACCTCGCGGGAGCCATTTCCATTGAGGTGCCCTGGGTCTCAGCCAGTTACAAGATGCCCTGGGCCCCGGCCTGCCGCAGAACCATCCCCTCTACTTCCTGGTGGATGAGGACTCCTCTCAGGAGTAGATTCTCCCCGGTTGCCGTCCATGTGGGATCTGAGAATCCACATCATCCCTTCCCAGGGGGAAGGCAGCTAGTCCCCCCTGTGCACCCCGCTCCCACTTCTGGGGGCCCTCGGCACCCAATTCTATCTTTCCGGCCAGACCGCGCCTGGCACTTGCAGCTGACTTGCATCATCATTTCTGGGGAGAATAGTGTGGAAGAGGGTTTGCTTTGGGAGAAAATGTTCCCTGATCTCCACTTTAGTGGGATTGCACTTCAGATCTGGGAACCTCCTACTGCAGAGCCCTTGGGGCCAGGCTCCTCCTTGATTTGAACTCAAGAATTTCAGGACATTTGCTGAAAGCCACTTCCCCTGTGGTCCAAACAGACAGACAAACAAAAAACCCAAAATACAACCCTGACTTCGTTTGATTCCAGGAGAGGGTATGGAACTTGCCGTATTTATTTAACAGGTGCTGTCATCCTGTAGACAAAGCCAGAAAGTTTTCTCTGAAACTCAAGATGTCAGAATAGCATACCCTTTTTAGGACTATATAAGAGCTTTACTTTCTTTTTTTTTTTTTTTTTTAATTTTTTTTCAACGTTTTTATTTATTTTTGGGATAGAGAGAGACAGAGCATGAACGGGGGAGGGGCAGAGAGAGAGGGAGACACAGAATCGGAAACAGGCTCCAGGCTCCGAGCCATCAGCCCAGAGCCTGACGCAGGGCTCGAACTCACGGACCGCGAGATCGTGACCTGGCTGAAGTTGGACGCTTAACCGACTGCGCCACCCAGGCGCCCCTAAGAGCTTTACTTTCAAATCCCAGGTAGTCACAGGGCTTCTTTCCTTACCATCTGTAGCCTGGCTTTGTAGACAGCCACATTGTCTCTGGTTTTCCTTCTGTTGGGGCAGGGGCCATTACATGTCATTTCAGGGGCCAATACATGCCATTACATGTATTCACTGTGGCGTGGTACTTACCTGTCTTTAGGTGGGTAGAACACGGCTGTCTACAAGGCTCACTGCACCTGGTAAACTGTCTCGAGGGTTCCTTCATTAAGTGGGTTGTGCTTTAAAAATAGCATACACGTGGGGCGCCTGGGTGGCTCAGTCAGTTCAGTGTCCGACTTCGGCTCAGGTCATGATCTCACAGCTGGGGAGCTCAAGCCGTTCCCCCCCCCCCCCCCCCCCCCCGTCAGGCTCTGTGCTGACAGCTCAGAGCCTGGAGCCTGCTTCAGATTCTGTGTCTCCCTTTCTCTCTCTGCTCCTCCCCCACTCATGCTCTGTCTCTCGCGCTCTCTCTCAAAAAGAAATAAAAATATTAAAAAAAAATAGCATACACATGTGCCTGGACAGGCTTGTCTGCTGGGCTCTCTGCCTGGGAGTTTGCATTCTGAGCATCCTGGTGGAGGTGCCTCTGCGTGGCTGATGCATCCGGGGGGGAGTAGGTCTGTGTGGCTGGTGCATCCGCAATCATGCCACATTTAATTTACATGAATTGGGGATGTGTGTTTTGTGAGCGTGAGGAAAGGTGCTGCTTGTTTCTTACCGGTTTACAAGATAACCTGATACTATGTTCTGTTTCCCGTAGTAGCCCGGTGGTGATTTGTACAAGAGAACGGACTTGGCTTGTGCAGGAGTCTGTCTCGAATGGTAGAGATGTTTACAAACGCAGGCTGCCTCATCCGATTACCAACTATTTCTGCAAACTCAGAGGGAATCTCAGATTGCTCTTTTTAGTTTTATTCTTGCTCTTCTCAAGGAGGAATATTTAAAGTTGAAATTTTTAGAAAAAGAAAATGTTGCTGGAGACTTAAATTGTAACGTTAACCTGACACATAACAACAAGCTCATGTGTGAATGCTCTCTCTTCATAAAAGTTGTCATCGCATAAAGCGGCACCAAAGAAAATCCCTTGGTAAGAAGCACTGGTTTTTAAAATTTGCCAGCAAAAAAAAAGGGAGAGTTTTTTTAAACACTTTTCTCCCCTTTTTAATTGCTCTCATTAAATGGTTAAAAAATGTTGTAACACTATCCTCATTTCTTAGATGTTTTGCATTTTATTTTATTTTTATTTTTATTAAATGTTTATTTTTGAGAGTGAGTGGGGGAGGGGGAGAGAGAGAGAGAGAGGAAGAGAGAGAACCTGAATCAGGCTCCTCACTTTGGCACAGAGCCTGACATGGGGCTCAGTCCCATGAACCGTGAGGTCATGACCGAAGCTGAAATCAAGAGTTGGACGTTTAACCGACTGAGCCACCCAGGTGCCCCAGGCTTTTTAAATTTTAAAAGTGTTCTCCGGGTAAATCCTGTTAAGGCATCCCAGTGTCAGTTCCATCTGGATTTTGACATGGGGGATAGTGGTTATCCTTATGGAGGGGACTGAATTTGGTAAGACTAGAGCCCAAAGCACTGCCTGACTAAGCCAGACTCCGCCAAGCACGCAGGAATACTTTGCTGTGTTAAGGCAGCACGTATTTCCAAGCATTGTCACAGACAGCTTTCCTTCAGTCCCTACACATCATTGTGAGGCTGACAGAGCAGATGTTTCTGATTCGGCACGTACTGAGTCTCTGGCTCAAAGAGGCCAGATTACTTGCTTAAACTTCCCAGACTGGAAGCTCACAGAGCTTGGATGCCCTGGTGCCGTTTCCACCTTCATTCAACAAACATTCATGGAGCATTTTGCGTGCCGGGAGCTATGCCTGTAAACAAAGTGGGTCAGTCTTATAAAATAAGTAAGTCGGGCACCTGAGTGACTGCATCGGTTGAGCGTCCAACTTTGGCTCAACCTCACAGATCATGAGTTCAAGCCCCACGTCGGGCTCACTGCTATCAGCCCAGAGCCCGCTTCTGATCCACTGTCCCTCCCTCTGCCCTGCCCCCACTTGCGCTGGCTCCCTCTCTTTCTCTCTCATAAATAAACATTTAAAAAATGTATAAATAACTCCGTCACAGGGATGAAAAGTACACACAGGGAACGTGGTCGGTGATACCGTGATAACATTGTGTGGTGCAGGTGGTGACTGCTCATATTGTGAGCATCGCGTGCATAGAACTGTTGAATCACTGTGTTGTGCACTTGAATCTAATAGAACATTGTATGTCAACTATACTTCAGTGATTAAAAAAGGAAAAAAAATGGATCTGCCTGAAACTGGGCCTGGAGCTTACAGTCTGGTGAGACATGTAAGAATGTGTGCAGGCAAGCCAACACCATGCCAGATTGTGGGCAAGGGAGCTCACCAGGTGTTGAGATGGAGAAACACCTGTGGGTGAGGGGTGGGGGACCCACCTCAGATACTCGATGGGAAAGGCCTGAGGCCCGCAGGGGGAGAAGGGGCCGGGCAGGGTGTGGCTGGGGTGGCCAGAGGTAGGAGCGAGTGTGGCGGGGGCTCTGAGGGCGGGAGATGATGCCCACCTGAGCTGAGTGCTGGCAGGGGACGTGAACGGAGTGGACGGATCTGGGAGGTGGGTCTCTTTCTCTACAGATGTCGGTGGGATGGGATGTCAGTGGGAGTGAAAGAAACAGAGGCATCAAGGATGCCCTTGGATTTGTGGGTGGAGAAAAACAGCAGGTGGATGTGCTGCGCACTGAGATGGGGAAGTGAGCGGGGAGAGAGGAAATATCTTTTTTGGCCATTGAGTGTTTGTCGGGGGTGGGGGGGTGGCGCAGGCAGGAGATGAAGATTTAGGAGGGTCTCAAAAATTACTCTCAGCGTTTCTGTACTCATTACTTATTCAGTTTTCTAATTGTGTTTTAAATACTTGAGTTTGAATTAGGAAAATCACCTGGGTAATTTTATCCACTTACTTTTAAGTGAGGATGTAGTCTGTCTCTGGGCACGTTTCACTATTCAGGGGACTGGGGTCTGTGGGTAATAAAGCAGCAGCAGATAGAGTCCTTGGCCTTAACAAGCTTTTAATCCGATTAGGAAGGCCAAGTGTATCTACACGAGACCAACGAGCAATTACTACTTGTAATTATCTAGAAAATTCTAAAGGCAACATATAATCAAGCGCATAATGTAACATGAGTTATCTATAAAATGTTGAGAGAACACACACAGAGGACAGTTTGGGGCACATTCATTAAGTCAAGAAGAGTCTCCTGGAGAAGGTGAGTCATGAGTTGGACCCTGAAGGAAGTGTTGGCTGTTGCCTTGTATGGAATGCAAGAGAGATAAGACACTTGGATGAGGCTGTGTGCAGGGGAGCAAAAGTACACAAATGAAGTCACAGAGGTGAGGAACAAGCAGAAGGGAGGGTAGGAATGATAAAAATAATAGTAATAACTAGCAGTTATTAAATGCCTAGAACTACCAAGTACTTTGGTGGGAGCTTTATAAAAATTCTCTTCTTAAAAAAATTTTTTTAATGTTTATTTATTTTGAGAGAGAGAGAAAAAAAAAGCGTGCGTGGGGGAGGGCAGAGAGAGAGAGGGAGAGAGAGAATCCCAAGCAGGCTCCGAGCTGTCAGCGCAGAGCTCAACGTAGGGCTCAATCTCAGGAGCCGTGAGATCATGACCCAAGCCGAAATCAAGAGTCAGATGCTTAACCAACTGAGCCCCCCCCCAGGGGCCCCCCCAAATTATCTTATTTAAATCTTAATACCGCAAGGTAAGTGTCCCTATTTTACATACAAGAAAAGCAAGTCTTAGAGAAATAAATTATTCAGGGCCATGCAACTGATGATCTATACAACAAAAGATTGCAGCCTTACTCCTCTGTGATTTCACCCCTTAAGACAAGATGAGCCACGGAGGAATGTGCGGCGTTGATGAACACAGGTTCCCCTGCACGAGGAAGGGGCAGCTCTGTTGGGAACTCCCCAACAGCTGGTTTGAGGTTTGAGTTTGGAGTTGACTCAGTGAGGAATTCGAAAGCTTCTGGTTTCTTAAGCAGGACAGTAAAATAATGACTCTGTGACCAGTGATATGCACAGAGATCGAGTGGTAGAAATACATGCTGGGGGATCACACAGATGGATTCGAAAGGTTTCAAACGCAGCCATCCTCCTTCTGAATGTCCAGACGTTCTCAATAAACTTAAGAGGATGACACAGGTGCTCCCTGGAGCATTGCCACTTAAAATTCTTCTGGAAGTGATAGCCAATTCACTTAGATAAGGAAACAAAAGCTATGATGTCGTGGAAAGAAAGAGGCAAAATGATTAGTTGCCAACATGTGATTGTCCACTTTCTTCCAGGAAGAGAATGAAAACTCAGGAGAACCAAAAGTATCAGAAATAACGTAAGAGGTATCTCAGATGGCGTGTGACAGATTTTTAAAAAGTGCTTCCTCAGTTCAGTGACCAACTTAAAATATAATAAAAGTCATTAAGAATTTTAACCCAATGCCTAAGTAGTTTGCACGTAGGAATAAATTTTAAAGAAATGTGCGGTACCCATAGTGGGAAAAAAAGTTGAAGACTGAGAGGTACAAAAGCATATTTGAATAAATGGAGAATTATATTAAATATCTAGAGAGAAAATTCAATACAGTAAAGATATCTGTCCTCCCCAAAAGTGGATTATAAATTTAACACATGCTGCCTGAATGATAGCATGATTTTGAGGGGAGAAATTTTTGAAATAATTCTTGAGTTCATCTGAAGGGAAAAAAAGAAGTATGTGTATATTTGGAAAAACTCAGAAAAGTAAGTAATGAGGGGGTCAAAGGATAGGGCATTCTTGTTTAGAAATAATTAAATTGGTAATTGAATAATAATTAAAACTGTGTGTGGTTCTGATCCCGGGATAGAGAAGTTTAGGACACAGAATAAGACCTAAGAATATGTAGGAATTTAATGTAGCATAAACTCATATGGGTTTATGAGAAACTCTACATCAAACCTAGATTAATAATATTTTCATTTCAATAAGTGAGAATGTAAAAGCAGTGGAAAAAATGTCAGTGACCATATAAAATCAAGTGAAGTGGGCACTCACGGGCATCACACGAAAGCCAGGGGAGTTTGGTAGGTTCCGCTACGTAAATTTAAAATTTAGGTAGGGACACCTGGGTGGCTCAGTCAGTTGAGTGTCTAACTGTGGCTCAGGTCATGACCTGACGGTTCATGAGTTCGAGCTCCGCATCGGGCTCTGTGCTGCCAGCTCAGAGCCTGGAGCCTGCTTTGGATTCTGTGTCTCCCTTTCTCTCTCTGCCCCTTCCCTGCTCGTGCTTTGTCTCTCAAACATAAACATTAAAAAAATTAAAAAATGTAAGACTTGGGTCAAAACAAACTATCTTTAATTTAAAGACCACACAGATGGAGAAGTATTTGCAAGGTACTTGTTAGACAAAAGATTAATACAGAGTAAAAGATAAAATAGTGACTCCGTAGAAAGACAAGTTTAAGAATACATATGGATGATTCACCAAAAGAGAAATACAAATGATAAACAGCAGACACTGGTTTACCTCATTAACATTCAAAAAAAATGGAAAAAGAGGACTCGTTTTTCACCTGTTGGATTAGCAGGTAACCATCTAATCATAACCATTGCTGAGAGTATGGGAAGTGGGCCTGCTTATCTGTATATAAATTGGTGCACCTGTTTTGGTGAGCAGTTCAGTGGAAAATTTTTAAAAAGTTCTAAAACAAACAAAAAACCCCAGCATCTCCTTCACCTTAATGTCCTCTTCTAGGAATTCATCTTTAGAAAATATGGTGATTCAACAAGTTAGCAAAGAGATACAGACAAGGCTTCTCACTGAAGTGTTGTTTATAATAGTACAAATGCCCAAACAGTCCCATTGCTTGTCTGGCATTTAAATTCCAAGTTCCTGAGCAATATAGACAGTGTGACCCCCTTTGGCTCCATCCACCTTTCCAAATGTCTTTGCCTGGTGCCTACCTCTGTCCCTCAACCCCCAGCAAAGTACCTGCACAGGACAGTCCTCTGCAAATGCCATTTGAGCAAACCCTGCTGTGGCCAGCCAGGCCCTTCTGTGCCAGGCACTGAATGGAGCCCGCTGCTTGAAATCGTGTTTATGCTGGTGGTGTGCCTGCAGCACCCTGCCTCCCTTCTCCTGCCTGAATTTTCCTGGAACCTTCCCTGCTTTATCATCCCACAACAATGGTCGGCTCCCCCTAAAGTCCTTTAGCACTTTGTCTGAATCTACCTTGCTCGGTCTGAAAGAGACGGATAGGTGAGGCAGAAATCAGGTATTTGTGAGGTCAGTAGACTGTGTGGTTGGGGCTGGAGAAAGTGGTGAGAGGGTGGGTAAGAGGAGGCAGGGCATGGAAGAGGGGCAGGGCATCCCGTGATGGTGTGTGCGGAGGGTCAAAGCCATTGCTAGCCATGGTCACGGTCATACATGGTAAGGGTGCCGCCTCCCACGCTGGGAGCATTTTGTATTGCCCCGCCCGATGCTATCCCCATGGGCACCGCATCCTGCGCTGTTCACGGCTTTGTGAATGAAAGGAGAGGCACACAGAAGGTCCCGTCACCTCTTCTTGGCGAGCTTTTATCTTGTGGCGAGGCTAGAGCCCACGTTTGCAGCTATTTCTGTATTCTTAGAGTCCAGGACAGGAAACACATTTATTCTCTGCTCCCCCACAGCACCTGGCCCACTGCTTTGCATATAGTAGGTATTCGATAAATATTTATGGAGTGGCTGGTCGGACTAGGTTAGTGTCCCTGGAAATGGAAAGAAAGAAGATGAATTCAGAGGCTTTGTAAATGGAGAGACTAGAACGTGATGAATACATGATGATGAGATCATATAGGTTTCTTCTTTTTTCAAATCAGCTTCTATGAATGAGCTGAATGTGAATTTCTGCGTTAAAATTTAATTCATTAAACTGAGAAATCATAAGGCTCAAAGCAACCATTTTGGTTGCAAATCCCCGGGCCTGGGCCCTGTCCTCTGGCTCAAGCCTGGTAACAAGGCGCGTTACTGACACGTGGCCTCGGCTGTCACCCCAGTAACAGCTCTGGCTCCATAAGCTGGCAGCTAAAAGGGACTGGGGATAGGCTGAGAGTGATTGTAATGATAGAGTCGCTAAGTGGCCAGCATTTCAATTGTAATCCGGAGGGTTAATTATTTTGATTATCGAATTATCTCTTGTGCTGATTTGCCATTTTCGGAAGCAGGTGGAGCTCACCCGCTGGAGCAAGTGAAGAGCCTTCTGGTTTCACCACAGGGGCTGGCTCAGGGAAGCCGGGTCACTCCTCCCTGCCAGGACCACCTTCCCCTTAAACGTGACATCAGTCCCCAGCGGCGACTGAGCGCCAGACTGGGTGCCACCTCCCTTACCCCATCCCGCTTCACCCCTCCCTGATGTCCTCGCCCACCACCTACATCTAAACCACCAGCACCTCCTTCCAAGCACAGGTGTCCCCACATCCACTCTGGGGCCAGGCAGGTCCTTTCCACTTCAAGCTCCGTCTGTCACCTCCCTGCTCAGAACTCTTCCTCTTCTTCCTCCCCTCCCCTTCTCCTTTCTCTTCCTCCTCTTCCTCACCTGCTTTCTCCTCCCCCTTCCCCTCCTCCTTCATGGCCTGGCTTTATCTCTAGTGCCCAGCACAGTGTTAGGCACACAGTAGGAATGCAACATGTGCATGCATGAATGAATAAATGAAGCCAAGAGAGGTGAAGAATGTCGCCCAAGTCACGTAGCTGGTAAGTCTTTTTTGACCCCACTCTTCACCCAAGGTGTTCCCCCGACCCCTGTGACCCCCTCACGGCCAGGGACAGCATGAACAGTGGGACCTTCACATTGCACAAACATTCTCCTCTTTGGCCCCTGTTCCCTCCTCTTTCTTCCTCTGTACCTCCCCTCCCTCCTCCCTTCTGACCTCCCCACCTCCCACGTTATTTTCTGGAACTCTGAAGACGTTCTGATGGCAGTGTTTGTTTTCATGTGTCACCTTGTGGTGTGTGATTGCTCTCTGCTGTTAGGAAATCTGCCACATATGTTCTGTGCCCCATCAGGGTTGTAGCCTAAATTAGACCTTCCAGCTGTGTTTGGGTTTCAGGCACATTTGTGGCTCCTGCTATTCCCTTCGCTCCATGAGAGAGAAAGGAATTAGCCTCCCTGAACCCTTGGTGCACGGGCCTCTCCCTGTTTGTCCTCCTCCTCCTAGGACAGGACCAGTGGTGCCATGAGGGGCGGGGGCGGGGACTTGAACACCTACTGTTAGTGGAGGGTTCCACAGAACCCTGACAAGCAGGAAAGAAGCTCACGGACCGGGGTGGGGCGGGGGGTGACTTACACAGCCCCGTAGCACAGATCTCGTGCTGGGAAGTAGTGGGAGGCGGGCACTGCAGCCCCATGGTGAGGACCAGTGAGCAGGCAGAAACCCTTCAACCACTGCCAAACCGAGAGGACAGTCTGAGTCGTCTTCTGGGACCTGCTCAGGGTCAAGAGAGAATGGAATTGGGCCTGTGACCCCCAGGGGGGTGAAGGGCTCCGTGGTGGCCAGGAGCTTTGCTCTGCGGGCCATAGCCACAGCATCCTCTGCTGGCAACTGATTGTTTCAAAACTCCCTAAAGCCAAAAGTGTGCCAATCAGGCATGTTTACCGGGGAAGACAGTCAACAGTATGCAAGCCCTCTGACCCCTTGCATCCGCAGCTGTGAGAGACGGCCCAGGAGAGCTTCCGCCGTGAACATGACTCGGAGCCAGAGGACACCATCAGGAGGAATTCTGTGTGGCCGTGGCCCTGGAGGTTCATGGCGTTCTGTCGGGGAACTTTGCCTCCAGCTCAATGACATTGTCCTGTGGGTCTTGGGTGTTTGGGGTGGAGAACCTCTCCCAGGAGGTGGCTACCACCATCGCAGCTGTGCAGTAGACCACCATACACAAGTGACATGCCCCTACCCTCAAGCTGGTGGCTTTTGCAAGCTGTCCTCGTCCATGGTCACTGCATCTCTCTGTCACTTCAGTGGCTTCTCTTAGTCAACCAGCTGTGGCAACCCGCTTAGGTGTCAAAGCTTTAAGGCCCCCAAAGAATGGAATTGAGGTTTTTTTTTAAATGTGGGTTTGCATGTCCTTGTTTGTAAGGAAGTGTGGTCCCCCAGAGGAGCCCTGCAGGGTCCTGGCTTAGCCATTGACTCTTGGTTGGCCTTGGGCATTTCCTTAGTTGCTTCAGCTTCACAACAAGTGGGTTGGACTGTCGTCTCTAAGGTACTGTAAAGTCCCTAAATTTTTGAATGGTCAAGGCCAGAGGGAGGTCACTGTCAGGCCATTTGGCTGTGGAATGCCTTTGAGCCATTGATGCAAGGTGGGGGCTGGGCACCTATCCTTGGATGCTGTCCAACCCCCCCCCCCCCATACCATGACCTCTCCTGCACCCTCTGAGGGGGTTCTGCAAGCCTTCAGTCTAGATATCCTGCTGGCAATGACAACAATGATAGAGATGCACTCTCTCATCTCAATCTCTCAACCTGGGGGGGCAGGGGTGGGTGGGCAGGGCATTTGTTATTATTTGCATTGTTAGGATGGCGACCTGGGGTTTAGAGAGGGCAGCCAGGAAGCTTGTGGACCAGACTCCAGGGCTCCTGCAGTGCCTTCCAGATCCATGCGAGAGACGAAGGACTGTAGGCAGATTTTTATAAAGAGGAACATGACTTCCTTTTCTTGTAGATTGTGGCCCTTTTGAGGACACTCATTCTCGTAAAATCTTCCAGTTCACTTTGTTTTATTAAGGCAGTTTTAAAGGAAATAACTCTGTAAAAATCTAATAAATCCAAAGAGAGAAAATGTTAAATTGCATTTTGTAGGCTCTAAGGTCTCAAATCCATTTCATTTCCTGAAAGCATAATCTCAAATCCATTTCATATCCTGAATACATACTCTACATTTAAACAATACCAGGGACAGCCAAACCAATAGGCAAGTGATCAAATGCTCATTGACAACTTGAAAGTTTCTTCTTGTCTTCTTGACCATAAACAGACTGTATTTTTCTATCTCATGTTTCCCTAGAAATGACACAGCTTGGAACTGGGGTCTCAGCTCTTCGTTATAGCTGCGTCACACTATTAAATGGGGCTAAGGCCTCTGAGAGTGCCTCTTTGGGTTTGTTTTTCATTCTTTTAACATAGATAGAGAAAAACATACCCTAAGGAGCCCGAGAGTTTTTGCAAACCCCTCCCCTCAAAGCCTTCATTTGTACGTCCTTTGCCAAGCACTGAAGACTGCAGACTTCTGCATTTTGGAGCATTTATTTAAATAAGCTCTAATTTTGTTGTGCTATGTAACTATGAGATTTTTTTTTAAAGTCGTCCAAAATTGGATTGGAATGGAATACAAAGCCTTCTGCACTTCCTGTTTCATTCACTTAACCCAACAGTTTATGATGTCCATGCAATCATGTGTGGGAAGGAGGCAGAGTGGATGTGTGCTCTGAGGTGACACCAGATTTTGTCAGGAGGTGGAAGCAGAAGTGAACGTCGGCAATAAAGGTATAGAAGAAGACTATGCAAAGCAATTTGGGAAAATGTTGAGAGGTCCATATTAATGATTATGCCTTAATTATGTGGGCAGTACTGGAAAGCAAGTGGGGCATAAGAAAAGCCAAGGAATCTGTGCCTTACAGGCAGGTGGGGAGCAGTTAGAGGTTTTTGAGCAGGGGAATAACAACCAATGTGGACATTAGTGAGAGAAATATGGTTCCAGTCCTGAACTTTGTCCAGGCCATGAGTTTTCTGCTGCCAGGACCAGATCCAAGGGAGAGGGAGGGGCGTCCATAGTGACGTCAGGGTGCAGGAGTCAGCTGAACCAGCTGTAAGGGGTTGCTGAGGTCAAAGAACAGGATCAGTGTCTGGCCAGCCACCGCCTGGTTCGTAGACCACTGCCCACTGTCTCCTCACATAGCAGAAGTGGCAGAAAAAGAAACTCTGTGGTCTTTTGTGAGGGCACTACTCTCATTCCTGAGGCTCTGTCCTCAGGACCTAATCCCCTCCCAAAGACACCGCCCCCAAGTGCCATCACACTGAAGGTCAGGTTTCAACACCTGAACTTTGAGGGCAGAAAGACATACGTTCTGTAGCATGCTAGGTGGTAGATGGGCTTATAGGTTGTTAGACTAGGTAAGCTTTTCTGAAAAATAGCACTCTATAAGTTTAATGTGGTGTTTTCACTAGGGAAAAGCAAAAGAGCTTTCAACCTAAAAAGTGACAAAAGAAAAGCCTGGATTCTTGCTATTCATGATGATCCATGTTTTCGAAAATAAAACTATTAAATGCCAAAATTGTATGTTTTCTTATTCTACACATCAAAATAGATCTTGAATATATTTTCTAAAATATATCAAATTCTCAGCAATCATTTTTGTAGACGTTTTGTAGTGGGTCACCATTTTGGGCATAGCTGCTGGACGTGGAACTCTATAATGGCCTTAGTATATGCTAATGTTTCAGTTGTTTTAAAGGAAGGATTAGAGAGCCTTTAAAAACGTGTTGCTTAGAGTGAGCTCTAAGTTCGCGTTATTGTTACTTTCTGTTGTGAATCCACAAAGCAGCGTTTAAATGGCTTCATTTAAGTATGGTGGGTGGATATGCAATAGACGTTTATTGACTGTTTTAATATGAGGTATTTTAAGAACAAATTATATCTATCAGCTTTTTTTCAAGAAGCTTGCACGAACTCAGCAAATTAAATAACGAACATTCTTATTATCAACACCTATAATATTCTTATGCTAGTAAAGGCCACACGTTGAGAAGACCAAACAAGTTTGGGGCTTTCTTCTTGCCTCTTTTTTCCTTCTCTTTCAGTAAAGCATAAAAGAATGAAATGCCATTTTGACGATTCCCTACCAGTCAGGCAGTGTGTGGGTGGAGGATGTTTTAAACATTCCTACTCACAGCAGAGAGTGTCTGTGAGGGGAAGAAACCACATAGATCAGCAGGGTGCCTTGCTGACCTAGAAGTGGTACAGTCAGGGACAAGGTAGGACAGCTTCATTAAGAAGGCAGGAGCAAACAGTCCAACCAGGGCAAAGATAAGGACACAGGAGAAAGCATTTGTGGTCCTCTTGTGCGTAAGGCCCATATCTTTATGTACATTGTTCCCAGTGACACACCTTTCGTGGCTGGGAATGCCTATTCTCCTGATAAAGCCAGTTCCTCCTCCTGCTATGTTCTGTGTTAGTGCCAAGAATCACAGGCCTTCTGGGGCTTCCAGGACTCCAGCTGTATCTCCTCAGTGTCCTCCGGAAGGAAGAAAGTTCGAGTCCGGCTCAGTGCCACATTGGCTCACCTAGGACTATGTGTGGGGCCCTGTGAGGGTAGGCCTTGTGTGGCTCATATAGTATGCGGATCTAAGAGTTCCATCAAGGAGGGCTGGTCCACTGCCACATTGGAAAGTAAGTCACCCTTCCCACGCTCTTAAGGTTGAATTGTGTCCCCTGCTCCACAAAGATATATTGAAGCTCTAACTCTCAGAACATGATCTTATTTGGAAATAGGGCTTTTACAGAGATAATCAAGTTAAGATGAGGATATTAGCACGGGCCCTAATCCAGTGTGATTGGTGTCATAAAAAGGGGACATTTGACACAGATACAAACACACAGAGGGTAGACCATGTGAGGCCATTCAAGATACAAATTCCTGTGTTGAAATCCCAATGTCCAATGTGGTGGTAATAGAAGGTGGGGCCTTTGGGAGGTCTGAGGGACATAAAGGTGTACCGTTAACGGACGGGGTTAGTACCCTTATAAAAGAGGCTCCAGAGAGCTCCCGAGTCCCTCCCACCACGTGAGGACACAGCAAGAAGGTGCCAGCCATGAACCAGGAAGTGGGTCCTCACTAGAATGTGCCCATGCTGGCACCTTGATCTTGGACTTTGCAGCCTCCAGAACTGTGAGAAATAAATTTCTGTTGTTTGTAAGCTACTTTTTGTTATAGCATCCCGAAGGGACTGTAAGACACGGGGAGAAGATGCCATCTGACTGTAGTGACACATGTACAAGCCAAGCAAACCCAAGCATTGCTGGCAAACACCAGAAGCTAAAAGAGACAAGAAGGGATTCTCCCCCAGAACCTTCAGAGAGAGCTTGGCCCTGCTGGCACCTTAATTTCAGACTTCTGGTCTCTAGAACTGTCAAACCACACATTTCTGTTTTTTGTGTCACCTGGTTTGTGGTACTTTGTTGTGGGAGCCCAGGAAATGACTGCACACGCCAACTTGCATAATAAGCCTTCAGAGGGGTTCCTTTTACACCGGTCACAGAAACCAGACTCATTATTTCCTTCCTCCATCACCTCCTTTTTATCTTTTCTTCTTATCTGCCCTTCTTGGGAACACACTGACAAAACATTTTGTGGGTGTTGAGGGAAGGTGGGATAGCAAAGCAGAGATCTCGAATTTGCTCTGTCTGCTCTGAGTAGGATGGATTAGGGAAAAGGGAGAAGGTTGCTGGAAGCCTGTGCCTAAGGGAGACCAGGCACCCGGGGCCTTGGCAGGTAGAGGGCCAGGTGGAGGGGGGATGGGCGGAAGCCAAGAGCCCGCCTGGATTAGGGCAAGGAAGGAGACTGAGGTGAAATACAAAATGACTTCAAGATTTTGGACTTCACAGCTCTCTGGTTTTGAGACTTACTCCTTGCTTTGGAGAGAGATTACGGGGACAGTAATGAGACAAGTAGGAAGGAGTTTCCATTTTAGGAACAATTGTGGGTTCCATCGCCAACATGATTAACTTCAGTGATTGGAAAATTACATGACCTGAGCTGAAATCAACAGATGCTTAACTGACAGAGCCACCCAGGTGCCCTGGAAAAGGTGGAGTGTTTAGGGGGTCTCTGGAAGTTCAGTAGTTACAGAGAGTTTGAAAAGTATAGGTTTGAATCGATGGCAGAATTTTGGCATTCGCAGATTTGGGCTAAGTTTGTACTATCCTATGAGTACTCCCCAAGGGCTGGGGTCTAAATGAAGTGATAGTGGGTCTAATGACACTATCTCATGCCGAGTGTGGGCAGCGTTACATGTGTAATGTGTGTACCACAATGTGAATCCCATGAGGATTTGGTTGTAGTGGACAGCAACCAAACATGGCAGCCCAGAACCTCTATCACATTTCCAAGAGTACTTGAATTTGGGGATTTGACAACTTGAGATTTGTGAAGATAGTGCCAGAAGGAGTCAGCCAAGAAGAAGCAACGCCTGTGAGCATACGGAACAGGATTCTAGGATCAGAGTTAGTGCCAGCTTTCACCCCAACCCCACCATTTCAGCAGTTGAGGAAGCAGAATCTCAGTGACTCGCCACCAATCAGACAACTGAAGATAGTGAGTCAGAACCAGAATCCCGTTCTCCATGGCTCTTTGTACCACCCCAGTCAGCAAGCACTTTAAAGTAATTACCATAGGGCCAGCACTGTGAGACCCTCTTTCTCCTTCTCGTAGTCTACAACCTACTCAAAGAGGTGAAGTCAATATCCCAGCATTGTTAGGTGAAATAGTAAGGGATAGCAGGAGGCAGCAGGCCCTCCTGTGGATCCTTTAATTCAGAATACTCCCCTTTTCTTCATCCATGTCCTGTAATAATAATATTAATAATATTTGTCTTCTGAACTAGTTTTGTGAAAATATTTTCAAAATTGTAAAATGCACAACGAATGTCGTGTTATTAGCAATGAGGAGTTCAGAGACATAAAAGACCGATGTAGACTTGCAGAGTGGAAGGCTGAACGCAGCCCCCATAGTGGGTAGAATGTTGGCAGAAGGCTCTGGTGGCTGAAGAACGTGTCCAGGAAGAAGGGGCGTGAGCAGGGGTGGGAGCGTGTGCCTTGGAACGCAGATTGATCACACTAGCTGGGATGGGGACTTACTGTGCCTCTTCCAGCCAGTTTGGGTTCAAGTCCAAATCATGGTGACTTAAGGGATTTGGTGCAGGAAAATATCAATATAGATATCATCGTTGTGCAGGTACTGTTATTTTTATTTTTGGAAGGCCTTTAAGGCACATTGTCTCTGGAATCTTTTAACAGTGTCCATCCCATTGAGCAGGGAGGAAAAGAATCTTACTGAAACAGATGTTCACATTTTATTCATTCTCCTTCTTGTCCCATTTGGTTTATGTCTTTTGCATGTATAAAAGTTAAAATAAAAAATAGCAGATTCAAATGAAGGTGGGAGTGTATCCAGCATCTTGGGACTTTAGTGATAGATGAAAGCTACCCATCATTCTATCTGTATTTACTTTACATTGCCTTTCATGGCCGTTTTGCAGGGAGAGCAGAGCAGATTTTGACCCCATATGCTTAACACTCATTCTATTCATATGGGTTCCTAATGGCTTTGGTAACATGGAACTGTGTTTGACACTGTTTTTGTTTGGGGTTAGATGATGTATTCAGTTCTGAACTTGGAAAAACAAAACAAAACAGAGAATGCTGACAAGTCTGCCTGGTTTTAATCCCACTCGTCTTCTGCAGCTCATAAAACTCTTAGAGCTAAGCTTCCACAGGGGATCAGAGGACATTTTTGGTGTGTGGGCACTGCTATGGTGTCCTTTGCCATAGAGCAGCATTTGGTCTTAATCCATCAGTCCAGACCTACCTCACTAGGAGGAGTAAGCTACTGACATTTCCCAAGGACGTCTTTGAGGTAGACTCATGGGATGAGAGCGACAGGAAGGTTGTGTGCCATGTTGTAAGATGTACTGGTTTTGCTATTCAAAATTATTATTATTAAAATAATAATAAAATATTACTATTAAAATAATTATTATTAAAATTATTATTATTATTCTTCAAGAATAATCCTAAGCATACAAATGTCCACCTGCTTATAATTATGGTGTAATATTTAAGAAGTAGAGATTTGTTTGGATTTTGTACCTCTTAGGTCTGCAGCTTTTAGGAGACCAATAAATTCATTCACTTATTCATTCAATAAGTATTTTGTGAGGACTGGGCATTGTTCTAGCAATGAACAAGAAATGAACAAGTCCCCACCTTCAATGAACCTACATTATAATAGGAGTAACAGACTGTAAACAAATCCACAATTATTGTGTAATGTAATATCACATGATAGTTCTGTTGAGGGAAAATTGTGAAGGCACTAGATTTGGGGTGATTCTGCTAGTTTTATTTTATTTTATTTTAATTTGACTGTAATTAACACACCGTGTTACATTAGTTTCAGGTGTACAACTTAGTGATTTGACAAGTTTCTACATTATGCTATGTTCACCACAAGTATAGCTACCATCTGTCCCATTGCATCGCTATTACCGTATCATTGTATTCCTTATGCTCTGCTTTCATTCCTGTGACTTACTCATTCCATAACTGGAGGCCTGTGTCCCCCCTCCCCTCCACCCATTTTGCTCAACCTCCTCTCCCCTCCATTCTGGCAACCATCAGTTTGTCCTGTGTTCTTATGGTTCTGACCCTGCTTTTTGTTTGCTTATGCAGATTGTTTGTCTTTTTGGTGTTGAGCTGTATAAGTTCTTTACATATTTTGGGTATTAACCCCTTATTGGTTATATCATTTGCAAATATCGTCTCTCACTCAGTAGGTTGTCTTTTTGTTTTCCTGGCTGTGCAAAAGCCTTTTGTTTTTGATGTAGTCTCAATAGTTTATTTTTGCTTTTGTTCCCCTTGAGACCTATTTAGAAAAATGTTGCTACGGCCAATATCAGAGAAATTACTGCCTGTGCTCTCTTCTAGGATTTTTATGGTTTCATGCCTTATGTTTAGGTCTTTAATCCATTTTGAGTTCATTTTCGTGTATGGTATTAGTCGTCCAGTTTCATTCTTTTGCATGTAGCTGTCCGGTTTTCCCAGACTTTTTTATTGAAAAGACTATCTTTTCCCCATTTTGAATTCTTGCCTCCTTTGTCATAGATTAATTGGCCATGTAAATATGGGTTTATTTCTGGGCTCTCTATTCTGTTCTGTTTACCTGTGTGTCTGTTTTTGTGCCAGTACCATACTGTTTTGATTACTACGGCTTTGTAGTAGATCTTGAAATCTGGGATTGTGGTGCCTCTAGTTTTGTACTTTCTCAGGATTACTTTGGCTATTTGGGGTCTTCTACATTTCTATACAAATTTTAGTATTTTTTCTAGTTTGTTAGTATTTTGATAGGCATTTCATTGAATCTGTAGATTGCTTTCGGTAATATGGACATTTTGACAATGTTAATTCTTCCAGTCCATGAGCATGAAATATCTTTCCATTTGTTTGTGTCATCTTCAGTTTCTTTGATCAGTATTTTATAGTTTTCAGAGTATAGGTCTTTCACTTCTTTGGTTAAGTTTTTCCTAGGTATTGAGTTTAGGCTGTTCTAGATGGTATATTCAGGAAAGGCATCTTTGAAGAGGTGATACCTCTTTCTGCTTTGAAGAACAAAAATAGGAACAGAGTGTGGAATTGAGATGTCTGAGTATCTGGTAAAGGGCATTCAAGGGAGAGGGAACATCTAGTGCAAAGGCCCTGAAGTGAAGTGAAATTGGTATATTTGAGGGATGGCAAGAAGTTTGGTGTGCCTGGAACGCATTGAACAAGGGGAAAGTGGTAGCAGATGAGGTCAGAGAGATGGCCAGGCACTAGATCAGACAGGGCCTCATAGACCGTAGTGAGGATATTAGATTGTGTTCTGAGAATAGGAATTCACTTTTACGTAATCACTCTTGCAGGGGTATTGAGAGAGGAATGTAGGAACGTGGGAGGAAAGGGAGAAAAGCAGAAGTCATGCAGAAGATACAGATGACAGAGGAAGTGTGGATCTCATTGGGGCCATTAATGGAGACATAGGAAGCAGCTGGGAGGTAGACTATCTTGACAGTTGATGTGATTTGCTAATGGGTGAATTTGGGTGTGGGTATCAGGGGAACAGCCCTGTTCTAATTTTCCAGTTAGAGATGCCCACGGGTCACAGTTGCTAACCCCAACCCCAGCCCCATTGCCCCAGAAAGAATATGACCCGTGGCAGCTGAGTCCATGGCCCCTTCACAAAGGGGAAGAATGAGCAAAACCTTAAATGGCTTTCATTGTTTAAAATAAAAGCTTAAATTTTAAATGTGATGCATTTTGGGTGAAGAACAGAATAAAGATGTTGCTTGCTTTGTATCACCTTTTTTAAAACCTTTCCTTAGCAACCTTTCAAAACCACGGCAGATGTTCCTTAGAAAAGTAAACCAAATGGCAATTTCCAGGAAAAAGAGATAATGGTATCATGGGCTCATTACGAGCTCCATTATTTAGCATATCGGAAGGATCGGGCTTAATTTACAGTTTCTTTTGCAGGAGAGGAATCCTAGGCAGAATCGGTATGGTTAATAAAGAGGCAAATAATAAAAATTCAGATTTTCCTCTCTTCAGTGTTGGTATTTGAAATTTTTACTAATTTTCTTGTAGAACTAATACTCAGTGCTGGGTAGACTCATTTTGAATTTTCTGTTTGCTTTCCTTTTGTTCTGTTATTATTTCTTCCTTTATTGAAGGCTGTTTATCAGATTTTTTCCCCTGCAAAAAATAGTTTAACATACTTTACATGGCTTCTAATTTTTTCTGAGACAACTGTGTTATTGCAACTAGGATATTATTGTAAAAAAATTGTGCAAAATCAAAACAATGTGATTTGGGGGGGTGTCAACCATTTCTTGATCTTTTCCTGAATGAATAATTATCCAGGAATCTGTTCTACTCTAAATTAGCTGTATCACTGAATATTTTCTTGTTCTTTAAGATTACATTTATAGCCTGGGATTAGGTGTATTTCATTGCACTGAAATTTAAACTTTGATATTAAAACTGTTTAAACTCTTGTTTTGTATCTATGAACACATGAAGTTATTAAAAAGTGCTTTCATGTTCAGAGTGTTTCTACATTTCTAAAGTCAATATCGTTTTAATTTTGGAATACAAAGACAATACTGATTTCCTCATATGAAGATTTAATATTTCACTGGTTCATGGAGCTGGTAGTTTTGCCTATAACAAGGTATCAGTGGTTGGTTTTATGATTTGATAAGATCGTCATTCTTCAGTTGACACAATTTACTCAGATTCTCCTTTGTTGACAAGGATATAATAATGTTTTACTTCTCCCAAAGAGGAGATTCCTTAGGATATAGAACTCTATGTCCTGGGCTGGAAGAGATTCTGAGGCTAAAATTCGCCTTTTTTTCTTTTTTTAAAGTTTATTTAGTTTGAGAGAGACAAAGACAGCATGAGTGGGGGAGGGGCAGAGAGAGAGGGAGAGAGAGAATCCCAAGCAGGCTCCACACTGTCAGTGCAGAGCACAATGGAGGGGCTCAAACTTACAAAACCACAAGATCATGACTTGAGCCAAAGCCAAGAGTTGGATGCTTAACCAACTGACCACCCAGGTGCCCCTGAAATTCACCTTTTGACCACACCTAGCCCACCCTGAACATTGGGCATTCATGCACTTACTCAACAGCATTAAACAGTAATGGCAGCCGTTCATTAACCAAGTGGGGTGTGTTGTAATCCACTCAACGGTCTTGCAATGCTGCTCTTATAACAAAGAAAGAAATTGAGATCAGAGATGGCTGTCTCAGGGCCCACAGGAGTTGCCAGCAGGACCAATGTTCACACTGGTGGCAGGGAGGCTACAAAGTAGAAGACAGTGCAATGCTTTCCTGCAGGGTATGCACATGCTAGAAGGGAAGACCAAGAAGGTAATTCTATGAAACAGTAAAAAGAAGACTCTATAGAAGGAGGAACACCATCATTATGAGCTGACTGCTTCACATCAGCACTGAGAGGGTGGGTAAGAGAGCCATCAGACTTTGGGGGCATGAGTCAGCTCGTTGAGGAGATACCTTGA
The DNA here is from genome assembly GCF_027475565.1 of Acinonyx jubatus. Classification (NCBI taxonomy): domain Eukaryota; kingdom Metazoa; phylum Chordata; class Mammalia; order Carnivora; family Felidae; genus Acinonyx; species Acinonyx jubatus. Next base: position 10,303,582 of record NC_069385.1, on the reverse strand, counting down.
GGGGAATTCAACTAATAGCAGCCATTCTGAATGGTCCTATTCATGGGTGCCAAAACCTGTCTTGGCAATAAAGCTTGTGCTCCCAACCCCACATTTCTGCATACTGTCCCTACTGCCTGATTCCTTACCCCTCACCACTCACCCATCCTCCACCACAGAAGGTTCATTTACAGGCTTTGCTTCTTGCTGTTGGGCAGCCCCTTTACGAGTGTCAGGAATGCTATTCATGGCGTGTAGTTTTTTGTTGCTTTACGTTGTTTTCAAGCCACATAACCAACTATATAACCTCGATCAGGATGCTTTTGGTTGAAGTAACAGAAAGCCAAGTGCAAATTGGTTTAAACAATAAGGAAACTGATTGGTTGACATAAATTGGCAGCCTGAGACAGAGGGAATCAGTGTTGGTTCATCTGGCAGGTAGGTGAGTGGTGTGATCAAGGACCTGGGTTGTTTCCATATGTCTACTTTGCCTTCCACAATGACAACTTCATTCCATGATTGTTCTCCTTGTAGGCTTAGGATGGCTGCTGCATGTGGGCCCACCACTTCCTCGTTAGGATCATCTAGGGTCAGACATATCCTGGCTTCCTGTTGTTGCTTGTAAGAATAAGGAAGGATTTTCCCAGAAGCCTCCAGTGGTCCTCTCATTGCATCTCTTCAGACAGATGTGGTTCACATTTCCACTCCTGAACCACTTACTGGCAGGAGAGGATTCCCTTAGATCATACATGCCTACCTTTTCTTTTTTAATATATTTTTTAAGTTTATTTATTTATTTTGAGAAGGACACAGTGCAAGTGAGGGAGGGGCAGAGAGAGAGGGAGAGAGAGAATCCCAATGTGGGGCTCGAACTTACAAAACTATGAGATCATAACCTGAGCTGAAACCAAGAGTCAGACGCTTAACCCACTGAGCCGCCCAGGTGCCCCTGTGTGCCTACCTTTTAAGCTGAGCTCAAGTCTCCAGGCCAAAAGCTGTTGCTTAGTATGGGCAGAGTTTAATGATTGCAGAGTCAAGGGTAGTATCCATTACCCAAGACTCAGAGCCACCAGTGTTTTTTAGGACATGTGTGTCTTATTATCCATCCTCTTAAGCAGGATTTGGGGCTGATGAATAGTTGATACGCATTGCTACAAAATGAATTGCCTAAAATTATTAGAAACCAGGTGGTAGACAATCTGAAAACATGAAAACATGCTCAGCCTCATTAGTAATCAGGGAAATGTAAATTAGAATCACAGTGACATACTATTCCACTCCCACTAAATTGGCAAGGATTACGAAGTCTGACAATACAAAATGTCAGCGGTGATGTGCGTGTGGAAACACGACCTCACAGGTCCTGCTAGTGGCAGTGTAATTTGGTATTACCACTTTGGAAAAATTCGTATTAACTTTTAAAGCATGCATATACCCTTCGACTTAACAAAAACATATATTTTATAATTTCTTCAAGAGACATGTTTGAGAATGTTCTAGACAATAATGTTCATAATAGCAAAAAACTGGACACAATCTAAGTGTCCCCAAACAGGAGAACAAACAAATGCACCATGGTGTATTCACACAATGGACTGACATACAGCAGTGGAAATGAAGAAAATATAGCCACGTGGAATCACATGGATGCATCTTAAACATTTTAATATTCAATTTAAAAGAGTGAGTTCCCAAAGACTACTATATACAGTAAAATGCCATGTTTATAAAACTTAGCAGCAAGTATATGTACACAATATATTGTTAGGATACATCCACATGTGGCAAAACTATGTTTAAAAGCAAGGGTGGTTATCTAGGTAGGGGTAGTTTAGAAGGCGGGATCCAGGAAAAGCACCAAGTTGACTCCAGTGATAATTGGTGATGAGCTCTAATCTTTAGTAGGGTGTAATGAGATCTAATCTTTAGTGGGGCAGGATATGGGGTGTCTGTTTTCTTTGGGGCTTCATGACCTCCTATCTATCCATCTGTCATCCATATCAAAGGCCACATAATAATTTTTAAAGTGTAGGCTCACTGAGCTCTTAGTAAGTGTGACTCATTGCTGTTGGGTGACAAAGTAACGGGATTCTTGTAAGAGGAAGCCATTTCTGTTGAATTAATTAATATCCCGTCAGGGAGCAAATCATCATGTGGTTGGGGGAACCAGTGGCTACAATCTATTTAGACCTTAAAAAAGTCTCTGATCAACTCTTCCTGGATGGGGAAAATATTTACTCACGTATAGGGAGACAGCCATCAGAGGTAATAAATAGATAAAGAAGTAGGAATTGAATGAGCCTTCACGTGTGTGTAGAGGTGTAAGCTTTTTCATTTCTGTAGTGATCAGTCAACATTTGCCTCATAGCATACTTTTAATGAATGATTTGGAAGAGGAACACACAAGCAAGAGAATCCCCTGGCTAGAGGGAGCTCAGAGTGCAGCCAGGTGGTGAAACGTTGAGCAAATGAGATTGAAGCTCAAGCTGAGGACTTGTTTCACTCAGAAATAAGACAGATGAGCTTTAGTGTAGACAGTACACCTGTTTGGTGGTTTCTGCTTCTGGGTTAATTCCCCCCGGGCCTTGATGCTTGGTGGGAGGACACTTGTAGCTCCTGTGGTTAGGGGCTTTTGCTAACTGAGCCTGTAATAGAATCTCTTAATGGTTAAATAACACGTTCCACTTCTGGTGGAGGCGGGAATTCTGGTGTCATTCGCTTGATTCAGCACAACCTTTTAATCCTCCCACTAGAAACTTCCCGTGTCTCACTCAAAATGTAAAGACAGACTGAGCCGAGTATTCAAGTCACCCTTAACCCCCCAGTGACTACATTGAACAATTGTGACTTTGTCAACCTCTCTCTGTTTCCCCTTTAGTAAAAGGAAAAGGGTTGAACTAAATGATTTCTGATGCCTCTTTCAGATCCAGTGTTCTGTGGCTCTGGGCGTGTATTTGTAAAGAACCGCATGTCCTCCCCACCTCTCTTGGAGTCAGCAGACGCTAACGCGCCTGCCGTCTTTCTCACACTGTTCTTTGTGCTTCAGATAATACAGACCTCTGTAATTCTGTACATCTTTTCTCAGTTGTATTAATTATGTTCCAGGCACCTCTCCCCAAACCATGCAATTGATAGTAAACTTAGCAATGACAAGCTAGAACTTTCTGGAGTGTTTCCAGAGCATACTGGATATAGAACTTAGGTGGTGTGTGGAAACACCTGTCAACTTTAGAGAGTCTTCATAGGCTTCCTTATTCGAACCTTATCCATAGATAAGTTTTGTATGGGTCTGGGTGAAATGTTGGTGTGAGCTCTTGTCTACAGATAAAGGAGAACCATCTCTCTGGATGTTGGGTAGTAGATACCACTGTGCTTGCCCAAAGCTTCCTAAACATCTGGATCCTTAGACGCAGAGTGAATGAGACCATTGATAATTGGCACTTGGGACAGTAAGGGTGTGGTTCGTCCTGGTCTTCCTACTCTTAAAAGGTCCCCTTTCCTCAGTGTCCAAAACCCCTCAGGTACAGGCATGAATACACACACAGGCACGTTATCTGTTGCATTAGTTTTCTCTTGAGCTCTCTTCACCCACCTAGGATACCACTCGGCCACATATGATCTAATTCCTCAGCACTGGACAGTATGGACACTGCCCTCTTCCGGAACTTTCTCCCCTTGGCTTTCTGCTCTCATGGAGTCTCTGCCTACTTTCTGACTATTCTTTTGTAGTTCCGTTTCTGATTTTTCATTCTGCACCTGCCTTCCAAAGTTTGCTGTTCCCAGGGTTCTGCCACTGGCCCTCTTTGCAGTCTCCAAGAGGAGAAGAAAATGCAGATGGTCACATGGGCCTCGCAGGAAGCCCGGATGAGCGAGGCAGAAGGGCTTCGGGGGATGCTGGGCCTGCGCAGACTGCGACGGCCTTGCGCGCATGTGTCTCATCCATGGTATGACTCTGTGCTTCAGCAGGGAGCCCCGCCCATCTGGGGGCCAGACTTGACCACCAGACCCTGGCACTTCACTGGCTTCCGCTGTCAGGTGAACCTAGGCTGCTGCTTGCTGCCCATGTTTTCCCATTTCCTTTAAAACTTTCTCTCTTTTTAGTATTAAAAAAAAAGTGATACAAATAATATAATTTTTTTCCATCAAAATTTACCTTTGTGGTTTAGAAATAGAACCATTGGAAGCCATTATCCCTGGTTCCACCTTCACCAACCCGTCCCCACCCCAGCACCAAGGTCTCTTACCTCTTAATGCAGAGTTGTCTAAGTCTGCTTTTTCTTTTTTAAGTTTATTTCTTTATTTTGAGAGAGTGAGAACAAGAGCATGAGTGGGGGAGGGGTAGCACAAGAGAGAATCCCAAGCAGACTCCGTGCTGCCTGACGCGGGACTCAAACTCCCGAACCATGAGATCATGACCCGACCTGAAATCAAGAGCTGGATGTTTAACCGACGAGCCACCCAGGTGCCCCTAAATGTTTCTAAAGTTCAGATATTTTTTGTGTGAGTTCCAGAGCCACATTGCGGGGGCAAAAGGCCCGGATTACTTAACTCATGTTTCCACCCGGATGGTGGTTCCAGGCATTGCTGGAGTCAGAAAGGATTTCAAGGTGTGAAGCAAGAAGAAGAATCACCCTGCGCCAGATACTTGTCTTAGTATATTTGCTTCTTGGTGTCATCATCTGTGAAATACAGCTAACCACTGTGCACAAGGTGGAGTGTCTGTGCAGAGTGCAGTAGAGGAGGTGAGATACCTAAGGAAAGAATTTTTATGTAAAATATGTCCACTTGTGGACATTGTCAGTGCTCAGCACATTTCATTTCGTGTTGGCTTCATGCATGTTCTGAGTGTTATTTCTTTTTTTTTAATTTTTTTAAATGTTTATTTATTTTAGAGAGAGAGAGAGAGACAGAGAGCGTGAGTGTGGGAGGGGCAGAGAGAGAGAAGACACAGAATCTGAAGCAGGCTCCAGGTTCTGACTGTCAGCACAGAGCCCAGTGCGGGGCTCGAACCCACGAACCGCGAGATCATGACCTGAGCTGAGTGTTATAATTTCTTTACGTGCTGTGAATTTCTAGAGGACTCGTGTGTGTGTGTGTGTGTGTGTGTGTGTGTGTGTGTGTGTGTGTGTGTTTAGTGTAGCACCTAGGACAGTGGCATAAGCAAGCGATATTTACCAATGCTTGTGCCGTTGACTGGATCACGATCGCTGGTAGCGAAGGTGTGGGTTGTGCCTTTTAGTCTTGATTTATTAGAAACAGATGTATAGACAACAAGCTCTAGATTGGGAGTGATGAGCTGGAGCATTTCAAAAGGTAATAATAACCTACCTCGAGTAAGAGTGACAGGCACTGTCTCAAGCGCATCATGTGTGTTAAATAATCCACATGCACTAATACACAGCTCCCTCCTGCAGTAGGTCCAGTTATTACCCTCACCTCAGAGTTGAGGAGACTCAAACAGAGGGAGGTGAAGTAATTTGAAGCCACATAGCAAGTAAGCATGGAACAGGGTTTTAATGCACTCATCCTGATGCACGGTCCATGCCCCTGGCCGCCAGTTGTCTCAGGTGGGCTGCCTGCCGGCCAACCTTGCCCACCCAGAGCCCTCATCTTAGCTCACAGCTGCATATGCCTCTTGAACATCAGGATCTCTGCTCCTTATCTGGTCATTTCCTCCCTGAGGATTTTTGTGGTCCGTCTTTCAAGGATGGTGCAATATGTCGGTACTATGTAGACCACAACCTGCTCTTCCTGACACGCCCAAGCGTGTACGCGCCATAGACTTCTTGTGGGAAAGAGAGCAATACAAAATAAATTGCCTATTTATGAAGTGGGTGTGCTTTTTGGAACAGATCAAAACATATCTGGTTTTCAGTATTTGTATTTTTTTTAATTTCCGCACTCATCAGAATTTAGGATTTGGCTACACTAAACATTATTAAAGTGTTTTTCTCACCCTTAGTGAGGAATTAGATACTTTGCGTAGCCCAGGCAAATATTTTTCCTATAATCTCAGGAAAAGCCTGTGTTGCTGCTTTTGTCGGCAATTAATTACTTCATTATCGATGACAGGAAGTTCAAAAGAACCCAGAAAAGAAACACGATCCTGTATTGCAGAACCCAGAACAAGACACGTGTGTACCTGTCCTATCAGTGTCCTAAAATTGTTTCTGCAATACTTCGTTAAGTAAAGCATCCACTTCTAGATAAAGTAGAATTGGTGCAGTTATTCTTAAGGACGTTCTTTAGGTGAGGACGCCGGGAGAGATGGCCCCAGCTGGTTGGTTACATCTTGCTCTTAAGCACAGATTGGTCTTAATAGCTCACTGTTCTCCGTAAGATGTAAACAAAATTGACTATTCAGCACCATTCTCCTCTCTTACTGTCATTAGCTTCCGTAAATGTGTACTAAAACCTCGGGAGTTGTCATTGATGTGCCTATAGTCAAGATGTTTCCCAGCTGTGAATGTGGGGGTAGCCTCCCATATCTGCGAGTAAAGCCAGCGCTGGTCATTTCAAGAGTCAGGGTCAGATCTGATGGTAATTCAGTTGTTTCTGAACATTTCCCACCCTTACCTAACTGCTCACAGACTCGGGCCTCTTTTTACCTTTTGCTGATTATTATTTACACTGTAAGGGGCACCTGACTGAATGCCGCATATACATTTACTTCATTTACATTACTGTTATTATTGTTGTTGTATTTGTATATTATATACCACATTATCATTATTTATGATTGTTGTTATTATGTGATGATTATTACTTCTGTTTTACAAATTAAAAACAGAGGTTCGGAGAGGTGGGGTAACTTACCTGAGTCATACAGCTAGCAATAGAATTAACAATCAGAATCCAGGCCTTTTCTGATCTGAAGATGAGGCTCCTTACCCAGCCATCGTGGATCCTGAAGGGAACTTAGCAATGTTGATTTCCAGCTCCTCATTTTATGGTTGAACAAGGAAGGAAGCATGACATGCCCAGAGTCTCACTTCTGTCTTTGGTCTTTGGACCACCATGCTCTTCCTGGCACCCCAGTTCTCACTTTTTGCCTTAGACAGTGGCCAGTCACTCCCACAGGTCAGCCTGAATGAGTTGACTTCCCTGGAATTGGTTCTGTTGTAGAAACAAAACGAGTAAGGTTTTCATTAACAAGTGTGAAAACGTAGCTTCAGAGATTAAAAGAAAAAGACATGTTGGAGGCAAATGGGTATAAATTTTGGGCTCACCAATTCCTTTTGGAACGAACAAACCAGCAAGCTCACGGCCAAGCACTGCCTGCTGCTGTCCCCCCCACCTGTGTTCTTGGGGTGCAATGTGGGATCAGGAGGCACCCCTCCTGCCGTGTCCTGGAGGGATTTCCATTTCCACATCCAGAAGGCTGGTATGACAGGAGTTTTCCTCTTTCCACACATGTTGTCATTCTAACTTGTGCTCAGTTGGCTGTGCCCAGAGCACATCCCGGATGTTCCCCTGTGGCCTCCAGACTCAGGGCTTCCGATGAAGGAGCAGGGATGGAAGACAGTTCTGTAGGGGACAAAATATCCTCCAATGAGGATAGCAAAATATATCCTCCAATGAGATTGTTGTTCAGTATTCAGATCTCACCAAGAAGTCAGATTGGAAGGGGTCCCCAGGATCCCCAGTGTATACAGTGGTCCCTCCCTTATCTGTGGTTTCAGTTAACTCGTGGTCAACCAGGGTCCAGAAGGGGATGATCCTCCTTCTGACCTCTCGTCAGCAGGTCAACATAGCCTAACACTGCATCCCAATGCCTTCCTCAGTCACCTTATCATGCGGGCATGTTGTCATTTCCCAGCCTCTTCATGAGGATCAAGCGGGACAATAGGATGTTTTGACCACATTCACATAACCTCTATCACCGTATATTGTTATAATTGTTCTATTTTATTACTGTTAGCCTCTTACAGTGCCTAATTTCTAAATTAAACTTTATCATAGGTGTGTATAGGAGAGAACATAGTATATGCAGGGTTCAGGACTGTCCACAGTTTCAGGCATCCCCTGAGGGGTCTTGGAAGGTGGTCTCCTCACAGATAAGGGGGCACAACTGTACTTTATTTTCGGTGTTTATTAGTGGGCAGTGGGACAGAGAGGAGCGAGTTATGACAACTGTCACACCAACTCGAAGGAACCCCTGAGACAAGGGAGAGACCCCCGACTCTGACTGAGCCCCGAAGCCTCTTGACCACTGGAAAGTCTTGCTGGTCTTGACATCACGGAGGCCAACCAGCCTCTCTTCCTGCATGTGGGTGGGAAATGGCCACCTATGATACAGGCACTGAAAACACACCTGAGTAGCCCATTCCAAGAACATGAGAGAGTCTGGGGCTGTGGTTCTGGGGAGCTGCACTTCGGGAATAATTCCACAGTTCAAGTTCTGGTTCTTGACTTGGCAGGTGCTGGGACTCAATGTTGTCCTGGTGTTTGCAGAAGTGTCTGTAGCAGGGGCCTTGCAGGTATATGTAGTATCAAAAGGATGTAATTGATTTAATGCAGCCATTTTATAGTGATCAGAATATTCTTTTTGCCTCTCTAGCATGTCCTGGTCTAGAGAAATTGGATTTGTGGTTGGAAGGTTGTTATGAGTGGGGAACAAGAGAATGAAGGGAGAAATGGCCTCAAATAGCATGTCATTTGAGAATGGCGAGGCCTGATGAATCACCCACAATTGAGTGTATTCCTGCCTTCCTGACTGAGCACCTCTCTGAGGGATGGTCAAGATACACACTACAAACTTCTGTCTCACCAAATCTTTTTCATTCTCTTTTGAGGAGAGCACAGGGTAACTGATTGCATTGTGGCTTATATGATTATGATTATATTCAGGCCTTCTTCTTCTCTGACCTTATGCCAGATCATGCACAAGGAACTGGGAGCATCCAAAGTTTCTTTAGTTGTGCGTTTTCAAACATCTCTTGTGTTACTTCCAGAGCTGCTTACTAGCACCAACTGCACACACACACACGCATACACACACACACACACACACACACACACACCTATATATACATATGTGTATATATATATATATATATATATATACATGAAAATGTTTTATGGATATATACTGTACATACAGAAAAGCATATAAATTTTCCCAAAGTTGATACATTTTCACAAAGTTATTGGAGTCACGGAGTCCTCACTCAGAGCAAGAAATAGAGCACAGCCTACACCCCACAAGCCCTTTTAAGCCACTACCCCGTCTAGAGGAACTGCTGTCTTCTAACACCATGGTTTTAACTTTGCCTGTTTTTGAGCTTTCTATAAATGAAACTCACTGCACTTTTACTCAACATGATGTTTATAAGCGATGTCTATGTTGTGTGCAGCAAATAGTATGTTGATATCATTGCTGTATAATATACATTATAACAACATGTCATTTATTAATACATTCTACTCATTCGAGTGTCTTCAGTTTGGTGCTATTATCAATAGCGTTGCCATGAACATCTTGTATACGTCATTAGGGTGAATTGGCTAATCTCTCCAGGTTTTCTCTCTTAAGATAGTTTTCTCTCAGAGTTCTGGGAGTATGCTGTTGTCACTCCCCGGACGGGTTACAGGACCCTGTGTGCCCTTCCTGCCATACCATGATGCCATTGGTGGAGCTGGCCAATCTTTTCCAGCCAGATTGTAAACCCATATCCTAAGTAATCCATATTTATTAGTCGAATGCATGTTGTGATGAGGGGCGGGAACCTGGGTCGCAGTACAACATGAAATTGTGCAAGGAGGGACAAATTAAGGAGAAAGGTCAAGTCTGAGATGCAATCGAACAAGAGAACTGAAGGGCTAGTAACTGGGGACCCTCTGTCATCCTTTGTGGGGGTGCGTTTGTCACGAGAACCCATGAGATGCATTAAGTTAATAAATGTGTAATCACTCCAGCTGCATCTGTCACTTTCCAGAAGAAACCTGTGCCCACTGTACCCAGCCCATCTACAGTACACACATTCCACAACATGGCAGTGTGAGGGGAGAGGGCAGAGGCACGGTTTCTTTGTTTTTCCTTTCGGAAAGTTCTAGCAATGTAGTGAGAGTGAGTACTGAGAGCTCCAAGGGCAGGACCACGGGATTGTTGGCGTCCAGGATGCAGGCATCCTGGGCATCTGACAGCAGCACTGAAGTGAACTTCAAGCCTGTAGAGACCTTTGTTGCCTTGAGCATTACTTCACCGAACCCTTCCTCAGGAATTGCGAGCCAGGAACTGTCCCCAAAAGTGGGGAGCTGGCTTTCCCAGTGGGATTGGCTGCTTTCTATGCAGTGTGTTAGGGGAGGGGTGTGCACCAAAGAACCATCCACCCTCAAGTATCTCCTGAGCAGCCAGCCACATGGTGCATCTGAAAACTTCTCTTAGATACACCCAAACTTGTGGTTTCTGATCCTGAGCTGAGACATCCGGGTTCAGACCTGAAGAAGGACCGAATGGAAGGCATCTGTCCTACCTCATACTGAGTCCTTTGTCCATGTGGCCGCTTGTGGCTTGACACTTAGTACATTTCAGAAGCAGGACCGGAATTCACTTTTCCTTTTTTATTTTTCAAGAACATAACGTCGTCACTTAAACACTTTTTAAAGTGTTGCCGTAGACAATGCCTGTGCTCTTTATCAAAGCCCCCACGTTGGCCACAGCTTGAGCTGGTAACTAAGAAAGGGTCAGTTGGGAAAGTCATCATAGGATTGCCTGTGGACAACTTAAAAAGGTGTGTGCGTGTGTGCACATGTATGTGTGCAAGCACATGTGTGTTGTGTATGTACTTCTGTGCGTGTGAACACACATGAGTGCACGTGTGTATGGGTGCGTGTGTGATGTTGGGTGTGCGTGTGTGTGCATGCACATGTGTTTGTGCGCATTCACAAGCACTCACGGCTGTGGACACAGCCTGGCGAGAGGACCGAAGGGGCAGTAACACTGTTGGTTTCTTTACTCGCAGCAGGCTGCCTGCAGCTGTTTATTTTCCTGGAGTTGAGGCTTCCTTCCCTGCGTGGAAGGCCTGCTGGGACAAAGACCACCCACCTGCCATTTCTTTTCTTTTCTTTTCTTTCCTTTTTTTTTTTTTTTTAAATCTCTGGCAGCCCTGAGTCTAGTCGTACTTCAGTGTTAAAGGATTGGCACCCACTACATTTTCCTCAAGCCACGTTGATGTTCGCCACTGGCTACATTTGGGACTCAAGACTCAAGCAAGTGGTTCCTAATGACAGTCACTTATGGACATCAAAGGGCCACGTGTGTGGCCCTTGAGCTTCTCAGGGCAGCAGGGAGTTGAGGGGGCGTGTTTTACAGACACCCTGAAACGAGTTGTTGCTGGGCTTGGTGCCTGTGGATAAAGGCTGGGAAAGCTCTAACGAGGAATGAGTTACAACTCACAGAGGACGTAAAAGGAATTAGAACCACCTCAGTTGCCGAGAGCCTGCTTACGTGTGTGATGTTGGCTGGCCCTGGCCCACCAGCTGCCACAGCTCTGCAAACCTGTCCCCTGCGTCTTCTGC